>NW_003805452.1:0-618440 GCF_000255335.2 Galendromus occidentalis
GTTATACTACTCGGAATTTGGGTGAAGCAATCGATCGGAGGTGTGTTCGAGACCGGCGGTAAACCACGACTGGTTTCGCTGTCATGTTTATTTGGCAGGCTTGATAGACCGTCTGCTTGTAGCGGTCTGATTCAATGAGCAGACCTACCTAACAGTTTCCCCTCATTTGAAATTGGTGTCGATGAATATCACAATTTCCAATTATATTATAACATTATTTACATGCTTCCACAATTACTTTCATCTTCGTCTCCGTAGCGTTTCGGAGGTACTCCTTTGTTTCGTCTCGAAGATTCTCTGACGGTAGTCTTCTGTTGGTTCTTCTGGGGGGCACTCTCGTTTGTTAGTGGTTCCTCTTCCCCCACCGGGGAGTCGTCGTTTGACTCTTCCGAAGGATGTTGTTCCTCTTGGTTTGTTGCTTGCTGGTCTCTGCTTGCATGAGATTCTGATGGTGTTCCTTCGATTTCTGGAACTTCGGGACCTGTGGTTTCTTTCGGGATGTTAATTTCACAGTCGATCAAGCAGTCGAGTTCATGACTTGTGTCTGAGTTTTTGTCGGTGCGTTTTCGAATCTGCTCGTAGTGTCTTCTCCATGTACCGCTTGGGACCGACACTTCGCAGATTCTAGAGCCGCAGTTCCTCTTCTATCGACCCGAGGTCCATTTCTGATGACGAGACCTGTAGTCTCTAACGCTGACTGGTTCGCCGATGGCGAATTTCGATTCTGTCTCGTCGATCGGTTTAGGCAACGATGGTTCGCGTAAGAGGTCAAGTCTCGAGCGCAGTTCTCGACCGAGCATGATGGAAGCGGGGCTTTCTCCTGAGGAGCTTGAAACCATTCGCTGTCTAAACAGAAATCTAGCTAAACTATCGGCCAGATCCTGTTTTTCGAGCGAAAATTTCTTGAGAGCTGTTTTCATGGTGCCCACGTAGCGTTCCACTTGGCCGTTTGATGCGGGGTGAAATGGCGGTGAAGTCATTTTCCGAATTCCGTTTGTGGCGCAGAATCTCTTCATCTGTTCGGATACGAAGGTTGGGTCATTATCCGTTACGATTACGGATGGGATCCCAAAACGAGCAATCGTATCCTTGAGATGTTTGAGAGTCGTACTTGACGTTTTGTCGTTGCTTATGAATGCTTCTAACCACTTGCTGAACGCGTCCACAATTAGTAAGATGTATTTCCCTTGGATCGGGCCGGCATAATCCAGATGAATTCTCTCGAAGGGAAATTTGCACGGTTTCCAGCTATGTATGACTTCTTTTGGTGGATTTCGAGCACATGCCAAGCAGGCGGGACACGATCGGGATAGCGCCTTTATGTCATGGGATATATTTGGCCACCAGACGAAGCGACGGGCGAGTTCCGTCATTTTGCGTTCTCCGTAGTGTCCCTCATGCAACTCCGTGAGCACCTGCTCTCGGCAGTTTTTCGGTATGACGATACGATGGCCTCTGAGTAATGCTGAGTCCTGATGGAGACTGAACTCGCACGCGTCTAAGCCAAAGAATCTCGGGGCATCCTTGCAACTCCTTGGCTCTCTGAAGAACTTCAAGAGTGGTTTCAATTCTGGATCACTTTTCGTTTCCTGCACTATTTCTTCGAAACGTAACGGGGTTTCGGAGATTAGGTTTACGATGAAACAATCCGAAGCGTCCATCTCCTGTAGTCGTTCACTTCTTGCTGGCAGTCGGGACAATGCGTCTGCATTCCCATGCTTCTCTGATTTTCTGTACACGATGTCGAAGTTGAAGGCCAATAGGTAGATCGAATAATGTTGCATACGGGTTGCTGACAGCGGAGGCAGGTTTCTTGAAGGATGGAATATCTGCACGAGTGGTCTGGAGTCGGTTATCAACTCGAATCGTCGCCCGAACAGGTAATAGAAAAATCTTTCGACGCCCGTCTTGATTCCGAGCGCTTCTTTGTCAATCTGGCTGTATTTTTTCTCGGTGTCTGTTAGAACCCGGGAATAATACGCGATCGGGCGCTCTGATTTATCCGGATAGCGGTGGGACAAGACAGCTGAAATTCCGAACGGTGAAGCATCGGTGGCGAGTAACAGTGGTCGCTTCGGATCGAAGGGTACCAACACCCTCGGCGAGCAAAGTTCTTCCTTTACGGCTTGGAATGATTTCTCCATACTCGAATCCCACAGGAATTTAGCGTTTGATTTCAGCAACGAGTACAAAGGGTGTGCCAAATCAGCTAAACGTGCTGCGAATCCTGAGTAGAATTGAATGATGCCGAGGAATGATCGCAAGTCGGATGCGTTCTTGGGTGACGGCGTTTCGCGGATCGCTTTGACTTTATCGTCGCATTTATGTATTTCTTGATTTTTGATGAGGAACCCGCAGTATGTCACCGATTCTTCGAAGAAGACACATTTTTCTGAATTCAGGCGAATGTCGTGCTCGTTGAGACGAGAGAACTACTGTGTCAAGCCTCCGTAGATGCTCCTCGTTCGTGGCTCCAGTAACCAGAATGTCGTCCATTACGCACTCGCAACCTGGAATGTCTGCGAGAACACCCTCGATGAACCTCTGCCAGATCGCTGGGGCATTGGACAGGCCGTTCGCCATTCTGTTGAACTGGTATAAGCCTCTGTGAGTGTTCACAATCAAGTACTTCCGATCCTTTTCACGAACAGGCAGGTGGAGGAACGCAGAGAATACGTCAAGCTTGGAGAAAGTTTTCCCATTCCCAATGTTATCGAGCGCATGTCTGATGTTCTTGAGAGGATGGGAGTCTATCTTTATGTGACGATTTATTCCTGCTTTGAAGTTCCCACAGATCCTGACCTTCTTGCCTTTCGCTCTGGGAACGACACACATCGGATGGCTCCATTCGCTTGTGTTCACTTTGGTGATTACTCCGTATTCCTCTAGGAAGTCGAGCTCCTTGTTGGTTTTTCGATCAAGGCTTCAGCCGGTTGATGAGCGCCTGAGGTATATGGCGCTGGATCCTCCGATGTCAGTTCCAGTCTCGCCTCGCTATTCGGGATACATCCTATGCCCGGTTTCGTAAGATTCTCGTACTTCCCGAGTAATTTCCGGGCTTTGCTTTTGAAGTCCTCCGTATCTGAGGCTCCGTAGCTGCTATTTTGATTTGAAGCGTTCAGATGATGTACCTTATTTTCGCCTGTCAGCAGTTTAGACCAATGCAATGGGAGTTCACGGAGCCAGTCGCGACCTATCAACTCAGGGAATTTGTCATTCTCCATGAGATATAGTCGTAGTGATTTTTCCTGGTCTCCGTAGACGACGCTGACGTTGGCAAAGGAATGCGGTTGGAATATTTCTCCAGTCGCGCTTCGTAGTTGAATATTATTCTCGTGAAGTTCATGTTGGGGAGCGATTCTTCTGAATGTCTTAAGGGGCATCGTGGAAATCCCACTCCCTGTGTCGATCTCCATTTGAAGTGCGTGTTGCTCAATATCCACTTCAACTCGAATTGGGTCCTTCGAGTTGACATAGCGAAATGGGACCTCCTCGAGATAGTTTTGATTCGAGAGAGTGGTCCGTCGGCACGCTTTTTTCAGGTGACCGACTAGTCCGCACCCAGCGCACTTCACACCTTGGTATCGGCAAGTTTTCGCCGAATGACCTTTGTCTCGCATCTGTAGCACCCCGGTTGATTTGAGCTTGCAGGGTATTCAGAGTTCTTTCTCAGGGGTTTTTGATACGTTTTCTTCCGGAATCCACGAGTCGAGATTTTATTCACGTCTTGTTGCGCAGATCCATTGTCGTGGATTGCGCTCGTTGCTTTCCTGATCGACAGGAACGTGTTAGCTAGCAGGGAAACTTCTGCCAACTTGGTGAAATCTCCTTCTTTCATGAGAATTTTCTGCATGATTTGCTTGTCTTCAAGACCTTCAGTGAATTGTTCTATCAATCTCTCCTGGAGTTGGTCCGCTGAGAAATGACAATCGGCTGCGGCGTGACGAAGCCGATTTTCGAAAGTGCTTAGGGATTCACCTGCCGACTGACGGACCTTCCTGAATGCGCTGCGAGAAGACCATTTGTTTTTCAATGGTTCGTAGACCTTTCGGAGAACTTCAACGATTTCCACGAAACTGAGATCTTTTTGGCTTCCTCTCGGGTTGCACTCTGTCCATGAGTTTCCGGTAGGCATCAGCTCCCATCCACGATATGACTGCGTTCTTTCTCTTTTCCTCGTTTGACACGTCGTGTAGGATGAGATGATTTTCCAGTCTTTCAGCCCATGAGGAAAATTGCTCCGTTGACACATCGAATCCGTCGAATGTAGGCACGTTGTTGGTCGAAGCCATCGCTTGACTTTAGATTTCACGTGAAAAATCGAGGCGGGTCACTACCAGGTCTGCCGAGACACGATGTACTTTCCTTCGAGTGGGTTTGAGATCCCATCTTCGTCGCCAGTTGTTATACTACTCGGAATTTGGGTGAAGCAATCGATCGGAGGTGTGTTCGCGACCGGCGGTAAACCACGACTGGTTTCGCTGTCATGTTTATTTGGCAGGCTTGATAGACCGTCTGCTTGTAGCGGTCTGACTCAATGAGCAGACCTACCTAACATCAGAACTTCTCGGACGGAGCCATTCATTTTTCCGGAGCACATGGAACTTGGAGAGGGATCGGAGACGAAAACCCGAGTCAGTCAAGAAGAACCCGAGTAAAGAGCTCGATTGTGATAGAACGCCACAATTCAATGGAGCCTTCTAGACTTGACCATGGATAGCTGCACGTGAACGATGGGAAGCATAGATGGGGCTACCTCTCCACATGCCCTGTGCGTGTAGTCTCGAGATCGCTGATCAGATGTCCTCTCGCTCATCGTTTTCCTGGTTGTCTTCGAGCGCGCCGCTCTTCGAGGGCATATCGAGAGATTCGAGGCAAGCGTTCATCTGCCAACACGAAACCTTCCGTCTGAGAAATCTTCCGAACTCATGTGAGGCTGATCGATATCCTGGAGGTTCTATGCCCGCAACCCATCGCCTTGTTCAATAGGCTCGCCAGGGAATGGGGGTTTCCGCTGCCCTGGTTTGAGGCAGGTGAGATTGCCCTCTCTCTCTCACTCTCTCTCTCTCGGCAGAGCACCCATGTAACACTCGCGGCTGACTCTCGATGAATGGAAAGGGTAGGTTATCTGGGCTCAGAAAGTTTCGTCTAGGGCGTTTGTAATCGAATTGCTGTATTGTTATGCATTTAGACAACTCGGAGCGATACCAGTCCCCGTAGTCCTGCAAAACAAGAAAGGTTTGGAAACCATGTCGTAGAAGAGCGCAGGAGGCCGATCCACCGACCTTCACGGTCTCGAGGCTCGTCTCATACATGCTCCCAAGAACAGCTCTGGCTCGGAACCCACCACATCCGGAAGACGGGGGGGATTATCTCGATCAATACTCAAACATCACATGTCACTTTTGCGCCAAGTCCACCTGGACTCATTGAACGTGCGGAGACTGAATCGATCCTACTGACCATTGGGCACAGACCGCGTCGTCAGCAAGGGCAGGCTAGCCCGCTTCGCAGGAAACTTCTTTCGATTCGAAATTCGATGCCATGCGCTGGATGTTGGGAAGGAGTTCCTGGAGAACTTCGAGCGAATCATGAAGATCTCCGTCAATTGCCGGATAGTCACGAATTTCGGGTTATGATAATCAAATATCACGCATCGATAGAAACGAAGTTGAGTTCAATTACGGACGGGTAACTCTGCTGCATCAATCCTATCGCCATATTGTTGTTTGCCCTGCGGGGAAGCACGGCTACCGCGAAAGAAGAGAGAACTGAATGGCGCATTGCGGAAACTGTCAAAGGGATACAGAGCGCGAGGGCTGGCAAGCTCCTCGGCGAGCCGATCACTGCAATCATCTCCATGCTGGAGGGGACGACCATCTCCACAGGTTTGTGTCTGCTTGCCGGGGAAGTCGAGCTCCCCCTGATTAGAATCCGCGAGGAGAAAGACGAACTGACGAAAATGAGCGTCGCGTCTTTCTGATCAGATCCCGCGAGAGCCTCCCGGCTGCGCCGAACCGAATACAGATAACGATTATTCTGACAGATGTCACTCGAGGTACTCAGTGGAAGCATCATTGGAACACCCTTGTTTTTTCTCACCTGTGATCGGATCTGATGGAGCGGTCGCACTGTTTCTGCAACACGACATCCTGGTTCAGATCCATCCGACTGGCTCGATACGGCTGATCAATCGACGCAACCGAGCCGTGGTGGGAATGTCGAGTCCTGCCTTCGGAGGAACCTTGTACATTGAGCATCCCTGCGTTGCAAAGATGGAATATTGCACTGGGGTCGTTTCCTTGGCTTTGGAGAAGATTCTCCCAACCGATGTTTTTGCTAAGATAACCAAAAGAGGGTGAGAGACTAGGCGCCGTCGCAATCGCACGGAACCGCCACGCTCCCGGGAATGAGCCTTGGGACGAATTCATTCAAGTTCCCGCTCGATACCTCGATTAGCGAGTCCGTGGTCCTTCTTCAGGTGTTTGTTCACGATGATCAACCATGGTTTGGTCTATTTGGTGGACAATTCTGGCGTGAAATCCACCACGGAGTCGTTCGTGATTCTCAGTGACGATCTTCCGAAGAGATATTTTTACAACGGTTCTAGTAAACCCACTGAAACTGGTTCGTGTCACCACACTCGCTCGCGACCGTCGAAGTCCTTAAGTCTATTAATGCTCACGAGGTCCAGGAGAACTTACAGGTTATGATTGCAGATTTCCTAGAATGCGAAGCATTGATATCGTCCTGTCGTAACTATACAACCAATGTTGGAACAGTCGTTTGGATTGTCGATCAAATCCGAATCAAGCAGAGTACGGATGGAACCGTCAATGTTCATGGTACGCTCGGAGATACGCGGATTTGCCTCACAACATCGCCGTCGGAAGACGTCGGCCTCAAGTTCGGAGATGATCTTCGCGGTGAGTCCAGTTTTCTCGCGCTCAGGAATGATCTTCCCAGTCCCCAACTCGAATAGGAACCGGACTAGCTCATGACATACCCCTACCGCATCGCTGCAGTCAGCATGAGATGCCCGGTCACAGGGGCGAGCCCGATGGATTCTTCTCTCAAGTATCTGGATCTGACGCGGGGCCGAGTTCGACTCACGGCTGATCGACGCGGATTCCATGCTCGGAACGGATCTCACGCCGCTGGTTTCGATACCGCGATGAAGTTCAAGCTCGAATGAATAATGATCCACGAATATTGCCGACCCTATCGAAATAGAACACCAGAAGGTATCACACGTTTGCAATGTCACTCATCGGCGACGCGTATGAATAAAATGGAGTTCCAGCGAAGGTAGTGAGCCTGGGGCTCACTAATTCTCCGGTTCTGGTGAGAGATTAAAGGGTGTCTTGAATCTGTTCATCGATCTGTACGGACAGTGTGCGAGGCGGTTAGAGCTCCGACGTGATTAGTGCCGGAACGTCGTCGCTCGAATATCCGAAATACATCGTGGCAAGAAATGCGGTTAAGTTTTCTGCTTCCCACAGACACGCTCATACGCAGCCATTGTTATGTCTTTACCGATAACGCGCAATCGGCCAGCTGCGCTCCGTCGCGAAGACCCATTCCCGTGCGCGATATCCCCTGTCCATTCGGTGTATGGGTGGGTGTCTCTTGCAGAACCATCACAATGGTCGGATCGACGGTATCCGCCAGCGATTCTGGACCTCGACATCCATACAAATCCGCCGATCCGGCTTCAGGATTCAGCGCACTGCTAACCTCGCTCCCCATAGACGTCTGGGATCGCTCCATTCAGACAAGCTCCGTTAATACGTTCTGGAGAGAAGGACTTCCCAATCGGAATGCGATTGTAAATTTTATGGACCCTTGTCTCCGTCAGGATCTCTCTAAACTTTCGAAACGTCCCTCGCTCCCTGTAAGCTACAGAGAGGTGCTACCTACTTAGAGTTTTCGGCTTAGCTCTCTGCTGCTCAACATGTTTACAATTGAAGAGATCATCCGGCTGACCTTTCAGCTTATCTGCTTTGAGCGCAGTAAACGTGGGTGACACACAACAGTCCCGGTTGGCGATGCCGCTCGGTACTCAGTGATCGGCGAGTCTTCTCGTGACGTTCCTCCGCTGCTAAGTAGAAAATCAGATCGCGAGAACCGATTCGAAGGACTCTGAGGGTAAGTTCGCTTGAAGATGCAGACGGACATTCTCTGAAGCCTTGTCCGCCCAAACACAAGCAAACTCTGCCTGAAATTGGCCAAGCTCTGTATCTTGACGAGGACCGCGCCGCGCACCGGAGCAGCGACAGACTGGCAACCTTTGAAATAACTCAGCACATTGCATTCCAATGTCGCATCGTCCCGATTTGTGGACAGCGACAATTCGCTGAGGCGCCAACGACTGAGATTGCACAGATGTCTCGCCTGCTCAGAGTTCCATAGGTCGGAAAACCGTCGGCCAGTCCGCTGCTCCGCAGTGTAGTTGTGCCGTGTTTCGCTGACTTTAGAGTGTGGTGGGGGCTCGTCAGGACTCAGAGTGAACCTTTAATTGCGGACTTCATCAGGACAGAACATCGGTCGACATCGTAGGTGAGCACACCACTCGCAGCGACATGCGTCCGATGCTTCGACGAAATTCAGCTGATCGCCGACACTTTCCTAGTTTGCTCGGACGGTCTTCTGTTGATATTTAGTCCGAATGTATTATATTATTTGAACAGGATACCACGAAAAGAGGGTTTCTATAGCCGTATTATTGTCGTCATGTTCGGAGTAGGAGAATCATGCCGGTAGTAGGAGATATCGCAAGTGTGTGTTCGATGCTCGACTAGTCGCGGAGGAAGAATGTTGGTCACGTGTCTGAGAGCTGATGTTGACTTTTCGCTCCCTGAGTCGCTTCGGGAGTATCATGGGGCTCTAGACTCCTGCATAGGCGTGAAATAGACCAATTCTTTTCGGAAGTCCAGCTTGGAAGTCTTCGGCATATTCTGATATGTTGGAAGTCGAATGGATCTATGAACGTTCATAGTTGGAAGTCGAGGAGTGACTCCCTGGTCGCGGCCTATTCGACGATTTCCGAGATTCGCGGTGCTTGTTTTCCCCTTATGGTATGATAATAGGCTCTGCTCGGGGAGTCTCTACTCGAGATTTCAGAGCGGCGGAACACTGGAGTCTCAGGAGAATCCAAATGTCTCCTCATTCTCAGAATCACGGAGACCTAGAAAATAGTTCATAGATCCTCTCTCGGAAACCGGCAACTATGAGGTCGACAGCTGAGATCTCGTCCCGAGCTTCGCGAGGCGACTTCGTACTGCTCCGCGGCTTCGTTCCCCGGCTTATCCGAAATCCACCCTCCTCGGCACATGGGTCTCGAAACCCATCCTGAAATGAGGTACTTACGGATTCTGTAAATGCCTAAGATGCGTCTGTGCATTCCGTTGGATCCGAGTTTCGAGCATTTTGGCGGCCGACCTCCACATCGGCTAGGCTCTGCGAACTCGAGGACCGATCGATGCCAGCGACACGGCCGAGGCATCCTTCAGACCCTAGAATCTAGACGATGTCGCATCTAGAGAAGCTTGGACTTGATGCCATAAGATTCCGCTCCTTTTCCCGTGGCAGCTTCGATGATCTAATAAATGATCTTAGAGAGAGATGTCGTTGCGAAGCGAGCCTTACGAATTATTATTATTTTCGATGCCGCGATCGAATTCCCTATCAACCTCTGGCAGGATCATCATAGACAGAGGTACGTTGCGACGGAATACTACCTTCTTTGCAAGCGCTCACGGACTGAATCTTGTCGATTCCGTTGGCCGCGCCGGAATTAGACGTCTTTCCGATACATATCAGACTCTGGCGATGGTGCATACGTTTGCCTTACGTACGATCATCGATCTTCGGCAAGATGAGGGAAGAGACTGACGAATATTCCTAGATTGATCAGCTGAATCTTGCGCCCTCATTGCTTAGCCCCCTTGCCATCGATGGTATCTAGCTTCCGCCGCTCAATCAGGATGCACCCATCGTCCTCGATATCTGGATACGGTAGAGCATCGAGCACGATTTGGGCTGGTGATTTGTCACGATTACTCCGAACTCGGTTGACGGCTTGCCAGGACTAGGGCCATCGTACCTCTCGTACTTTGTTTATTCGGAGAGGTTTTGGAAGAAGAATTCCCCACTCCGAAATATACCCAGAGCCACATTATCCTGTTCTCCGATGAACCGGCTCGTTCCGGAAAAATTTGAAATGATTCCGAGAAACCGTGTCAAATCACCCGCCCGAAGCATGCTTTACATATACCTACCTACACTCGAATCGAGGTTTCAGAGATCATTCGATCCAGAGGATTCCGTCCCGAATCGCTGTCAAAGTCCTCGCTCAGAATTCCCAGGAGCTTGATTCATGGTGCGCGCCTTCTCATCTCACCCGGCCCCCTCCACTGATCGGAACCGATGGGAATCTTTCTCCGTCGAACATGGAAACTAAGCTCCGATGCTCATTTGAAAAGCCTTCGTCCGAATGCGCGGAAAGAAGGGCTGAACTCGGGTGCAGCATCACGCATGAGGTCCTGAAACGTGGGAGAGTCTAGGCACGGCGATGATGGTCTCAGAACATTGTCGTCCCCTCGGAGAAAGCCCGACCTCAAATAATAGTTTGTTTCCGCAAGGAGAAACAATCAGACTGCAATCAAATAAACGGAGCGTGTTTGAACAGACTATTTGAACATGTTCCGGCACTTTCGTTCGTTCAGCGACACGGGCAGAGCATAGAAGTGCTGCTTCTAGTATTCAGGGAGTGACGGACTGACGATTTGAGTTTCCACTTCTTTCCGATCCTCGATTGAGACCGGGGCGGATTCGTCCCGAGTCTGGGTAGCCATTCTCAATCGATATTTCGGCATTGAGAGAAAACAGCCTCCAATAGACGCCCGGAATCCCCTAACCGAAAATTCATTGGGCTTCAACGATCGGGTAACCAGACAATGCGCGTTCCGAGGGGCGACCCAGTCTTTCAAGGGATCCTCGAAATTCGCGAAATGGAGGAGAGACGATGGCCTGAATTCCGATGGGGTCGAAATTCATTCTCCGATCGCGCTGAGAACATTCGACATCCGTTCTCTTCATGTGCGTTCATCTCCCTCCCCCCTCTTGTGCAACGAGCAACACTCGACGAAATCCGGCTCGGGAACGAATTGCCCTCGACATCCGAACTGGCATCAGGGGAGTCGAAAACGAAGAGCGATGAGTGATGCCGGACCCTTGTTTTCTCTTCGACGAAGTTATCGAATGCTCCATAGTACACACGGAATGATATCAGCTCATCGAGGAATCTAATCGGACAAGAGTTTTCGTGCCATGAAGACATCGGTCTCGGTGACCACTGGCTCCGCTGATACCACGGTCGAAGTTGCACATGACACTAGTTCTAATTGAGAAAAGTCCTCGTGCTCTCCTATTGCTCACCGGAGCAGGTGAGCAGGCAGGCAGTTATCCCGTCCATTTTGCCGTATGGTTCTGAGCGAGTGACAGTCACATGACAGGCTGGTCGTCTGGCTTCAACTCGACTTGACTCGTCGATCTCTCAAGGGCATCAAATGCTTTGCACTCTCGTCCACGAGCGCACAGTGGACGGATACATAGATTCCGACGAGGTCTCCAAAGGTGGAGCCAGTGGTCTACGGACTCAGTGACCGCGCACAATCGCTTCCCCGTTGTTTGTCGTCAGACTGTCAAACAGCAAGTCGGACAGGCTTGCGGTAGAATCGAAGATAGCCTGGGGCGATCCGGCTCTTTGTGTGCACTGTTCCCTGCTTGAGCGGCCGGCTCGACTTTAATTTGATTACCAAGTGCTGCCTTTCCGTCTCCAGAACGTCGACGCCCGTTGGATACGCTTCCCATCTCGGGCCCATCTCAGGAAGCCAGCTGTGAGTTTCGCGCGCGTAAGTTCATCTTCAATCAAAGACTGAACGCGCTCTGCCTGCGAGTGGAAGCTTAGGTCCGGAGGCGAGTCTCGAAGGTTTCCCTTAAATGTGAATGGTGGATCTACAGACCAGCTCTACTTGTTGCGAGACTAGCGAGGCCGCGGAGTCGCTGCGACGATGCCTGACACCAAATTCGAGGAAGACAAGAAGATCCAGCTCCGGAAATGGGCGGACGATAACGTCTGGTGGATTGTGTCGATGGTCGCTCTGACCGTACTCGCCATTATGATCTGCATCGGAGGCTCCGTCCTGTACGATTTCCAACCAGCTTTCATGGGTGTCGTCGCAACTCTGACAATTTTCATCTGCCTCTTGACGCTGATGGTCATCCGTAGGTGCGCGCTCCAAGGTGAGTCCCGGTGACTTGGATTCCTGTCTGCTCTGATGATCGAGCGTGGTCCTTTCTCTGCTCGCCGTAACCCTGACATGTAACACCACCCGTTTCTGTGCGGGCCATGGGGACCGAGGTGTCTTTCGTCTCCCTGAGGAATCTATTCCTAGAAGAAAACTCGTTTTGTTGTGCAGATGCCTTCACTTTTGTGGCGCCCACTAAGTTTCTGCCTTTTCTAGACGCAACTGAGGAGAAAGGTAGTTTTTTCCTCCTCTCGACCCCGTCTGAGTCCTTGCTTGCTTCGGGTGATTGGTTCCACTTCCTGGGTGTTCCACACACTGATCCCACACCAAAAATCCGGACGCGACTCGCGCTCATATTCCTCTCTCCATTTATATCGTTTAGGGAAGATTGAAGAAGAGCCCACGATCATTCAAATCGCGGTCGAAGAAGCACTGGACGGTCCGCCCCTGTTTCCTCACTATCAACGAAGGCGGTCCTCCGTTGCAACGATCCCGAGATGCTCCATCCCCAACATGGACATGATCATAGATACCGTGCGTCGTCAGAGCATTCAGGTACGAACAAGCTTCCCCATTTAATTTTTTCCCGAAAGCCCTTAAGGACGAAGCGTGCTTTAAGGCTATGACCGAGTTCGGAATAGGTCTTTATCCGATCGCGCGGGTTCCCCCTCGTGGAATTTCCATTCGTTTCGGGGAACCTAACTGCGACTGATCGGCAAAGGAATGACAGTTTCGAACAAAACGAAAAAAACTACACTCGGCTGCTTCTGTTGTAAAGCTGAACGATGTCATGTGAGGTCGGTCTGTTCCTCTGAAACCTTTCGACGGCCAGCTGTGGCCGTATTGTCTTGTCACTCCACGTCCGCTCCGAAGTTTGTCCGCTTCCACGATCTATAACTGAAAGCCTACGAGTAGTACGGATTCGTGCCGACTGACTTTTTGAATTGAGCGAAGCGTCGCCCTCTTGATTGAGCACCTCCGGAAAGCGCCGCGTTTTCGAGCTCATGGAAGTCGACTGCTGAAATAAGACATTGAGGCGGAAAACCCGACGGCTCCCCATCGTCCCGTGAGGTGTCCTCTCGACTATTCATTCACATTGAGGGGCGAACTATTCACTATTGGCTGTCCCCCTTCCTTCAGGGTTCTCAACGTCGGGATAGCGCCGCTCCCGTCGCTTCAAGCTCAACCTCGTCGAATCCGTCAGCTGCATCGAAAAAAGACAATGCGCTCCATCTGGCTCCGATCGCCGAGCTTCCGAAAACGCCTACGCTGGAACACATTTCACACGGAACTTCGTTACCGAGGTAGATGACCGGCGACTCACACCGATTCGGTAGTGAACGCTCTCATTTATCCTGAAGTCAAATCGTACCTCACAGGACCGAGGATGGATTTTGCATTTCTGTGTTGTCGCCTAAAGCTGCACGACTCCCAAGTGACCAGAGGGTTCGGCTTTGAATGTCAATTCTCGAAGCAATTTAGAGTTTACCGTGCGTTGAATGAGTGAATGTTGGAAGTAGATTGCGAGCGAAGGAAAAAACACAAACTTGAACTTTTCCGGCTGAGTGGAATCCCTCTATTGTAAATAAAGCATCTTCTGTTTGCTGGTCGCCCACCCGTTCGTATTCTCCATTCCTTGGTATTTTTTTCCCGGACTACCTACGAGTCCTTCGGGTTTAGCGCAGACTCGTTGTGGGTAGAGCTTTGAGCGGGCTCACTAAACTCAAACGTTACCGGCGCTTAGAGATCACAATAAAAATATTGGAGCGTGAAATGTCGACTAGATGAAGCACGAGAGCCGGCGAGGAATTTACGATTCGCAATCCCACACATTTCTCTTGAACCTGTACTTTATTTACAGCCTGTATACATCTCGTCTACGTTTCCGTCACCGTCATCAAGCGCGATTCCCAGAGATCTGTTTCCGAGCTACGCCGAAGGCAGCGGCGACTTGATCTCAGAGAAAACGCGGGAAGCGTTTCGAGACCTCCTAATCCATTGTTCATTCATAAGACTTTGAATCCGCCGATCTTGGTCTGTGAGATAGCGCGAGCAGCTTGAAAGCAGGAACGACCGCGACGGCACCGGGAACGATGTAGGATGTCTATTTTTCTGATCTCGCTGTTGTTTGCAATGGAAGCTGTAGCAAAGGAAGTATGTAGATTAGCCGAACCAATTATTCGACTTATTCGATACAGCATGATGCACAGAAACAATCCACTGCGCTTCTAGGGCTGGCTGGCCGGCCGACTGGCTGGCATACATATTTCCCTTCGGTCGAATTATTCCGCGTCTCCTGGGGACCTCCCTCTGGGACCGGTCGCATGCTAGCCAGTGTAGTCTATGTCGAATCGATCCAATGAATCACTACGAGCTAGCCGCTTCCGCTACTGAGCTCTGGCCTATTACTTCAATATGGGTCGAATATCCATCGCAGAGTTCTCTCTTTTGCGAGATCGCTTGCTAGATAGACTTTTTTTCGCGGAGAACCGGCATCTTGTTTCGGCCCTCCTAGGGAACTGCTCCCCCCTATGAGCACGCTTCAATGTTGTTCGAAAAGACTGAACTTGATTCCATTTTCTATTGTACACATCACAACACTCAAAATCACAATCGGTCATTGCTCGATCTTCGATGAATGGAGACTTCTGTACTGTGACAACGTGACCGAATATAGCGCACAGCTTCGTATGCCTGCTTGAAGTTCTGGCGTCCACTCCAAGGTCGAGGGAAATGGATATAGAAATCTAATTAACCGAGACTTTGAAAACGGGTTCGCTATCGAGTAAACTATTCCTCACGTCGACGAGCGCTATCGGCGAACAAAGAGCATCAAATAACCGCTTGCACCGAAAAGCCGACAAACCGCTCTATCGACAGGTGTGTGAGATCATGCGTACTGGTCGTCGCTTCATATTCTACCTTTTTGTCGGGGAAGGTAAATCGCTCTCGACTCCTAGGGTAGGCAGGGCTCAAACTCGTGGAGCGTGTGGAAACTTCGCTGCGTGCTCTGACTCCTCAAGAGGCTCGCAGGCTGACAAATGAGCGAACCGTCGCGTCGATTCGTCCGGCAGACCAGCAGGTGAATGGCCGACCCGACACGGGGAAATACGGTGACGAACACGTCTCGTGACGCGTGCGGGCGAATGATTCCTCTACGTTCAGGCAATCGAGAGACTTCCGCCTCGTCAGCATCGGTGGAAGCAAAGGGTGGTCTCTGGGCTCATTGATTTCTATCCTTTGACAAGCAGAGAGCGAGGCGCGTCCGTCACCGACGGATTATGTGTTCCACATGGGGTCGAGCGGGTTTGAATCCGACGGGTCAGACTATTGCAGACTAGCCCACTGATAGCCTGCTGGTCGAAGGCCGCTCCAAATCTACTTCTCCGGGTTCTTCTGGGATGTCTATCGAAGTGAACGATAACGGGGTCTGCGGTCCGGACGATGGACAGTGGAGCGGACTCGAATGATTCGATGAGCCCATATCCGACGCTGGAAGTCGCAGCGCTGTTAGAAACGAGGAGGGGTGGTGGGAGAGCAGAAAGCGATAGTTAGTCTAAGAAGCCATGCCCAGCCTTCCTGAACAGCCGAGTGAGACCCGCGCTCTTCAAGCGCCAGCGAGTGAGAGCGAGCCTGCGTAACATGGAAAAATTGCGATTTTGTGTGAGGGTCCGCACTTCCAACCTAGGTTTTCCCGGAGTGCTTGTCAAGCAGCAGCTTCGGGGAAAACACGATGAGGGTATTCAAGTGACGGAACTTTCTCGGAAAAATCTAGAGCCCTCCGCTGGGAACAGCGGAGAGCGGAACGCATGACGTGGATGTGATCTTCTTTTTCCCGATCGACTCGTACTGGCCTACGTCTGCTCGGAGCCGCGAATGTGTCATGTGCGGAACAAAGCAACTCTCGCGATGCACGTCAAACAGCTTTTTGCCTAGGTGACACCGGATGTCTCGGTCCAGCTCTGGAAACACATTCCTCGCGGGTACCGAAGTCCACCCCATACCACGTGCTGACGGGTTCTCTGGGGAGCTTCTTTCGTCTCAACTGGCACTCAGGCATCTTGTGTCGTGAAAGCCCACATGCCCCTTATAAAGAGATGCTACATATACAAGCGAGTATGCGATGCTGCTGATAAGTCAAATCGGAGCTTATCCGAGTCAACGATTAGCATGTGCGCACGTGTAGAGTTCAGGGAACTCTTCGGACCTTGCGCCCCTCCTCCTCAATCTTCCTTCGAGGCGCTGCATCGCTTGCGTCGTCATCGAACACGTTCCAGCCTGTAGGTGGGACGAGTATCGCAGACGAGCTTCTGCCGTGCTGAGAACATGCGTGTCGGCCCAGCGGCATCAAGTACGAGATTGCAGAGAGAATACGGGATTGTGCAACTCACCAGGAATGTATTCCGCGTGATGAAAGCCTCTTGGAATGATAATATGGGGATGGTAGGCGTGTGAGCCCTGACCGATTATCGAAGACGCCGCTGAGCCTGGTCGGGTCCCTCCACCGGCAGAATAAATTGAAATTTCATCTGCATCGCCGTGCCGCATCTGCCACCAGCTGCACTGTATGTCGGAAAGTACGGGAGTTATGAAGGAGCAAGAACCTCGCACATGAACGGAAGATCGTCAAAATTCTCCCCGAGAGGGCTCCTCGAATGTCTCGAAGTCTACAATGTGTCGACTGTAGTGTTGCCCTCGCCGTCGGTCTGCCGATATCAATGAGGAGTCTTTCGATCCCCATCTACTCTAGTAGCGAAATCGGATATTTACGGAGAATAAATGGGGCTATCGTTTCTCGGGCCCTTGCGTTGTCCTTCACGAGTGCGAAGACTCCCAAGCTCCACGGAAGGAGATTCGCGGAAGAGGGAACAAGATAAGGAGGATTGGAAAATAATAACAATTCGACGAAGTGTACCGATTGAGAGGGGATTAGTCTGAGAAACGGAGATTCGAGGCCGGCTCTGGGCGGGCCATCTGCTCGGTCGACCCCTCGATGGACGGATTTTTTCTCGTCCGCGACCGCTACAGCCCGGCTAGACCATAGTCTTATCGCCGGAGTCAATTATTTCCCTCCAGTGCAGCGGATCACAATCCGTAGCGAAACACTCATCGGGATCTTCTTCCGAATCGGAGAAACGAGTTGAGTTCCAATCGGCAGCAATAATAATTGCTCGCAATACCGAAACGGAAGCCTTAGGTCCTCTAGCTTCAATCCCGATATGAATCCCCGCTGTATCGACCGAAAGTGAACTTCGGAATCTCCCATCCCTCGCAACTCACTTTTTGACTCGTGGACGAGATTGTCGGACGCCTCTCAACCGAGGGCTGTGGATTGTAGTAGTACGCAGAGCCGACCCTCTGTAGAATGAGGTCATCGATTTCGACGATCGGCGCCGTTTCTTTGATACTCTCGAATATTTTATCGTCCAATTTCACCGAACGGCAGTAGAACGCTATCAGGAAACATGTGCAGCATGTACCGATACCTGAAAACAATGGAGTCATTCATTGGAAGCAGGAATCAGATAATTCATCGGAAGCACGAATGGAATTCACCCTTAAAAGCTTTCCTATTTTATCGGAGGCAAGACGAGACCGTATTTAAGACGCGTTGTGAGCACTACGCATATTTCAGACACAAGTGGATGAAAACATGTGGATCTACCGAATTTCATTATTCGTGCTACAGCGGGAAGGCTCATTCATTCTTGTTCCAGCCCCGGCCACGGTCGATGACACTTTCGATCAGTACCTATCTCGAAGCCACTTAATGGAGCTACTCAGGTCAATGCATAGCCACCCTTGCAAACAGTGCTTACTTTCCCGGCAAGTTTGCAAGGGATTTCCCATGATCTGTGCATAATGACGATGACCGCTAGACCTCTAGACGTAACCGCTGGTCGAGAGGCTTTTTATCGCAGCGCTGTTTTCGGTCGACGCATTGGTGGCCGAATCGACCGAGCTTCGGGGATCGGAATCGATACCGAGGGCTGTATTTTGTTTGGACGGCGCGGCGGTGGCGCCACAGTAAACCTCCTGAGAGAGGCCGCTTTAGGAGTCAGGGCAGTCTCACGACAGAGAAAATCCTTGGCCAGAATGCTCCACCGCGTTCCTTCGATTTGATCGACGATGAAAGATGAGCTGAGGGGGCGGGGGGGATATCTTGACCGAAGGATGGTGGAGCACAAGTTGCAATGGATTTCGTTTCCATTCTCGGTGAAGGATCGACAGCGGCTCGGGAATAGCTGGCGGCGATCCCATGCCGCCGTCGATCTCCAAATTCGAAGAAGTTATCGCATAACGAACTGAGCGTGAGAGCATCGTTCGGCATAATCGGCAGCTCCCTGGATTTGATTGGGACTCCCGAGTCTCCAGCATCCCTTCGATGAGGAGAGACGGGACTTTGACGTACTTCAGTCCCTATACATTCGGTGTATACGAGTCTTTTCGGTGAAACGAAAGGTCGCCGGGGGAGTTCTTTGTGGGCTGATTGCATCACATTCTCTGAGCAGTTTTTAGTTTTTCGAATCGAAATTAAGACGGAGTTGGGGAGCGATGCATAAAAAAATTATGAATGATGAAAAAATATAACTTTCCACCTCTCCATTCGTCGGAAAACTCGCGGGCCTGTCTACATTTCTCACGTCACAACTTTTCTGCCCTGTCGGGCTCTATCTGGAAAACGGTACATTGCTTCGCGCAACAGAAGTGGTGGAGGCAGTGTCGACGGTAGATGTCTCTCTTTTGTACTCCAGAATAAAAGCACGGAGGCAAAGTGGATTCCGGACCCTGTCGCTCTTCGGTAGTCGTCGCTTTGTCCCCGGACGACACCGATTGCTCGATTCGTTGCCGACAATTTGCCGCTAGCAGCGAACAGGGGATCCTTGTCAACATGATGCTGTGCAGCGGCGACGGCTCTTGGCATCGGCCTCTTCAAGCACGTTGTTGAGCCGAAACCGAGTGAATGCACGATGAACGACTTGTGATACAAGCTCTTTATCGTTCCGCTTCCTGCTGCTCCGTCCCTACATCTCAATCGCGCGGCGGGAGGGCCGGAAGCTCTTACGTCTGGCTTCCAGCAGCGAACGCCCTCCAGAGGTTTTTCATTGGTTTCTATTGATACCCAGTGTCTGACGTTCTTTTTTAGCGTCGCCCCCGAGCGTGAAGAGCTCATGTAATGATTTGCGTCGAGCTGTCTTTTCGCGATTCGAGGTCTAAAGAGAACGGCGAGGCGATTCTGGACGAAAGACACGGGAGGTGTCAACGGCCTCTCAGGGGAGAAGAGGCAAGGACAGCAGCAAGAGTCAGCCAGTCACAGCGATTCCAGACCTGGTGACAGCTTCGATTGGAAGCCTACAGCGTGCTCGGTCTACTTTCTTGAACGAAAGAACGCGAACTTTGGAATGCGGACGAGGAAGAGGCTGGACTCGCGCTGATCGCTACCCACAACCCGCAACTACCCCGCATGAGCGCTTCGCCTTGAATTCGCGGATAATTGTCCGGCTCCTGAAATACATTATGCTATTCATCCGAAACAAAGCCCGCGGCAGCGGAGCTTCCGGAGGCGAGAGGTCCTCCTCCACGATTGAGTGGGTGCCGCTCAAGGTCTCGGGGAAATTCTCTCGGAAATTACGAGCTTTGTCGGCGTTCAATAGTACACGGGCTGCGGAGGAGACTCGTCGAGCCTATTCTTGCATTCGCCTTGCCGTAATTCTAACCGATGTCATAATAGCTATTCCTCTTCTTTCTGTTTCGTAAAAATTGGGCTCGAATGAATTTTGTCAGCGAGGGTGGTCTTCGCCCCGTCGGTGATGAGCTCATCCCAAAACGATGAAGCATATTGGCTCTTCTCATTGGCCTACGCACCAATTGAAGTCGAATCAGTTTATGATTCGATCGGTGAATTATTCCACCTGTGAATCGAGAGCCTTTCCTCCCCCGCGGTCGCTCACGAAAAATGGTGAATCGCGCTCGCTACTATCGAAACAGACTACTGCTTCCTGTGCAGCGGTGTGAACGATGCAGAACTCAGAAGATGAGTCCGGCGGCTTGAGCTTCGGTTCGCAATATGTCGAGAATATCGCCGATTTTCCGAGGGCGGAGGCGAAATCTTGGGGAAGAGGACGCTGGATGGACAAAGTCATAAGATACTACATATTGCTGTCATGGTATCGAGCTGAGGGAACTAGCGCTCGTGACAATGAGCAAGGGCACAAGTATCAAAGACCTGTTCAGAGGTTGTTAAGGAACGACACCATAACGACAACCCGGGCTCGAAGGAGACACGAGTCAAGGTCTCCGAGTATCCCTCCACACAGCTCTCCACATGGCTGCACATATCGCTGCGGTGGCGAGGAATAGGCTAACGTAGGGTCCGCGGAACCGCTCAGGAGCCTCTGACGCTAAGCGCCACAAAATGATCACATGCCCTTATAGAAAATGGGCATAAGGCTTTGGAAAATCGAATTAGGAACATCTCTAAATGAGCGGATATCGAAATACTCATCTAGAGACGCTAGGCGGTTAAGCGAGAGCTCTCGAATAAGATGCTAGCAATGTGATCGACGTTGACATGGCAGGATACTGAGTCTTGTCGAGGTGATATTCTCTTATTGGTTTCCCAGAATTCGTCTTCCTTTATCGGTATGGGCAAATATGAGTGGGTTGATGGATCCGCACATCGCTTCCGGCAGGGTAGCGAACTCGCCTTCGACTCAATGTCGCCCAAGCGAGTACCTCCGTGGAACGATCCTAGAAGAGCCGAGCGAGCGATGCGATCGAGGTGACATCGGTGGCTTACCGAATACCAACACTTCAGAGGAAAGAAAACTGTTTTTCTACGAGTCCAATCCAAACTCTGTTCGCTCAGAGGCATCTACGGCGTACGCAGCCGCTGGGAGGATTCGCATACGCATGAAGATTGTGCGGCCGGTCGTTTCTAAGGGGTCGAAATTAAAATTGTGGAGGGATTCTCCCTTATAGAATCTCTCCGATCGGGAGCAGACGCTCCACAAAGCCAAGATGAGCCCTTTCCGAAGTTCGCGCTCAAGCGATGTTCGGAGTTTCCGAAGGGAAACACGCTTGGTGCGCGTAAAACGCAATACAGCGACTACGCGGCTTCGAAAGTATCGAGGAACGAAATAATTCACAGAATGGGCGGGCAGCGTGCCGAGTGGCGTACCTAAGGTGAGACAGAGCACTTCCACGCTTGATACGCATATCGGCCAAGTATGCAAGCTTGAATGCCAAGTAGCCCTCAGACGTGACGCTGATGTTGTGATAAGAGTTCGAGGCATAGTATCGCATGGAACACGCGCGAAACTCCGTACGAGAGAACAGACTTGACTACTCGCACTGGTGCTGCCTCGTCGGGGAAATCCACTCGTCGAACGAAGACGCTCTGCTCCATGGATCGAGTTCGGAAACGTGTACGGGAGAGGCGAGGACAACGAATCATTCATTCTCTACACGGGACTCTCCAGACCGAGGTTCCTCGACGTCCTGTTTGAAATTCGACGACAGCAACTTCGCTGTTTCACTACGCGTCCACCACGAATATCTACAGAGCGGTCGAATAGGCTCCTCGTGAAAGTACCTACACAGAACTATTATACACAGTCATCATGTACGGAAGCGCCACTCACCGATGCCTGAGATGATTTTTCCCTTGTCGTAGGAGCCCGGCTGCTTATTCGACACCCGGAGCATGAGGCCTGCGAATGTCGATATCGCCCCGAAACAGGCCATCACGTAGAAAAAATATATTCCATACATGAGAATTAAGGCACACTGCCGGTCCATGAGGTCCGAGTTGCGACTGGAGCGCGCTGACGAAGCACGTCGACGAGAGCGTCCCGACGCCTGCGACCGTAGCGTAGAACGTCGAGCTGCTGTTGATGGTCGTCTCGTTTGTGAAGGGTGATAGTAATTATATACCGGACGAGATCCGTCCATGGTGAGGAGTAGTTGCACTCGTCCAGAAGGAGATACTCGACCTCTATGCGACGGACTCGTACGGGGATGAGGTGCGCGGGGGATTCTTCGAGGGCTTCTCGGCGAACCGACCAGCGGATTGGTGCGGAGATGCAGTTCACGACGCGGTCGGCGATACTGTGTCGGCGTCGACGGCGCCGATTTCGCCAAAGGCTCGAGTGCGGTGCCAGAAGGTATAGAGATCGCAGTGCAATCTGTGATAAGCGTGCGTTTTTCGCGCGCGTCGGCCAGCGTGCCGCCGAGCGCGGGCACCTCCTGGGTTACAACGTCCGACTTCTTTTTTTACTGAGTTTCATTATCCCTGCGAAGAGACCGGGAGAGAATTATTACTCCAGATGATGTGTACATGTTATTTCCTAACTGAGCGTGTGTATCTTCTATTCAGGGCATCGCCCTACCCCGTACCCCGTGCCGAAGGTAGATGGCCAACCTCTACCGTCGGCTACTCGTCTCTCGGTCCCGGAGAATCGATGCCGTCCCGCCGCCGGATCACACAATGAATCTCACGGCAAACAATAGGGACAAAGTTCATGGAGGGCATTCACCATCTATGTATGTACGTCTTGTGAAGGACGGCTGTGATGAGCTCGAGCCCCGGAGAAGATCGGAAGGGCACGTTTTTCGGCCGCCGAATCGACGGCAAATCGCAGAACCACGGCGAAATGCGGACATTACCCGGAGCGCTCTCTCAGTCAACGACAGGAACAGTAGAGCATCGGGTAGAAAATAAGCGACTGCCCACTCCCAATGTCGTGGGTGACTCGGACTTGCCCGGTCAAAATAGATCTGCATTCGCTTTGCATAGACGCGGGGGGGCCTGATAGCAAGGTCTCTGCGCCCTTTCGCGTGTGAGCTAATGCGTTTTAATTATACGTGTGTGTGCGTCCGAGCGATCGACGAAGTTTAGCGGGGTCGCGAGCGCTTTGATGATCTCTTCGCGATGAGAGATTGCGGTCCCGCACTTCGTCTCCACCCTGCTAACAAAAGTTGATCTCGAAACGTGAAGGTCAACGTTGACGGAGGCTCCGCTAAAGCCGCCGGCCGCAGTATCACCGAGAAGCCCGAGTCACGGTGGCAAAAAACAGACATGATGGAAACGGTGGAAACAACTGGAACCACACCTTTTTGCAATCTGTTCTCGCTCTCCAGGGGAGCGGGGCGCGCGGGGACACGAAACGCTGCTATGACGTTCGTAGGGATGCCGCAGATTTCCTCGATCTGCACGTCATCAGCGTGTTCAGATCCCTGGAGCCAACTCATTCGGAAGCGTCGACCTCGCCCCTGAACCTCGCTCGAGGCCACACGTACACTGTTTGATGCCGGAGCGCTTTCTGCTTTGGCTGCTACCGCTGCAGGCTGTGTGTGCCAGCCGTGGAGAGGAATTTCGGTAGAAACCACTCCTGAATGCGAACTGAGTCCCGAACAGTTTTCCTTTTGGATTTCGAGCAAAATATGGATTTTTTTCCCGGAGAGCGTCTTCGCTGATTTCTCCCCGATTTCCTCCTAAATAGGTTCCAGGAGCTCGCTCCACCCGACTGGAAACTCACAGAGACGCCTTAGATTTGAGCTCTTATGAGAGCATTTCGTGTGTTTGTTGATACGGGGAAAGTGTCTTCTCCATTCGCAGGAAAAAGGGAATTCCGTCTGTGCCTTCGCCGGTCCCTCGGCCTGTGAGTCGTCCGATCTTCCCGGGAGAAAATTTAATCAACTTCTCCCCAGAGCGTGGCTTCCAAGTGCCCTCGCCGCACTGATGTGAGCAAGGTTCCCTCCCGAGCGGGACGATTTCCTCTGAATGAAGCTCCAAGCTTTTGTAGGTTTCGAGATTTCGCGGAAGGACCTCCAGAGAGAAGACGGCTGCCGGAATCGGCAGCCTTTCTCCCGCCGAAAAACTCAGAACCGCTGCTCGCAACAGCGAGAGAGGCAGGCGTTCTGGAGAGACTCAGAACTTGCTCGTTCCCGGAGGAGTTATCGAGCGGACTCGATTCATTTAGCGGCATATCGAGTAGCTGAGCTACGTCTGCGGCGGCTTTCTCTTTGCAGCCATCGGAGCTCAATGAGCATTTTCTAGCTCTGAGTTGACAAATGGCACAAACAAGGGAGCCCAGAGCCGGTCGCATGGTGCGGAGTATCGGGGCTGGCGATAAGCAATCGAGCGGTGGAGGGAAACATTGTTCCTCGCTCTCAACCTTTAGCTTGCATTGAGTCAACTGTAGAAGGCGTGGGTGCAGTGCTCTCGGACATTCCGATCTGTTCTCGAAACTGCTCCTCACGTCAATGAGATCTTCCTACAGAATCCCGGCGCAACTCCGACTATAGCGGGGGAGCAGCCTAGGTGATTGATCTGGAATCATGGACCGGTCCTGCGCCGGGCATTCGTTGAGTCGACCCAAAAGTCTTTCGAAAAACTCCGATTTTTCCGAAACCGAGTTTCGAGCAATAGGGCTCATGGCTTGTCGAATATCCAGAACAAGACACAGGTACATGCGTCCTGTACGTGGCGCTCTATCGACCCGACAGCATTTAGTTAATGGTCCGTTCCTGGATATCGGTCCTCGACGAAACACGCAGGCATATAAAACTTGAGACATCGTAGTTTTCCACCCGGCTTGAGCTGGGAACTACGCATCGAGAACCATCGGATCATATGCAGGTATCCGGACGGTCAGGCAGGTGTCCGAGGTGACGAACGGAGTGCATGGGTGTACGGGTAACTTCGACCCACCTCAGATCGCTCTCGTGTCGACGGTACGTTTGCAGAGTCAGATGCAACATTCGATGCAGACCTTCACTGACAGACCTTGGCTAATTACTTACTCGGTACTCCAGAAGTATCCGTTGAGAAAGCTCTCCTCCGTTCTCGCCTGCGTTCGGACGCTCTGAAGTTCAATGGGACGTTTCGGACCCGGGGATGGACTTTTCGTTGCAAATAATCGACGTTGTATCAACTGCCCGTGAAGCGGCAGAAACTGTCTCTCGAATCGGAGCTGATGTTTTTCGACGCACCGCACAGTCTGGACCGTCTGTTTACTTCATTGGCGGACTCGCTGGCTGGCTGCGTGCTTCCCTGGTGAGCCCTCCTCGTCGTCGTCATCGTCGTTGTCCTCCATACTTGCCCTCACCCATCGTCTGCTGCGGGATTTTTTTCCCGTCCGGCTCCGGGGTAACGGCATCACCGCCACTTTCGAAAGTACCGCCTACAAGTACTGGAAGCTATTCTCTGAGTAAATTCACCGATTTCCGCCCGGGGAACAGATGTCGAGCCTGGACAAGCTCTTCGTCGGGAGCTTCATTCACGTAGAGTCCCGCAGTCTCGGGAGCGCTCGGTCAGTATTACCGGAAACAACAGGACAAGGACACGTTCATATCCTGCTTTGGCATCCTGCAGGCTTGGCTCATTCTGCGGATCAAATATTGCCCGATCGGGACAGCCTCGCAGGACTATATATTGCAAGTTCGCTTCGATGCGATTCATTGGCGGCAGCGTGTTCAGGTCTCGCTCCGCGCTATCGAGTCTCGATTCTTGAATGAACTCGTCGTAGATTCCCGGAAGCAGGAGTAGTCGCAGAAAAGGATCGAGAGGGCGGCTCCGACGAAGAGCGACGGGAATTGCGCTTCGCGTGAATCCATCGTAACGATGCGCTGAGCAAGGCAAATCGTATCGAGGGAATTCGTAGAATTTCGAAGACGCTGCCCGGCGGCGCGATCTGACGCTCGAGGGGGGCGGGTCGTGCGTAGCTCTGTTTGTCGATCGGTGCCATGAACGTGGGTCGATGGAGGCGCGCCCTCGCGAGTCCGCGAGAAAGTACCCAAGGTCAGATTTTTCCCTTTCCTAGGAGCGAGAGCCTTTCCCCTCGGGAGGCCGACTCACAACAGTTACTCACTATGAAAAAATGGCTGCAGCCAGATCGCTGTGTCGATGTCCTATGCCGCTTAAGTGAATGGAGTGCGTGAAGCCATGAGGACACTGGCCACTAATCAGGCCATAAACTCAATACGACATTGCTGACGACCGGAGCGAACAATGCGGACACGGTAAGTTTAAGTTCGTCTGACAATCACCATCAACGACCGCTGTATTCAAGAAGTCAACTTGCCACTTGAGGAATAAGGACTATCATCGATCCTGACTTGTCTCAGAGGTTCCACGGACCGACAGGTCCTGCTCAGTTGTGCGTCACCTGTATCGAATAGGGTCGTGGGTCGCCTGTTCACACCGAACTCGCGAACATACACTCGCTCACACACACCCAAACGCACACAAAGGTGCTTCTAGTGCTTCGAGATCAATCGGTGCGACATCGAAACCACTGAAAGCTCTTTCGCAAATGGAACTCTTCCGAAGGAAAGCGTTCTTCTCCGCAGGATCAATGAATGATTCAAGGCGAGGCTCGGGATCGCTGTCCCGGTCTTCGAAGTCGGGGTCGATTGTTGTCGTCAACCCGATGCCCAGAGCGTCGGAACCCGGAACGAGTGAGATCCGGGTCCCCAACTTCGACGTGAAATCTATTTGCTGCCGTTCGAGTAATTCCTTGAGATCTCATCACAGCGTCAAGCTCTTCCGTCGGTTTGGGAAATGTGCTTTCCGTATTCGCGCTGATTCATAACACCCAGGGTGACTCATGCGGAGCCTTGTCCCGTTGGGGAGGGACGGTTTTTCAATAGAGGAATAAAACAGGCGGGCGCATTCGGGTTCGAGCATCCTCCCCCCTTTTTCCGGGTGACGATTTCCGCCTCTCGAATGGAGTCAAGAGAAGATAAGGAGACAGCTGGAGGAGACAGAACTACCGCGGCGCGTCACGGACGTCTCTTTTCCCTTCCTCCGTCATTTCCACACCTATCTGTCCACAACGTTCGCGAGCGGCCGACCAAGCGATCGACCGACGACGTCCGAACGACAGACAGACGGACATACAGAACACGACCGAACTGATGTTCCGCGAACTCCGCTTGGGGAACGTCGCTGACCGGATGCATACGTTGAATGTGGAGAGTTTTCCGTCTCTCCCCACGCCATTCCTTCTCCCTTGTTATTCCACACTGATACGGAGGCTCACACGACCGAGTCTCGCGATCAACGATGAAGAAAGGAACGGGGAAAGGCTCCCATCCATCCGGAATTTTCGTCACGCCAAGACACCAACGTTCAGGAAGAGCGAACCACTTGTTCGGAGGAACTGTCCAGAGCTTCGGAGTAGAACAAGGTAATTCAGCTCGTTGTTACATACGACACGAAAGCGTAACGCCTCGGTGAGGGGGGGGGCGCGACGAAATGAACGGGCGAGCGACCGGGGCTCAAAATGAATCGCTCCGGCACGGAATATCGGCGAGCAACCTGAGTGAGATTGTCAAGGGAATTCTTCGCTCTCACCCTGGGTCCCCATACTCGCGATATCGCACGAGCGCTTCCTGTTCGGCTCCGAAAGCCTCACCAACGTATCTATAAACCTGGGCATCTTCGGAGGTTTTTCCTCTGTCCCAACAGGCGTGAAACTGCCGCTATCCCTACTCCACGAGAACGCGGATTACGGGGAGACATTTTCACGATCCGGAGGAAACCCGCGCTTGCCGCAAGCCCGCCCCCTCCCTGTGATTGATGCGAATACGAGTAATACGCGGAATGTGACAGGGCCCGGAGTGTCGACGAAATGTGAGGAAATAAACACCAAGATCGCACGGGGCTCTCGCGTCGGGCAGGGGATTTCCGAGAGAGATCCTCGACCGCTGAGGGCGTGAGACGAGACGTCCGCTCGACTGGCGCTCCGTGAGCGGCGTGTACGCCTTCGCCAATTAGAGGGAGGTCCGATGCTGCAAAAAAAATCATGTCTCATGAGACTTGCAGTATCTGATAGTCGTTTCTCTTCCGGATCGTTCATTCGTTCGCTCGCTCGCTCGCTGGTCCGTTCGTCCATGCGTCGGCTCGCCCCGAGTGCTTGTCGAGCACCCACACAAATTATCTGGAGTGTTTTTTCTGCGCTTCTTGTTCTTCCGCTCACAAAGACTTCTGCTCAAATTCGCGTCGGATGGAGCATTGCGCAATTTACTGTCAGAAGTGAGTTTGGCAAGCAGAGGAGGAGAGGGTGGCGGCTCTCGCCGATCCCCGAGAACAGAGACTTCTCGCTCCCACGATTCGTTCATTGAGAAATCTCATCCGCTACTCTCGGGAGAGGAATGTACGACAAGGTACCGAGTCGGCTTGTTCTCCTCTGGAACTTTGCCCCGTTTGTTGTTTCAACATCAAATTTACATTGTCTACATTTTCCGACAGACGGGACAACGGAACTCGAAAATACGAAAAGTAAACTCTACAAGCTACGCAGACGTCTCGACGGCCACCGACATCCACTCACTGACAGACCTTTCTGCTGTTCGCTATAGTGAGTCGGTAATTCCGGGACGCAGGAAGCCTTCTCAGGGTCTTTACGATGTGCAAAGGAAGCATGCGACTGATCGGAAAGAATCGAGACGAGGGAAAGTGCTCTAGAGAGTCAGCTCCTTTCGTCCCTAGTATCCCGAATAGAATGCGTATGATCGATGTCGGCGGCATCGCGCGTCGTCGTTGACAACGAACGGGATGCCAACGACGGAAACGAAACTCGAACTCCGAAACTTCACTCGACTTGCGATCTTGCAATTGTTTCGCGATCAAGCTCTTTCCACCGTGAGCTTACGATGGAGCAAACGAGCGACAACGCTGTCGAGGGAGACTCGGGGCACGGGAATCTGCAGGGACGAGAGGTCTCTTTCTCGCGAAGAGAATCGGGTGACTGCCGCTCGCCTGAAGATATGACCGCGCGTCATTGAATCCGCAGTCCTCTATACCAGCCATTTTACATTGTCCCGCAAGAATCAGTTCCGAAATATAATAATTATTTCCATTTTCACCTATGTCGCAGACAGACAGAGAATACATGAAACTTGCCAGAGATACCGGGGTTCGAGCCTGGGTCCGCGAGCGAATATCCAGAAAGAAGGGGGGAAGGCAACAGGAGACTACGATTCCCCGAACGTTTTCGCTCCCAAAGCTATAGCTTGGGTCGTGATGCGGTCCAGTGTTGACGGAGACGATTCTTCGCAGTCGTCGAATCAAGCCGCAGCCATCGGATCTCGCAAGGGTTAGAAGACCCTCTACGGATGGTTGCCAGTATGAGAGCAGTCTCATGGAAATTAAATCGATCTTCGGGTAGCTTCAGTGATCAAATCTTGGAGTTTGTCCATTCATACATCAGAGTTCAATGCGCGGGAATGGTGGAAGATACATAAGCGTCAACCTTCCGTATGACTCCCACGGAGAGAGACATCCTTTCGCCAACCGAATTTTCTCGGTTGAGGTTCTACTCCGGTCCGAAATCATTGCTGCTCCTAACTTCCTCGCACATCATGACTTGCAGGAGCGTGTGCTGAGTCAGCGTCGGTGGAGTCAGATCGATCCTTTTATGAGCTGAGAATTGATGGGAGAGAGGTCATGGGAGAACGGATAGACTCAATCCGCGACTCTGAGCCACACGACGTGACACCTGGAACTCCCGTACTGCTTCGCTCAGCTCCAGGAATAGGCGCCTCCAACCTATGTACATATATCAGACGATCATATTCATACGGAATTCCAGTGAACGACAGAATACTCGACGTTCCTTCTAGAACTGAGACAATCGGAATCCGACGTGTGAGCCTCATTCGTCACGACTAGATAATGGAGAGACGGGAGCTCTCGATACGGTACCGGGCAAGACTTCCCCGGAAGAATTACGGCGCTTTGTCCCAACGCTTATTCCTTCCCAGAGTGCGGCGTAGAAATCTCTTCGTAGGCTCCCATGTGTGGCTCCAGAGGGTCACGTCGTCTAAACATGTCAAGGCCAACGATTGGTCTGATCGAGCGGATTATCAGATTGTCGATCTGACTTCGCCGAGACTTAATACTAAGCTTTTGGATTAACTGCATCTATATTCGAAGTGCAGTTGAAGCGAACAGCGCGGCTTCTTTTTTCACCTCGGGATATTCCGGTGATTAAACGGCGACGGCGTCAATCCCGAATGCGTCCGTTTCAGCGATACGAGTTGCTCGACAATCTTCGCTTATCGCGAGTCCCGAAAACCACGGACGTCGGGCGCGGTCTCCATATTTGCGAGTGATATTGCCGGAATCGAGCATCGAATATCGGCGGGGATGCTCCTCGCGGCTGTTCGTCGGAGAGAGATCATTCCGCGGGCTCGAACTTGTTCGCCTTTGTTGTTCCCCCGACCAGCCGGGTGCTACAATGTTCGACTAGGATCGGACGAGCCGATATTTTGTCACAAATTCTTTCTAGCCCGGTGCTCCACCGAGAAGACCAATACGATGCTAATACACCGAATTTCCCGCGATTTCTTGACCTACTCTTCTATCACGAAGACTGATTGGCCGGCCGGCTGGCTGTGAATCGACTGCCTGAGCGAGCGGGTGATGGACCGCCACGGACTCGACGAGCCGATTCACTCAGGAACTGACTTGTAGACCGAATCCCGATTGTCGCAATCCGAATAGACGAATGGAACTTCTGCTCGAACCCATCAAGGGGGGGGGGCTGCCCCCTCGCCCGTTTTTCCCTCGCATGCCGCTCTTTTTCAGATGTCCGACGAACCCTCCCCCTGCTCGTCGTGTGCTCGCCTCCTCCAGACGCAGCAGCTGAGGAGCTAGGCTCCTCGTATCGATAACGCGAGTCGTGCATCTCGAGCTCAATACTGTGGAGATTACCTCCGACTGCGAACAGCGCGCTTCCTTTGATTAGTCCCTATAATTATAATTGCTATAATTCGGCGAATGACGGTCGGGCGTCGGACGTCAGGGATCAGGGAACACAATTCAGAAATTCGGAAAAACGAATTCTGAAAACAGCGAACGCGACATCGGGTTGGATTGAGTACATCGCGACGACTCCGAGGCCGCTGTACCGATGTACATAGATAACTCATACCCGTCGGCTCGGCAAAACGGTATTCCAGAGCGAAGATTCACGACGAAACGTCTGGAATTCCTTCGATACACAGCTCCTCGCTCAGACTCCGGGCCGAATCACGGAGCCGCCGGGGGTGTAGAGAGATCTACCACGCGCCACTCGCGGTCGACGAATCTCATCGTTTGCGAACATTGAGTAATCAATCCTTGATACTCGTAAATAATTCCTACGTCGCGTGACCTTCATTCCGGGCACTTGATGACAGTGAACTCAACAACTCAGACCGAGTAGTGGTACATTGAAATGAAACCACGACGACGTCCCGTGACGCAATCATCGTGAGGGTCAGGTCACAGATGAGAGCAAACGAATTTCATCGACTCGAATCGGACGAACCAATCAGCGGCCAACCTGATCACCGCGAGTTCTTCATGATATCCGCTTGCCCATTTAGAAAGGCGGATTCAACGGAGCTGCTTGACGAATAGGGAACAATGAACGTGAATAGATATCCACGGGTCGTTCCCAGGCGTTCAGACCAAGTTGTCAAGCTGAGGGTTTTTCGACCAAAAACCTCGCTGGGGAAGCTGAGTTATCGACTCGCTGGGCGTTATCTAGATTCAGCCCCAACCAGGATGGTCACATGACGTCGGCACTTTTCATACAAAACGAACGGGAGCTTCACGAATCAACCCTGGAGATCGTGAAGTAAACTTCATGGATTTCCCTGGACAAGAGAGACCCAGGGCCACCTTCGATGGGGAACTCCGACTCGCGTGCGCACAGGCGTGCCTAGACGCGGAGAGGCCGACGTTTTCGCTGAGGACCGTATCACGGCTGGGAAGAGGCACCGATAGATATTCACACATCATTAGCACCATAACGACAACGCGGAAAGGGCGAATAGAAGGGTTCCCCAGATTGCGCTCTTCAGAGCGCCGGGGGAGAATTATTACGAAGGGACCAGCTCTGGTGGGCCTTGCCAGCTCTGAACAAATTTCTGAGGCCAGCTCGAAGGAGCGATGCAACGCGATTCGGGCAAGTGGATTTGATCGGACGGGGGCAATTTTCCGAGAACGGCTCTGGGTCGACAAATGCACCCGCTCTAGGACAATCTTCCTCCCGACGCACGGACGCACCCACCGTGACCGCCGAGTGAAACCGCTCAGCGGGGATCACGAATATAGAGAGCCTGCACGGAACTTGAGCTACTTATGGTAAATCGACCGGCGGTGGACAGCAGGGTGGAGACGTGGGACGCTTCCGTGAATGTTCGGACGATCGCAGGCCGAAGTTTCCTTCTTGTAGACTCGACCGCTGCTGGCCTCGTCAAAAAATCTACATGGACGCACGAGCCGTTGTAGAATCGCTCGGATGGTCAGGAGAGACAAGAATGGAACGGGACGGAGTTTGAGCATCGGACTCTATCAATATCCTCCCGAATCTCCTTCCATTCTCTCGGAGAACGCCGAAGACATTCGTCACGGGCTCCCTCCGTATCTGAGTGGGTCAGCTCGACCGTGAGACCATGCCGTTCGGTGCCAGAGCCTGCAACTGCATCGGCAGGCGCGCGAGCAAGCCGACGCAAAGACTCAACTTCTAGATGTCGGAGAATGCCGACTTTTGTTGACCAGCTGGCTCTCTAACAATAATTTGCTCGATTGGTTCTCGCTGCCATATTGGGAATTATTATTCCTGTTCTTTCCGTCGAGTCTCATATTTTCCTTGGGGAGCCGTCAGGAATTTCGCCCGAGCAGCGGTTCCAAACTCCGAAGCGCTTCAGCGAGCTTGCGAGTCTCCGTAGGCGTATGTAGCGCCCTGAAAAGTCTCGGAAACCACGACGCTTGTCCCGTGCCTTCAATTCTGCCGGCGCAGCGGGCGATATCTGCGTTCCACGCGGGTCTCCCTCTCACGGGGGCCTTCCTCTCACGCAGGCGAGAGTTTACTCGCCGCTGCGATTCTACCCAAAGGATTCACCTTTAGCGCAGATGCTATACTACACTTAGTGTAGGACACAGTACCATTATTGTCGACGAGTCCTCCATGTCGTGGCGAATTATCATCCAATCCCTGACTCCTCCCGCCCCAGATAATCTGGGACATGATTATACGTCTCATTCATATCTGAGATATGGAAGCTCCACGCATCACTCGATGAATTCAGAGTCACGGAAGTTCACCTCGAGATGCTCTCCTGAAGACATGGAATCATCGCGGGGATCGCTTGCTCCCTGGTCCTCTCATCGACAAAGACCTCAGGCCGGAGTAGCTCGACCCTGGATCCGGAGGTCCGGAATTTCGCTCGTGGCGCGACTTTGATTTGTGCAGAACGTGCATACTACCACTCGACTCCTTGTCCGAAAGTCTTGTGGGTGGGGAGCCGCTCACTCAACAGGTGCTCTGACGATCATACAGAGGGAATATCCGGATCACAAAACTCTTCTGCGAGATTTCTCGTAGCCATTCGTGCGGTCGTAGAGAGAACTTTCGCACAATGGTCTGCCGTTTGTTGATTCCATTGAAGTCTCGGCGAAGCAGAACGGCGGCAGCCAGAGCCAGTTCGCGGTCGAATACCCACCTCAGTCAATGGCGGGCTGGAATCTATGCTGTTCCTCGGACTCATTCACAACTCTCTCCGAAAGGGCCAGAAAATCCGCTCTCGATGTGCGCCCGTAGAAGAAGAAGTGAACTTCCGACGTACATTCCAGAGGTATCGACGGTGCAGATTCAAGAATCGACGATATCGAGGTTTGGAGAGCGACTCTCGAGTGCTCGTTCGCCATTCCTTGCGCGCGACGTACGAAAGAAACGATGGGACGATGAACACATTAGAAGTCTTCCCATCCTACCGCCCCCTCCTCCCCCGCTTCCCCGGATGGCGTGATGCAACGCCGACTTCCCGCAGTGGCTAGCCCGAGCCTATGCCTATTGAGCTTGGTCGGGGCCGCCTTGTAACGGTCTGTCGACACTCACACCTGATTCGACTGACACGACGTGCCGCTGCCATTTGATTCGAATCGTAAAGTTGGAGATACGAATTACGATCGCCGAAGTTCCGGATCCACGTCTTCCCTCTTTCGGAATGGACCTCGAGAATCCGACCTCCGCACTCTCCCGCGGACCTGGGGTGGCTTCATCGCAAATTACAACCCTCATAAACAAACGGCTCGTTTGAGCTGAAGGCTGAAGTCTCCCGGACCAGTTGCTGGCAATCGATGGATCAGGGCGAGCATTTGGATTAAAAAGCTGTTTCCCCTTTGAGCGGAAGGAATAGCTCGCTTTCTTTCTGTATTTTTTTTTTCTTCGGTATCTGACCGCTCGCTTGCGACCTAGTGCTGTTCTGAATAGAGTTCCGCTTTGCTGGCATTGTACCTCTGCGAGATGATGCCTCGGAAGTTTCCGAGCTCGCATCCAGAGGCATCTGGAGATTCTTCTCGTGGCTCTCTCGGAAGCGCCGAGAGAAAGTCCGCCCTTCTTGAGCTCGGGAGCATCGATGCAGCCGAACACCAAAAGTATCAGGGTGAACCCAAGGCTCGATGGCGAGACGCATGCGGCTCGAGCCACCTGTCCTTGTGAGCAGATTCCGCATGGAGGGAACGCATTCGAGCTTGGACGGCATCTAAACGGTTCCCGACGTCTGAGAGAACTCCGAATTCATGAGTACAGCTGTTTGTCTCCAGTCGCTTGACCTCCACTGTCGCTCTTAGAGCGTAGTATACAGCTGACTCTGAGACCAACGAAGGTTAATTCCTTCGCCCGGGGCCTCTCCTGGAGCAGCATCGAGCTCGGAGCTGAGGAGCGGACCTGAAACTCAGAAGCAAGCTACCTATATTATCAATGAGTGGTCTGGCCCACTCCTCTCTCACACGGATTCCCCTGAGTTCCCCGCGAAGATTGTCCGTTCCAACTCCTGGAGTTTCACGAGGTCTTCGAATTGCTCTTGTCGAGTTGGGCAGCGAGGGGCATCGACGGTGGTCCGAGGAGCAAAGAGCTTCTCCTTTTCGTGAGCAAAGCTCGGAAGGAGGAGTCAAATGAAGATCGAATCATTTCACTCTGATCCTGTTTGATCACAGAAGCGCTGATGGCGATGACGAGCAAAGCGCTGCATAAACTCATGATGTACATTGGGCTTGAGTAAAAGCTACGTACTTACTGGAAACGTTTTGACCGGATGAGGGGAGAAAGCGAATATAATGATATCCGCCCACGCACATATACATTCTGTATGCAGCATCGACGGTAGCGGCGGGGCGCAGGGAATCGGAGCTTCGAAAAAAGGACATTGACGCAAAGTCGTCACTGTTCACAGGAAAGACTTCCTGAGCGGAAGAGACCCGTCAGACACGAGGGCGGGAATTCGGTTGAGCGTGAGCATTTAATGTTCCATCGAAGATGCATGGCCAGCCTGTCTCGCCGTCTGTGCTCTCGTTGCGCTTACGCCAGACCGTCCAGCGGCAGACGCGTCTGCCAACCGACTCTTGCTCACCCCGTCGAAGTTGGGGCTATTCGGGGACTGGGAAGAAGACGAAAGTGTCGGCGAACAGTACAGGAGCGGATATGTATTACGTTAGAGAGCTCCATTATAGGTGATGTTCAACAATGACCTGGAGACAGCGGGTGGAGGGGGTTGAGCCCGCCGTCTCCTGAGCGACTTGAACTTGGACTCAAGCCAGTCGGACGAAGAGCTAGCGAAACACAAGCGATCTCGACACTCAGTTTTGGCGTAGCGCAAGGAAAAGCTCCGTGACGATCGTCTCGACGAGCCGCTTCTTCTTAAAACATAGTGAAGAATAGAGCGCTAAATAGAGCGCTCGTGGCCCTTCTGAGGCGCTCCAAACTTCAGCTACCTCTCGTTTGTCGACCGCTCGGGGATGACGCTGATTATGAGAATGTTTCATGGGGATCTCTGTGATACTGGCTCTTGTGAGCGGACTGTGTTCCTCTTCTCCGTTGGGTCCGCTACGCCAGTCCTTCCGTGGAAGGTCCGGTGCGGCGCGCGGCAGAGGCCGGCGACACCGTGCCGCGCTTGTTTCCGTAATTGGTTTTCGTAAGGAGATCAAGGCACTCCTTTTGATGTTTCGGCCGACATGCCTCCTGTCATGATTTCGGCGAGCGTCTCAAAGTTGCTCATAATGCGATCGACCAAGGCGAGCATCACAATCCGAGATGCCGTTTGCTCCCGCCGGGGCTGTGGTGATCGGGGAGAGCTGATAAAGTCCTCGGATCCGCTCTTGAACGCTGAAGTATCGGGCCGTTTTCCGTCTTTGAGCCCGTGGATGTTGTCAAAACGGGGGCGTTCTCATCGGCGCCGCGAACGGCTTCCAATATCGAGAGGAGGACTGGGAGGGTCTTTGTCTTTGTGATGGCCCCTCCTTTCATGTCACAATACATGTATAAGCTGAGGATTATCAGGCACCCACTCGCCTCTTTCGTCCACAGAATTTCAGAGATGCGGACGCCTGTATCTAGATCAGCCCGGGGGGTGCAACGCTGTGAGCGCCGATGCGGAAACAGCGACTCTGAGCGTCAGAACTGCGGATTCGCATGCGTCGCAGAGAAATATGTAGCCGCCCCATAATTTGTTCCTCGACACCTGAGAGATTCCCTGGACTCTTGAGCTCGGCCTTCCACCAGGCGGTTGACCCGTCGTCTGATCGGAGGCACGCGGATATTTTTCCCGCGGAATCGTTCACCCCGTCGGCTGAGTCATTCCGACCAAAATTCAACAGGAATCGAAAATTGGCCGCCACAGCGTTCGAAAACGACTTTTTTAGCTCAACCCATATCTCGGATTGCACTACGGACAGATCCCAGTGAACAGATCTACTCAGTTCGTCCATCTCGCTGGCCCGTACCTAGCTCCCGGTGACAGAGCTCGAGACCTGTCGCCAGAGTCGAAGGGCTCCTGGTGCAACAAGCCCGCCGATTAAGTGAACGCCGAATCACCGTGACGAGGGAAATCGCATTATGTTCGGGTCACTGCTGATTTTGGAATCTCGGACGGACTGACCCTCAAGAGTACGCTCCGCGCTCCCTCGTGATTGAGCGGAGGGGAAAGTTGAGCGAATTGCCGGTCCGACTCGGTAGGAAGTGAATATACACAAACGCCAACGTAAACGAGGCACAGAAAAGGCGCAGAGGCGGCCGCCCGCTGTGGAGCCGGTCAAGCATTCAAGAGCGACAGATTACGGCAGAATAAGAGGGAATCGAGAGCATCCGAGAGGAGAGAGTGTGCAGTGTCCACATCATTGTCGCTAACAAAGTTCCGCCATTCCCCGCCTCTCTTCACCCGTCGTCGTCGCCACTGTTCTCGAGGCTTGATACATTCTACTTGGGCATTACATAGTTCAGTTTCAGTCCAGGTGCTGCGCTAATGCGTCTCAGGTAATTTTCTCTCAGATCTGGCGGGAGAGATTGAGTGTCTATCCGTTATGATGATCATTTATGTATCTGAGGGGAGGGGGCGGGAACTTCCGATGACGGAACAATGAGGTTCCGTGGGGAAATTCATCGTCCCGCGCGGAAGCGAGAGTTTCTCGACATTGGCATGTTCTGAGAGGATTTTCTTGAGGAGGCAGTTCCCCTGGCGAGCATGAAGCGGAGCAGAGAGTGAGGAACAAGGGATTCACGGCCTGCCAGATCAGAACTTCCCGGTATTCAGGCTCGATCGGAGGATCCACCGAATAGTCAAATCGAATGATCGGACTAGTCTGCGATTCCGACGCGGCTTGCATCCATCAATCGAGTGAACCGTCGACGACAAAGTTCATTCGACCGATTCGCAGGGTGGGCGGAACACTAACGTGAGGCTCACGGGGGGAAGGAGAGCGATCGCGAAGTCAAACGAGAAGCAGAGTCGGGTGCATCGGCCGATTGCGACGCTGAAGTGAAGTCGTCTTTTAACGCGTGCCGCTCCTTAGATTCAGAAACCCGAACGTATGTTGCAACGATGTCGTTATCCGCTGCGGAGCCGACCGAACTCTTCCGCTTGCACAACCTCCTGCTCTACGCAGACTCGGTGGACGTCTGCTCCACAGCGCGAACAGCCGAAGATCACCCTGAGGATCAGGACGGACCTGATTTGTGATTCGCTCCATTACTGTCATCGACCGACTCTCTGTCAAGGTCTGAGACCGATGGGTAGGCGACGGCGAACGTGTGCTGGCCGCGGGTACGATGAGGGAATCTGAAAATTCTCCATTAATTTAACCCGCCCGGCGTGGCCTCATACAGCGATAGTAGCGAAAGGATAAGACGAAGAGGGCCGACCGTTCTTTTTCTCAACAGACCAGATCCATCAGAGCTCTCGTTCGAACGAGACGCCTGTTTTTGCTCCAAGGCTCTCGGTTTATTAATTAGAAGAAAGATGAATATGATGGTGGTGAGAGGAATATACGCGGTGACTTTTGTCCCTTGCTTCTTTCCAAAGATCTAGAAATACCGATTATGGACTTGGACGAGCTCTTTCAGAATCGACATCCTCCACGGAGGTTGAAGTATCCGTAAATTTTTGTGACAGCCCGCCCAGGTTCCCTCCCCTCCATTCGGTGATTCCATCATTCTGTCCGGGTCTAATGACCTCAGCCAGACGGAGGCTTCTCTTTTTTTTTCGACAAGCACCTCATCGACTTTCTCTTCGCTTGGCCGCCTTCCAGATAGATCTGGCTCCAGAAAATCTTCAGCTAACCGGATCAAATGTTGTTTTTCCAGGATGCCGGAGACAGTTGTTGCCGGAAAGAAGCATTCACGCTGAGGGAAAAGGAGCGCCCATCTCTCGAAAACTGAGATCGGAGGCTTTACGATCGCGCGATCAAGCGATAGACCGACCGACCGACCGATCACGCAGACGGACGGACGGTTTCGGACAAGCGAAGTCGGCTAGATAGAAATGAATTGGTACTGGGTTGCGGCGGCAGGCATGCTGCTAAGCCTGTCGGTGGGGGTTACGGCCGTCGTACTTCAAAGGTTCTACTTCCGGTACGCCGTGATCGACATCATGGCCATCATTGGATTTATGATCTTCACATCGACGTTAGTGTCGCTCATCCTCACCCGACTCGGCTTCGCCTTCAAACGGTTACTAGCTCGATCACAGTGGGCGGACATGCTCGGCATCATCACCTTCCGGAACAGTGCCTTAATGTCGCAGCGGCCCTCAGGCTGTTTTCCATGTCAGCCATCGCCCACGCAACCAGCCTTCTGTCCCGACAATTCAGGGGACATGCTGACGATATTCGAGGACTACTCTCAGTACCCTCCGCAACCACGTCGACTTTTCGACACGCATCGCCTATCACCGACGACATCGCCCGAAGGAGGCCTTATACCCGACGTTGTGCCTCGAGTCTGTCTGCCGGATTCAGAGGAAGCACTGCTGTACGTGGTGCGTTCGAACGGCACCTTCGTGCACCTCGATCACATCGTTACGCCGAATAATTGTTGTAGTCGGGGAGTTCAGGACGATCTGCCTCCGCCGTACCACACCGTGCTAGCCACAACGTTCGATCAAGAGGAACCGCCCCCGCCCTACGGCGAGGAAATGATTCCCACCGAGATCGTCGTGCCGGACCACAAGCGCAAGAGACAGGATCCGAAGCGGACGCAACTAACCGACAACTCTACGCTTGCTACGAACTCGGAGAAACCTCCCGAAGAGGTCGCGAGCGAGGACGACGGCGACGATCAGCAAAGTCAGCAGGTTCAGCCGCACCGACAAAGGGCACAACAACAACAACAACAACAACAACAACAAGATCAACATCATCATCATCATCACCACCACCACCAGCAGCAGCTGCAGCAACAGCCGCCCGTGGCACGCGTCGAGCAGTTCAGTGATCTTCGTCCAGAGCAGGCCGACGAGCGAGGTTGAGGAGCGACCGAGCAAGCGGATCGGACACACGAATTTACTTACTTAGAAAAGATGGTAGTCAATCAATCAAGCGAGCAGGCAAGCAAGCAAGCAACCAACATGACAAGCAATCGATCACCCGTAAGCGTCGAGGGTGGACACTGTAACTAGCCGGTCGGCCGGCCAGCCGGCCGACTTTTGATCCCGCGTTATGTTGGAATGTCGCGGGATGGAACCCATGATCGAAGCTGTCGTCGAAAGCAATGACACCTATTGTGATATCCTCGAGTAGATGGGCGTCGTCTCGCTGGTCCACCAATCTTACTCGTTATTTCCTCTTCGGTGCCCGATCAGCAGACAGAGGAACTGGTGGTGTTCCAGGACGACGCAGAGAAAGGAATCCAAGGAGGAAACCGACAAGTTACCTAAGGGAAATATATTCAAGTGGAGGGAACTGCATTTAGGTAGATGTCAGCGGTGGTCCTCATGACTCAGAAAGGCTGTCGGTACGGAATGACCTCTCACCATACCCAAATCTGCATCGACCAGTGAATGGATTGATTACGCAAGAGACTGCCGACAAAAAACAAACAGAGAAGCGTGATTTAGAATCATATTATCCTCGCCGAGCACGCTCGAATCGAGCATTATCGAAGCATGAATTCGTCAGGGGTCAAGACCATAGTATAAGGAAGAAATTCGAACGGGCGAGAGCAGGCGGGACAATGAGCGCATGATTGGCGGGCGAAGGAGGAAATCGAGACCCCCGTAGTTTGCGAGAGGTGACTCGCCAAGTCGAGCCGCACCGCGAACATCGGTCACGCATAGCGTTATCTCAGGTAATGCGTAGATACTCACACGGAGCCCCCGCGAGGCGGATATGGCTATTCATCTGCTCTTACCTCATATGCCTCACTGAGACCTCTGGTTCAATCTCTCGCTTAGCATCCCTTGGATTGTAGATCCGGTGTTCAGATCACGATATTTAATTTCGATTCGTGAATCGTGTTTCGAGTTCTGGGAACATTGGGTGTGGAACCCGGACACTGGACACGTTGTTCGGAGCGTTTATGTATGATAGTTTCCCGAGAGAGTTCTGATCGGACGATCAGCATACCCCACCCCCAAGGACCATACGTCACGCCAGTCTCCGAACGAACTGATGTCGAAGCTTCTACGGGGAATCTGGATTCATCGCCCGCCCACCATATAGCTCGTCTAGAGGCCCACTCTCTAATTCCTGAATATAATTCAACTTGTACATGAACACGTGTTCTATTAGATTGTCGGCAGGATTATCTTCATCACAAGTGAGAGAGAACTAAGGGTGAAAAGTTTCAAGCGTATCCGTCGGATAGAAGCCGTGATTCAATGGGATCAGACCGACCGACCGACAGACCGATCGGCCGACCAACTGACTGACTGACTGACTGGGGAGAGAAATCATTTTCGGAAAATATGGTATTGAGTCGTGTAGAAGAAAGTGTAAACAGATGATATTTGAGAGAGGCATCACGTGCGGCGTGCAACGCAAGGGCGACGTCTCCCCGCGCGGAGGACGGAGGCAGCGACAGCGTGTTGAGAACGCCGATGATGATCAGGTAGGGGAGATCTAAGCGAGAGAAAGTTTTAAAGTCGATTATATGAGAACTACTAGAGAGACGGACACGCTCTGGTGAATCAAAGTATGGAGAAAATAATAGAAATCCAAACAAAACAGAAGGAACGAAAACCATGCTTACAGAGTAGAATGTATTTTTCACCGCGTCGGCCATCGATCAAGTCGCCGTCACAATACGGGTCGACGTGGTACGCGCCGGGCATTCGATTCGCAAATGACGGAATAGCCCAGCATCGAGTACTGTAACGTGGCGCACCGAGTTCCTGCAGGGTTTCTGAGGTTCCAGGAGCTTCTCAGTTCATTCGAAAACGCGGAGATCCGCTCCTCAATGGTACACTTCGAGCATTTATGGCATCACGCACCGTATCGACGGCGCCGTTTTTGAGTGGTTCGCTCTCCTGCCGGAAGTGCCGTCAACCTATGCATGGTACCGCGGGTCTTGGGAGCCCTCACCTCTGTTGCGCTTCATTCCCATCAACTCCCTTTCCACGTTGCCGCCGGGCGAACGGACTGACATAAGTGGTGCCGCGAGCATTTTCGGTTCGACGAAGGAGATAGCGAGAGATCGATCGAGACGGGAGAGCTGTTGTCGAAATACTCTTGTCAGACGAACGATTTCTATTTATCTGTTCGTGTCCCGGCTGACTTCTCAGCGACCCCAGACTCATCCGAATTTTCCTCGCCTGGAAACGCATGAAGCGGTCATACCGAAGGCATCAGCTCAGGAACCCTGTTCCCGAGATTGACTGGTTCCGCACCTCGTCTCATCCCGGGGCTTTTCAGAGGGACCTGTGCGACAGTTCCCCTGCCCACAATAATTATTGAGGAGAGTTTTGCTCCTCGCCTCTCGCGTTCCCGCCACGAGAGACCATTTGGGCCTGCGGCCAGACCCTCGGGGACTGGACTCCGGTCGTTCATGGCTCGAGGGAACCACTCCGGAATTTGTGCGGAGAGACCGGCAAACTAAAGGTTCCCCGACGGAAACATCCGCCCTGGTATCGATAGCGATCCCGCAGGAAGTTCGGCCGCCGGATCCGAGCCAGGAGTCCCCTCGAACGAGGAAATCTCGATGTTGTCGGTGCAAATCTGCTCGAGATGTCCACACCGCCGGCTAGCCCTCGGTGATAGTGCGAGTGTGCGGAACCCTCCCGCGGGTCAGACGAGCCGAATGAGCCATCTAAGGTCGATTGACTTTTTGTGAAGCAAGTGGGCGGTGCGTTTGCCTCGTTGTGGGCCTGTCGTCTGTTTGTCCGCGCTGCAGAGGAAAAACGCGATGGCGTCGGCTATGTTTCCGTTCTCCTCCTTCGGACTGTAGTCTGTTCGAGCGCTGTATCCCCAGCTTCGAATTGAGGCGTTCTTCCAATCCATCTGCAATTCTGCAATGTGCAATCTGAAAGCAATCCATCTGTGGCTGTGATCGCATGTCTGCGACTTTTGCTCGGAACAATTGGCGACAATTTCACCAAAAGAGTTTCAATTTCTCGGGAAGGATAAGGGACCGGTTAGTGTCAAACGGAAGAAGTTCGTTCGTCTTTCTGGCGGCCTACATGGCTGGAGCGAATCGAATGAGAGGAACAAAGATCCAGCATGCGGGAACACCCAGGCCATTACTGCTCGAGAGCACGATCTCGCTCGCTGACCACCACGAGCGAAGGTTGCTCGCAACCCTCAGAGCGACAGCAGGCGAGCCGTCGGAACAACCAATTCATCGGAGTCGCTCGTACATAATGAATATGCTCCTCCTCATCAAGAGTGCTTGTAGACAGACTCGACGTGGCTTCACACGGAAAGTTCTCTCTCGATTCTCCCCGTCATCGTTCCGCAGTCCTTCTGACCGTTATCAGTGTTTCGTTTTTCTGAGGAAACGCACACCTTTGACGTCCAATCTTCAGCATCAGAACTCTTCATGAGCAGGAATCCACCCCGTCGACGGGGTCTCGGTCTTCACTTTGACGGATCGCACCGGGGTCGAGGGATCGGGGGAGTAGGCTCCTGCATTCGCTGAGACGCCGCGGAGGCGATCGCGATGCTAAAGCTGAAGACTGTTCCACGATCTTCCTCGTCGGAGCGCTTCGTGGAGATCCGTCAGGTAGTTCTTTGCTATGCAGCTGGACTAGCGGTTCTCCAATACGGGGAATCATACCATCGCTGCTGTTCCGTCATTGCCCGTAAGCACCTCAGCTCACCGAAGCGTCTTCTGGCCCGAGCGCGAACCACGACCGACAAAAAACGAGGCAAACATCTTGTAGAATCCACATGGACGGTGACCAGAATCAGTCTCCTGGAGCTCGAAGTTTCTGTCCCTTTCTCATCGAGTATCTAGATTCCGAATCCGGGGCAGCGGCGGAGCCGGGAATTTCCCGGAGAGAACGAGCACAGTCGGCTCATCAATAGGGAAGGGGCGGATCGAATCCCGAATACTCCTTCGGCATGGGACTACGGGCTAGGGACTACCTGTGGAGGAGGGATCGGCCAAACGTCTCGTTCCATGGATCCGCCGTTGTACTGGGGGTAATCCGAAGCGGAAGCGAAGCGGGAGAGAGCAGCGAAAACGCTCAATCCTCTCGATCGCGAATTCTAACGGTCGCGAAATGAGCAGTCGCTCGTACAATCGATGGTGTCTCGTCCATATCGATTCCATTGTTATCTCAAGATTACCTTGTGGTTGTTCGTTCACTTGGCATTTGAGCTCTATTTCTATTTCCTCCTGTCCCAATTCTAGATAATGAACAGAGTCTAACTTACCGATCTATCCGGGAAGCCCTGGTGAGCGGTCTTCGAGTATTCTCTGAATACTGACTGAAACGAAGAGTGGAGGAGACCGCAAGGTCCTAGGATCCTCTCGACTAGAGACGAGAGATGAGCTGTAGCTGAAGTTATCATTCAAATTACGCTGCACGGAGGCATTCACACTTCGATAAAGTCGTATCAGGAGCGTCTCTCTCATGTTGGGAGCGGGGCGGGGAGATACACACCGTCGGTCAGAGGATGATCGAACGAGACGTCCGCGTCCGAACTCGTTGCGCATTCCTTGTAAGCCATTCCAATGTCAGCATTTTTGAATATCGTGAGTGAGAGCTTCCACGGACGACGGAGAGGAACTCGGTCGATTCCATCATCTCCATGAGCCTCCCAGGCTTCCGGATCGGAAATCGTAGCTGAAAGAGAGAGATCGATTCTGAGGATGAAGGAAAAGTAGATTCCCATGGACATAGTGTCACAGATCGTTTCTGGGGAGAAAGCTCGATCTGAGTGGAATGATACCATGAAGAGACGCAGAACAACTTTGCAAAACGAGAGTTTCACGAGAGAACTCTCGGCTGGTACCTCGGAGTATTGTAGATGGTACTGATCCGATCCGAGAGTCACTATGAGGTCGACCCTCGGAACGGGTTTTATGTTGGAGACGACGATGGTAAGAAATCGATCATGATATTTACTGTTGTCAAGGAATTGTGAGAGGTATGAAATAAAGAGGGTAATGCAATCATGCAAATTAGCTCGATGTCTCTTCCTTCGCATGGGCGGTGAGGGTTCTCGGTGCTTTCTAAATCTTATACCGACCACAGTGACTCGTCGATGACAGAAAATGAGAGTCATTGAATTCGCACGTTCCGCATCACTCAGGATAGAGCCTCATCTTCAGATACAGAATCACCATGAGGGGCCCCATGCTTCGAGTTATCACGCGGCCCGACTTTGGGATGTATTCTCGAATTATGTGAGTTTCTCCGCACTAAGGATTAGGTTAGAATACTGAGGAGGGCGGCGGAGAGTTCTTTCAGCCTCGCCGTCCGCTGAGGTCTTGCGAGGCGAAACATGCGCGGAGTACTCCGCTAATGAAACGAGCCGCATGACGATAAAAACCATCTAGACAGATAGTGGCCGTAGTCGATGTTAGATCACGCCACAGAGCCGTGTTTCGGACGTCTAACCGACCGGCACGGTCAGGCACTCTCTAGTAGGGGGCACATGCACATCTTGCTGTGCCGATAGTGGGTGGATACTTTTCTGCTAGCTGCCCCATCTTTTCTCTCAACTCTCACACGTTGTCTCATAGCAGTCATCATTACGGTACGGGGTCGTGCTGTAGGTTGTGTTTACACGTTCCTTCCAAGGAGAGAGAAGTAGAGGAACAGTGCACCCTGGACGTCTGACGAAGAACTCCTTGACTCCCCGAGATTCTATATCAAGGGCTTCGATAAATATCGGATTATCTCAAGCGGAAGAGTCATGACCTCAACCCGTGATGGTTATCCGCTGATTCAGCACACCGGGAAGCTTCAAAAGGCGGGTCGTACGGATTATCAAGACCATAGGACGTGTCTTACCGCACAGACAAGATATAGGGCAAGAGATCACGGCGATGCACCTACGAAATGTTCGACTCTCTGAAATCGGAGGCCGACGCTCTCCGTTGATCGACGCTCTCCATAGATCGATGCTTCCGACATTACATTTCCCAGCTCTCAATCCCTCCGAATGAACGCTGGCCCCCGATTGGATGCACTGAAGCGCGGAGCTCCTGGATGGTTATGGTCGCCTTCGCCCATTTCCCCGACCCGAGCAGTGACGAGTTTCGCTCCTCTAACGTGTGCTCCCCCGTACATACTATCATGCCGCTGTAGAATAGCTGACTGGATGTTTCCAGGAAGTCAGAGATCCCGAAATGCCGAATGCCGATGTATGAAGCCGACGGAGAGGCCCGGTTCCTCATGACAAGGTATCCATGTGGCGCCTGCGCACAGCTGACCAGGAGCCGCTCGGGGAGTCGTGCTCGGGAGGGTCGCTCTTCATCGAGAAGGCTGGCCTTCTGTGAGTCGCGCTCACTCCGCTTCCCGGTGCGAGCGTATTCCTCAATGATTTCGCATCCTGGAGTCGCAGCCGGATGTCGAACCGTGATTGATCAGACAGGAGATCCATGATCCGTTTGACTCCTGATTGAGTTCATACCCACGAAGGAGTCTTATCAAATGATGCTCAAAGGAACTCACTCGGCTTGACGATTCAAAGATTGGGATGCTCCCCCCATACGGTGAGCGGTATCAGCTTCGGCCCCTTTCACATCGCTAGCGTTGCGCTTCCGTCAAGCTACGATTGAACAAATGCAAAGGAGCGCGCAGCGATCTCTTGATGTCACAGTGGGCTACCCGTACGGAATCTCAGCTCTCCATGCATGGATCCGCTCCACGGACTCTTCCTCCGTAAAAAAAACGGTATCCTCCATTGCGAATTCAGAGAAAGGTACGTTGGAGAAGGACGGTAGTGCCTTCATGATGATTCGAAAGGTAACTACCCAGGAGTTGTTTGATCTTCGAATCAGGCCTCCGGTATGAGTCGAGGAGCTCAGTCGGATCGTATCCACCCCTCTAGGCAGGCACAGATTCCTCTACGTGGCGCCCCCATCAAGCTCATGAGCTATTGCTTCCCCGAGGAGATCCTCCCCTGCTCAGAAGAAGAGGCAAGAGACTCCGGTGCAGGACAACTGGGCCAAAACCAGCTGGGCCAAAATCCAAATGGGCCAAAACTAAGTGGGCCAACGAACAAACTGGGCCAAAACCAACTGGGCAAAAAATCGGTTTGCCCAGGGATGATTCCCGAGTGCCCCAACATGGGTAAAATAGGAGAATTTTGAGGCAACATTAGGACCTCGATCGGAAGAATGTCGTGTCTGCTCTTCTCCAACGATACTCCACTCAGGCACGGCTTACTTGAGGGGTTGCTTCTTAAACACGTCACCGACCCGACATGGTTGCACGGGGAACCGCGAAGAGGCACGGAAGAATCAAGTTACTTAACGCCCAAATCAATCAAACAGCTGCGGCTCTTCAATCTACATAGATAGAATCCAAAGATAACTGAAGTTGTTTGTACTCGATTCCTGCGTATTAACGACTCCAAAATCTCAGGAGGAGCGTCTCCCTCAATACGATTCCCGTAAAGCATCGCTTACAGTACGAGGCTCTGCTTAAACGCGAAATTTCAGGTGGGATGTAGTCTCTTCAAGCAGCATCTTATCTTACTGAGTTTGAGATTCTCTCAGCCATCCGGTTTTTGGCCCAGTTGGTTTTGGCCCAGTTGGTCCATTGGCCCAGTAGGTTTTTGGCCCAGTTGGTGTTGGCCCAGTTGGTTTTGGCCCACTTGTCCGTGTTCGCAAGAGACTCCGGGTTTCTCCGATTCGGCATCCTATGAACACCGCAGAAAACGTCCCTAGCACTATTAAGAGGATGGAAGAAGCGACGGATGGATCAAAAATGTCGCGAGCGAGGATTCGAATGAGTTGTGCCCTCTGCTTCCGTCGAGGGGGTGGAATTCCGGACCTTGAAGTCGCTGTTTCCTTCATCCACACTTCGGAGAACGATCCGAATTGCAAAGGCTCGTGGGATTCCCACAAAAAGTCTCGGAAACTTGTCAGTAGAAAATTCGCCTCCGATCGATTCGAAGAGCAATGATCGTATTACTCAGCAGCCTCGACAGAGTCGAACTCAGAGCCTAGAAATCAGTGTCATTCCGCAGCTCTCGGAGTCGAACGATATCCTAGGACATCAGAAAACGGTATCTTTCCAAAGCACAGGTATGTGTGGGTTCTGAGAACGATTCGACCACGCTTATGACATTCGGTGTTGTTGCCGATAGTTGAAGCCACATCGCCAGGCGATCAGGTTTCAACCGAAATCATGAGCGGTAGCGGTCTCGGTGCATTCCTCGTATTTCTTTTGCTGATGCAACGCAGATCAGCATTTATCAAAGATGCTGGTTACGGCTACATGACACAAAAATCCATGTGGTCGTGGAATCCAGAGACAGATCGCAGACAGACAGGGGAAGGTCTCCGCCACGATCGACGTGTGAACCCCATGACTGTCTGCAGACCCTAAAGCTGAGGATTGATGCGAAGCTGCGAATTGTGAATTGAAGGTGAAAGGCAGCAAGACACCTGAGATTAGGAATTTTGAGGACTTGACCTTTGCAAGGGGGGTCGTGTCAAAGCAGTCTCCATGGTGTCAGGGCGCAGTGTCAATATCGATGAGGTAAACACAGCTTTTCAGAATGGAGAGATCTGAAAAAGACTCATGATTCTCTCAATCAGTCTTTGATTCGCAATTCAGATACTTGATCGATCATCGCTCAAACCCAGATTCGGAGCTGCGGACTCCTAGCGTCAGAGCAGCACTTTTCCGAATCCGGTGCGACCGACTCGAGATCTCGAATATCTCATTGGGATCGCCTTCCTGCGCACAGATTCTCGGCTTCATCATCCGTTTGAGGCCAGCTATGGAGATGAGACATTCTCGGCTTGACCAAGCCGGTCGGAACATCGAACAGGATCAACCCCACGGAGGTCTGATCCTGGCAGTAAGGAACAAACTAGCTCCATGAATCGAGCGAGCCCGCTCTTATTGAGCGGTTTTCGTGAAGTTCGGTTCACACAATCGCCAGATACACGAGCACGGCGGACGCGATAAATGAAATAACTCTGCGTAGAGTAGTCAATAATTTTATTCTACCTTTATGTACAGCCAAGCTCGGATGCTAAGTAGCCAAGCTAAGTATGCTACGGTAACACAGATTTCCCGCATCAAGCTGTTAGGCGATCGACCTCTCGCGATCGACCTCTCGCGCTCGAAGCTTCACTGAGTACAGCAGCTTCTTAAAACGTAATCTTCCCCCTTATATATATCGTAGCGATCAGCAAGGGCGGCTTTCGACTCCGTCCAGTCTAACGGACTCAATCTTCTTCATCATTTGAACGACAGGTGAGAATCCAAACTTCATCGGGAGGAGCGCAGAGTGAGAAATTCGGCGCCTGAGTGGAAAGAAGTCAGAACAAGAATGACGCATCGAATGGAAGAGGTCTCCAGGATGTTGGCTCTCAACCTTGAGCAGCGGAGAATACGTAGGGCACCGTCATCGAGACATTGTTCGGACTGGGGACTTGGTCAGGGTCTTCAGGGAAAGCGATCATGAGCGCGACAATGAGGCCAATACCGGTCAGGAGCATCATTGTCTTGAACAGCCGCGAGCCCTCAGTGCTCTCGGAGTTCAGCTCATGGGGCAAAATCTCAAAGAACGTAATGTACACGAAAGTGCCGCCAGCTATGCACTGCAGTACTCCACTGACGAGCGGAGGGGCACCATTGAGTAGAAGCGTCGCCAGGATTCCAGCAGGAGCCATTCCAGAGAAGACCGCAATGGCGGAGAAGAGCCCACATGATTTCAGGGTGGTTGTTGACACCAAATTGGTTCCCAGGGTCACAGAAATGACGCTCTTGTGAACGACGATGGCACCTGTAACCGAGTCAAAGATTCCGAGATTAGGAGGGAGTCCTAGGGGAGCGGGCGGTTGTCTGACTATGCCTGATTGTCTAATAATGATTTTTTCTAGTCTAATTGCTGCAGAGTTCTCACCCAAGAGTTGTAAGATGTCCGCGGTGCTCGGTTGCAAACCGATGGCGAGCCCCTCGAAGAAACTGTGCAATGAGAGAGCGAATACCAGAACAATGGCTCGGAAAGGTTTGTGGCTGCCAGGGTCACCGTGCATCGAAACTGTCGTCATCCGGTCCTCGTCGTCGGAGTCTTCGAGCGAAGTTCCCGCCGAGCGCTCCGCATCACCATTCTTCTCATGGAAAAACAGAACGGTTATCTCTAACGTTCGATGATCCGTCCGCGACTTCATGACGGAATGGGTCCTCAGATGATTGTAGACCCAAGAATTTATCGGGCAAGAAGGCTAGACGACTCAAAATCACGAACCTCGTCCGGGAACCCCAAGCCCAAAGCGGCGTTCCTCCGGATCGCTCCGTAGTCGGGGACCGGTGCTCCACTCTTGTTATCCCGTGACGGTCCATGCGAGTGGCCCAACGAGAGGCCGCCTTTGTTGAACTTCTGGATGATCTGGAGAGAGATGAAACTTCTTAATCCGAAGAGCGACCATACCTCGCGAAACCGCAAAAGATAGGGTTGGAATGAGTCGTAGACATTTCACGATAGAACTCACCTGCTCACTGATCAAGACCAACAAGAAACCCACAATGATGAGGGCGTAGGCCAGCGGGAACCCGTTCGTCTTGATACTGCTGCTCGCAATGGCGTCGTCCATGTTCTCGATGGCTTCTGGTATCAGATGTAGGAAACACGTCGCTAAGAAAACTCCGCCACCCAGGCATGAGAGTCCCGACAGTACGTGTCGGACGCCACTGCGCTGGTTCTCCGACCGCTTGGAGAGCAGAGCCGGAATCGATGCAAAAAGCATAGTGCCAAAAGCGAGGCCCGCCGCCACACAAATTTTAGCGACATTTGGATCCGACCAGTTCGTCATTATTGTTCTCTGACGAGCTGAAGCAACCACAGATCAGAATCTTATGGCGAGGCTGAACAAGCTCCCAGTATCGTCTACAGCTGAACCTGAAATCCCTCCGCCGGCTCGAAGCAAGACGATGGTAGCGGCAAGATCGATCCGGTCGGACTCCGCGATCTCAAGACCGTGGCGAAGCTGGAAAGCGACAAACTGCTGCCTCGGACTGCTCAGGTGAGAAGCGACTGCATAGGAGAGCGACAGCTAGAATCGCAGTAGTAAGTCAATCGAATCGATAGCGTAGTCAACTCGGGACACTGAGCGGCTTAATAAGCCTCCTCTAACCGATGAAATGAGAGAGGGCGATCTCTATCAGCCTCGGAAAGAAACCGAAGTACAAATCGGTAACTGGAGAGCTGCAACCTCGCAGAATCTCGAGCCGATGTGCTCCGGAGGCGAGGGTTATGGTCGAATTCGGCCGCCATGGCCAGCTTCACTTGTGAGCAAGGACATGCCACTCTGCGGTCGGCAACGAGCACATTGCTCATCGTGAACCCAACTATCTGATTGCTTATCTCAGATTTTCTCGACCGCAAAGGCGGGGCAGGTGATGACTCGTGAGGAGAGGTGGAGGAGTGGACTCGGATTGCTTACCGCATCTATTTGATACCGACTCGATGCCTTCGCCCGATGAATCATTAATGCCCCCGAGTATATGCTGCGCATCCATGAGCGGAGAAATAAGATATCCTCTACAAAAGCGCGGTCTCGGCGATCCAAACCGCATATCACATACCTAGCCGCTTTTCTTATCAAAATCATAGACTCTGCGGTGGTCCATCGACGCTTTCTCCTGGAAGCAATAAGGCAGTGGATATCGAACCGACAGAATCCTCGAATAGTTCGGAGAATCGCTACTCTACAGCCCGAAAATCGCCAGGGGCCTCAGAGCGAAAGTCCCGGATTCATTCTGAGAACGACTCCTTGCAAGATCAGATTCCTTGTTTTTCGCAGGGGTTAAGGCGCAACTTCAACCGACACCTCCATTATCGGCCCACGAAAGCTCACGCTATCGGAGGTATGATCTTCATACGTTCATGATATGAGCTCGCTTGATATACCTACATACTTCTGAACCCCTTTCGCGATTTGTTCTCGGAGGTAAAATCAAAAAACAAATACAGCGACTTCTAGCTTCTTGCTGCGTGGAATTTTGACGCTTCTCGCGTCGACATCGCAACATGATTGAGACTGACGAGCCCGACCTCCATCGAAGCGCTGCGGGCTATAGCGCAGATGTGGTCAGTGATCGCGGATGCGCGAAAAGAGACTTCGAATATCGGGGCAGTGGCGAACCGTCTCTCTGTGATGCCCCGTTGGATTAGAATTCGATATATTTTCCATTCCTTTCGTTTTAAATTTTTATCCCGAGCAATTTTCGATGACGCTGGGCACAATAATTCGGAACTTCCCTCTTATCGGTCTTTTTGGCATTTCTCCGCGGTTTTTTGCCGCCCCTGAAACCCCATGCCTGCTCATCCCCTGAAAGTACGGAATTGTATCAGTGCATTGTCGCTCCCCGCTACAGTGACACTCATAACAGTGACTCCTCGCGAACCTGAAAGGATCGGTTTCTGGTTTCCCACTATCGATGCTCCAATCTCAAGACTCGGCGGAGGATTTCCCCATCTCGACCGTCATCACGAATCCAAACTTGGACTTTATTGTTTATCGAGACGTGCCCATTCCGCGCTCGGAGCATTGCTCCCCCAGAGAAGCGGTAACTATCGACAGTAGAAGCCTTCAAGCGTATAATATGCCGTTGGAATGCCCGATGGGAAGCCGAGAGGTGTCAGAGCGGTCTCCGCGCCATGCGCAGATCTATTCTGACGTTTTCTTCGAAGGTGTTGGTGGTGACCCTCTCGATGGAATTATGGAATTGCCATTTGATTCTTCGAAGTTCCCTGAGAGCCCTCATTCTCTTTGGGCGAATGCTTGAATAGATCCCTCTAGCCAAGGCAGACCGGGGTCCGGCACTAATTATTATTATTGTAAGCCCTGCAGCACAGGCTTTTGAGCGCGCTCGTGGTACCGCGGAAGAGGGGCCAAGTGGAGAACCGCAAGTTTGCACCGAAATTCCCATCTGGAGCATGGAGAATTCGAGCCCCCGAAATGCAAGGGGCGAATGTGATCTGCGCAGGCTCATTTTCAGACCCTCTCTCATGGAAAGAGGTATTCCTTGCAGCAGCGCGCTGAATTCGAATCCCTGGTATTTCTCGCGTTGTTAGAGCCTCGCGTCATGCGATTGCACCCCGCCGGGAGGGGACTTCGAGGCGATTGAGCTACGGCATTGTAATTCTGATTAGGGGTTTCTGCCGGATGGGTCAAAAAACGCTCGAGAGACAGCTACCCGCGGGAGCTCACTGATGCACTGGGAGCGAACGTTCCAGGACGGCGGAACATTACTTAGAATTCGCGCGGACGAGTCGAACGCCGTGAGATGCCCCGGAATTAGAGAGTCTTCTCCATGCTCCCGCAAATGAAAAACTACAGCGGCCGCAACCGTGCTCAGGATGTCAATCGCTCGTTTCTTCTATGTCATACCTGTCCCAGAGAAAGTCTTGCAATGCTCTGCAAGGCCCAGAATGCAGCGAATGACAATCCGCTTTGAGGTGCGGAGCCCGTGAGAGACAGGCAGATGACGAGGCAGGGTCGATCGATGAAAGATGTTCTCCCCGGCTCCAGATCGAACTCCTGCCTTGGACCCGGCGCCGATACGGCTATCTCGGATCGTCGGTCTCCAAGATTCATTCCTGCATAGATACCTTAACATATTCAAAGTCTGATTGTTAGTGAGAGTCCATCTCGACACAACCCGATATATATCAGGACATAGATATCCCCAGGTATCGGATATCTATGTCCTGATTCTCAATTCTCATGACATGTTTCAAGTCCTGCTTTTCGGAGTGTATCACTCGACTTTCCGGTTTCTGATGAATGAGAGCTCTTGCTGGCCAGACTCTAATGTCACGGCATCGGTCATGGGGGAGGGTTTCTGAGATCGGCTCCGGGCAACGACGTGCGCCTTGCCTTGAGCCGCTGCGCGCATCAGCCGCCGCAGAAACCATCGGCGACAACCGGCGTCGACGCGGCATGCGTTGAAGGTGGTAATTATGAGACCAAGCCTGCGGCTGGACGACCTGAGATTCGGGAAACCCGCCTTTCCCTCTTGGAATGAGGTGGTAGTAAAGTGGTACGCAGCATCCCATGTAGTAGATTTGGGAAACCAATGAGACGAGAGTGGCTTCCACAGAGAAAAATCTTTTTCGCACGAAGAGAATCCGACTTGGCGGATGGGAGTGGCCCAAGGACCAGGATTCTCCCTGCTGGGTCATATTCACGATGCGACGGAGCTCCATTCTTGCGTCTCCTTCCCATACTCTGCTGTTGGAAATTCAAGTCTGGGAATCTGTCCCGGAGACCCAAGCGCTAGCACATGATTGAAGGAGGTTCCCGACTCGACCGAGAATTCTCGCCCCTTCGCTTAGCGGAACAGTCTCTCAGAAAAAGTCTCTGAAGCTTGAGCTGGAATTAGACGGAACAGCCGGGGAGGTATTCCAGCCCGCGCCGTCCACGGTCGGCTGCCGTCACGGCTGACGGATCTGGACTGGCGGCTCTGGGCGCTCCACAATAAATTCAGGTTCAGACCTCCTCCGCGAGCATTTTCTCTGACCCGGAAGCCCGCTAGTTCGCCAATCGGGGACTGCATGATTCCTCAAGATTCGCTTTGGCGATGGGGACATCCGACCCTCTCTCCACACACATCGCCAGGATGGAGTGACTACAACGCTCACAATGACCGAGTCCTGCGGGAGCACGATGCAGCGGGCCGGATCCGAACTCATTGATGAGGACTTCTCTCTTATCCAGGTGGCGCCTCAGCACAGCTCATGAGTCATCATTCGTCATGCTCCGGCTCGGGGGTGGCGCGCCTAGTGCAATCGCTCGTCCATCCGAACTGAAAAATGAGAGAAGCGTAGAATAATTGCAAGCGTCTCGATATTCGTTACGGAAGCAGCCGGGTTTTCCGCGAGTTTGAGGGTTTTCGAAAAATTTGCGGGCCAAAGTAGGTCGACCCCCATCTACGTTCCCGGACCTGTTCTGGGTATGCTTCGGAAGGTATATTCGCTGGGAGCCTGTGTACCAGACAGAAATCAGTTCTGCATATCCATCTCGGAAGCCCGATGAATCGACCAATTAAGGTCATGAGGTTCATGAATCCTTAGGAGAGGCGCATTCATCGAGGCAAGGCGGAAATCCTTGGGATTTTTGCTCGAGCGTGAAGTGAAGGAGCGTCGACGTTCCCAAGTAGTGCTCGATTTTGTTCCTCTTGCCCGTTTCTCCGGTACATTCTCCGTGTTCCGCGTATATCAAATTCTCCAACGCATGAGCCCCCCAGCTCTACTTTGGGGGGTAGGAATCAAATTTCGCGCCAAAATGCTTAAAGGGCTAAGCCTGTTTCGCGCATGCGTGAGCGGGGAGCGCAAGGCCCTCTTAGTCTAGGTTCAGGTTCTGAGCTCGGTCGTCTGTCCACGCGCTCTGGTTGAAGAAAGGACCGACGCGGGCAATGGCGACTGCTGCAGAGCCCAGCACAGCAGTTCTCCACCCTCCTGCTACGGTTCAGACGAGTCAGCAGGACACAGTCGAAAGTCTCGTCAAGGAGATCGAGGCCCTCAAGATCAAACTCGACGAAGAACGCAGGAAGCTGAATGATGTCGCCCGTAAGTTAGGCTCGCTTGCGCGAGTCCTCTCGATCCTGGCGGACTGTCACAGTGCTCGCCCCACGACCCCTCGCTCGTCCGATAGTGTCCGTGGGAGACAAGGACCTCAGGACTTGTTGCTAGAGTCTAATCGATTCTGGAGAGCTATTTGGTTGAATGAAACTCAGCGAAGTTTCGGAAGATGTGAAGTGAATCGTAATCCCGAACCCTGAGCTCACGGGGGAGCGCCGTCTCTGAAACGCTGGCTTATGGTTGCAGTTTCGACGATTGCTCAACGCCTGGAATCAGTGGGTCCAGTTAACATCAAGCCACGGAGAGTCCTGAAGGGCCACCAGGGTAAGGTGCTTTGCGCCAACTGGTCTTTGGACAAGCGCCACATTGTTAGCTCCTCACAAGATGGAAAAATGATCATCTGGGATGCATTTACGACCAACAAGGTGAGCGCCCCTCGTTCTTCTGCCATGAAATTCATCTTGGAATCCGTGATCGCAGCTCCGATGAGCGTGCGCTGATTCCTCTCCATAGTGGAAACACCTCAGACCGCAGTGATCCCCTCTGGAGGTCTTGATTCCGACATCGGTCGAAACACGAACCGAAGGATCCAAGCTTCAGGGCATGAGAGACTTTCTCGGTCAGAGCCCCCTCCGATAGTACGAGATATTGCTCCTTCGAGTGATTGTGGAGTGAAATGCCTTCTCAGCTGATTGCCGAGAGGAAATCTTCGCTCCAGTCGCTTGTGAAGCACGTTCCATAGTCCGTCCCAGATTGTGTCTTAGGGAGCAAGAGAATTATCGGGGGCAACAGGTCGTGATCAGAGTGGAATAATAGGAAGGAATCAACTCGTTGTAGGAACACGCCGTCACGATGCCTACGACGTGGGTCATGGCTTGTGCGTACGCACCGTCGGGCAACATGGTTGCTTGCGGGTTTGTATCCGTTCGAACGATCCATTCTGTCCAGCAGATATATCTCGAGCCTTTCTGGAAATGTTAGATATACTTTAGCTCAGAACGTACAAATCCTCGATTCACAGTGGCCTGGATAACAAGGTGACAGTATACCCGTTGAGTTTTGAAGATGACGTTTCTCAACGCAAAAAGGCAGTCGGCACACACACGAGCTACATGTCGTGTTGTCTATTCCCGAACTCGGACCAACAGGTGAGATCTCGATCCCATCAATCTGATTGTTCGGAGTCACCTCGTCTCTCGAACAAAGCGTCATCCCTCGTCGCATGAGTTTTCGCCTCTCAAAGCTGGGGCGCTAAATGAGGCAACATTTCTCGCTTTCGTTCCCTGTCGAACCTTCAGAGTTGAGAGCCCAGGATACCGTTTCGACATGTAGACTGGCGCCAGAGCGGCTCCGAGCTTCCGGAGGTGATAGTGAGGAATGTCCTTCATGTTTCAGATCTTGACCGGGAGCGGGGACAGCACGTGCGCATTATGGGACGTGGAATGCTCTCAGCTCATGCAAAGCTTCCACGGCCATTCAGGCGACGTCATGTCGATTGACCTCTCCCCGACCGAGATGGGAAACACATTCGTCTCGGCTGTGAGTTTTTCGAAAAGAGACACGAAAATGCTGAACAGCTCGCTGATTATCCCAGAATCCGGATGTCCGATCCCTTGTCTATACGATTCAAATGGTGTGAGGCTCTAAACTTCTGACTCCAGGGCTGCGACCGACAAGCTCTCATATGGGACATGAGGAGCGGTCAATGCGTCCAAACGTTCGAAGGACACGAAGCCGATATCAACACGGTGAAATTCTACCCGAGCGGAGACGCGATCGCGACTGGATCAGACGACGCGACTGTGAGCATTATCTTTATCTAAAACTCTCAGCGACAATGCTGCAATCGAGGCTAGCCGGTCGATAGTGACCGTTGATCACATAGAAATTCGATCAGTGTCAACGGGCTGCGGACATTATGTAGCCGTAGTCCCCCTTGTTGTAGCCATGTCATAAATAATTCAAAGTATCTATCCCGTCGCAGTGTCGGCTGTTCGACCTCCGAGCTGACAGAGAAGTCTCCGTCTACACGAAGAGAAGCATAATCTTCGGGGTAAACTCGGTCGATTTCAGCGTTAGTGGTGAGTGAGGCCCTCGAGCTGGGGGAAATATTCGAGCACGAAATATATGAGAAAAGTATTCAGCCCCCGCTGAAATTTCGGTTCGAGGCATATTGCTCAACGTCTTCTCTGATCGCAGGCCGCTTGCTCTTCGCTGGTTATAATGACTACACGGTCAACATCTGGGATACCTTGAAGGGCACTCGTCTGGGCATTCTGTACGGCCACGAAAACCGAGTGACCTGTCTCCAAGTCTCTCCCGACGGCACAGCTCTGTGTACGGCAAGTTGGGACAGCACGCTCCGTGTCTGGGCTTGAGAAGGTTATCCGTGGATTCTCTGCTGATCTCCGCGACTCAATAAAGAAATTTAGGGAATCTTCAACCGCCGCGCGCGGAACCATGACGACGGAGCCAGTCGAGCTCTGACCTGAGCGACGCGCCGGAAGGAAAGTCGATATACGGGTGGTTGAATGGGGGTAGGTGGATGGGTTGGTGGTTGATTCTGTTCGTAAGTCACTCAGTAAGCAGTCAGTGACTACCAGCGGACGATAGACGTTAACTACATTCGACAAAGTCTCGTATCAAGGTCGTCCATCGCGAACCAAGTGTAAGATAAGAGGGGTCGGCGGTCGGTCGGCTGGTCGGTCACGGATATCGTTCCCTATCTGCACGAAGGGAGCACTCGGATCGACCGAGGCCGGATGAATGAGTGAGATTCGTGATAACTGATTGAAGAGGAAACTAAGAGAACGAATCGAGTTATGTCTGGGAAACCAATCGGAAAGAACCACGGAATGCATGAGTGCAGACTCTCTGGGAATCGAGACCGGATGTTGGCGGTCTCCACCCAGCTAGGTGGATGGTGAGATATCATCCAAGGAAGAATGGGAAGGAACGATGAGATGAATGTCTCGACTCTTGAATGTAAAGCGACCGACCACCAACCGATATTTCAAGCAGCCCGGAGAGCTGCCAGTCTGTGATAGCCTACGAGAAGATGTCGGAAAAGATCATAGCTCTGGATATATGTAGACAAAGAATACGAGAGACCGAGCCTTCTACTTAGCTCTTACACACATACCTAAATACTTACATGCCGGAACCCCGACGGATGGTAGTGGGAGCGAAAAATGGAAACAAATCTTTGATCGAATACGAGTTGAATGGAAGGAATGGAGCGCGAGCGAGCAAGATCTTGAGAGAACTTTTGAGAAGTCGTTGTTGGGAAACTCCTATAAGACCTAAATACATGTAGAAGTGGAAGAGAATGGAGGCTCGGGAAAGCACCTGATGGTGCAGCCCCAATGAGGCCGCTGAGCTGTCGTCGGAGGAGAGACGCTCATCAACTATCTTCACGTCATCCATGTGTCTGTTTGGAAATTACTTGATATTAGCCTGTATACCATTGAGCGTTATCATTTCCCATGATAGGTAGCTCTACTTGTAACTAAGTAACGGTATTACGTCGATACAGAACGATCAACTTAGGCTCTCTACTGAATAATGATACACATCATTCCGCGACGTCGAATAGCGCGGATACCGACATTCAGATCTACGAGTGAAATCATTCATTCGCGAATGCGTTGTATCTCGAACACAGTCATTATCCACTCATTTGTGTAACTTGCATCACCAGAACCCAAATCAAGTGCATACTCTGCGTAAGCCTCTGAAGATACTTCCCCGGGAGGGATTCCTCCTATTCGGAGATGGATGAATTCGACTCGCTCGAGACCCTCAGCGAATGCGAAACTTCCCGGGAAACGTTGCCGCGGAAAGAATCGATTCCCTGAATGATTGCATCGCCCTCATGGATTTTTTCGGGAGAGTGCGGGCCGATGACGTGACATGAGCCACCCTGACTTCGATGCTTCCCTACGAACTTGTCTTTCACAGTTTTTTTCTGTTCTCGTAAAGTGGGAGTCAACTCGCTCTCGAGGCATCATTCCGTGAGTTGTCTGATGGTCAAACATCTCTTTGGAGCTATTCGGAGGGAGTTGGGAAGTTTCCTTTGATCGAAGTCAGCTGCAAGTCGAAGAATTTCTCGCGTTGTCACACCTCCGGAAAATCGTAATTCTGCGGAGAGAACAAGCATCCTTAGAGTTCGCTCGAATGTGCTTCTCGAGATCGTTGCATTTGCATCATGACCTCTATCGGAACTCAGACCGATGGGATTACGCGGAATCAGAGAAAGTGTTTGTGTTCTCCCCGATCGAAGAGGACTCGGGTTCCTCTACATTCATCGTAGTCCTGTAAGGACCATAGGATATAAATATAGAACACTCAACATCAAACACAGAACAACATACCCCGAACGTGAGAAACGGTTGAGTTCAGCGAAAGATATGAAGTGACGGACACATGTTCATCTTTATGAGGGGGTCCCTATCGGATCTTTCCGAGTTCTTCTATGAAAATTGATAGGTCGAATGATCTCAAGACAGGAACTAAACCCAATTTGTAGCGGAAAATTTACCACGGGGGAGACTAGAGGGGAGACAAACGGGAAATTCCGTGAGTTTAAAGAGACGTGGATCACTACCCTGAATGTCTGAATTGTCCAATTGTATTATCCATCGGATCATCCTCCACGAAATTCAACGATGTTGAGATCGAGGACGCTCCAAGCTCTCACGGATCTTCACCTATTTCATATAACTAACGATGAGTCCTCAAGTTGGAAACGTTCCGACGTCGCCTGCCTTTCGAAGCTTTTCGATTCGTTGCGAATGGCCTCTTGTTCAAAGTCAAAGTTACAAGTTTAAAAAAAGGAGAAAAACCAGAAACAATCCTGAAAACCACTCCGCCCTAGAGCTACTCGAAGTCTTTTCTTCGTACATACCCTACTGTTGAAGTATCTATCAGCTATAGTATTATCCTTCTCGAATGTCGGTCTGTAAAGGGAAGCGTCTCGCGGACGCTTGCGTTTTTGCAACGAAACCCCTTCGAAATGAGCAAATGGCTGAATCATTGTGTATTTTGGAAGGACGGAAGAGTCGAACAAAAACCTGTTAGGCCTCCGAGTGGGTCGATCGTAAGTTTCTCCCCCGATCGAATAATCTCAGATTGATTTTGAAAATATGTCTTCATGCATCTGAGCTCTCAATACTGCGGCCGTATGCAGAAAACCAGAGAAAACGAGGCATTCAAGTTTTCATTCGGAGTTCGATTCGCGGTATACTCACCACCGGTGCTTCTTCTACCGGTAGATCTATCAATGATACTCCTAGAGCTGATAACGATACTGCTGTTACCGGAAACGATACTACCTACCGATACCGCTACTACTATTACTACTATTACTTCTACCACTTCTATTACTATCGCTAATACTCTTACTACCACTACTACTATTACTATAACTGATAACACTATTACTATAACTATTACTTACTACGTATGCTGTTGCTACCGATACCAAATGTAAGGAGAGCCGATGTTATTTTGACGACAACGTACGGGAGCCAACAGTTACGTCAGACAGCTCGAAACACGGCGACCTTGAATAGATGATCGGAGGGAACACGATCTTATGAGCTCGTTGATGATTATAATACTCAGAAACAATTGTTGGCTATGAAAATCGATGAGAAGTGTGTGGATTCGGCAATCGGTAGATGTTGTTCCGGTTCGACGCGTTGTCGTTCCGATCGATGAAATATTCGAAGGGCTGGAGTCGGCGTGAAGCTCAACCTTCACTCTTAGAGCTGTGGACGGGATTTCCGTTGATCGGCCCTTCGCACAGCTGTGGAGCCATTGATCTCCTCACAGCCCAGTGTCCATCCTCAGTCCTCGATCTGGAGCAAAATGGGCTACCGACGATGTTATCATGAAAAATTCAATGATGATACCACTATCAACATTGTCATTATGGTTATTACTGCTACTATTGAAAATGTATTTACGAATCGCGAGAACCTGATTGTATGGTTGATGTTCTGTGTTGATGACGAAACCTTCCATAGGCTTTGGTTTGATAATGATCACAATAAAACTGATGATATTAATGATGACGACATCAATGATGGTTACAATAAGACGGATGATTATGGCGACGATGGTGGTGTAGGAGGATGCGGGCGAGCTATTGCTACAAAACGGAGATTATTGAAAATTGCAATTGCACTTTCCATCTCTGAGTTCTGCCACGGAACCAATAATAGGTCGTACATGAGAATAAAATTCCAGAGGATGACGAAGAGAATTCTGCACGCTTTTTCTCTACTCGACGCGAGCACCGCATCAGTCTTGGCTGGCTGGCTGGCTGGCGCGTTCGCTGCGTTCGGATCTGTGGAGCTCTGAGAGATGGTGGTGATGTGAGATACCGCATCGGTGACGACTCGGAGGCGAACGGCGAGCACGGACATGGGAGAGAGAGAGATCTGGTCATCTCAATTCTGCTGCAGGGAATAAAGAGTGTCCGCGACTGACCGTATGTTTTTACTCGCCGTTTTCCAGTGGTCACTATGAGATCTCCTGCTACAAGCATACGCAGCTCCCCGAGCGAAGCCACGACGAGGAGAGGGCAGCCCGTGAAATATGGTAGGGATTTGCACTCTTACATGGGGATGGCGTTCAGTTTCTCCTTCATAGCCCCCACCCCCCGCCGAACAGCAGACGCAGGCAGATTTTCCCATGCATCGAACCGGCCTCCCATCCCACCCTTTCCCCGCGGCACCTCCCCATCGTGCGAAGTCTCCTTCCAGCGTTCGCGTATCCTTGAGTCGAAAAGTTTTCGGAATGTGAATGAATGATGTTTGGCGATTTCTTACGGGTAAATACTTCAGAAGGGTGCGCATCTTTCCCTACTACTCCAGCTCCAGCTCATTTTACGATCGAACAGACTCCGTCCGGGAGGATGTTCAATGTTGCAAAAGTTTTACAAGGGCTTTGCTAAGTTCCCTCCGCCGGAGACCGCCGCGCCGTCGTCGCTACCAACGATGGCAAGACCACCCCACCTGCGTTCTTATCTGCCTCCGGGACTCTGCGTCTGCTGTGGCCACCCAGTGCTACGGGGCACAAAGAAGAGGGAGAATGAATAGGAGGCCACCAAATCTCGATCTCCTTCGATCGGCCGACCGGTCGGCGATCGAGCATCTAACCCTGTTTCTCTCCGCTTCCCCATGCTGTCCTTATTCTGTCGTACGTAGAGCCCGATTGGAAGACCAAAACTTTTTATAGAGTTTTCATGATTCCGTTTTATGTGCCCCGGTTCTTCTTCATTTACGGAAACTTGACAACAAGCCAGACTATCGCTCTCGGGAGTGAGAGTTCCTCCTCAATGGACGAGGAGAACGTTTTTTTACGTCTCGTCAAGCCCCTATATCTATTGAGGTTTCCGTCAGGACCGCCACAGCAGGCCGAGAAAAAGGTTTTGAGTGCCCCCTCAACGGGTGGCTCACATCTTCCTGCTTCCAACAATGGCCATGTTCATCGATTAGCCGTGCTTTCAGTGTTCAATGGGTAGACGTGTATGAAAGAAGTTGTCTACCGATTCGGAGACGTTCGCGCTCCGTTTTGGCGGGGTGAAGGAGCTCGGGGTGCGTCTGAAAAGATGAGGAGGATACGAGGGGAGAAAAATCGAAATCGAACTCCCCGTCATTCACAGTTGATGTCTTAACTGATCCAGCCCGTCAAACGAAGACAGTCCGCTTCGGATCCATGGTCGGCGAAACGTCTTTGCTCAGAGTTCATTTTCGCTGCGAACCTCTCCGCGAGGTTACTCCTCTCGACACAGAAAGCCGAAAATTCGGTCGAGAGCAGCTGACGGCTCCTCGCAGCCAGGCCTGCCAGCATCGGTGTGACTCGGTTCGACACGTTTCACCGGAGGCTCGGCACGTCGTCCGGTCATACATCACGACTAAAACGGAACTAGCAGCGTGCGACAGTGTGTCAATAACGTCGCCGTTTTTCCCGTTTAGCAGCCGAGGCTCAAAATTGTTTCCCTCCCGTCGCCGGTTTCTCCGAGTGGACTCCTGGTCTCGACATTCGTTCCACCCGAGGGGCCTAGGAATGCAACGCCGCATCTTTCTTCAGGAGCAAGAGGAAATATCTGTATCGGGACGCTAAAACCCCCCGCAATCTCCATTCCGATCTATACAGTATATACGGCTCCTCCACAGCGAACCGCGTTGGAAGGAATTCCCGCTAAAACGTACGATCCTCGTCTAATATGTGTTTTGGTCTGTTTCCCGTAGACCTAATAACTTTACAAGTTTGCTGCAGCGAACATTCGATTCAACGAATCGTTTCTGCTGGTGCCGGCGCTTCCGTTGTAACGAGGCTACACCGTCTTTCGCCCCGCGGAATTTCGCTTCTCGTCGAGGTGTACGAGGTTCTCCAGGATAACGAATGGGATCCGCTAATATCGATGACGAGATGTTTTGACCCGTGTTTGCGGGCAAGTTCGCCCAGGAATCGGCGTAGCTGTTGATCCATCGTCTTCAGATTCGAGTCCGGGGAAAATAGGGTGTGGTTGGCCGCTTCGTTGACTGCTCAACTGGCCGACGGCCCGGTCTGCCGGCGGGCCGCCCTGCGGATCACGATCTTGGAGCCTGTTGCGACTTGTTATAAATGTGAGGGCAATCAGTTCCGACCCCGCCATACTTCACTGACCGGAAGGTACGGAGACGATTGGATTGATCGCTTTCGGCGAGAAAGATCCGCAGGGTAGCACCGCATGATCGGACTCGATGACGAGAGTGGCGGTATTGAATTTACCTGCGGATCCCCCAAGTCTTGAATTGGAGAAATCTCGACCGACCATTACTTGCTCGATCCACGGTCCGAGCCCGCGAGCCTGTAACTCGAAATCAAACACGAGCAATAGCCGCTTGCTCTGTAAAGTATTTCGCCAGCTCTCAGCATTCAAGGTAGTCACGGCAATCCTTTGCTCGCTCTTGTCTTGTCTATCCGAGCTGAATGACCAGCATGAATGGGACACCCGAGAAATAGGGTCCTGGGGTCCACAGCTCATTACCCATGAAGGCGGAGAACAGAATAGTTCCCTAATGACCTGAGTCCATGGAGGTCACAGACAAAGTGGGCGGAGGAGTTCGATCAACGTACTCCCCCAAAACATTGACTGAACGGATCATTGAGATTCCTTCGGGATACTTTTCCCGGGTTTGAATGAATCATGATGCTGATCACGCTCGATACGTCTCGACGTCCATTCCCTTGTCTCCATGACTTTCATTCTTCTCCGAGGTTTCTTCTTCGCTTATCGCGAAGCGGAAGATAGCGTCGTGAGCGACCGTGAACAAATAGGTCGATGAGTCCCGATATACGGATGAATCTCATGTCGATGTCAAATATATGAAAATAACATATAAAATCGATTGGTGGTGGAGCCGGGTCGGATCCGCTCGAGGATTGAACTCTGCTATTTCAGGTCGTCCACTAATTCGCCCTAGAGTAAGACACACTCTTGTACCCAATTATCCGATGCAAATTGACTTCCTCTCCTTGCACGTAGGAACGAACTAACTAGTTGAGCTGTCGGCGCCTCCATCGACTATTATTACTCGCAAGCGAGCGCTAGACTGGAAGCATCGCACCAGCAGCAGTCTCACTCGCCGTTTTGGATGCTGGGCACCGATACTGCTATTCATCGTCTCTCCCAGTGGAAAATTCCTGCCGATGCTACGGATTCTTCCCAAGCCTTTCCGTGTGCCCATTCTATTCGGAATAATCCCGGTGTAGCGATTCTTCCCTGCGGTCGCCGACATTCTACGCGTAGAGTTAATTTCATCCCCGCGGAAGCGTCATTTTTCTCGAGCTGACTCGGGAGAAAATCCATTTCGGACTCAGATCCTGGAGGGAATTCAGTTGAAGCCTTCTCGTCGAGAGAAGGATTAGAGTCCGAAGACCTCGGGGCTCAGCCCAGCAGCTATCCGCGGGACTACCCCTCCAACCAGCGCTTAGAGCAACAGGATGATTTTCTACTCTTATACCTCTTTCTGTCACTCACACAATCACTCACCCCACACGAGTGTTTCCGGCTTGTCGGAATGGCGCTATTTTCTCCCGATCCTCCGCGCAGTCGTTCTCAACCCTTCCGTGATTCTCATAAAGCCCTTTCGGGGCGTCATCATTCTCTCCCCGGAGGAATGCCTGCTTTTCTTACGGCTCCACTCGATCAGATCGCTTAGCTCGGAGCTGGAGTCTTTAGTCCAGCACTTGCGCGATACGATGAACGTATTTATCGCCAGTTCGCCTCGTGCAGTCTACGGAGGCAGCTCCCATGCTCGAATGAGTCAATGAGTGTACCTTTCCGAAGTCTGACGGCGGAGCATTAGGCAGCCGGGGCTCGACCAGCTAAGAATGCGGTCTCAACCTGCTCTCTGACAGCATCGGGAAAAAGGAAATGTTTTCTCCGAAGCCGGGGGAGGCCAGCTTTCGACCAGCTGAACGGACGGCGCTTCTGGCTTCCCAAGGATCGCATCGGCTGTTCGGCACCGTGTGGGGTGGGGTGGGTCGAGGAAACGAGGAATTAGGGCTCATTTTAGGTATACGCACCTGATCTCTCCCAGACGCCTCTCGCCGGAACTCATACTAAACACGCCACCGCCAACGACGAGCCCTTCAGTGCATCTATCCTCCGATAGCCCAACAAGAAAGGAACACCTCGATCCATGCGTATCACCGGCCGTCGAGTCATGATCGGAGCATCATCTGCAGTCTGTACTCACCGCTGACGTGATACGGTCCGCTGGCCAGGAGGTCTACGGAAACGGGTATTGCGACGTTCGTTGCGATCTTTCGAGCATTTCTGATGTTGACTTGCCGCCCTTTCTTCCGCAGACTTTCCTCTCGGACATTGTCAACTATTACGGGCAGTCGGGTTCGGCCCGAATGCGATGGCCTCATTCAGTGTTGCCAAAATCACCACTTCCATCCATTGTAGGAATCGATAGAAATCCGACTGCCCCGTGGGCCGTATCGGGTGGAATGTCGGGCTGAAGCGGGGGGGAGGGTATGTGAAGCACCGATGGAGACTGACCCGGACCGCGGAAGGCTGCAGATCGGAGAATCTATCCGAACGGAAAGAATCTAATTCCTGAGAATGAGGAACGCATTCCAATCGCGAGAGGATGTCCGTCGGTTCGATGGATTCATTCCGACTCCTCGGCGGGATATTTAAACTATTCCCGATTGCTTCGATCCATCCCTGAGGATCATCAGGCCGATGCTCACGTGTGTCGTGATTTCAAGCAGAGCCCTCCGCCTGGGAGCCCCGACGGATATTTTATCTGTGATCCAACATTTAGTCTGATGCTTTTGATCGAAGCTTCGGGGCTCGATGCGACGCCCTTGCGGCGAGGAACCTTCGCGCCGTGCTCGGGTTCGGTGACTCGCGTGGCATTCAGGACCACGTTTCGTTTCCGATGACGCATATCGAATTCCACGGGAGTGTGCGCATGGAGGCGGTCGTGCATTTCTCTCGAAGACAGAAGATGTCGTTGCTGCATCGCGAATGTCGACAGAGGAGAAAATTCGTTTCTACGAAGAGTCTACAACAGATCGGGGTGTTGCCATATGGGAGCTCAGCCCGACGGGACAGACCGAAGAATTTCAATAAAACGCTCTCTTTGCAGTCTGCGGTCCGACGGAGGCGAGTCCCCGTCCTGACGGCGACTTTCGGAGCTAAAGAATTCCATCTCATCGGAACTCTCCGCTAAGCGCTCGGCGGTCTATGCTCCCGGCATGAAAACAATGTAACGGAATTTCGTGGAATGCCCGTGAGTGCGAGGACCTAGATTTTGAAGGCTCGCTAGCTAGCTGTAGGCCTTATGGCTCTATCCGTGAGTCTCGATTTTCCTACTATTTCCCAAGGCGGAAGTTGTTAGTGCGAACATCCTAACTGCGGTTCCCTATTTCGAGATTCGCTCCTTGTGCCGCCGATAGCAGCAAACGCTGTCGCCCGCAGTAGACCTCCTCGCGTGGGGGCTATTCTTGTCGTCGGTCGCATTTTTCGACTTGAAGCCTCTAACAAGGGATGCAAAACTTTCTACCCGGATCCTTGCCCGATTTTGAGGAAAGATTTCAATGCTTCTCGGGAGCGTACCCTCGCGCGCGATTCCGATCAGGAACACCGTTCCCCAGTAGAGAAAGTTGAGTTGAATTGTTCCTCCCTAAGATTCGGATTCCGATGCCTAAATACAAGGGAACTCGAGATGTCAGCCTTATAATGCACCTCCGGAGCTGCTCCAGTCCCCAATAGCGTTGATGGATGAGATGTTTTGCTGGATCTCGCTCTTTCTTCCCATCCATTCCATCATTCCCGTCCAGGTCTTGAATGACAGGTGAGCTTTTCCTCGACTACAGCTTCATCCCGCGTTGATCGAGCTCGTCATGAATGCGGAGAAATGACCCACGAGCCGGGCACTGATTCCGTGGAGGTTTTCGAAATCGCTTCTGTTATTCTTCGCCCGAATCCCTCGCTGGGCTCGGCGTTTTTCGCTGCGATTTCTCTGAAAATTGTGAGTGGAGATGCGTTCTGCAGATATTCATTCCACAAGAGGTTTCGGCGAAACTTAGTCCGCTTACGGCGGTCGTCAGTATTCTTCGGTGTGAAATAGCGGAGAGCTGCGGAATAGCTCCCTTGGCGATCAGGAACGACATCGCGTCCGTTGTCAGTGTACATCCTATGGCTCAAGCCCCGAGGTCGACGAGGCCAAGAATAAAGTAGAAACTAGGGTGGCTCTTCTGGGGCTGGGGTGGATTGGGTCGGGTTGGGTAGAGTATATGGCTTGCCCCGACACGGTGAGGAATAGGGTAAGTTTGAGTGAAGCTGGGTCATGGGGATCGGAGAGCGCTCGAGGAGGAGAAGGAGGAGATCGAAGGGCCCCACGGGAAGCTGCTGTCTTCGCAGTGTAGCGGGGAAAGATCGAAATGTTCCGCTGCGAAGCTTGCTTTGTTCCACGGGAGCCTCTATTCATCCTTGCCCTGTAAGGCTCTGTTGATTCAGTGGCCACCCGTCAGCATAGATACCACATGAAACATTGCCCACGAAACGAGCCTTCTGACGCTGAGGCTCTAGCGAAGAGGCAAGGCGTATAAATGTCGTCGCGGAACGGAATGGGGAGCGAATTCCCTCTTGGCGGAGATCCATGTATTTCCGTCTCAGGTCTCGAAGTGCTTTCCTTGAAGATCGGGAATTCGCCCGCCTTCTTCCGACTCAAGAAATCTAACGGCGAAAATTCCCCGGAAATATTGCGGCCTGTTTGGCCTCGTTCCGAAGTCCATCGCCGTCGCCGAAAAGGTTTCGGGAGATTCTAACTTTTTCTCCGAATATCAGCCGTCGTTGTTTCGAGACTGTCTCGTTCAGAGTGTCTCGTGGCTGGGGGATTTTTCTTCTCACTGTCAGACTTCCTGCCTGCTTGGAGACTCTTCACCACGAGACTGAGACAATGTGAGCAGTGGGATGAGACCGAGCGTCAGCGTCTCAAGTCTCAATGTATTAAGCTATGTCGTATGAGGAAGTGACACTTGTCAACGCTCGGATGAGACTCACAGGACGACTCGATCAACCCTTCTTGCAGTCCCTCACGTCTTTTCTTCCACAGACAAGGGCATAAAAACCTCGGAATTTTGACCGTCTCAGAATGTTATGCGAGAAGCATCACCAGCATTCGGTGGGAGTTTTTCACTCAGGAAGGATACATAGCTCGTTTCGAACATTATTTGATTCTCTCCATGACTGTCGAGTGTCCCACCGACGAATCACTCGACGATCATTTCTTCTATTCATCATAGAAATATTGTGGAGATGGACAGACGAGATAAGGCCTGCGAAGTCCATGAGCTCGAGTCGAGAAGAGGAACGCACGATGCCATAGAATCGCGGGGTGCTCGAAGATTGCGACTCAGCCTCGACTCGGACATCGAGTCGACCTGCAGTAGGAATCGTCCATCTCAGCGCGGAAAACGAACAGTCGGTAATAGGTCGAATCGCGGAACAAGTATCTCCTTCGATATCTGTTCTCGGTTGATCGTTGGCTTCCTCTGCGTGATTAACAGGTGAGCGCCCGCTCGCTGCTGACTGAGGGTCAAGACAAACTACTGTCATCAGCAAACGGGAACGGAGCGAGACAAGACGAGGGAGTCCAGCGAACAGAGCAGCGGCGTCGTGTAGGTCCCATCTGGGAAATTATCCTTGGTTAATTCTGCAGCGACCTGTCTTTCTGGCGAGGTCTTCCGAGAAGCCAAAAGGCCTATCAACCTCCTTCGGAGGCGTAATTTGCTCTCAGCACTCGCTGCTTCCACTGCTTCTTCCACCGCTACTCGACCCGGCGCAATGTCCATGGGCACACACTGTGTGGCGGTAGATCGATTGTGTTCCTCTCGTAATTGTTCTGCTGCAACTTCGTGATTGCGCTGAGTGACATCATCGCGCCCCTGTCGGAGAATCGGGGTCTTTCGAGGCTTCCTGCGGCTTCCTCGTGCATCCAATCGTCTCTCAGTTCATCGTGAAAATAAATACAGGACAATTTGATTCGAGCTCAACTTTCACAGGCAAGAGAGAAAGAGGCGAAGGCTCAGCAGGAATCTAGAATTTTTACGTCGGTTCATGTCCAGACTCCCGACCTTGGCGCATAGAAGGGCTTGTCGATGGTAATCAACGGATGATTTGATTGATATCCTCGAATTCCGTCGAATACCGTCGAATACGCACTCGATCGCTGACCTGTCCTCCTAGTCGTGGTCCGCGTCCTGAAGCCTCGACGGGACCTCCCTCGACTAGCTGCATATAATAACTCGATATGCTTAATGCTTAACGTAGACGAGCGTGAATAGTGACGCATATATTAATTATTAATTATCGAATCATTATTGCTTGCGACAAGAATCAGACTCGGCGCCACTGATTTTTCCCCAGAGAATCCTGAATTCCATCAAAGAGCATACATATGTCCGGAGAAACCTCGCAAGCGTCTCGAGTCTGCCGCATGAGCCGCGTGGAGAGAAATAAAAAGGCAAATATGCAGAGCCGGGCATCTCCAGGATGAACGCGTAGCAGGCGAGCCTAATGAAGATTACGACGGGGTAGCCAGTTTTAGTCCGCTTTATTAAGCTCAACTCAGTCCACACATAACGAGAAACGGGGGCGAGAACGGATCCACAAGAGAGGGAAAGCTCTGTTTCCACGAAACGCACAGACCTCCTTCCCCGTTGAGTTTCCATGACTTCCATCAGACACCGGAATACGTACAAAGTATCTCGCCTGAATTTGGAGCTCTTCTCGGTCGGCGTGGCGTACCACCGACGATCCCGTGGTCCCCGTGTTCTCGCCAGTTTACTCCTGATGAAGTTTGCCGCAATATTGTGACGGGTGAGGACATTTATTTTTCCATAGCGCTCCCGGTCGCCGCTTCGCGGCGACTCGGTATCGCTAGACTCACTACACATGCGCTAGCTCCGAATGCGCTGGCTCCGAGTGCGCTAACGCCGAGTGCGCTGGCTCCGGGTGCGCTTGCTTTGGTCGCGCGTGCTCTTGGTGAGCGTCCCGTTTCCCTGCTTTCCCGTTTCCCCGCTTTCCCGTTTCCCCGCTTTCCCGTTTCCCCGCTTTCCCGTTTCCCCGCTTTCCCGTTTCCCCGCTTTCCCGTTTCCCCGCTTTCCCGTTTCCCCGCTTTCCCGTTTCCCCGCTTTCCCGTTTACCCGCTTTCCCGTTTCCCCGCTTTCCCGTTTACCCGCTTTCCCGTTCCTCCGCTTTTTATTCCATATGTTCTCCTGAAAATCTTTACCCTTCACGGCTACAGCAATTTTCGGCGAGATTCATTAGTAGAAAGACAGAGGCCAATGATGACGTCGATTCTCGATAGCCTTCTTAGGAGCTCCCTGGCGATCGGTCCAGCCGATGAGAAATCCTGAGAATTCCCGTCTTTCCCTTGATGAAATCTTTGATTCTCGGTGAGAGGGCCACTCAAATAATTTTTTATGGTGGGAGGACCCATCACATGAGAACGACGACCCTGATATGACCTTCCTGAAGCCCCCGAGAGCCCACCCCTGAGTTTTTGCGGCGATCGGTTCAGGCGTTTGTGAATTCTGCGAATTTCGGATTTTTCAATTTTTCTCCGATTTTTCGTATTTTCGTGGGTTGAGCACTCAAATAATTTTTTTAAGGTAGAAGGACTCATCGCATCGGAGAACTGACCCCCCTATAACCACCGCTGGATCGCCCAGAACACGCTCACAAATTTTCACGACGATCGGTTCAGCCGTTTTTGAGTCTATAGGTGACACCAGACAAACAGACAGACAAACAGATTTATCATGTCAGGGGGGAGAGGAGCCAGGCAGGGGGAGGAAAGAATCTGCCGACGACGTCCACTAATTGCGTAAGTGACTTCAGCGAGAGATCTTCATCGATCCGGCGAGCGAGCGACCGTCCCGAGCGGCTATCGGATGCCATGAGCAATCGACTTCTGTCGCAGGACAACAACACGAGGGCGTCAGCTTCATCCGCTATTAGTGGCAGTACGTGGTGGCTGTTGCTCTCGGAGCCGGGTGCCGTTGGAAGCCTACTTCCCGCAAAGTCAGGGACCGGGCCGGCCCAAGATCAGAGGTAAGGGTGGGCAGCGAGCTCTGATAATTGGCCCAGTCCCCACCGTTCTCTCTCGGCCATTCATTCGACGGTCATCTATGAGGCTCCCGTCTCGATCAGCCGTTGGATTCGACGTGCGCCGCAGGTCACCATGTCGTGGTGTCGCGTTCCCGTTTTACGGCATTCAGACGAATCGGCGGTCTTCGACACATGGCTTCAACGAGCTCTGAAGGAAATACCTCCCGCAACAGGAATCGGAAAAAGAAGAAGCGACAGGGCTCTCACATGGGGAAAGAGGTCTGCTCTAAAAGTGGGGTCGGTATTTATCTGTTTCCCCAGGCGACGTGAGGAGAGATCCAGAAGACGACGACGCGAAATCGTTTTACAACGGCAGCGTTCGAGCGCTCGTTCGCTGTCTCTGCTATCTTTGCTCGGGCTACGGGAAATGATTGTACAATGAGACAAACGCCCGCGTTCCCGCGTTTGGTCCCCCATTTTCACAGTGACATTCGGGAAAATAATAATTGACGCGGATCTCAAAAATTCCCCCTCCCCTATTCGACGTGTTCGAGAACGTCGTTCGAGAGTTTGCTCAAAATCTTTCCCTCGTACTCGCTCAACTCGGACTCGATGCGCCTCTGCGAATCGTATCCCCGGGGAGAAATATTCGGAACGTCGAATATTCGCAGCGATTCAGCCGAATAATGGAATCGATGGTTGCGGTAGGGATCGAAGGTCAGTCTTTGCGGAACCATTCGGCCCCGCTTTCGAACGCGCGGAAAATCGTGTCGACCCGCATCTACACGATTTCCGAGATGCGGAATAAGTTCACGCGAGATGATTCTCGTTTGCTTTCCTCTCGACTCGGTATGAAGGCCTATTCGTTACAGGATTGCCGAAAGACAAACTCTCCAAAGCGAAAAGAAGGCAAAACAACGACTTCACGGCAGATGCGTTTGTCAACCAGCACTGCTGTGTCCGCCCGAGCCCCGCGCTCACGAAAACACATGGGAGCTTTCGCTCTTCTCGCGTTGAGATCCTTCCTAAGCTCCGAGAGACAGCAAGGAGACGCGCAAAGTAAACGCCTGCTTCCGCCTGTCCGCTGGCCGAGATTTAAATCGTCATTTAGGCGGCAAATGGCGCACGAAGATAAGAAGACGCTCGGTGGGGTGGGTACGTTTCCGTCGCAGCGATGGCAAGGCATCTCATGAGGAGCGAACATGCTGCTCCCCCGCTACTGGTCACACAAGGGCCGAACGAACCCGGGGAAGAGGAGACACACGAGGAACAGCCAGCAAAACAGGAGGGAGTTGTAACGCAAAACAGTCGGCCAGCAAGCGAAAGAAGTGCTTGTGTTGGACCGAGACTGCGCACTCCGTGCTCAACGGTCGGTTGTGGGCTTGGAGCGAAAAGACCACAGCCCGAGCGCGGCTCAATCTGTTCCACAGTAATGCGCGATCGCTCGACTTCGAATATTTAGCGGAGAACAGCGCTCCCCACCCAGCTGACTAGAGCCAAACTACGCTTCGGAGTTATTGGAAATCAGGAGCACCGCATCTACGTCGATCCCTTGCACCCCGCATGTTCCTCTCATTAATTTGGCGTGGGTCTCCCTCGCTTGTGGAATCTTTGGAGGCTCGGAACGAGCCTTGATAAAATCAGAAAAGGCTCGCGAGACAGGGACAGCGATTCCGTCCATTCGAAGGTATCAGATGCTTTCCGGAAGAATTGAGCGTCTGAGGGCGGTACTCTTTCGAAACAGGGGTGGATGACTCCGGATCGGGATCCGAGCGTCCGTCGCCTGACGTCTGACGGGAGGATTCCGGCTCGTTTACGAAATCCAAGGAAAATTCAGTGACGGTTGAAAAACTCGGCCATCGTAGCGGTAAATGCAGCAGGCCAAACATAAAACAGGTAAAACGTCTGAAAGATTGTTTCTATGGCGGAAAAACTCCATTCGTGATTTATGCTAGCACATGAAGGTAGCTTGGCGATTTGGGTAGTCCGACGACATCGTCGATAGATATGCCGAGGGACCAGAAGCGTACGGGCCCTAATGCATTTAAGAGTCGCTGAAAACTCTCCGTTTGTGAATCTTAATTTGGTCCCGAGCTCGTCCTCTGGTCCCTTTCATCTTCGACGTCTCGAGGGCAGGGGATTGGATGGAGATTTCGTACCGATCGCCAGTAGTCAATTAAGCTTACAATTGAATTTCACGCTCGAAAGAAAAAGGGAGTATGGCAGGGATCGTCTTTTACGCTCTTCTCATCCTCCTCCTCCGATTGATGCGGGGAATTCCATCTCACACGCACTGCGCTGCTTGTTCGGTACCTCGTGGACGTAAACCTCTTTTGCGCCACTGTGGAGGAGGCGGGAAGGAGCAATGGGAGGCGCAGGGAATACCAGGAACGAAGCCGACCGAGGAAGATGCCCTGTAAGCCGTAAACATTGTTCGTTTTTTCTCTCCCGTGTGTTCTCCAGGACTTTCTTTTGCCAGCCGAATCTCCGACAGTGCAAGCGGAATTCTTTCGTCGAACCCCTCGGACACTCCGATCCGTACAGCTTGTCGAGCAGAGATTCTGAGAGAGAGAGCCATTTCCGAAACTCGAAATTTAGGTCCTTTGCGTTGACACAACTGCCGAATGAATTCGAATGGGCAAAGGGAAGCGGATATAGCGTATTAGGAGCGATCTCGCTCACGATCTATCTTTCATGAAACGCATACAACCTGTCTGAGACTAGAACACCTATGCGAGAAAATAGAATGAACGCGGGCCTTCTCCGTAGGCGCATGCTTATTCATGTGCAAGCGAATTATTTACCGGGGCAGGTACGATTTCCCGATGCGTCCTCTCGTGGGGTGGCGGCAGACACGAGGAATCCATGAATAAACGGATGGGTAGTGATCGACTCCTCCGACGCCATCACTGAAGACGTCAGGCCCCATCTCGCCCTTCACATTTTCCAAAAATAAATCCTCGAGCACCTAAGGCGCGTCCACTGGCGAAGTTGGGCGAAACCCCTCTTCCGTGGACGCGCACAACCCGCGATCAACTTACTTAGATCTGCTTCCCTTGAGCTCAGGGGATAATGAGAATAAGCTTCGTGATGGCCGCTGATCACAGAGCTTCGGTGTATACGAGATTCGCGGGAGAATGCGATCACTCGAACATTTCGAACCCTTCCGAATGCTCCATCTGAAGAGTAGCGATTTCTTGTTTTTATTTTTTATATACCCTAAAATCCGGGAGATAAGGAACCCACTTTTTCTCTCTCTAAAAATTTTTGAAGATATTTCTGCTGGGTAATAGCTACTGAAAATTTGTTGGGCCAGATTTCCGGCCCGAAAAAGCATGGAGCCAAACTTATATAAACTCATGACCAGCAGAAATATCTTCAAAAATTTTTAGAAAAAGAAAAAGTGGGTTCCTTATCTCTCGGATTTTAGGGTAATTTTTCTCTCGGCCCAATTTTGCTCACTGCGCCGACGCGGGACGATTTCGAAGCCCTTTGAAGTGGAGGATATCGCTGATCAGCTCGGAAAGTTTCTCCCTTTTTCAAGGTCCTTGATTCTGACGGACACCCCCCCTATGGTTGTCTCCAAACATATCGTCGGCAATCGCGACATGAGACACGTGTCGACTGAGCTTAGCTCCCTCTCAAGCTATGCATACAAGAGAGATGTCGTGACTGAATCTAGAAATGAGCTGCCATTTTTCTTAGAGGGAGGGGCGGACAGGGGGAATGAATCGTATTGCCGGCTACTTGCTGTATATTTCTGTGGTGGTGTCGCCGCGCCGCCGCTGTGAGCGACAGTGATGCCCCACGCGCGCCTCGACCGTAGTTCACTCGCGCATCTGTCGTGTGCCGCTGTCTGCTTCGGCCGATGCCGCTTCGAACGTCGCTGGCGTTGTTGTTGCTGTCGTCGTTGCCTAGTACGGGCAGGCGAGCACCCCCGAAGAACAAGAAACCGAACCATCTGTCGTTAAGGAAGCCGAAAAAAGGCAAGAGGGTCCGACGGTTCTTCAATACACAGACAGACAGACAGTCAGCCAGCCAGCCAGCGAGATAGTCGACAGACACCTGGCACGCGTTGGGGCGAAATCCGAGTAAGGGTGAAGTGTTCGACCCCAAAATCAGGAAGCGATTCGAAGTGGACAGGACGTTTATTCGGTATTCTCATAATTCCCTCGAAGTTTATCGTAGTCTACGGACCGATTCGAGGGGCTGAGGTATCCTTCCGATCCGTTTTTAGCTCTCTCATTTCCACTGGAGAGATTTTTGCCGGAGGGGTGATCGCGGAGCCACCGAGGAGCGAGTCACCCTCTCCGAGGTGATTTCTTCCGTGGATTGAAAGCGTACCGAGTACTCGTCTGAGGGCAGATGTTCTTCGGTCGGAGCTCGAGTCGAATTATCGAAAACTCAAGTCTGAAGTAGTCTTCCGTTCTCCTCCCTCACTCACTCATTTGTGGGTACGGTCGCTGACGGCAGGAGCTTGAATCTCGAATCTGACAGCAAGCCCGGGCAACCTAAGATGGGTCACCGTTCGGACGATAGAATTATTACCAACGCATTGGGGGTTAGAATGATACGAAATCCTCCAAGTCATTTTCGGTCTGACAGAACGACGCCAATCCGTCGAATTCCTGAGCGATCTAATAATTCTCCGGATGTCGCCGGAACAATCATAAGAACTGGTGGAGAGCGAAACAGATCTCTCCGTGACCGTCGCACTCCGCTGTCAATATGTTTCGTTGGTCATGGTGATCAGGTCTCATTAGGCTTGTCCGAGAAACCGCTCACAACTCTTGGTGCCGCCTCATGCACCGAACTTTCGTCATCCATCTAGCTATCCATCGAACGATGGATAATGTTCAGCGCGGAGACATCAGTCGATCTTTTGACAAGCGTCAAATGTCGATAAGTTCCTTTCTCCCTCTGCCCAGGAACATCCATGCGCCACATGTTTATATTTAGAGATCGAAATGTCTCCCACGAGTCCCATGTGGGTTAATAGCTGGATATAAATAGTACTTTGGATCGGCCGGGCCTGAGTTATTCTCGCCTAGTCATTCTCGCAGTCACCAAGCCGAAGAGCAGTCAACTCGGTTCCTCGTTTGCTTACAAAGATGCGTCGCTCGGGGCAAGCCGTTGTCGACGTTCGTCGAGATTGGAATAGAAAACCAGTCGGGATCGAGCGCCATATAACCACCACAACTACATGGCGAAACAATCAGTAGACCAGGACGTGGCAAGGCGATGGAGACGAACAGATGAACAGTAACAACGCCAGACAGAAAGCCTGCTCGTCAGTCCGTCAGTCAGTCCGTCCGTCCGTCCGTCCGTCCGCCCTACTGACATGGTGCCTCTGGAAAACAGAGCAATAACACAGAGCGCGCTCCAGCTTGCCACGATCAGCTTGATAGTCGAAGGAGTCTGATTCGGCTCGCTGTTCGCCTCCCATTCATCCATCTGGCTATCGGGACACCCGTGTGGAAATAGCTACAAATCACCCCGGCCAATTCCACGCACAGCCTCTCCAAGGCGGGAAAATCACATCCATTGGATTCATAGAATCTCCCTGAGGATCCAGACTTTGGAGTTATTCTTGGATGAGCGTCGGTATTTTCGCTCGAGGTGCCACTGTTCAAGTGAACGGGCCGAGAATGCGCTGGGAGCGTAGCGACGTGGAATTCTAGATTGTGAGCTTCTCGGCCCCTACCATCATCGGGTGACTGGGTGGGCGAGAGACGGGCTCGTCGCTGCCGCAGTGGATAACTTGTCTCAATGACTCGACGACTACTCGATAGCTGGCCGCCTCCAGCGCATTCATTAATATCAGCCCATCTCGAGTGTTGTCTTCGATGAGACACGCGCCCCTCTGCATCTGAAAGGAGCCCCTCACATTCGGTTTTGTCACCTGGTAACGAAGTCATGACACTGTTCGAGAGGCCTGACCAGCTGCTGCCGTCGTGCTGCTTCTGTCGCGATTTAAAGCGTGAATTTCCCCTCGCTGTTCCGACGACAGATCTGCCGATTGCTTACCCTCTGCCGTGTCGTTTTCGAAGCCATGTTTGAGGCGAACCCATTCACTTATGCGAGCGTGCGCACCCCGCGTATATAGGCATTTTTTCCCGATGTGCTCCGCTGTTTAGCGCGGGACTCGTTATTATCGGCAGGACCGACTCCGCGAATTAATGAAACCGCCTCGGGTGAGCCTCAGATTAACTGAAAGCTCCGATAAGCGCTCACTTACCTGCTTATACCTGACGTTCGACTCGAACGTCGAGCTGGTTTCGTGTTTATCCCGCGCGACCGGGCGATTATCTCGATCGCTCTGGAACGATTGGGTCTGCGAGCTCACCATGTCGTCGGATGACACCGACCGATCGCTATCTCGCGTAATGCATTTATTCATCTTCTTTTTTCCGCTGGAATCTGCTGCGAGAATCTCGAGGCCAGCGCATTTCCAGCTGGAAATTGCGTTTCTCCCCCTCCGAGGAGCCGCGATCGAAACAGCAGTGGGTCGATAGCGTTCGCCAACGCGGCGGGAGCCATGCTTTCGAGGCGAATGAAAAAATGTTACGCGATTTTTTTCCTCCATATCGATTACAAAACTCCGAATGGCGACTGCAGCTCTGCTATCGACTCATCTGAATCGACTTCACTCAGGATCTGGGCCGATTTCCTGCCTACCACCTGACCCAATGCCAGCCAGATGGGCTCGCTCAACCCAGCGTCGTCGTCATCATCCATTCGAGGGGCCAAGACGCCGCCGTGAGACGCCAGAAGGCTCGCTGGCTGGTGGACCGACCGGCCGTCCGTCCAACGAGCGAGCTCTCCTTTTTTCTTGGGTTCGAACCTCAGACTTAAAAACCTGAAGACACGGGCTTTGTGCTCTGGGCCTCACATCACAATAGGCAACTCACTACAACAGCCCGGCTAGAGGTTAGCGCCTGGCAGTTGCACTCTGGAGCCTACCGTTAGCGCTGTCTCCTTCTCTCGGACTTCGGAGCTCCGAGGTTGTAGGAGATCCGAAAAAATCCTCGATGATTTCTTCAGCTTCTCAGAATATTTCAGGTTTCGTTCCAAACTGACAGCCACCGATCTCCCGACAAGAAACAGTTCCCCCTCCTTGGGGGAAGAGGGGGGAGGGGGCTGTTGAAACTCATGGCTCATGATTGCATCGCTTATGCTGATAAACTTAGGAGAGCGAAATTCAGCCTCGCATGTCTTTCTAATGCGGAGTCTGCGATGTCTCCCCGGGGCTCCATTCGCCACTCATCCGGACGGCTCTAAACGGCTTAGCGCGATACGGTAACGTCCCCGCAACGGCTCCGAATCGCCGGATGGCTCAACGAATGATAAATACGACGGCGATCGATCCACCGCCGCCACTGGATCGATCAACCCCGTGGAGGGAGTACGATTGTCTGAAGGTTTCTGCGTTCCCTCCGCTCTGATACTCTCGGAGCGATGGCTTGCCTATCGAATAAATCTCCATAGGGCTCCGAGCAGGTTCGGCACTTCTTGGACAGCAGCCCGGAGCTTGTTACTAATTGAATTAATAGAGCAATAAACGAAGTTTGTTGGTAGGCCGTGTGGTTTGAGCGAAGTTTCCACAGCTTACCACGGACCTACCCGCTGTCTGACCAATCGACTGACCGGGGAGCGGAGCGATCTATTGACGAATTCCCAACACGTCGTCGAGGGTGGCAGACGCGGATGACTTCCGTGTAGTATGAGGTCCGGGAGGAGCTGCAAGTCGGTGGTAGGAAATATTTATTATCAACCGGAACCTAGTCCGAAGCTGGTTCGTCCGCGCTTGGTCATCGTAGAGGAATCGGAATCCGTTTACTTTAAACGAAAGATGCGGAGATGCACTATCGTTCCGACCCATAAACCAATAATTCAGCGCCTCAGCCGTCCCAGGGAAGATGTATTAGTCAGCAGCGGCGATAAGAGTAGCGGAGATGCTTTGATGTTCATAGCGTCGAAGACGAGTTCAGTGTTGCCGGCTCGCGTTGCCTGTGGATGGATATTGAGCTTGCCGGATGGCTGTGCTTAGCATTGCTGCAAGGAGCTAATAAATTGAGTTATTAGTCTCCGGATAGAGGAGGAGGAGGAAAACGACGACGACCGCCACCACTACCACGATGACGAAGACAGCCAGGAAGACACTCCTACGAGGTTGCGTGATATCCGAGGGTGCGAGGAATCCCGCCGTCACTTCCAGATTCCTCGATCGACGATCTTTCTACACCGAAAAACGATGTCGAAGAGCAGCGACATTGGGAAACTCCCTGTTCCTCTTGGCCCGCAATACATTCTTCCGGTATCTTCCCGTGGAGTTAAATCGTGAGGAATCAGTACCGGCATGAAACTGAGGGCTGAATCGCAATAGAGGCAAAACACAAACTGAGTAGAGAACTGGACGGACGTGCTCCAAGTCCCATGAATTCGAGATCGGAATTGTTTCTTTCGGATGCGACATACTTCGAGAACCTCGAGTGGTTCTCTCTATTGGAAGCGGGTCTGGCCTTCATCGTTTCTTCATTTTCGAAGTGAGTCCCGTGTACCGTCCGCGTACGCCGACAGCTCGACGGTGGGGTCGGAGTTGTCGGCGTTGACACCTTCGATGTCGAACGGCTGCCGCAGGGTCGGTGGAGGCCTCGTCGAAATTCCGAAGTCGCTTCGATCGAAGGAGCGGAGCTCCGGCCGGGTTAGCGAGATCTCACTCTGTCGAGAGCATCCATCCTTCCGGTTTTCCATTATGAGCAGAGAGTATAAAACGGGGACTGGATCGAGCGGTATTTCCCTTGTCCGTCCTGGAAAGCCTCGGACGCGTCACCCTTCCGACGACGCGGTTGACGTTTGACACCTCAACCCGCCAAACGTCGACTGGTGTCACTCACTCAGTCAGAGTGTCTCTCGGAGCGGGAAGTCTTGGGAGGGCGGTCGAGACGCCCGGATCGGTCTGTTCGGAGTAGGCCTCTCTGTGTCTCGGGCGGTGGGGAGGTAGCTGGGCCTTATCAGCGACCGCCGAATATCGCAACGCCGCGCGCTGCCGCCGCAAATGAGAGCGGAGGAGGGTGCGTGTATGCAAAGCAGACCGCCCTGGCAACGTTCAAGTGCACCGAGGCAAATTTGTGTACCATAAGGAAATTGTCCAACTCGAGCAGACGGCGAAACGGAAAGAGCAGAGAGCGAGCCAGGCAAACGGGGGAAACACAGACAGAGAGACATCGCGCAGTGGCAAGAAGCGGAATGACCCTCTTTGCATAGGGTCGCTGGCAAAAGAGATCTGCCTTCTGTTTCGCGTGGGGACGGATATTCAAGTAGGCGCTCAATGATCCATCCCTTAGCCCGGCGCCCATATGAGTATGATAGCTACGGACATAAACGTCGGTCTATGCAGCTGTCACTTTATCTACACCCGTGCGAGTGAGATCCGGTTTCAGTTCGTGAAGGATCCTTCTTCACGCGACGTGTCAACCGAGTGACGCGACGACGTATATTGTTCGAGATTAATCGGGAGCCACTCGAATCAAACTCCACGCTGTGAGAGTCCGAAATCCGTCGTTCGTTGATTCCCGAAAGTGACCTTTGCTTCGCACCTTGCTGGAGAAGCTCCGCTGAAACTTTCCGACTGAAGTCCTACAGCTGAGTTTTTTTTAAACTCGTAATTTCGCTCATCTCACTCCGCTGTCTTTCGCTCGTAGACACGAGCCGTCTCCGCAATGTGTCGTACGAGTGAGCTCGCGTGGGTAATTTGAAGTGGAGGGTCCAAATGGGCTCTCAGGTATGATTAGCCCGATGTGTCCAGGCTACCAGAGCGGTCTTTGCCGCCTCGCTTGCCTCCCGCAGCCCCGTATCAAGTCTCCCCCCCCCGTACAGCCTTTTTCCCCAGCCCTCTGTACGTGTAGGCGTAATTAGAAGGGTACACAGATTACAACTTGGAAGCCATCCGTCATGCTACCGGTCCGCTAGTCTCGAGCGGCTTCGTTAGGGTCTGTATTTAATTTACAACCCACGTGACCCCATTTGAGTGCCGATTGTGGACTATCGAGTCTGTCTCCGATCCGCGGAACGAACTACATCAACGTAAATCGGGCAACCGATCGCTAGACCAGCCGCTTCGATCCTGACTCTGGCGATGCTGGCGCTGATCCGATGAGTGCAGGGAGTTCACCGCTCCGAGATCCTGGGCCTTCGAACGCTATCTCGGTCCGACTGAGCTGTGGGATTAAACCTGTTGGGAAGGAAAAGGATCAGGAGATCTATCACAAAGTTCACACCAGGCACCGGATCTCGGGAGGGGAGCGGGAGGAAGCAGCGGAAATCCTCGAAAGACAAGCAAACTTTTTTATATGGGAAAAGATGTTTGAATCATCGCTCCAAGAGCGTCCGAAGTTGAACTTTCTGCTCCCCATCGATTTTCTGGCTTGAGCGGGTACCGCCGTATGTTTCTCTGCAGCGCGGTGGACGATCTCGGTATTCAATCGGATCAACCATTCATGACACCGTCGGGCCCGTGATCATTCGAGGAATGAACTGGCGCCCTATCTGTTAGGGACTCTGCGGGGATGACAACTTGGAAAAAACGTTCTCCAACGCAGCCGGAAAACCCACTTGAGCCCTGTCAACAGGACTCACCGCATGCACAATGTATGTGCGCTGGAGAACAGATATAGATGAGACGTCCTGCTGACAGGTCGTAATTCTTCTGCGTAGAGCTCTGCTTGTCTCCTGCACGCGCTCGACGTGCATGTTCCAGTGTCTGCTCCTTCCCCATTGAAAAATGAAGTCCTGCTCTGAGTCAGTCACCGCTGGGGCTAGTGGTGAGTGCTCAACCGGGCCAGAGTTTCCTGAAATAGTGTCCCGCGGCACGCGTGAGCCGCTTTTGCTTCGTCGATGGCTTAGTGGTTCTTTGAAATTCGCTCAAGGAGCTCGCCGCTCCTTTTTTTGGCCGTCCTAATTCCTTTCCTTGATCGTCATGTTCCTCTATCGGTGGCGACTTGAAAGCGTGCCGTAACGAGAGGCGGCCGAGGAGTGCGGGTAATCGTCCGCGAATTTCCCTGAGAGAAACCCCTAGCAGGAAAACGCGATCCCACCCAGGAAGGAAATCTTTAGAAGGACGGCGACTGTGTCACAATCTATTGACCTCGTCCCTCCCTCTCCGGGTCCGTGGCCCAGGCCATTTGCGTTCCGGCTTCTCCGAAGTCGAGAACTGAACTTCAGAAACTCTCTCGGAATCGGGAAATACGGCGATTTCTATCGCAAATATAATCACCCCTGCAGCGAAGATCGCATTCGTTGGATTGATGGAGGATAATCCCCTCGTACACGGCCAACGGGCTATGCGTCCCGCGTCATCGAAGATTCCTTCCGCACTCTTCTGCCGTGATCGTTGGGGGTCGGACTTGGAACACATGTTCGTTGAACTTCCTCGAACCTATGGGCATCTCCGCGGGCCATTTAAATTCGCTTTATGTTTTCCTTCCCACAGCGAACAGCTGCTTCTGCTGTCGCGCCAGCCGAAGCCGCGACTTGTTCAAGTGTGAGAACCCATTCGGATATCCATCGACGTAGCGGCGTTATTCCGCCACGCTCGACTGGAGCCCCGCTAGCGCTATTGTGCACCGAGCGACGTCGAATTCGTAGAGTTTACACAAACGTTCCGAGCCTTCGAATCCGATCGCGATGCCCCTGACGACCCCTGCAGTGACCAAACACCATCGAAGCTCGCGACAGATACGACAGAGCAAATGCGCACAAAATCGAAGAAGCCTTGGATTCAACGAACGAATCTCCCGGTAATCGCTCGCCTCGACGCGAGCTCACCGGAAAGCAGAGTGTTCGGAGCTAGTGCGCATCCCCTATGCATACACGATTTCCTTCGCTGCTGGGATTGAACTTAAGCCGATTAGGGTATACCCGACGAGTTCCGAGATAAGGTTGTCTGAGGAGGATTCGAGATCCCCTCAGGGATTTGATACTGACTAAGATCGCGCAATATATGAGCGATGAAGGGTCGATCGTTCCCGTTCGGTCTTGTCCATATTCCCGAATTCCTCTTTCTCCCGTCTTTTGAAAGACGGGAGAAAGAGGAATTCTTGGAGCGAAGGCTGTCACACGAGTGGAATCACAGTTTGGAATGAATTCTCCGACGATTCCAATATCGAATGCGAACGCTTCCTTCATAAAACGATTCGAATGCTCGTTCCTCTCGCATCGCTGTCAAGCTCCTGGAACGCAAAAACTGATCGGACACGTGCCCTCGACTACATCCGAGCCCTGCCGTTCCAACGAGCCCTCAACCCCTAGCCAAGGCCGCCAAATTAAGCTCGAAGTTTGATTGGTCACCGCTCGGAGCTTCGATCCGACAGAATTCGCTTCAGGTCGTGAACCCCCGGCTTCAAGAAGACTATGTGGAGACGGTGACGACTATCCACTACGAGGGCATGCGAACCACGTCGCTGAATAGCTGAGGCACCGGCATGGTTTCCCTTTCTCTCGAGCAAGTGACAGAGAGTTCGGAGAAAAGGAGAGATATTCTACCCTCTCTGGGTGAACCCATCTCAAAGCCGAATGGAGCTGGAGAGCGGAGACTTACAGCGATCAGAACTCGCCGAGCCCGCGAAACACAGCGTTGTGCTCTCTCTTCGAATATCCAGCCGCGCCAAGTTCGCCGCTGCTGCTACCGCCACCGCCCGCGAAAAATTAGAGCCAATACGACGATTGTGCGTGTTCGATTAACGTGAACTGTAAATTGTTCAACCGAGTACCTTCGCTCTACTGCTTTAGGATAGTGTGCTGAGGATATCGCTGAACTGAAATCGGTGAGTCATCCTTCGAATCAATCCGTAACCGTATGTTGATCAGCTGTCAATCGCCTTCGATCGATGACTTCGGCAGATGGAAAGACGGACGAACCGATTCTGACGGGAAAAGAACGTATACTGGCGGAGTTGAATCCACGGCGTGGCGTGGAGCGAATACCCGCCCTTGTTTTGGAACTCGAAAGGATATTATAATCGGAGCCGGTATGAGGGGGAATTCTCCGCGCCCCGAGCGCGACAAACCTTCCATGACTCGGAGGAGCTTCTGAGTGATGGGGGATTATTTTCATCAGTAGGGAAGTACTCAACCCCTCGACCGGCTTCGTAACTCAATCGTCATAGGATCTGAATACCCTCCCCTCAAATTGAAAAAATGTTGAGATCGATGGAAGTCCATATTCCAATGGCGAGCGTTTGGCTAAGACGTTGATTCAGACTTCGGGTATTCGGTTTGCACGTTGTGAAGCCGCGGAGACGGAATCGGAACTCCGAGGATCTCATCTCATATGTCGGTTATCTATATATGTCGGCGAATTTCTGCCATGAATAGCCGCAAGGGGTCTGGCAGGATTTTACGGCTGGAAGTTCCCCTCTCGTGATGGACTTCCGCTCGTCCGGCAAGGGATATGATTTTTTGTCGAGATGTAAGATCTGAATTGAACAGATCTCCATAGTCAGTGGTTCCTGCGCAAAAAAAAGAATGACGCTTGCGGGGCTGGGCTAACGCATCGGAATGGACGGAGCAAATATCGTGCAATGGTGCTGCGCGTGATATTTTTGTCCGACGCGGGGCAATAATCACTTTATGGTTTCGAGCGGGCTGAATAAATTCGAACACAGGGGGGACGTCCACGGCACACGTGGTGGACGGCCACTGTTCCGATAAAAAATCCCCGTCGGCCGCCGGTGTTCCATTAGAAACTCGGCTTTTCTCGCAAGTGGACAGCCGTCTGATTGGCTCCACTCCGCGTGAAATCCTGGATCACATGGCTTCGGCTGTTCCTCACGCTCTCCCCCCGCTTCCATCTCGATGCTGCTCATACGGTCCCTTGCGTCGCCGAGCCGTAAACGTCGCTGCTTCGAGAAAAGCTTAGAAGACGTTCAGGTCTGATTTGACGTTATGGCGTGGGACGACGTAACCAACCGAAAGCCTATAGGAATCCTAATGAGCAGAAGGCCGTCGTGTGGCGTAACGGAGAGTCTGACGGAAGTGGAAAAAACTGACTCGCTCGCAGATAGCCGTGGCCATTGGCTCGGTCAGATCTCTCCCATGCTGGCAATCAGACCCTCGGGTCCCCTCGTCGTTTCCGGTCCGGATTCTGGCGGCAGTTCCTGGACGTCTTGCTATGCCTGTTGTGTTAGTGAACAAAACGAGACCATTCAGCCGAAGCCGCGGATGATTGAGGTAACGAGACTCAACATCGAACACTCGAGTTGAGAGCAATCATCTCCTCGGCCGCCCGCTCTTTTCCAATTCCCCGAATCAATGTAGGGAGCTGAAGTATTGCGCGTGGCGGCTTCGTCGGAGCATACGATAAGTGAGAGCTAGCCGCATCTTCGGTTCGCGGATTTCGTCTGCCCGATCGCTGTCGGGGTGTGTATTGGTTCGCTCAGAAATCCCTCGGGTGTTCTTAATATGCTGCGGGAAGCCGTCGTGAATTTACAACCAAGTCATTATAGCGGAGTTAAGCTCCGTTTTTTTTTAATGTTCGACCCTTAGTGTTTAATTAAGGTACGTAGGTATGGGTTCGCTGTGGATATGAAAAAGGCTATTCGATATTCAATGGCTTTCCCTAGTCATCCCTCGCCCGTCGGTTGGTTCCTCCGCCCGACCCTCCGTTCGTTCGTTCGTCCGTCCATCTGTCTGTCTGGCCGCTGGTCCCTTCGTCCGTCGGCTCGGAGTAACTTGGGGTGGGAAGGCGAGCAGCGAGACCCTGAAGTCGAGTCCTGGACCCGAGGGCTGGATGGAGCTCGGGGCCGCGGAGGGCCGGATCGCGGGCAGGGGATAGGAAGTATTAGTCATAGGGTTTCCTTTTGAGAGCAACGCTTCAACTACGCTTGCTTGTCAGCCGAGGAGAGCGCGTGTTTTCTTCAGCGGCTTCTTTTCTTCTGTCGCCATGTTTCTCTTTCAAACTTTCCGACGGGCTCCGCTCCCAACCTCCCCATCCGGCCACGTCGTGGGAACGCTGTCCCAGCTCACCGTTGAGACTGGACAATCTCGGAAACGATGCGACCGGGTGGCTTTGGGATCTTTCCGAGTTTTCAGCTGCGGCCCCGAACAAATCTTGGGATGGAGAGGAATAAAGAGACGTGGGCAGGGTCTTCTTCGGGGATCGGATCCATTCGAAGTAGGGGAAGAGTCAGAGTCTCATTTTTCGGACGCCTCCGGGCTGACCCGAGGGTGTGATATAAGGATCAGTCTCGGAAGCGATTTCTGCAAGCGCGACGTCAGAATCACTCTGAGCTCTCGGGACGAGAGCTTTCCACGCTTGGATGTTCCTCGACGAGCAGCCTCTCCTCTTCTCCGGATGTGGCGGAACAAGGGCTAGAATTCTAATACGTGACGAGGTGATCGATCTCGCTGTTCTGAGGAATGCGGAGTCGAATTCATAACGGAGAACCGGGTTTCCTCGCCACAGGGTTGAGACCACGCGGGACTCGCACAAAAAAAGAAGAAATCGCCCCGCACGAACGCGATCTTGCGACGATTAAAACCTCTATGCATATTCGAAAGGGAAAAAGATGAGTCTCGTGTTCCATGCGGACGTGCTTGTCAAGCGCGTCCCTCTTTGTACTTCCGACTCTCCTCCTTCGTCTCAATTGAAGAGATTCTCTCGCTTCTGGAGCTTTCAATCTAGGAGCCTTTGCAATGAATCATCCGAACATAGCCGTTCGGAACCTAACAGGCTCGCATGCTTCGCTGAGCCAGCAGTGTTCTCCACTGGAATGAACACGCGTCGTACAGTATTTCATCGGAGCTCAAAAGAATTGACTTCAAAGAAATCCACCTCCAGTCGCGTGACATCAACCCGACTACTTTCCTGCCTGCCTGTCCGCCCGTACCCCTGCCTATTTGTTTACCTGTCTGGAGGTGTGTAGCGATGAGGATTCTTTCGACGCTGAATCGAACGGAAGTTACTTAGGCATTGTTGGCGCTTGCCACCGCTACTTGCAGTGAATCCGACGATCACGTCACGCTCCGTTTGATCGTTTGAGAAAGAGAGAGAATAAGGAACACTGACTGACGGGCTGGTTCACTCTCTCGTTCGCTCACCCGCCGGATGACCGACCGGAGAGTGTCTCTCGAGCAAGGCTTAGGGGAAGAAGAATGACTGTATGTATAATACGAGCCACGCTCCCTGACGTTGGGAAGGAACGCAATAATGGTGGGTTGAGCTCTCAGCTCAGATTTTGCAGCTCGGCTTTCGGCTCTTCGCCCATCTGCAAGCTAGGCACTAAACGGCAGCAAGCCAGCGTCAAGGCATCATTAAAGCACATAGCGGTGAGCCGACCCACCCCCTCGGATGGCTCTTCCATGCCAGCCCATGCCTCAGTTGCTCGCCTGCAGTTGCGCTCACATGGATGAGAGTGTCAAAAGTATCTTCAATTTCACTGCAGCCTGGCAGCGTTGTCATGATACGCAGCCTCACACGCGGCTGTCAGACTTCAGCAACGTAGAGTTGGGAAGACTCCAAACGGAGAACAGTGTTGTCGTGATTCGACGTTGCCAGGTTGGGAAGTTTTGAGCGGATCACGGACTGGAGTGCTCTTATAGGATTAAGGTTTTCTTGTCCTCGGTGGTACCACTGCGCCGCGTCGCCGCGGCCCGATACCATTTTTGTGGCCGGCGCTCGGAGAATCGAATTCAGTTTTCCTCGACGGACACGGCTTCGGTTCGGGCTCTGGATTGTGTAAGACCGTATACGAGCGTGGAGTTGGAGTCAAGTCGGCGCCTCCTGCTCTGCCCGCGGTCGTCATCTTAACAATGGCTTTGTGTTCTCTGTCGTCGGCGGTGTTGAAGACGACGCCTTTTATTGTCGTATACGACGGAGAGGCATAGCGATAGGCAGAGCTGCTTGCATGTTTGGTCCTTACGCTTTATGGCGCGAATAGTCTCGATGGGGTTGCGCATCTCGAGCATAAGGCCAGTTCGCGTGAAGGCCCAGGGCCTACTTGAGGCGCGGAATCGAGGACATCTCTCTCTTCGAAATTCAATCAGAAAAAAAATTCAAGCACACGGGCGATCCCGAGAGGCTTCATTCTATAAAAGCAAGGGGGCAATAGATTTCCGTGTTTGCTCAGAATAAAGTTTCCCTGTGTCTGTCTGGATCTGTTCTTCCACACTCCTCCCGCTCACTCATCTTCTCCCGCTCCGTACCCGCAGTCCGAGTCCCGTGCCAGTCGGTCGGTTCTCGAGGGAGTATACAGCCGAGACGGCTAAAAGCGTCATCAGATTGAAAGTGGAGAGACTCTCAAGGGTGGAAGGGGGTGACGCGGAATATCTATTGCGCTTCTCATTTGCTTTGTGCAACGGCAGGGAATGATGGGGGCGGGCCGACAGAAAAAGCTCGGCGCTCCGTATACCTTTGATCGTACTCATGCAAGAGACCTCACCGCTGCGATCGGGGCTCCGCTGAGCCTGAAAAAAAACGAGCACCTGAAACGCCATGAAGTCCAGAGTAACCATCGGTCCTCCATATCCGTGCCTCGACCTCATGGAAGCGATTATGCCGTGCAAATAGTCGCGCTCCACGCACGACTTCGCAGAGATAACGCGGTCCACGCCAGATTCCGCTGACTTTCAATTCTGAGAACTGACATGAACCAGGATAACAGGGTCCCTTGTTTTCAAAAGGGTCCAAACCCGGGCCTGCGATTTCTCAGGGCAGCTCGCCAAGCTGACCGAGCCCGTCTCTTGAGAGCTGTCGAAAAGGAAGAAGGGAGGTGGGGATGCGGGGAACGGACGGCGAAGGCGGGATCAGAGAACAAAAACCGTCTCAGCTTTCAGTTAATTGGGTGCAGAGTTTGAAATCAGATCCCTTCCCGTGTCTGAAGACAGAGCAATGGTCTGATCCTCGCTTCAATGCGGAATAATTTTATCCTCCGTTCCGAGGGCTCGCGGTTCAACGAGATCTTCCGTAGATGTCGGGAGATGAATGAGAGGAGCATTCACGGATATTTCGGAGTTAATAAATATGCTCTATTGAGCATATATACCGTCCCGTCTCTTGATTCGGGATTTCTCGTCGGAGACGAGCCCGCAGTAAATAAAAGCTTTTCACTTCTACGGAGGGATCGAAAATCTGTTCGCTGCTCGCGGAGCGAAAATAGAATATCGATCTAGCCAGCCGCGGGCCGGACGCAGGTATATTGCAAATGGAACTTCGTTTACCAACTTCCGTGTTTACCAACTCCGCTGCGGGACGCCGAGATTTGCGTCCTTCGACGCATCGAGATACTTCCGCATCAGAATAGCTTCCCTCGCTCGAGGAATTTCAGATGCGAAAAATTAGTGCGAGGAAGTGAGCTCAATCTTTCGCTGTTCCGGTACCGGCGATCGCTAAGCGAGGAGGCTGGCGGTACCGCACGAAGCGTGCTGCAGAGCGATTTATGCAAGAAAATTGAGCGTGACCCTGAAAGACTCGCATCCGAATTTATCTGCGGCTTCAACTCTATTCCCCATCGCCCCGCTAGATCAGTGGCTTCTTCTTGGCAAACTTCTTCACTCTGATGCGATTCATGCCCGCCAAGTTCGATGTGGGTACGCGAGTATTATTCGTTCGAATCGAAATGTCGGTACGGGGCGGAGACCACTCAGAGAGGGAAGATACGTAATTGGACCTCTTTAGTGACGCTTGCAGCAGCTGCTGCTGCTGCTGCTGCTCGGGCAACCATTGAAACAGTAACAGCAGCAGCTGCAGCACCGACACACTGCGCGTGACAGCTGAAGGGAATTTCCCGGAGAGCACGTCTCATGGCGGTGTTCACGACGACAGCGTCGACGCGAATCATTTTGGGCCGAACGAGGAAAGTCCTAGGACCGGAAGAAGCGACCTACACGCGGTACGGGGATCGCGCTTTACGCGAATCAGCGGGAGCGCGGTGGAAGTATTTTGCGGCTTGGACTCGCTGCTTAGCAACCGAAAGCGAAAGCTGGAAGACAGCGAGCGATCCTTCACTGGCCCCGTATCCCTGGGTTCGAGAACTTCAGATCGAAATCATGAGCAGCATTTAAACGGAGCCTTGTCGTAGCTTCAAATGCATCGATCGCCGGTATCGATTCCAGCCGAGGCAAAGGTGTGTAGCTCTACCATTCGTGCGCTTGTCCTGTGCTCGAAGCTTGGAGCTAGCGATACGGAGAGAGGTACGACGACCGTGAGGTTCACCGGAAGCCCGGAAAACCGTCCTAGGCTGAGAGTGCGCCTTCTCGGCTGACGAATGTGTGGTCGTTAGAGAGATACGCAGACAAGTCTAGTTTTCAGAAAGAACGCAACCCCTTCGAGCCAGACAGTGCCCCATACGTGGGTCGAATTGTCAAGTGGCTGATGGGTCGGCTAGAAGGGTCATAATTCAACTACAGCCTTGCTCGTGTCCCGGGACGGCATTTGCGCGACCGCATATGTAATTTCCGCCGGCGATCGCGGGTCGGAGCGAGATTCTCAGAGCTAATCTTGGAATCGGGTACGTCGCACGCGGTCTTGCTGGTCAGTAATGCTCTGAGAAGGTAGAGGCGCTCGAACGATATCTAATTTCTCTTCATCGAGCGAGAATCGCTCCGGTCGAGTTGCCGGAAAGCAGCACAAATTGAGGATCTTGCGCCGAGGTCTTGTGCAGTCAGCGCTCGAAGAATCTGAATATCGCTGGGGTATGTGGGCTTCGATCGGAGTCTTGTTCGAGAAAACTCCGCAGTAGCGAGGCAGCCCTACATTTAATTTCCCGGCGGAGCCGTGATCAGGTCCCACCCGTCCGTCTGCACGGATATCCTAGAGGAGAATGCATTCAAAAATTGCCGGAATCCATCGTCTATCAATGTTCTGAGGATCGGTATCGTCATCCTTTCGCGTCCCCGACGGTCACGCGACCCAGCCTGCGAGCTCGCTTCCCTCAACGAGCGGATAGGGGGACGCGCTTGTTTTATCGTAATTGGGTATTGGGGAGCACGAGATCAAATTTCTCATCAGCCGGCCACGGCACCGTATCGACAGGATCAACGTACGGCAAGAACTTATTGACGGTGTCGTGCCATTCGCTGTCTTACCCAGTTAGAGCTTCTCGGTACACGCTCGTTGGCACCGACCGGTAGAAAAAACATAAGACAGCAGCAAGCTCGCCCGGAGCATTGTCATCAACGTCGGAAAACGTTCCGTCGGCTCCAGACGAGCGCATGTTCCAGGCAGACAGCGGTCATACCTGACAGAATAACATGCCTAGAAGGCGAATAGCCGAGCTGAGCGAGGAACGAGAAGAAAGCAACTTATATCTTCACCGACAGACAGAAGGCGGCCTCAGGCGTTGAATCCTTTCATTTAGCTCTGTCCGATTTGGGGATGCGGCTCAGAGTGATCTACTTAACTAGATAAAGCCTACATGAGTCAGCAGAGCTCGTCCTCAAGAGACTCTCGACCGTCTGAACGACCGAGAAGCTATCCGGACTGACTGGCAGAGGGGCCGACCGACCGACAGGCTGGCTGACGGGCAGGCCGCCGGCCGCCCATAGTCTGCCACCCAACAGTTGGTCACAGGGTGGTGGGAACGAGTCGATGGTGGTTTGCTTGTGGAGCTTCCCCTCCTGCTTTCTTTCCTCCCGCTCGCGCGCTCTTACCCTAGGAGGAGCGTGAAAACCACCATTCGAAGTGAAGACTCACAGAAGGCGGAAGGAGGAATTCCTTGCGGAAATCACTCCACACCTCTGGGCTCGCTGCAATTACAGACATTTGGCGTCTTCCTACGTTAATATCTTTTCCCTGTCTTAGCGGCGGCTTCATCCTCGCCCGAAAGACCGGGGTGTTATTGCTGCTATTCTCGCCATGGGGGCAATGGTTGTGGTGGTTTCGTGTCTGGGAAGAGCCCACCTTGGGAACGGTCGCCCAGCGAAACCGTCCGGCCCTTCAGAGACAACGAAACGAGCCAGCGCCCCGTTCGGCGATTTCGAACGAGCGACTAGGGAATTCGGTGGATGGACTCGAGACCTTCGGAAAATTTTCGTACTTCTGCGGGCTCGTTGTCGCACGCTTATCTCGATTATCTCATCTCTAGATTTCGTTTCGAAATCGTCGTGTGTCACACAGGCCACCAAGCAGACAGGCAGGCAGGCAGGCGATCGATGAGAGTTTCCCTTGACCCATCCCCCAGGTCGGCGGCTGCCGCTGCGGCGGCGGCAGCTTCCCTGCGCTCCGTAGTGAGTCATCTCCTCTTCCCCGTCGGCGCAGCAGAGTAAGTGAGGGATAAAACGAGAGAAAAAAGCTCCGCCTGTGAAGCAGCTCCGTGAAGTTGTTCGAGGCGGCGGGCGCTGTTTGTGGAGGAGTCCTCCGATCGTTGCCTGCCTGACTGGCTTACTTACTTGCCTCGGCGTTCACTCGAGCCTTTTGCTAATCTCGCTGAGTGAAATCTGCATTTCTATTGGCATTGTGTTGGGGACATCTGGAGAGCGCGGACCGAACCAGTGGGAGATAGAGGAATAGGGCGACCGGGAGAGAGGCTGAAAAATTGAAAGCTGCACGCTCGCTTCAGCCAGCCTCAAGTTGTTCGATGCTCTCGATTTACATAATCCGTTTCCGACTATAGCCGACGTACAATCGGCACTCGAGTCTGCTGCGAAAGTTTCCATCGACGGCTACCGGCCTCCGGTTGGAAGTTGCCGTGCGCACGAATCAGAGCCGGGAACCCTAGTCATGGAGGATTAGTTGAGTTAGCCTGCGTGTGCGCTCGTCACTCCTGTTTGATTTGTTGCCTTCCATGGTTGCTTTCTGTTGGTGATTTCCCGGGATCATTATTCAATTTTCAACGCGAGGCTCGCTCCGTTCCCGTGAATTCGTCTCCGTGTCTGATTTCTCGAGTCGCGCGGTGTCAAATGTGCGCAGTGGCCTCTGTCAAACATCAGAACGGGTTTTTGCGACCGCCGCCCGGACATCCTGCCTCGAATTCAGGACAGGAAGCGCCGAGCTCCGCGATCGTTCGAGTGTTCGCGCTCCTTGGCGACGAAGTCCTTCAGCGCGACGTCTGAATCCGTTGAACTTCCAATGAGTATCGCCTCCGATTGAGTGTGCACACAGAGTACAGGACACAGGACCGCAAATCGGGGAAACTCTTTCAGGCTGATGAGTAGGCTGAAGGTTTCGTAGTAGGATACGGTCTAGCGTGACTACGCGTTTCTTGCGCAATGCGATTTTCAGCGGCGTGCTCGGATCGGTTCGGAGCGCGCCGTCGATCCAAAGAAACTCGTAGAGCGTTACGTAATAGCGTGTGCGACACCGGATGGATATAGGCAGGCAATGGGATGAATCCGTTCCGCGGGAAGCTCCAAATCCCGTTGCGATCGACGCCGATGGGTTAAGCGGTCGGGATCCGTTTTGAGGAAGGAACGCGTTAGATTACATGGTGCACCCCGATGAAGAAAAATATTAATTCGCTTCGAGATGGTATGTACGGGAGGAAAGCGAAGCTCCGGACATTTCCGACTGACTCCGTATCCCCGTCGATCGAGGAGCTTTTGGTAGCGGCCCGTCTGCGTTGCCGCTCTCTGCTCCGTGTCCTACTGCCAAACAGGCGAACGAACGAACGAACGAACAAATGACAACACGGGAGAGTCTCAGTTTAATTAAGCGGCATGCCATCTTCCTCCAGCATGCGGTAAGCTTTGATAAGTTTGATTGATAATGTTGGTCTCCCTCCGTGCTGGGCTGGCTGCCTGCTCTCCCGGCAGAGTCGAACGGAACGGGACACGATGAAGAACAATTTGTTACCATGTCATCTCGAACGCTGGCAGCGCATAATTCTGGCTGAATTGACTGCGAATGTATGCACCGCACATCCATACATCGTGGTTTCGGCTAATTGCATCAATCCTCGCCGCCGCGAAACGAGCCGGAGCCGACATTCTCCGCAAGAAAAAGGGAAGCCGACCCGACGACAAAGGCAAAAATGAGCGAGCGTTTGTTCCTTGATCAGAGCTGGCAACACAATGACTACTAAAGCCATACGACAGGGGAAGGAACGAAGAAAGCACTCGCTTCCTCGGGGGACTGATGGCCATCGAACATCGCTCCCGGAATCACGTCCCTTGTCGACATCTTGTTCTCCACAATTTAGCCTAATCCCTCCTAGGGCAAAAACACGATGCCACCTCGCCGCCGACTGGGCTTGCCCCGAACCAGTTGGGTCGGTGCTCGGCCGACGACTCGCTCGCCCACCCGGTCGGTTGGTCGCCCCATGATGGTGGGGAATTTCGGTCGGTCGCCCCGTCGTCGGTGGGTGGGGCTCCTGGACGGGAAAACCGAGCGAAGCGATCGACCGGCCCAGCAAGCAAGTAAGCGAACGAGCTCCAGACCCGTGTTTTGAAGAATGACGCGGGGATTTAAACGCATCGCTAACGATCCTTACTCCGAACAAACTTGATAATCACCCAAGCTTTATGACTGAGATGCGGGGTCCGCCGAAGCGACGATTCAGAAGGACAAGCCATTACGTGCAGGTCTATGACACCTGGGCGGAACCGATGTAGTCTGCGAGAGCAACAAGGCACTCCGTCAACCAAGTGGCAGCACGTACTTCGAATCCCGATCTCTGTGGGGAAGTCGACTGCTTCCGGGAAAGTCTCCGAGTGACACCGCATGAATTTTTCACGACTTTCCGCAAAGAGCTCTCGGGAAACTCGCCGCAACCGAGGGAGGGGGAAGTAGACGGCGAAGACGGTTGACGAAGACGTTGCGCAGATAAATCCACAGAGATGAAGCGTGGAAAGACAATGGAGCCGGGAAGAAAAAGCGTGATTCAAGTGCAGGTCGTCTCCCGGATCCCATGGAACGCTGTCAGAGACGGTCGCATGACGTTGTTTTTCACATAGTTATCCCTTCTCCTACCGAGCGTGAACGTAAATCAGCAACAGCTGCTCCATGACCGACTGCGGGAATTAGGCTTGAGCTGGAGTTTTTTGTAATATCCAAACTTAGGCGGGCGGCTGCAGCATTCCCTCCTTTGTCAGTGCTTTCGGGATATTTATTGCCTAAATCAACCATTCTAACGAGTCCTGAAGTTCCTCGTTTGCCAACTCGCGACCAGCATACGCCTGTTCTCTAATTGGACTTCCTCCCGAGCAAAGGACGTCGAACGGGACGCGCTCTGCCCGGAAAATAGCGCGATCCGAGAACTCCTCCAAAATATCATGGGAGCTTGTGCGCTAGAACAGCTCTGAGTTGATCGCTGGTTCATCAGGAGCTTGCGATCGAAATGTTGGAAACCGTGACGCCCGCGTCACGGAAGAACGGGTTTTGAGAAAGTTCCTGGGCTTCTGGGTTTCGGTTCTTCCTCACCGCTTTCATTTCCTCCAGAGGTTCGCTGCCCCGCTCGTTCCATCGGGAGGAGAAGGGGGGAAGCTCTATATACGGCGAAAAACGAGCCGGGAGAACGTTCATGTTTTTTTCCGTTTCCACTTGCGTTGGCAGCAATGTTCGGCTTGAAGTCCATTTGTTCTAATGAAGCCGAGTCGGTGGTCGCTCGGCCGGTTTTCTGACTGACTTGGTGGCCGAGTTAGAGCAACGCTGTAGGCCCTTCCCTCCGGCAAGTCCGTACAGTCGGCATGCCGAGGGGTCACGCTACGCTGATTATGAAGTTTTGCCTATTCGAAGTGATTCGCCGCAGTCAGTCTGCAGCTTGCCCCGTTTCCCATAGGAGCGAGTTACGTGGCCCACCGGAACGGATCGACTGGGATTCAGGGAACGCGAGTCGCGCCTTGCCACTCCTGTTCCTTCCTCTCACATATTCCCGAATCATCACATCTCGGTTCGCTGCACTTAATCCCAACACCCAGGCTTGCGCAGCGTGCGCGCCTACAGTCGGATGGCATTTTTACGTGCACGACGCGCTTTGGGAAAACACAAGCTTGGCTTAAACAAGCACGGGCCGGTCCGCCGATATTGTCCGAAACCTGCCATTAGGGAACTCTGTGGGTGCAGCGACCATTACTCCGACAACCGATCGCCAGAGAGAAGCTCGTCTGTTCTATATTTCCATATATTAGTTGTGTGTGTGTGAGCTATCCCATCAGCGCTCAATTACGTGATAATGTCTCCTCTGCGGGATGCCTCATCAGATATAATATCAAACGTCGAACAGACGACTCGTTGGCGAGCCGGCCGTCTCACGACGGAGCATCTGTCGAATCCATTCGATGGTCAATAAATAGGAATCCACTATTTTTGGATCGGGATTGAAGGGAATTGCGACCAATACAAGCACCGAAAAGAGCCTATCATTCGGGAGGGCGAGGAGCGCCGGTATCGCGGAATTATTCGAATACTGTTGCTCTACGCAGTGGGTACCGACTGGCATGGCTGGGAACGGTTCGAACTGCGCCATCGAACACGGTACGCGGGCCACGGGCTCGGAGGGCACGTCGACGGGGGACTCACACCAGGGACTTTGGCGCCAGGGAGACATGACGGAGCAAGCTGTCCCTGTGAGCGAGCGTACCCCTGCGAGGGGTGAATGCATAGGAATGGACAGCGCCGGCGTTGGGATGAGCACGAGTGGAACGCTTGACCTCCGTCGGGGAGTCGAGTTGATTGCTGTGTCGTAATTCGTCCGTATGTCTGTTTTCAGATTCCACACATGAACAAGTAGAGGTAATATGGCCGATGCTCCCCGTAGACATGGGTTCCCGGTATGCCGGGAACCTCATCTCAACACGTTGTCTAATGTGTGGTACTGCACCGCTGGGCTGGCGCTGTCGATCTATGTTATCGCCGGCAGTGTGCAACGGTTCACCCGGTACATGTCCCTACCCTGGCCTTCGAGGGACCAACCGTACATCGAGCTGAATGCGTACGTCGCATGCATCGGCGCTGGTGAGTGAAGAGGAGGAAAAAAAACATTTACATAGACCCCACTGGAAAAAATCGTCACCCCGCAGGAGCGACGCTAATGTTTTTTTTTTGTGTTTGGGAACCTTCCCCCACGGACCATCGACTAAGCTCCCTGTGCATCGTTCCTTTTTCAGGCGTTGTGCTGTTACCGTTCTTTGTAGCGTCGGCCGTTCTGCAGGTTGGCAACATGTCCAACGATGCGGCCACAGTCGGAGGCGAAGTCGATGAAGCCACTCCTGCACCCGACCCATCTGCTCTCTACGAAAATCTCCCTCGGAGAGCCCGACGCAAGCCAGGAATGTGCGGAGGAGCTTTGAAACGCTGGTTCAAGGCCGCTTGGCGACACGGTGGGCCAACGTCTCCCACGTTGCACCTTTGGTCGGCATTCTGTTTGCTCGTGCCCAAGGTGATCATGCACGCTCGCCTCATACGCCACGGATTTCTTAAACGCAGCGATGTCTGGCACACCGACATGGATTTCCTGATTCCGCATAGGGAGCGACTGGTTCCCATCCACTTCTTGCCCACAGTAAACGAGACAGAACTCTGGGAGCGTGATACGCAGGAGGGCACGCGTCCCGCCATAAACCACCTCGATGTGACGGGTCACATCTCGGCCGAGTTCATAAACTACGCTTTGGCACTCCTTCTTTACTCGCTGAGGTATCCGGCTGTCTTCTGGAAACGTAACAAGTGTTTCTCGCTCTTGTTCTCGCTGTATCTCGTCGTGACCATGGTATGCCTCAAGCTACTGGTGTTCACGTCGGTGGGCATCCTACACGGCGTCCACATCGTGGGTCAGCGGGATCTACTGCATCGTTTTGGACCACTTCTTCTCAATGTGCCTTCGACAGCGGCGCTCTTCTTCTCCTATACCATTCTGATCACCCTCTCTGGTTCTCTCGTCTACTCGTATGGACTGCTGAAGTACTCCGAATGGAAGTCCAGGACAGCTCTCAAACACCACATTACCTGGCAAGGCGCTCAGGCCGGGGGAATCACGTTTTACGGCCACGGCCCCCATGTTTACTCGTTGTTAGTACTGGTCGGTCTTGTTCTCACTGGAGCGCCCATCGTCCACGATCTGGTTAAGGTCTACCAGGCCAGCTTGGACGGCGTAGTTCTCGTTACAATCTGCGGAATGGCCCTACACATAGTTCTGTGGATTCTCTTGTGGCTTCTTTTCACTGTGAAGCACGACTGGGACTTCTGCGCTGAAAATGGACCGCTCTCCGAGCACCCCATGAGCTTCTCGTCGTCGGGACTTCAACAAAGCCAGAGTCAGTACAACTACACTCCGCTGCTGAAAATCGCCGATGGACCCGATCATCCACTGCTGGTCGTGGACAACGGCCAAACTTATCGGGTCAACGAGATTTCATCGAAGAAAGCTATTCTCGGACTTGCATCCCGCCAGCAGCAGGTTCAAAAATTACCTCATCCCTCCGAAGACGAGGATATCTACTGGCTCAAGCCGAGGTGAGTTTGCGAGCCTACATGCAGCTGCCAGACTCCTGGAGTAGATGAAGATATCTCTCCCGTACTGACCGGAAAGGAGAATTTTTTCCACGATCAATGAACTCCCTTCGAGGGCAATTTTTTTTTCCATGCCTCAGTTTTTCCGTCTTTTGTTGCCATGCTTTTCTGTGCAGCCGGGTGATATTCTAATAGTGACTCCCTCTTGACAGGATGCCTTCAATCAAAGAAGGAGAACAACCGAATAGCCTTTCTTGGCTGAGGTCGCAGAAACCGAAGTCGTACCAGGGCTCACCACTGGCTAATGGCCAGGTTGCCATCGCGACCCCGCCTCCTTCAAAACCTCGAGTAACATTCGATACGTCGACCAGCCCGAGCAAGGCACGTGCTGCAGCGGGAAAGAGCCCGAAAAGAGGGAAAAAACCGCCTGCGCAGTTACCCGAGGATTTCAGCAACGGGACCGACTACGGCACCCTCAAGAATTCCCCATCCCTACGGCGGGACAACAGCAATCAATTCTACAAGGTAATTGAACTCCTCGATGTTTGATCTCCTCGACGATTCGTCCTTCCCGTTCTTATGCTTTCTCTCTCTTATTCCCCACCGGATTCGATTCGAAGCGCACTTTTCGGTTTGCCGCGTGAGCGAGATGAGCACGTTCGTGTTGTAATCGTGTTTGTGTGTCTCTTGTTGTGATTACAGTCGCTTTGTCCACTGACGGACGAGAATGGAGCTAACAAACTTCTCGCGCAGAACAACGGCGGCTTCGACCCTCTCATGATCGACACGCAGAATCCGCAGCTCCGAGGGATTCTGACTCAACAGAACGGGACTCTGAGTCCTGTGCAGCTGACGCCGAGGTACGTTACGAAGCGAAGTCTCTGCTTGATTCATCGGTCTTTCGCCGACCGACCTGGAGCTTCCCGCTTTCGTTCAGAAGAGTTTCTGTATCCTCTTAAGATCTCTGATTTTCTGAGTCGGCTCCTCTTGGTCCACAGATCGGATTGCGTCAGCGACACTTCGACAAGCCCCGAGAAGGGTGGCAGCTCCAACGACTCGAACAGTTCGGGTGTTCACTCAGCTTGCAGTGAGCAGCTCAAACGTACATCATCACTGGAGCAGCTCTTAGTCGAAGTTCAAAACCAGATCTCAGCTCCTCCGACGGCCACGATACACCAACGGTCGGGCTCGGTCCACAACTGGAAGAGCATGTCGTTGCAACGGGCAACGTTGGGCAACGGTTTCCACAACGGCTACGGTGACGGCACGAACAGCCTAGTCATCCGACGGAATGCGTCAAATGTCTGCGATCTGCAAGGTAGACGTCCTCCGATGAGATTGACGTCATTCTCGGAGCATCCTGATTATATCGGAGGTGCGACACGTATTCTGCCACCGACGGTTCCGTCGTTGCCATCGATGCCAAACTTCCCCAAACCCCCGGCAATGCCTCCGCTTCCGCAGAACAGCGAGTGGAACGCTCGGTCGCCTTTGGCGTCTTAGATTGCGGAAGTAGCACCGATCAATCACTACGGAGCTACATATGTTTATGAATGAGACACAAAAGTGGATAGAGATCGTGCTGATAACGATGAGGATGATCTCTAGTAACGATGGTGACGATAGTTTCGAGGTTTTATTGCCACACTGTAAAAATCGGTCACAAGAAGAGCAGGAAACCTTACTAAACGCTTCGGGAATCGACTGTAGTGTCTGGATCGGTTCCCGAGCTGGCAAGCCTAAGTTGTGCCGCGGTTAGCGAGGATGAAAACCGCAACTGTAAAAAGTCGTCGTGAGTCGTGGGTTAGCTTGCTGAGGAGGGAGTTGCATTTGTTCTTTCGTTCCAACAAACACTTTCCAACTGTTTTACTAGCTGAATCATCACTCAATTATGTTGGACTCAGTCAGAAAGTTCCCGTACTTCATATTGGAGTTCATGTCTGATTGACGATGAGAAGTCAAGAGGAATCCACGTATAGGAGTTCAGCCGACGCAGCCGATCGATGACAGCCGTCCGCAGCGTGGAATTCTCGATGAGAATGTTATGTGGCGTCCTAGACGGGGACGGAAGGTTCATCGAGACTGTCATGATTACATCTCTTTGCGATACGGGAGGACGGAAAAGAAACTCAGATTCAGGAGCGTTGAGTGAAAATCGGTGAATCAAACTGCCGCACGCGAAAAAAGAAGGCTCCTCTCCGGCCTGTTCATGATCATGCAGTTCCCTTTTGCTCGGACTCGCAATGCGACGGTTCGCAAACACCGCTCGCAGACGCTGAAGCTTTTTTTTGTGTTCGGGAAGAGACTTCTCGGATGCGATCCGAAGAAATCGCGCCACATGAGTCGCACAGGAATTCGTGACGCCTTCAAGCTTCCAAGGCAAAAGATCAATTCTCATTCCGTTTAGACTACTTGGTCTGTCACATGAGAGGGCAGCAACGAGGGGCGGATTTCGTCGACAGAGAGGCAGCTTGGCTGAATCGAGCGATACCGGATACTCTTCCGGGGTAAGAAAATTTGAACCCGTAGAAATGAGGTTTTGCATTTTTCTACAAGTGAGTGTCGAGTAGCCATATTTTATGAATACTATTCAATGCCTGAACAAACTCTTATATCCGATGGAAAATGAAGAACAACACTAACAAAGTCAGCCTCAACTTCTATACCAAAGCGTCCTCCAATATGGGTGTGGCCACTGCCGTATTTTTCAATACTTTCTTCTCCGCGAGAACCGGAGCGCGTGTGACGAGAGTTTCTCCGAAGCATCATCGATCGTTTCCTGTACATACCACGTCGCGAAACCGAACGTATCATCTTTTCCTAATGTATTTGAATTTACTTTGTTGAATCTGTTCATTCATAATTTAATTCATTCGTAATTCTTCATGGACCGGGTCACGAGTCACGAGACTGATTCGAAGCATGATGACATCGAGCCGAGTTGTTCATACGGCTCTCTTGCGTCAGTCAAACGATCAGAGTGAACTCGGGATCAGAGGAGTTCCAAGAGGGATGTTGTCCGTGACTAGGGTCAAGTCTAGACGGGATTCTACGGCGTTTGGTAATTTATTTCGATTGTGTTCCACGAAAAGAAAACAGAGCCTGATGGAAATTCAGCCCTCATCGAAGAACTTTAATTAAGCTCGCGAAAGAACATGGAATGTTATACGACAATGTTTCTGACGGAAGAGCATGGAAAAACCCAGATTCCTCTCAGCTCGACCACGGATGGGTTCGCCCCCCAAGACGGAGGAATCGTTCCTGTATGACGCCAGGAGCGCACCCTCGCGAAGACTAGCTGGATTCGGAGGAGGAAACTCATGATGAGTAGTTGTAAATAGCTTGTCAAGTTTCGTGCAAGTGATGAAAGCGTCAACAAGGACAGAAATGAGTTAATAAATTTATTTATTACGCCTACCATTTGTACGGTCCCTACATGAAACCTTGTCCTGATTTGCATGTTATCATGGTCTTGGCTCGTAGCTCCGAATACCTCCGAGCAGCGGGGAAAAATGAATTTTGTGAAGAGCAGCGGAGGAGAGCTCGAGAGCTCCGGTCCTGAAGAAACCGTCACCGGATCTGCCGGTTGCTCACCCCTTCTCAAGGAGTCTGCTTCCCCCATCTGCGGAGAGTTGCACTGTCTCTTCATCGTCCCTGTCGCGTCGTTCAGTGTAGCTCGTTCTGAAGCGAAGCAATCAACCTCGTAGATTTCGCCCGCGGAGTCTCGCTGAACCTCGAGGGAGTCCCGAGCGTCGATTTGCGGTGCGTTTGCCCGCGCTTCACCCCACCTCAGACACTTTTCCGGTCGACTCACTCGACGAACCATCATCCTGCCTCACGGCTCTCTCTGTCCGTCCAAGCCTTAATCAAACTGTGGCGGCGGCAAGAAACTCTCGTACTCCATTCCTGTCCTTCGCGCTTTTTGATGCTCCTCCCCCGGACCTCGCGATCTCTTTTTGCCATTACAAAACTTCTCTATGGAGCCGAGTCCGCTATTCGCTCGCCGCCTCGCACTATCATTCGCTCGCCGACTATCACTCACCTCGTGGAGGGAGAAACCTCTGCCCATTAACTCTATTAAGCCTCCGCGCCACGAGCCAGTTGTGGGCTTGAATGCTCGTAGCATTTCTCGCACTCTCTGAACAATAGATTGCTCTGCTTGATCTGCGTCAGTTCAATGCTTTATACACTCATCGTGACATTCGCAAAAATGTTTCTTCCTCCCCAGCCTCTGAAAATAATTGTTCAAGAGGTGGGAATAAATCTGAGGGAGTCCACGGGGTGCTCTGGTCTATCGTCAACGAGAAGAAGAAACTGGATGCAAAATCTTCCGGCACGGTGGTCCATACGCTTATAGGCACCGTTCATCAAGACCGTTGTCCGTTGACCACCGTGCCTATAAGCGTATGGATTGTTTCCTCTCGGTCATTGACGCCGAGTCGATAGTCGATTCCTTCGATGAGTTCCCCGACATTTCGTATTTCCGGTCGTTGCCGTCGACGCCTTGCCCTGCTGGTCCCGCTGGCTTTTATATTTTTTCCTCAAAGGCGATCCGCACAAAAGCATTACAAACCTACCGCGATAAAACACCGAGCACCCGTGAAATAACAACGGGTTGGTCCTCGGCCGCAGCAATACTAGCGTGTAGCCACTAATGTCAGTGCCGCAGCAGTCAACATTGGATTTCATATAAAGCCGAGAAGGAAGTAGACGATGTGCCGGGGGTCCAATATCAACAGCCGTCCGTCCAGCCAGCCGACCGAGGGAGCTGCTTCTAGACGAATTGTGCACCAGCAAGGGCTGCTGCTGCAACAACAAGAGGAGAAGTACCCACCTTCCCTTGATTCTCTCCTCGAACGGCGAGCTCACTGAATTCGGCCACGACTCATCCGCTGACACGCTGCACACCGGTGCCTGACCGAGGCGAGGAGAGGATGAACGTCGGAGTCGCGGCGACTACGTTTATTCCCTCCTCGACTCTCCGAGCTCGGCACTCCCACCAATACTGGCCTTCTGATCAAGCTATCTGTAAAATCATTGAATATCATGGGTTCCTAACCGGAGCATGGAATACCAGAGCATGAATATCAATGGCTGTAACCAGAACGAGGGACGGAATGAATTCATCGGGATTTCAGTCAGACGATTCGGTCGTCTGACTGGCTACAGCACATTGCATCGCATTTATGCCGTTCCTCGCTCTACACGATCGATAATTCTAGCTCCCAGCTCGAGCGAGGAACCCATGATATGCAAGACTCACGCTCGAAAGAATTCGTGCGACTCCCAGCAGTCCAAGTTTCATCTCCCGAGCTCAACCCGAAATTCTCCCTGGTGGTAGAGCTTGAACAGCTTTCCTTGAGTTTCCGACGCAATCTCAGGGGTTTGAACTAGCATCCGGACCGGCTTTGATAAAAAGAAATACCCTCGTTGAGCGAACACTCTTCACCGCCAAAGGAGGCGCGCTGTTTCGAGACGAGGGTTTGTTCAGTTATCTGATAAGGGAATCAACCACAGCTGGCCGCACTGGTCGGGGAAAAGCTATGCTCGAGCGGCAAACCACGCGTTAGGGCCGGGTGGTGTCGAAATCAACGAATCCAACTCCTGTTCCCATGCTCCATGCACGTATCTGTCTGTGTACCCAATGGTTGATTCATTCAATCATCCGTGGGAGCCCAACAGTTGCTTCAACATCGCTCTCGGACTGAGCGTTCTGGCGGAGCAGCTCTCCAGCCTGTCCCTGACTCTCGGTTTTCGGAGCGCCTCCTCATTCGAAATACCGCCCGATAAGGAGTGGGCTGCATTCGGTGTGCGCTGATGAGGCAATGCGATGCTGCGGCTGATAACCTGTTTTAATTCGCAGGGGCCCTCGTTCGTTCTCCCGGCGAACGAATCAGCCCTGGAATGCCAGATTCTGACGCTCTGCTTCCAGAGGTCCGCTCCCTCATCCACAATCATTACTGGATGCAGGAGACGGGGAAACTGACGCAAAAAAAAGTATATTTTCGGTCGAACGGTCGTCCTCGCTTCGTTTGATGGGGTGGCTCGGCTGCGGCGTTGTTCCTCTCGATCGCAAGTTCCAAGCTAGCGAGCGGGCGAGCGTCAGCGGAGAACCCCAATATATCAAACAAAGAATAGCCGAAAGCTTCCCTAGCTAGGAAATGGATTTTCAATGTAGGCGACCGGCTTATGACAGACTGGGGTTGCAATACGGTGCCAAGAGCTCAGCTCCAGACGGCGACCGCAGCTTTCGTTGAAAGAGGCCAGAGATCGTTGATGATTCCTCGAACTTCATCCATCAGAAGGAAATCATACATCGTCGCGCATCTCTCTCATGCGGAGAAAAATACGTTGCACGTATATTCTAATCAAACGTTGCGGCGGATACTCATGTCTCCCCGCATCTCGTTCAATCAGATCACGGACGAAGCGAGGATTCCAGTCCGGAGAGGGACTCGCTTCCGCTCCGGAGGCCTCAAAGGGAGAATCGTTGCTCCACAGAGTGACTCAGAGAGACGTAAGGAAGTCAGTGGGATGAGTTGTGGATTGAAGTGTACACCCTACGGTTCCTTACTTGACTCACTCACTCACTCACTCGACGACTTCAAGCTCGAGCCCAAGTTGAAAGCAAAGTTCGGACCCGCAGCGGATCCCCCGCTGTGTTTGCATGCCTATCTCGAGGCGCGTCGTGGCTTCGCTCTCCCTCTCCCCTTGCCAGTCATAACTTCAACAAGTCCACCACCATTCTTCCTATAGCGGAGTTCACAGAAGGAATTCCCGGCATTCTTTCTACTCCATGAGAATTCTCCTCTTTACTCTACTCATTCCTCTTCCTTCGGCTATTTCGGATCTCATGCTTCTGGTGGTACGAAGGCCTGCCATATCAGAGAGGTCACCGAAAGCCGTCCAGCCCCAGAGATACGGGCGGCTCCCTCCCCCAGGGATCGAAACAGAGCCAGTGATAATAATCGGTGTGAGCTCTCCCGGTGTTGTTCATATACCCGCCTTGGAAAGTCCGAGGGAAACTCACGGACATTCCTTCAGTAGCCTACGATTTTTCGAACGTTGGACAGGATACCGCGAAATCAAATCGAGAAAATCGGGAGATGAGCTCGTCTAATTTTGGGGTCCTCTCAGTCCGTCTTTAGGGCGCTCTTTTGCCCAATCATGATGGGTATGCTCACGCTCAACAACGCTCACGCACGTCTCTTCGTCGGCTCAAGATAGAGCACGTCGAGATCAAGGTCGTCTGGGACGAGATTGTTGTTTCTCCGCCCGCAGATTGCTCTGTTTAATCGCGCGAAAGTACATACAACCTGATCTGTCAAGCCGCCGATCTAGCTCACCCGGTCGATAGAAAAATCCCGAGCAGGAAACAGCGTTCAGACTCGGACAGCAGCGTCGGTCACCAGGACCCGCCGTTCGAAAACCCGCACCTCTGTCCTCGCGGGGGCGGACGCGAAAGCGCGGAGGTCGGGATAACCCGACAAATCATTCGTAGATAGCCTGTGAGGACACGGTAGATTTTATCTTCCACTTTGTTGAATTTTAGAGAGAGACTCCTCTTGTTCGCCCGCAGATTCTGTCGGCTCCCATGGTCTCCCGAGTTTGGCTGATTGCGAGCGGCCGAGCGAGACTGATTGCGAAAAGGTCGCTGCGTTTGCGTCAAATATGCATGTCGTTGTGTAAGCCGCGGATTGCGCTCGGAGAGAAGCTCCCGAATGTCGGCAGGTGAAAAAAGACCGATAGCTTGCGCAACAGGCGCGGGGACACATCCTCGTGTGATCGACGTGCGAAGCTGATCGGGCGTCGTTTACGACAAGGGAGCACCTGGCTTCGAGCGGCAAGCGTCTACTCTGACGGAGAATTTCCAGTTTTTCAGGTCGATTTGCCGAGTTCTCGTTCGAGGCTCGGGGAAGAACAAACCTGCTGGGACCAAGGGTCGTTTCGTATAGTGGATGTCCGCCTTATTGCCGCGTCACGGTTTGGCTATTTGCACGTTTCATAATGTGCTAGAAACTCATTTTGGGGAACATTCGCAAACAGTGCAACTGCTGAAAAAGTTTCCAGGCGAGGACAGCAGAGTGTGTTGCTAACCGATAACAAGTTTTGCATCTGATTTCCATGGAGATATTGCCACCAGGTTACGCTTGTGCAAGCGTTCACGTTGATGATGGCCTCCAGTGGTCTTTCATCTTGCGGGGCGCTAATGGGACCACCGCTCTCCTTCGTGGGAAATTATTTGCTCTGCAGGCCCTCCGCCGGATCTCGGTTTCGAATGCGCCAGACGACCCGTGTTCTCCTGTTCCTCGGCTCAGACGATTCAAAACGATCTATTTGGAGTGAACGAGTCAGATAGAATTGTTCTGAGTTCAATCTTTTCCCGAATTGCACCTCTGCAGCCAGTGACCCCGCGGAGCGTGCCCGACAGCGAATCCTTTCCTTCTGTACCGGAGCAAATGCACCTGTCAAACAAGTACCTGTCACCAGTCGCCAGGAGGGTCTCGACAAGTCGAGTGTGCTCCCATATCTTCACGAGTATCTTCCGGGCTTTATTTCTTCCTCCAAAGCTCTCTTTGCTCGGGAGCAATACGAGTGTCAGTCTGCCTTGGTCGTGTCCATCGTACTGGAAAAATGCCCCGTCCTGTCATTTCACACGTGGGTGTCCGGCTGGCCCCCTCGGCGTTTCGACGAAGCATTCGGGACGTCGAATTTCTCGCTCATTGGTATGAATCCTGTATGGTTTGAATACCCTTCAGACGTTCTCTTCAACGGTAGCGTGTCCCGATGGACATCCGCAGCCGTTGACCCTTCCCAGCTGCGTATCTTGACGACAAGACGAGCGCCAAGTCGTTCCCGCGATGCGGTCTTCGAGTCCTGGACACCGCAGCCGAACGACTGGCAGTAACTAGTTTTTTCCATTCGAGCCACTCCAGCAGCTTCGTCGCGAAACCGTCGGCATCAAAGGGTGTGCGACCTTTCCCGAGCCGAGGTCGCCGCTGTCATCTCCACTACCTGTTATTAATAGCGAGAACAGGAAACGGATTGCTTCTCTTACTCACCATGGGTGAGAAAATCTGATTCTGGTCAGAAATAGTGCCTGACAGGAGCGGATTGAGCTCAGCTGACTTATATGTAGTGTGAGCCCCGAGGGTCCACTAAAGTCAGGGAATCGAGAACCTGTCGAGCGGTCGGACGAGAAAACGTCACGGTCGACAATTTATCAGCAGACCACGGCTCTTTCGTTCCTCGAAGTCGCCCGGAGGGAATGAGGGAGCCAGAAAGTCGGAAAGCAGAAACGGGAAAAAATAATGAAATAAACCCTGTGCTGTACGGCTAACCACGGCTTCGCCTCGCGTGGAGTTACGGAACGCCCGGGCTTTCGGGTTTTTGCCTCTCCGTTGCAACTGTCAACTTCAATGAGATGGAAATGCCGCTGAATACGAAGGAAGACGAGTAATTCACTTCGTCACCCAGCGACGAATTCCCCCCGACTCACTTCGGGGTTTTTACGACCTTATAAAACTGCGAAGTTCCTTCAAGCTAGATAAATTTATTATCGAGTAGCTACCGGAGCTGCAGCGGAAACTCATTCACGGGGTCCGTAACGAAGTTCGTGGGGGGATTCATTTGAAATGGGTCGATGTCGGACGCTCGTTGACAACGTCGACGACTGATGTCCGAGACGCAGTTACATGATTCGCCAATGTTTGCTCCATCACGTAGGGAAGCGCAGGGCGGCCAACGAAGGCGGCGACTGCAGGGGGGGAGCGACGAACGCTCCCTCCAACGTGTGTTCGATGCGAAAGGAACAAAACGAAGAGGCGAACAGCGACATCAGCGACGAGGACGCTCACAACGACCGAGCGACCGCGACGAGTCGGGAACATCGCGGACGAGAAACAGTCAACGCATCTCAAATGCAAATCACCAGTGTTGTGATTACGTGTACGTTGAAGCAGGCCAATTCCCCTGGGGGTGAAGGAAACCAGCGGAGGAGCGGAAGAAAAAGCGTAGGATTATTGTCACGTCAATGCTGTTTTTCCCCTTCCTTCTCCACGGCCGAGGGAAGCAGGGTGGACGTCCCGATAAGGACGCGGCATCGTTCGATGTAGCTCCCTGTCGCAACGGGAACAGGTTGCTCATTTTCCGTCAGAGAGAATTCTGTTCCCAAAACGAGTGCGACGCTTTATGCGGAGCGTACCGCAAAGGCATTTTGTCGAGTCTAACAGCCGGGGAGGGCGAAAGATATTCCGAGGTCCTGGAGAATGGTTGCGAGGGATTCCAAGCGAAGAACGATAGGGCCTTAAAAGGGAGGGGCGTCCAATAGGAGAAATTATCTCTCTACAAAGCGTCACTCTTCTGGAACAGCAGCCGGAAGCGGGAAGTGATGAGGGGAAACAACCGGAGCGGCTAATGTCGGATAGGGCCAATCTGGGCAGTCGATGAAGAACGAGAATGAAATGATTCTTGAAAAGTTCGATTTCCCCGTCATCGCCCTCTCCTTCGACCGTGCGTTGTTCGTGCGAGGAAGCATTAAAATGCAGCAAACCCAGTCAGCGAGGAACTCACGGCGACAGAGCCCGCCAACAATGCGACCCGCCAGCCTCCGAGTCTTAGGCTTCTCCCCGATCCGGTGGGCTGCTTTGCATAGTTATCTTATTAATATAATCACGTCATAAGTTGCTGTATGCCGGGGTACGAAGAAGAAAGATAGATAGACAGTGTTCGCTCGACTCACACGGATTTGAGCCCAGGTTTCCTGCCCCCGCCCCATCCCAGTCCTCGGTGGCCCGAGCATAAGCGTCCCTGCACCGTCTTTGTTCCTGGCGATCCATATCTGTCCATGGGGTTGCATAGCGTAGTCCCGACAAAGTTAGAGGCTAATAGTGGACTCTACCGAACGCTCGACTGCGCCCGGGACGGGGAGAGATGAAATACTTCCGGATGCTGACGGTGTGTATTGTAATTATGATATACTTTTGGAATATTTGGCTAGGTAGGAACTTTTCAGAGTTTTTCCAGCTTCAGGATCTCGATTATCTTCCATGTTTGTCAGCAAGTCTGACCTCAAAAAACTCGCTCCCGGTGGTCTAGGCAGAGATCTGGGACTTGATTTCCAATAGAAGCCTACGGAGTGTCAATGACAGCAGTGAAGCTCTCATCACGTCGTTTTTTCTATGCCCTGACCGATGAACGAATCTTGAATTGAAATGCTCGGAGATTTCTCTTTCAGAACGGAGAGTTCCCCCCACCCCCTCCCGCACCCCATCCACGTTGTGAAGTCCTGCTTTTCGAGACGGAACGGTGAACAGGGGTCCGAATTCAACTTTCGATATCTGCTTTCGTCCGACCGACCGACGGAGCCAGACGCATTTTTAAAAGTCTCGTGACGGCGGTGGCTGCGGCTCGAATTCGATGGTCGGTCGGAGGATCATCAACGACGTTCAACGTTGAGGACCAGCACCGCTAGGGGCGCGAATTCTCTTCAGCTAAAAGTAGGAGCTTGCGTACGAAGTTTAAGTTTGACACTTACTGCAGCTAAAGAATCGGAAACCCGCCCTTCGTTGGCAACTCGGAGCACGTCGCCAAACTGCTGGTGCCGTCCTGTGCATGAAGTTTGCGGATCAAAGAGAGAGGACACTCCCTACTGGCTCCTACCCTCGGACCCTTTTTCTCCTCGCGGGCGGATTAAGTCTCGCCCGGAGCAGCAGCAGGAGTGGCGGCGGCACCACCAGGACCGGTTGGTTGATTTTTAGCTCACCGACTGCCGTTGGTGGTGGAGAAGTGGTCGAGAGCCGGGATCTCGATTCAACGGCAGGCTTTTTTTCGTGCAGGCCCTCGTCTGTGTCGGTACTCTGGTGCACCCTTGTGACTGTCTGACTGACTGACTCACGCAGTGACGAAAAGACGGACGGACTGGCAGACCGAGAGACCGCTGGAAACCGACGCAGCGAGCGGGAGCCCAGGAAACCTCCCGCTGCCGAATACGGCGCCGACGTTTTTCGGCGGAGTTTCTCTTTTATATAGAACCGATTGGCATTGCAGTGGCGCAAGGAAAGATGTCTCCTGTGTGTGGAGGGCGAAAACTGATGTCAAGACGCATCTGTCGTTGCCGCTCCATCTGATCCTCTATTCATTGCACAACTTTGAGAACATAACAGCAGAGAGGTCGCTCGGCTTGTCGACCCGTCGGCGGCGGCGCGGCGTTGCGCACAGCGGTCTGTCTTCGCTGGCGCTTTCCAATTACGAGAGCCACTATAGCGTTTATGAGAAACGAGTTTATACGCTCGCTGTTCCTTTCCTCGAGCGCTCGGAGCAGCTTGTGTCACTCCGCCAAGACTGATCATCTCTGCCGGGCGGATGTACTCGGATTGTATTGAGCGCTTGTGATTCTGACGACTTACTCTCAACAGAACTCGGAACGTCGAGTTCAAAATTTACCATTTCCCCCCACTGTGTGCGTAATTCATTCGACCGACGAAGGTTGGAAGCGGCAGTAGGCGTCCGATCCATCAGTCTCGGTCCGACTCACATGCCGATCGGACCGCGAGACATGGTCAGTTTCTTTTTCCGGTTCCTCTCCCAAATCATCTGCCTGAGCTCCAGCGGGGGCTGTTCCTGCTTTCGGTCCGGATGTCTCTCCCGAGAACGTGTTTTTGTTTTATCATGATTTTTGAGGACGATGATAGCCCAGGGGACATGCTCAGAGGTTCAGGCACGCATCAGTTTTTCGGCGAGTGCGACTCGCCGCGCGCCGGACTGATGCTTCTGATTAAGGTGCCCCGGGCTGCGAAGCCAGAAGATTGTAGATGAGAATTCGACGAGCGAACAAATAGCATGGCTCGGCAATGGGAAAAAAGCGAAGAGGGAACGAAATGGAGACAGGGGAGAAAGAGTGATCTTCGCTCGGCGCCGTGACGCCGGAACATGGAGGCTCGCTGAGGTGTTTCTCGAAAACGCAAGCACGCTCCTTGGAGTTCGCTAGCCGAATTCGTTTTTGGAAGTTTCTACCCACGATTCTGTAGTCAACCAGCAAGCGCAACGGAGCGCTGCCTCCCACGCATCTTTCTCCATCGTGACGGATTCGTCCCCTCAGTTCCGTGCCACTTTGGTGGGACAGAAAGGAAACTGCTGTATCCCGTCTGGGATACGTGGATTTTCGTGCGTGTCCACTGCCCACTTGAATAATTACTCGGAGCAAAACGATACTTCGAGCTAATGACGCTGAAACGCTCGGAGCTCCGCTGACCTCGAGTTGGGCTCCACTATGTTGGAGGTTGATCTCGAAGAATGTGAGGGCTTTTAAAACTCTTGAGCCTTCAAGAGGCCGCCGCGAAAAGATTTCCACGGTGACAGTTGAAAAATGAGATTCGACCACGGAGAGCTTCGCATTCCGCATTAATTAAATTTCACGATTTCTTTGAGCGTCAGGCTGACCCTCCGGTCGAGTGCCAAGCGATGGGGTTTCCAAGCGAGCGGTCGTGTTTGGCTGGAAAGAGCGAGGGAACGAGAATGAATTCGAAAATTGGAGCTGACTTCCTGAAGCGACGGAGGGAAACCGCTCGAACCTCTTTAAGGTTAATGTATTCATCAGGCGCTTTTGTGAGCCGGCCGAAAATTTGCATTTCCTGCCCCCCGCTTCTACGACTTGAGAGCGGTCGTGAACCACGAGTACTCCGGATATAGGCCAAAGAGTAAAAAACTGAGCTGGGAATCTTCCGCGGCTTCCATGCTTTGCACGTACGGCGCTCAGAGATTTAGTGGCTCACGGGCTGAAGTGTTTCCCTTAGCTGAAACTCCGGCCACCTGAGATGTTTTGATAGCGTGAACAGCGGGCGGATTCCGTCTCGCAGGTCGCCTGTGGCGGAACGACGGCCGCCGAGAGGAATCCTGGCAGTTTGTTTCAGGCGAAGCGGAGGCAAAACTTAACGGAAGCACGAGCTCGCAGCCCCTGCTGGAGCTTCACATCAGTGGTAAAAATTCCCAATCCTCTCTGCCTCGACATAGGGAGCTTGATAGCGTCACGTAAAGCTGAAAACGCGGCCTGACCAATGCGCGATGCTCTCCGCTTGTAGTACGACATCCGATCTGGCACACCTTGAATCTGCTGGTGCTGCGAACAACTCTCTTAGTAGTCATGGCCGCAAATCCGGATCCCGCACGGGGACGGCGCGGGAAGCTGACGCTATACGCCGGAAGAAAACCGAGCTGCCAAGATTAATAGGTCCCTGACGCAAGGACGGCAACACAGCTAGAATAGCCGCACGACAGGACTGTTTCGTTGTCGTGTGAAAGAGGACGACAAACCTCGTCCTTCCGCCTCCTTCAGCAGGCCTCTCAATCTAGCTACTCTCTCACGTCAACCTCAGAGACTGAGGGGGGCGGGGGTTGTCTCGCCAAAAGGAAGTGAGGCGGTATCCATTACGTTTTCTTTCGGGCATAGTGACCGAGGACCTTCAATGAATGGAGCGCTCCCGTCTCAACCTCCGTTCGTGGAGCGAATCGCAGAGGAAAAAACGGAGCTCTGTGAAGTGAAGGGTCTGGATTGATTCCGTTTTTGTAGAGAGTGAGATTTATTTGATGCTGATTTTCCTCATTACAGCTGATCGCTGGGATATTTACACGGTGGTCCGAATTTACCAAGCGCGGACGGCGTGGTTGTAGCCGTAGCCGTAGAGTCCATGAGCCCAGGCCCCTGAGGGGGCGTACACGTTGGCGGCGTAGGCGGCGGGAGCTGCGATAGCAGGAGCGGCAATGGCTGCAGGAGCGGCGATGCCAGCGTAGGCAGGAGCGCCGACAGCGATGGGAGCAGCGTGGATCGCACCGTGATTCACCGCGGTAGAGTAGGCAGTGGATTTCGCGACCGCGACGGGGGCGACAGCGTAGGAGGGGAAGGAAGCAGCAATGGGAGCGGCAATGGCGCTAGCGGCAGCGATGGGAGCGGCGGCGATGGCTTGGAAGGAGGAGGAGATAGCCGCAGCGGGGGCAGCAATGGCAGCAGCGGGAGCGGCGATCGCGGAAATCGGAGCGGCAGCAGCGTTGTACGCGGCAGCGGCGGGAAGAGAGGGCGCGGTTCCTTGTTCGTTGGTGGCGATCGAGGCACGGAATCCAGCACCGTCGGCGACGTAGTTCACAGTTCGTTGACGTCCGTCAGCGACGTTGAGGCTGTAAGATCCGACCTTAACTCCTGGAGATCCAGATTCCTGGCGGGAAGATCCTCCGGTCGAGTGCTGCTCGTTGTATCCGAAAGCGTAGTTTCCAAGACCCTGATGAAGAAATCAAATTACAGCGTAAATCCGAGGCACCCGAGCTGATGAGAGCCCGTGAGGGAGAAGGCTCAACGAGAAAACGCTGTCAGACACATTCGTATATTTCTGTGCTGGCGCATGAGCACTCACATCCTCAGAACGGTGCTGAACGGAGTTTCCAGAGGAGAGGAGTACTCCGGCGTTGGCGACGGCGGCGACGGCGGTGAAGACAACGAGGACCTTCATGTTATTTTTCGGGTGTTTGCTCGATCTGAGAGATCTTGCCAGAAGAGAGTACCCGACGGCTTTTATAGCAACGACGATGGACAACCGAAAGTCCGTCCGAAGATCCGCCCCGGCCTTCCAAGGCCACAGAAGAAGAGAACTGGACCCATCAAGTTCATTTTCTCCACTATCGTAGCGAGCGTTGCTTTCTCTCACGCCGCGCCGCTAAGTCTCGAATTTGTTCTCGGGTTCACGGTCGCGAGCCGGAGCACGCTCGGAGAAGAATTTCAGGGTTTTTGATTTTGAAGTCCCGCGTATCACGAACCTCACGAGTAGACAACGATATACATAACGAGGTCCGTCTACGTCGGAGCTGAAACAACGATAGGGAGCTCTCGTGCACGGTAGAAAGAGCGAGCCTCTTCAGGAATTCTTGACTAGCATGATAGGCTTCGATCTGTGGAGAAAATGAGAGGAAAAAATCGAGGTTCAATTCTACGCGTGTCTTTACGAAATGAAGTCCCCGCTGCGTTCGCGCTTGGTTGGCTCCGTGGACTCGCGGTGCATTCCACGTTGATTCGCGGCCTCTCTCGTGCACCTACAGGATGCATATCCATCTCGGTCGTCAGAAACTTGAGATGATGAGACAAGGACCAAGTGAGACCCCTTGAAGTATTCTCTCGCGTTCTGCTGACGTGGGGTTTCAGCGTCCACGTCGGAGTCGGTTCTGAGGAAAGTCCAGAAAATCACCATCCTTTCCGTCGACCGCTCACGAGTTCGGCCTGATTAGTACGATGTCGAAGGAATTGACTCCCGGATTAGCATCGATTTGTTTTTTGAACACTCGTCAGTTATGAATCATATCTGGATCATAATGCATGAGGCTGGAACCGTGAAAGATCGACGACTCCGAGCCGTCTTTCCTGGGAACGCTCGTTACCTCGGAGCAGATTGAGAGAGATGCACCGTTCGGAACCGGCAGATACTCTAACTTCTCGAACAGGCTTCCTAACTTGAGCAACCCAAGAATCAATCGAATCCTGATCGATTCACAGACATCAGTTATTCTTTTTTCGTTTAACATGAGATACAAAGGCCACCAAGGGTCTCGATTCGTGACTTCTTCGCAGCTGAAAGCCATTCCCCCTCTGGGTCCCCTCCTGCGGGTACTCACTGGCCGTCTGCAGCTCCGATCGATTTCATATTCGTGTGAGGCAGAGAGTGAGGGGCGGGGGTCAGTACTCTATGAAGAAGATATATCACCCGCCGCTTATCGCGCGAAAGACTGCATACTCCGAGACTGGGAATAACTATACGCGAGACATCGAACAACGTCCCAATCTAGGGGCCCGAGCATTGCTCAATTCATAGAGCTTCATGTGTATGTGGAAGTGTGCTATAACTTTCACCCTGCATCATAACCTCTGCGCGGTACTAATTCCTTTCACTTTCTACCACTTCTTAATTGTCGGACTGATCCCGATGGCAACATCACTCTATTAGGTTCTTCCGCTGAAAACTGTGGAAAGAGAGTCTTGGCATGACAAATTCTGGTATGAAATTAATAGGAGCAGGCATTGAGCATCTATTCGAGAATGAGTCATTCATTATGAGATCCCACTGCGTAGTGCACGGAGGAATCTATGGAATTCTCGAGGCTTCTGGACCCTCTGTATCCCATTTCGAGTTGGACGTCGAACGGCTCATCTATTCAGGCATTTCTCCATCCAATCATCAAGCAAGACATAGGGACTTGTTTCCGACGTAGCTTGGCCCCGGATTGACCTCATCCGGAATCTGCATAAGCCGCGGATATCGTCGGAAGACTTTTCTGCAGGGCCTTGCGGAGTACACCCGCATCATCGAACATCATAACCGCATTGGCAGCAATAAAGAGAGCGGCTGGTCAATTCTGATCCACCCAGATCAGACCCCGCTACGCAGAAAGTCTCTGCTAGCGAAAAATCGGTTCACTTTGGCGAGTCCTGAGTCAAAGTCATCGTCTCACACTCGGGATGGTTGGACAATTAGTGTCTGAAACCGGAATTTATGATAGAACATCAGAATGTTTCTGACCATATTTCAGAGTCGACGGCGAGAAAGTTTGTGGCGTTTACTCGCTTGTTTAGGGTTGAAGAGCGGCCAACAACACTGTTGGGACCGCTCCAATGGTGGCTAATTATCCCCGAATCTTCTCGGCATCTTCGTCGCTCCGTTGTTGTTTTCGGTCATCCTTTCCCTCGGACTCAAGCAAATTGTTCACGATCCAAAGATACTAAGCACGCCAAGTTTTCTTCGTGTGATTCCGAGACGTTTTTTTGAGAGCACCGGACCGCTGTCGGAGCAACCAGAGAACCAGCGCGGTTTTCACTCCCCTTGAGCTAGGAAGTGAACGTTGATCAGCAGGATGTCCGTCGGGGATGGTCCGTGATCATGCTTCGTCGAGCTAAGCGGCAGAGAAAATCTTTCAATAATTAATTCGTCAAGTCTTTTGTCGCAACTGCAGCAACGATCGCGTGAGTGATCTTCCGAGCCGAAATTCACTCAGTTCGGAAACTATTTAGAATAACTTGAGATGCATATTTCTTGATAATACATATAATACTTTGGAGAGGGGGTCGATGATCCTGGTACGAGCAATCTTCGAGTTTTTCGAGTCTGACTCGCGTATCGATCGACCGATACGTCATACGGCATACACGCATATGACTACTGTGTACGAGAGCAGTATGCGGAAAGGTCGGTGGGGCTTCTTGTCCGCCTGGGCGGTCGTCTCTCGGCGGAAGGCTCCCCCGGAGGCTTGACGGCGTTGGCCGTGGGCGAGGAAGATTTCGATCCCAGGGGCGGGTATCACGAACAGCGAGTGAGTCATTCATGACATCTTTACCCCGACGTGTGCTTGTCTGACGCGGATTAAATCCAAGATCCCCCAAGGAGGAGGTCTCTCCGTCCAGGATAGAATCTCTTCCCGTAAAATGACTTCTGCTCAAAGAGAAAGTCAGCCCGATTGTACGGGAACAATAAAACATGGAGATCGGGGAGCGGTCATTCGAGGCAATGGAAAACGATACACGAAGGAGACTCGGGGAGAGGGTGACAGACGGGGGGCTGAAAAAGCAGGTAAACGGGAGAATGCCAGGGGTGGGGGAATCGAAAACGAGAGAACTCGTGAAAGGAAAAATTGAGACACGGGGAAAAAAACGGCTGCCTGCACCGATCCCCGGAGTCGCAGGTCACCGCGGTGCTCGAAGATAGGGCCAGTCTCCGATAAGATAAAAGCTGTCGAGCGATGTCCAGAAGAAACATTTCTCGGAGGTGTCAAAGATTTTGTGAAGTCAGATCGATCCGGTTGCGATCATGATTATTTATTCGAAACCATACCGACGGTGTCCATGCCAAGCAGTTGACGTAAGGAATTTTGTAAGACTTCTGATATCAAGCATTTTGGCCATTTTTCAAAGAACGCGAGCTTCGCTCTGCCCAGAAAAACTTGCGACACACTCGAGGGATGAATCCATTCCCCGTCCCAATCTCTCTTTCTGGCAAGCTATTCTACAGCTCCCACCTGTCATTGAATATGATTGATTGATTGATGATTTTCAGAGCTGGAGAGAAAGGAGAACCAATGACTGCATGCAATACGTCGAATTGGTCTTATTTTTAATGATCCTCGCTCCGCCGATCGTGAAGCCTTCAGTATATCGTGTTCCGGCTGTCCGATCAATCCCAGGAAGCGAAGCTCTTCGACCGAGTTTTTTCGAGCGGGGCAGTCTGTGCGATTTCCAGTTCAGATCGAGTTCGAGTCTGCTCGAGTGGTAGCCTTGGCTTCCGGGTTCAATGCCCGATTAATTTGAATCAGTCCACCCTGCGAGATGGGACACCCGTGTCTCTTTTATCTATTCCCATGATAATAATTAGATTATCTCGCATCTTCAGAGTAAGAGGAGGAGGCGAAAAGCCTCGTGCCTCCGTCCGCCGGTCAAGCTTGACGCGTGTCAGTCGCGCATGCATTCCCATATTATCTATGTATCGATCACCCTGCCCTCATATGACTAGAGTTGGGAAGGATCCCAAAATTTGACCCCGGCCGAGATGGTCGATAAACGGAAAAATTCTCCTCATTCACCATGCCGTGACACCAGTGAACAAGAGGGGACGCAATTTTCGAAATAGAAGCTACGATTGGCGCAACAATCGGAGCCGCGGTCTCGGCAGGCGAGGCGTATCGATCCGCTCGGACGTCAGAATCGAATTCAGAAATCTCATGAGAAGCAGATTGGGCGCGGGAACTGGAATGCGGAGGAGCGATGCTCTCGGTTGCTTTCTCCGAGTAGAACGAGTCTCGTGGCCCGCTCGCGGTTGAGCGATTGCGGATTCCAACTTTGTCAGCAGAGTTCGTCACGGTGCCATGGCTCCGCCCGGAAACTCGTTGGAGGTAAGGCACATCTCCACCATCCTCCTGTTCTTCTTGCCGTTGGAACGATCCGTCGAGAAAGCGTTTCACGTCGTCATCGAGAGCGGAATTCCTTCGATCCTGTCGGGGAGCATAGATGCAGAATCAGCCAGAATGAGATCAAGAAGATCTTACAGCTCAAAGCCGCTGGGATCGAATATGAATACAGATGTTGCAATGCTCACTCACCTCGACGGATTGCTGAGGAACGGAGTCGCTTGGAGAGAGCACAACAGCAGCACGCGTTTTAGCCGTTATGATGGCCGCCAGAACGATGAAAACCTTCATGCTGTTCGAAGCTTCGGAACAATTCTGTCGCAGTCGAGAACGAAGAGACGCTTTTTAAAAAGCCGGTTCGGGAGGGGACGCTGGCCACGAGCGATTCCAAGGTAAAAGAAGTTTGTACGACACGAAATGACGGACGTGAGAGCTCTCATTCAATTAAGTGGCTCCGGTGAGAAAACTTAGCGGACGGACTTGGCCGAGGTTGGACTGTAAGCGCGAGGTGCATATTTGAGCGCTGAAGTTGAGATCGCCACTTCATCCCTCATTCGACTCAAAATCTCCCCCTCCCCTCGTTGGTGCAACGAGTGGAAATTCCTTCTCTCGATGACGAAAAATCGGAGACCCGGATTCCGGTGGTCAATCGAAGCAGTATGAATCGGCAGAATAGGACTTTGGAAGATCCCCAGTGATGGGAGGAGCGCTCCCAAAGGGGGAATCGCTTAGAATCGCATCCTCGAATGCGGAAGATATAGAGCATTTGTTGTTTCGCTGAGATCTCCCGATTCCACTATAACAATATGCGGACAGCTCATGCGGACGGTACCGGAGCAACACTAGAAACCGAGAATGGAGGCTTCCCCCATGTGTCTATGGATAACATCGATTCTCGAGCTTCTGGGAACCCACAGTTGAAAACTTCAATGGTAGAGCGAGCTCCCTTGCTTCTACTCGGTGACTCGGTCCTACGACAGCAGTTCGATGTCTCTTGGTTGCGGGAAGAATTCCTCGATGCGTAGGTTCCTTCATTTCGCTCGGAATGCCCTCTCGTCCCGTTGAGGAATGGCGAATATTTTCGGTGAGTCATTCCCGTCGTGGCTGCTGCCGCCATCGTTTTCGTTTTCCTTGTCGTCATCATCGCCGCCGTTTATTAAATCGAGCATCCAGAGCAGAGTGCGTCGCACGATTCGAGGAAGAGAATATTCTCCCGAGGATGGAGGCTCTCGGAATATGCGGCTTTCTGATGCGTTTTCAATTTTTTTCCAGTGGAGTTCAGAAGGCGCGAGCGATTCCCGTTGTTAGGAATCAAAGCATCGGGCGATCAATCGTGCCTCGAGAGTTGCAGAGCGAGACTGTCTCTGCGCTGATTAGCTTCCTTGGAATCCACGCACCCTGATCAGCTTCCTTTGATGCTTCGATTTTCGATAATGTCGTAAGATGAATGCGACGCGACCTGTGAACGTGGAAGGATGGGCTGAAAAGCTGGCAGTCCGAAACTTCGGATGCGAGGCTTCTGAATAATAATAATCCGAGAATGTTGACCGCGAGAGCAGCATCGGTAATAACGCCTGGTCGGGTTGGCTCAAATACCTATACGACCTGTGGACATCGAGCCAGTGCCACTGAATACCTGGGGGGCCTGGGAGCACTGAATACTTGGGAGGGTCTTACCAAACGTAACCATGTTTCCCGCGCAAGCACCAGTCCTTTCCTGGGTCATGATCCGAGGAGGCTAGTTAGCGAGTCGATTCAACCTCGTCAATTATCCAAGGAGTCCAGTTCCTGCCGAAGCTGGGCTTGAACTTGTCCAACGGCTCCAGGATCGGTTGGGTGCGCCCCAAAGCACTTCCTCCCGATCGGTTTAGCTGACCAGATCCAAGACCATGCGATGGATGACGGACTTCGAAATACTCATAGGAAGAGCTTCTCTCAGGAGAAGTGATTTATTTTGAGGACGTGGGTGATCATGGAACCGGAAACACTTGGCTCACCGAATTCTCGACTAGCGCTGCTCATGTGACTCATACGGTTACAGAGCGAGGCCCTCCGACGGAGCCAAAACATTAGCAGCGTAGATGGCAGGAGACGAAATTTTAGCGATGGGGGCCGCGATTGAGGATTGGTAGCCAGTGATAGCAGGAGCGGCGATAATGATGGGGGCGGCAGCGATGGCTCCGTTGTTCACGGCACATGAGTAAGCGGCAGATCTAGCGACGGCAACGGGGCGGCCAGAAGAGCAGCGGCACTTCTAGTAGCGAGAGGGGCGGCATACGAAGCGACGGTGACCTCAGTGATAGCGGGGGCGGCGTTGTATACGAGGCAGGCGGGGAGAGAAGGCGCGGTCATCTCTTCATCAATAGAGATCGAAGCGCGGAATCCGACACCATCGGCGACGTAGTTCACAATCGTTTCAAGAATTCCGTTCCGGAATGATTCGGCTCGCATCCGAAGGCTTGGACGCGGAGCTTCCTGACGAAAGGGTGGCATTGGCGGAGGCGATGGCGGCAGCGAGGACAATGAAAGCTTTCATGTTGGACATTGAAAAGATCTGGATCGATACTACGACTAACGGCAACGGGCCCGCTCAAAAGAGTTCTCGATGAGAGGGGCTTGAGGTGGATTCTTTCTGAATCGAGGACAACTCGACGCTGATGCAACTTACGAAAAGGCTGTTTCAGAGAAGTATCGCATACTTAACACATACAGCGGATCGGATGGATTGTATCGAGACGTATATAATATACCAATATATTCCGGATGGGCTGAATCATAAGCACAGGAATTAATCGTTCGCTCTTTGTCGGTCATCGGAAGTTATCTGCAGCCATCACGGACATACACACAGATTTTCTGCCGATCGGCAGCGAATGGGCTCGAAGTCAATGAGAATCGGAGAAACAAGGATCCTTCAGATTGTCATGATCATAGAAGACTCCCCGCCAATGTAAGATCGGAGCGAGCAGATGATGGCTCCGCACCAGATGAGCAAAGTCATCGAAGCCAGATTCAGGACAGTTATATGATTGATATATATTTCATCTCTGAGAAACATCAACTCCATCCTCAAGAGAATCTATTCATATTCATGGGAAATGGGAATTGAGTGCATGAAGAATATTTCATCTATTAATCCACTCACGGAAAATAGGAAGCTGAGCGCTCTCGAGACTGCTCGCGCAGACCGACGAGCAGACACTTGCGAGACCGGCTCTTCTCCAAGGTGAGACGCCACTCGTGCGAGGCGCAACGTGTCGTGAGAATCAACTCTAGGCTGACTTGAAACCCCGTTCACCGACCGTTCTTGGAGGTCACTGCCCCCATTCACCCGGGTACACCATACTCTCTGCTGCTTGATCCTCGGAAGCGATGCCGAGACCTCTGGATTCGGCTGTGACATGGCTCAAGGTACATATTTCGCTCGAGAAGCCTCCGATTCAAGACGCTTTCCATGGAGGAGCTCCGTGTCGCCGAAATGGTTGACGGAAGCCCATGATCGACAAATTAATCGGAACGAGGTCCACAGTCCAATATCGATAAGGTCTTAATATCAATCGGATTTTGAGCATATTCGGTGAGGCCTTCAAACACCGATGACGAGGCCTTTGAGCAGCAAACATTCATCCTCTGGAGAGAGGCGGTGGATTACGCGATCGGGCCGGAAGCATCCGCAGGAAGAAAAGTGAAATGGTTTTTGACGGTCCAGGCTCTCCGCCGGAAGAAGTGTTCCAGAGCATCTTGGAACGCACACGAGACCGGTGTGAGGATTCATGATTCATGATTGATCTAGAGCATCCTTTTCATCTGCTCGCTCCGGTCTTACATTGGCGGGGAGTCTTCTATAATCATGACTTCGAGGTTATGCTGCGGAAAATTCTGATGGGGGTGGATTAAGTTTCCTCCCAGAGATGATTGACAACACTCTGGGGAGAAAGACAAAATCGAATGAGAATTTTTAAGAGACCCTTGGGACTGCCGATAATGAAGCTTTGGTATGGAAGAGTTGTTCACTCATTCTCTCGCGAATTTGGATAATGTTTACACTGTGCTCAACAAATTCCTTCTGACAGACGATTCGCAAGATGATGATCGTATACTGGAGACGTCTCGGGCTCGGGAATACATACAGTACCCATTCAAACTTCGCGCTCGCTATTCCATGCAGAGAAGATCCTCCGATCGAATGCTGCTGTCTGTATCCGACGGCGTGATTTCGAAGACCCAGATGAAGATCGCTGTTTAGTGTCCATTGACAGAGTCGGTCGAACGGTCGAGGAAGTCGTCCCAGATATCCATATGACTTACATCCTCGGAGCGCTAGGAAACGGAGCTCCCTGACGCGAGGAGAGCGCTAGCATTGGCTCATAGGGAGGCGCAGGCGAGGACGATCAACGCATTAATCTCGGACGACCAGCGGATTTCGATACAAAGCGTGGATGAAACGCCGCTCGAGGAGTCCGTCTCGAAGAGTGGCGGGATTTTTTCCGCGCGCAGGGCGAGATGTTTGCGCTCCGACGAACTCTGCAGGAGGAGAGAGAAGTAAACCTCAAAATTCACTCTGTCCCTCGACATCCGGGATACTTTCTGGAATTCTGGAGTCAGATCCGAGCTTTCGCAGGTCGGAGGAATTTCGGCACGGATTCATGAGTGTCATCTAATGTACTTGGATCGTTCACATCGGGGAGCAGGACTTCCGTTCTCCCTCTCTCGGCCCGACGAAAATATTTCAGCACCCAGTACAGAGAGCATGCTTCTTCTCATAATGCACGATGATGCGTCCCCTCAGACGGGGGAGCAGGGAGCCTAATTTGAGTGCAGAGGCTGTTCAGAGATGGGGAGGAAATCTTCCTCATTCGCGGATACGTTCATTGCGGAGACCCTTGATCGGGATCGAATAAATGAACCTCTGAAGATATGCGGATATGTTGCTTCTGTCGATCCTCATTCGAACTCATGAGGTGGAGAGGGAGTCGCCAGAAAAGCTCACGATGGTCGAGACGGGGGAAGGATGATCGGGAGCATATAGACGTTCCGAAGAGATCTCTTCTTCCTGGAACTCTCCCCCCTGGATTCGAAAAATCCTCTACGCAAGGGCACCTCGGGAAACATGAATTAATCGAATCTGATAATCTCAAGAGATTTTCCAAGTCGGAACCGAAAACCGAAAAAGAAATGTTTTCCGGTCAACTAGTTAAGGGTCGAAACTCCCATGTATTCGCTGATCTCTCCAACGCTGGCTGTTTCGACATTCCCCGGTCCCAAGCACTGAGCTGCGGCGACGAAAATGGTTATTCGCATGCTCGATGCCTTTCCCCGAGACCACTTTTATGTGATCTGGCTGGCCCCCGCATGTGGTAATTGTGACTTGTGACCCACATTCCCAGAAGAGCTCCGTACCTGATCGCTCTCGGAGCGCTTGGGATTGAGCTCGTCGTGAGACCGATAGTTAATCAATCGTGGTAACGCGGACGGTCAAATGATGCGCAAACTCAGGGAGTATAACTCGGGTCGAGATCTCCCCAGTCCCTGTCGGATCATACAACAAGAGGACTCCGAATATTCGGTGATAAGAGGAGATCTACCCCCAACGTCTTCCGAGCTTTGCATCGAGAACGGAGAATATTTTGTGAAAATGCACGAGAGAGCGATCAGTTTTCACTCTTGAGAAGGATTCCCTACTCATGTAGGTCCTGAGCGATCGACATGAATGAGTCCTTCATTTGATTTCGCAACAACTTTATCACAAACGAAACAACATCAGGGTCCGCGTACACCTCATCTCAGATTCGGTGAATGCCCGAGTGGATTTTCTCGATTTTAACAACTACAAGTACCGCGACTCATTACCAAGCGTGGGCTCCGGAAGGTGCGAATACGTTGGCGGCGTAGACGGCGGGGGCAGGGATCTTGGCAATGGGAGCGGCGATGGGAGCAGCGTAGCTGGCGATGGGAGCAGCGTAGCTGGCGATAGCTGGGGCGGCCACGGCGATGGGAGCAGCGGCAATGGCTCCGTGGTTCACAGCAGAAGAGTAAGAGGTAGATCGAGCGACGGCAACGGGGGCAGCGAGCACCGGAGAAGCGTAACGGGCGATGGCGGGCGCGGCAACAGCGATGGGAGCAGCATACGAAGCAGCCGAGAGAACGGGAGCAGCAGCAACGGCGACTTTGGCGATAGCGGGGGCGGCGTTGTAGGCGGCAGCGGCGGGAAGAGAAGGAGCGGTTCCTTGTTCGTTGGTCGAGATCTGGGCGCGGAATCCAGCACCGTCGGCGACGTAGTTCACAACTCGTTGACGCCCGTCGGCGACGTTGAGGCTGTAGGATCCGACCTTCACTCCGTGGGATCCACTCTCCTGTCGGGAGGATCCTCCGGTCGAGTGCTGCTCTTTGTAGGCGAAGTTGTAGTTTCCGAGACCCTGCAAGATATTATCCGAGCGTCAGAATCCACGGGCACGTCCGGGAGCGATTCAATCCAGAAATTGTGCGTCAGAGCTTCACTCACATCCTCAGAACGCTGAGACACTGAGCTTCCCGTTGAGAGGAGAGCTCCAGCGTTAGCGGAGGCGACAGCGACGGCGAGAACAGTGAAGGCCTTCATGTTTATTCGCGGGCTCTGTGTCGATAGCGTCCCCACAATTACGGCGAGCCTCTTATACTCGTATGGTTTGGACGAAGGAGGGAGCGCCCGACTGGACACTCTCCTCTCCAAGGACGATTGGACGACATTGCAACAGACGTCGATTTTCTCCAGAGAATGAGGGTCCAATAAAGTTTTGTTTCATTTGGAACTAGACATCAACTCTCGTAGAATATTCTGCCACTTTTATCAGCGACCGTAGACGACTCAGTAGACAATTTCTCCCCAGAAGGCTCAATCTAGACACAATAAATTCTCTCTGTCCCGCCCGAGTTAAGCAAGAATTTCAGTGAATACGGCGAAGGGTGACATTCCTTCGAGGAGTCTCCCAGACCTCGAGCTCTCCTCCTAATTCCATCGAGAACTCTCCCACCTCCCGAACTAGGTTTTCGGGATCGACAGCCTCATTTAACGAAGCCGAGCTCGCCCTAACCGCCGCAGTTCTTTTTCTCGTCTACGAAAAATTCTGGAATCAACGCAGGACGAAATCAAAGCCGGTATTAACGCGTCGGGATGACGATTCGCAATTAGGGCAGCTCGATTACTCGCCGTCGGTCAGGAAGGAGTCGGACCAGGACTGTTCAACTCTCACGGGGATACCTCACGAGCAAGGGTCGATTACGTGCTGAGGATGCTTTCATGGTTGAACGGCTCGACTTCGGCTGGAGTGATTCACCGAGTCAGGCGACAGGAGAGTGTTCGGTCCTTGTGTACAGAAACCCCAACTCTGAGGCCTAGAAACTTTTCTACGGATAGAGAAAATCGATGACGGAGGGAGAGACGACGTCAATCTCATCAATTTAATGGGTAAAAATGGGGAATTTCGAGGAGAATGAGCCAACCGCAATGCTTCGTTGTTCATTTCGGGACGGGAAATCGTAGATTCCGGTACCCTCTGGGCTTCGTCGAGCAGGGTCAGATGCATACGCGGAGGGATCTAGGCGTTCTGTTCTCGGTAAAATTGGACTTCAGAGACCACATTGAGAACGTCGTCCGACGGGCATCGATCATCACATCCTGGATTTTACGCTCTTTCGTTCTCAAGAGTCCTTCGGCATATCTTAGGCTTTACACCTCGCATGTTCTGCCGATTCTTCTATACGCGAGCCCAGTCTGGAATCCCATCGACAAAGGCAGCATCGGGAAGGTTTCACGAATGCAGAAACGATTTCTCCACCGAGTTGAGCACAGGTGTGGCATCGAGAGGGGCACTCTCGAGATAGTGCACATACACGACCGCATGAAAGCGGCTGATTTGAAGGCGTTGAAGAAACTGTTGACGTGCGATGAGTCGTTCGATGAATTCTTCATAATACAGACCATGCCGACGGGAAGAGGATTCAATCTGAGCCCCCATGTGATTGCCCGATCGAAGAAACTGGAGCAAAATTTCGCGTGGAGAGTTGTCGACATGATCAACGAACGATAATCACATGTTCTATGTTAAGATATACCTTTGTTGCACAAATAAAGAGTTTTCCCATAAAAAAAGGAACCGCGACAGGAAAAGGCCAGTTTTCAGGATGGAATGAGTAAGCGAAGTTTACGCCCTAAAGTTTTTCGTCAGCTTCACATTAATCTTCCTGAGCCCCCAGCATCTAGTGAATTATTTGAAACCCAAATATCACGCCGCGAACTCCGGGAATCGACTAACTAGCAGAGATACGAAGAAAGAGGATACTATCCCAACAGGGCGAATCTTTTTCGCTCGACTGACGCCAAGAGGTCTCGTATCGGACCCTTCAGCGTGCAACTTCATTGTCGAGAAGGGAATGGAGCGAATTGAAGGAACCGTACGATCCGGAAGAAACTCGGGAACCGTACTAATTTTCTGACGATTCACGGAGCCTCCCACATTCCTCGAGCTTTCCCTCGTCCAGCGACTTGGCCTGCTCAAAACCTCGGAATCGTCGCTCTTAGGCAGTGGCGGCGCCAGCGGGAAGCCTTGTAAGCTATAGCTTCCCAAGCCTCTGAAGTCGGGAAGCTTAGCTTCCTAAAAATTTTCCGATCATAGATATGTTCCATCGGTTTCGGAGCATTCAGACTGCTGCTGTCGATCATGCCGGGTTGAATTTGTCGAGGTAACGAGAAAGACTTGATCGCGCACATGCGCTTGGACGCACTACACGCACGCAACCCCAAAACGGGGGTTTCCTCTTTCATGATTGGTGACACCCCAGCTGATATCCGTCATCAACATCTGACCGAGAGCTGAGAACTTCCAAATCAAATCGTGGACGAATTCGCCGAAGGCAAAGTTCGGAGAATTCCCCTAGTGGTATGACTGTGATCCAGACGCTTAAGTGAGTCGTATCTCAGCTCGTCGCTAGGAAAGTAACATAAGACGGAACGCGGAAAGTCTCCGCTGTTTCTACTATGTAATGTACATAGATATGTATGATTGCATCTATGCAACACTAGTACTTGCCCTATAAAGTAAGTCTTTGTGTCTCCGAGCGCGCTGACTTCCTTGTTCGGGGGAAGCTCTATCCAAGAAAAATTCAAGCTTCCCAAAAAAAAATGGCTGGCGCCGCCACTGCTTTTAGGTGCCATCCGAACATCCAAGTCAGTGGGCATCGAATCGTGCTCTGTACACTGGTATTTATTTATAACAGGTCTAATTTCAAGACAGAGAGACCACAAGTCGAGTTCGGCTACCATGCGTTCTGAACACCGTTCATGGTACTCGACCCAGATTTCCGAGTCAACGTCAAACAATGAATGCCCAATCGGTTTCCGGATCTACGGCCGCGCCGCGATAAGTAGGTATTATTTACCAAGCGGGAGTTCCGGAGGGAGCGAACACGTTAGCGGCGTAGATCGCGGGGGCGGGGATGTTGGCGACCGGGGCGGCGACAGGGGCAGCGTAGGTGCCGATGGCGGGGGCAGCGACGGCGATAGGAGCAGCGGCAATGGCTCCGTGGCTCACAGCAGAGGAGTAGGAGACAGCCCTCGCAACAGGGGCGGCGACAAGGGGAGCGCTGTAAGAGGGAGCGGCGAGAACGGGAGCAGCAGCGATAGCAGCAGGAGCGGCGTTGTAGGAAGCAGCAGCGGGAAGAGAAGGAGCGGTTCCCTGTTCGTTGGTGGAAATGGAGGCACGGAATCCGGCACCATCGGCAACGTAGTTCACAATACGTTGACGTCCGTCAGCGACATTGAGACTGTAAGATCCGACCTTAACTCCAGGAGATCCGCTTTCTTGTCGGGAAGATCCCCCAGTCGAGTGTTTCTCGTTGTAAGAGAAGGCGTAGTTGCCAAGACCCTGCAAAAACGAGCGGATGATGGTATGATTCGCGATTCTGAACGGACTCGAATCGTGGAGATCCGATATCTCTGTTTGAGGTCACTTCCATCGAGCCCGGAGGTCCCGAAAACTCACATCCTCAGATCGCTGAGAGACGGAGCTACCGGAGGAGAGAAGAACTCCGGCGTTAGCGGCGGCGACGACGACGAGGACGATGAAGGCCTTCATGTTTTTTGTGAGATAGAATCGAGAGATCTGCTTTTCGTTACAACGCCCGTCTTTTTATACAGCGGAACGCTCCAAAAATAATATATCAAGGTCATCAGAAACGGACGATGGTCATCATCCTTCTTGCGGCCGCCGCGGCGGCCAACGCATCTTGGTGGACATCCAACGGTAGAAAATTCGGGTCCCATTTCCCTAATGGCCAATTTCTCTCAAATGACGAACGGCAGGCCCACCCTGCCGAGAGTTTCGAGCCCCTAGTTTGAACGTCGCACGCGACCCGTTCGGAGCCGTTGGAGTGAATTCGAAATCACTTTCTTTCGTACTCGCGCATTTCTCGCGCGGGGACGGTCAGCTTTTCGCATGAAAACCCGTTCCGTGAAGGCATATCATGACTGGTGAGATAAATCTTCAGGGCTGCGGAAACCTACGTGGGCTATTCGCTCGCGAAGACGGTGACAACGACGACGGTGGCGACCATCGTCGGCGTCGCGTCTACCGTCGGACAGTCTATAACTGTGCTACGAGGAAATGCAACTTTTTTTCATCCCGAATTCTTTATTGGCTTCGCCTCGACATGATGCAAGCTCTACAACGGTTTACCAGAAATGTGGAATTTATTTCGATTTTCTAACGGCGTTTATTCGGTGCATTTACGTTGCACCGCGCAGGGGTTTAACATGAGCTGTCCAATTGAATGAATGCGGCATTTCATTCTAGTGTCTCTGTGAATTCGACGATGGATCACAGCCGGCGTCAAAGATAAACTTTAGATGAAGACTTCGGAAGCCCGCCTCGCGTGAAACGGACGGACTATCTACCTGACATGATCACATCCTGATCCGCGAAATCTCTGCTCGTATTTCGGTTAGTACTCCCTCGTACGTGCAGGAACTCGGCAGTGGATTGCAGAGTCGCCCGGCTGTGGCCGAATGCTCTCTCCTGACTCTTCCACGGTTTGCCAAGTCAATCTCGCGGACGAGGAAACTATAGCTGAGGATAGCTTGCTCACCGTCCCTTGGATAGCTCGTTTAGATCAGCGGTTCTCAACCTGGGTTCCGCGGAACCCTAGGGTTCCGCGAGCCCCTGCTCGGCTGCTCAGACTTTTATTCATTTGATCGAATTGGAATGAATTTTCTTAGCTCTAATGCATGCAGAATACTTCATGCGATCGTGGTCGAAGGTTTTGAGGTGATTAAGGGGACAATTTGTAAAGATAGAGTCCGAAACCAATAATAAGGGTTCCGCGGAACCCCACCAGGGTTCCGCAGGCCAAAAAAGGTTGAGAACCCCTGGTTTAGATGAGCCGATGCTGCTTGAATTTCCTCGTGGCTAAGGAAGACTAAATGGATTTCCGTATGGGGCATCGAATCTCGAGGCGATACGCCAGTGCAGTGCGCACAGGGAATCTCGAGAACTTGTGCATTGTGCTCCCTTTCAACAATAAGCCTGATCCAGCTTCAGCATCCAAACCGCAATCTGCGGCATCACCAAACGAACTGAATTACGTCTTGCTCGGAGAACTGTTGCGAGAATCGTGGTTATGCTCACGCAGGATGCCACTAAACGAGATGAAGCTTGGAGTGGGAGCGACACTGACATAGTAGCGAAGCGTCAGTCGACTCAAAGCGCTTTGGGATAATTCGAAGCTCTTCCGTGGATCCTTATTGCTCTTTTGTGATTCTTTCCGCCAAAACGAGATCATGATTTGCGACTTTATTTCTCCTGATTGGCTCTATTCTTGTTCCTTCTCTCCCGCTCTCCATGATCAATACATCTCTTCCTGTCGTCATTTAAGTCGCGACCGATCCTGGAATCCACGGGGAGCTTCTGGGCCTCCTCCGTCGGACTCTTCAGTTCAAAAAATGGATTCACGGCTAGGACTCCATCTCGTGTCGTGGGTGCGCAAGCATCTCAATCGACCCATCTTCGGCACACTGACGCTGAGGACGGTCTCCCCCTCGCGAGAAGTCTCCCTATTCCATCGGGATGATTCTACGGTTGGACTTGACGAGACTTTGACTCGATGAAATGCAGGAAGTCAGTCCCTCGCGGATGTTCCATGCACAGGGAGAGCAAGCGAATTTACAAAGACATCGGTCGCAATTGTCACCAAATGACACCGTCACACCCAGTGTGGCGGGGCGCGCGAGTCAATCACGGGCCCAGCTCACAGTGCTTCTGATCGTGAGTTTCGACCCCAGAAATACCGGCAGGCTTGGATTCTCGGGCTTCCTGCGAACTCCCGCCCCTGAACTGATCCGAGCCGCGACACCACTCGAGCCATGCGACTACCCGTCATCTGATCGATCCTGCGGCCTGCAGCTGGATCTTTGAGAAGAGAGGCATTGATCTCTCAGACCTCGCGATGCTCGCTCGAGGGAGCTGCCTGAGAGCCGTGCGATGAGTGGACATCATCGAGATGGATTTCGGAGCGTAGGCTCAAACGTGAGTCCGGACAATCGACGAATGATCGAGCAGCCGACCGGCTTAAGGGTCGTCGGTCATACCCCAGAGTGGATTGGCTTCAGAGCTTGCGCTTCCTCGGGTTTCATACGCGCTTGGATATTGAGTCCACCGAAACTCTCCCACATTCCGTTCGAGTGGTCCACCCCATCTCCTCATGTTTGTATATTCAATTATTCTACCAGAACCTGTTATCACGAGACGACCGCATCAGTAGCAGCAAACGCTAAAGTCTCCACCCAGAAAAAAATATGTATGCTCTGAAGGTCATCTAACAGAAGATCGTCGGCCGTTAACCCGACGCGTGTCCGCGCGATGAAGCAATCGGAACTTGGCGCGCCCGCTCCGTTTTCACTCCTCAACTCCATGTCACCTCCTCAGTCATCCAGATTCCTCAAGCCGGTGCATCATCGTCACTTTGGAGTCGCAGGGATCACTCATCTGATCAACGAGTTGAGAGAGGGAGAGACTGACTGAGTGAATCATCGGATGATTCCCGTACGCTACTGAATTCAGCCGCGGCGATACGATTCTCCCTGGCTGGGGCCCAGGTTCCCCCTGGACGTACGGGACAAAATTTAACAAAAAACTCGTCTCGAGCTCGAAATTACATCGAGTTCCATGTGCATTCCTGGCGGGTCCATGATTCTGTCTATTTCCGACTTTCCCCGACTATCTCAACGCTAGAGACGACCATGTGCGCGAGAAACCTACACTGATTGTCGGAGCCACCTAGTCTACACGTATTCTCCATTCTGCCTTAAAAAAGAAAAATCATTGACAACGCCCCTCCATACTGAAAGCTCAATGCAACTCCACGCGTTAAGGTCAATCGCGCGACAGTCCACGCTGGAGCCATTTTTGAGCCGGAAGAATTCTGATTTTCGTCCGATCTGAGAAATCGGCTTATTGCGCTCGTCCGTCGTCGATTCGGCGAGTACCGGTGATTCGGTCGGAACTCGCAATTCGACTACGGATACAGTGTATCTGATTGAAGCCAGACACTCTGCTCACAGAACTCCATCCTCACATCTGTGGCTGTCGGACAAATGGAAACAAGATTATCGGCGAGCTCATCGATTACGCCGACACTACGTCCACTGAAGGCCTTCTCCCGTAAACGCGTGGCAGAAAGCTCGGCGGTCTGTTGGGGAAAGCGACGGGTGCTCCATGAGTTTTGATGAATTTCGGGCAAAGCCTGAATCGGAATAATTGATTCCGGTCTGGAATATCTCGGAGGTAATGTTCCGCACTTCATCGGCCTCATGGATCATCGTTAACCGTGAAAGATGATAAATCCGAGAATCATGACCGTTAGAATTTTCGGGGAAGGAATTTCCGTCAAAGAATGTTTCTGTACGAGAGAAAAGCCTCCGCGCGTTCGCATGTAGTACAGTGACGCTGTCCGCAACATGGGCGATTGATGATTGCCCTTCGGAATGGACACTCGCTTTCCCTCCCGTCTCGATCGCCCGGTGTGGCGCCTTGGCTGGATTCTGACGTCTTTGGCGAGTATACGCTGAAACTCTTCGGGCTGATGCAAGAGAGCGGCGACTATTTCCATGTGTTCTAAAGCAGTTACGATGCAAAACGAAAACTGTCGTCAAACCCTCGGCCTCGCCTTTTCACAACCGGCTCTTTCAAGATCAAGTAGTCATCCGAATCCCTAGAAATCCCAACTGGTGGCTGATGCGGGCCGATCTCTTCGGACTAGGTATTCAAACCAACCAATGCATCAATGACGCCTCGTGGAAATCCGACGGGGTAGGTCAATCACTGGCTTCCGACTCGAGGGAGTCAGACAATAATTCAATGGAGTGATGGATGAGGCTAACCGGTCGATCTTTGCGATCGAACGAAGTTTCTCTTCAAAAGGTCAATATCTGTGGAGACTTGCCAATTATGGGGGTCGCTCACTGTCGAGAAAGTGCCACCGAGAATAGAAACCCCAAAACAGTGCAGGATCGCTGGTCGTTTCCACTACGAGTGCCAGACTCTCTCATTAAAAAACTGGATGGAATGCTGCCAGGATAGAAAGGTCCCGCGCGGCCGCATCGGGCTCCGATTACATTACGTGCGCCTTCTTGATTGATTTCATCATTCCGAGCTCTATGTGATCTGACGATTTACGAATCGGCATCGATTCAGAGATCGGCCATCATATGACGGAAATTATCCGTTATAAGCTCCCTTCCGCGGATAGCAATCGATGATCCGGGGCATGATGTCAATTGCGAGATCTTTGGGGAGGAATGATTATTGTTTCAATTGATGAACGTCAACGAAACGAGTTTTACTCAAAGATTCAATCGTTCCTTTCGGAGTGATTCATATATACACTCTGCGTCATTCGATCCAGGAGTTGTTCCGTCGATGACTTAGGCGATGATCTTGCTGGCGAGTCCATGGTAGCCGAAACCGTAGATGGAAGGAGAAGCAGCGTACGAGTGGGAGTACACGGAGGGAAAGGCGTAGCTGTGGGAGTGGACGGCGGGAGCAGCGACAGCGTGTCCGTAGGTGGCGACACGGGCGACGGGAGCGGCGTGGTAGGTAGCGACCCGGGCGACGGGAGCGGCGTGGTAGGTAGCGACGGCGGGGGCAGCGGCATAGGTCGCGATCTTGGCAACGGGAGCGGCGACAGCGACAGGAGCTGCAGCGTAGGTCGCGATTTTAGCTACGGGGGCGGCGGCAACGTTCTGCACGGTTGTACTGTACGACGAGACGACAGAGGGGGCAGCAGCAGCGTAGGAGGTGTAGGCTGGAGCAGCCACGGCGACGGGGGCAGCAACGGCGACGGGAGCGGCATGGACTGTTCCGTGGTTGACAGCGCTGGAGTAAGAGTGAGACTTGGCAACAGCGACGGGAGCAGCGACGGCGACAGGAGCAGCGGCGTAATGAGCAACAGCGGGAGCAGCCAACGGCGACGGGAGCGGCGTGGACGGTTCCGTGGCTGACAGCGCTGGAGTAAGAGTGGGCCTTGGCAACAGCAACAGGAGCAGCGGCGTAATGCGCGACGGCGGGAGCAGCAGCGTAATGGGCGACGGCGGGAGCAGCAGCGTAATGGGCGACGGCGGGAGCAGCAGCGTAATGGGCGACAGCGGGAGCAGCAGCGACGGGGGCGGCATAGGAAGCGGCAGCTACGACGGGAGCGGCGGCGGCGTTGTAAGCCGCGGCAGCGGGGAGCGAGGGAGCTGTTCCTTGCTCGTTGGTAGCGATCGAGGCGCGGAATCCAGCACCGTCGGCGACGTAGTTTACGGTTCGTTGACGTCCATCAATGACGTTCAGGCTGTAGGATCCGACCTTAACTCCATGGGATCCAGATTCTTGACGGGAAGATCCACCGGTCGAATGCTGCTCGTTGTAACCGAAAGCGTAGTTCCCGAGACCCTGTCAGGAAGGATTCGACTAGCTTAGTTCAAATGTTCTTCGGGAAAAGAGAATATCGGATGAGGAGTCTGACTGGCTGAATGAATGATGTCGCCAGCACTGATCGCCGGACGCCTGGCGGCTTGTCTAAGGTAATAGTAAGCTTATCTTCACTCTCACGGCGGAGAACTTTCGATTTCTCGCTGCACGAGCCATCGATGATCGGGCGAAATAGCTATCGGGCTGACATTCCCTCTGACACCGGCTGCCCGCGCCGTCCGGAGAATTCCCGCTCGAACTTCGCGGACGGCGTGACGTCAGCCACGCTAAGTCAGCTCCCACAGATTAAGAGTCGCCTCAATCTGGCGCTTCTAGTTCGAAAGATGGTTCTCGTTTGAAAACAGGAACTCACATCCTCAGAACGGTGCTGAACTGAGTTTCCAGAGGACAGGAGAGCACCAGCGTTGGCAGCGGCCACAGCGACGGCGAGAACGATGAAGGACTTCATTATGTCGTACGTTGAATCGAGAGATCTGCTTGAGAGAACGCTGGTCAACGTATTTATAGCGACAAGCGGACCCCGGAGCCCGCCCTGTCCTTGTCAAGGGCGACGACGCCGGTCCACAAGAATTTCGTGAAAGGGAGCAAACGAAGACATCACGTGGACATTTCGCTTATCGGTCCCGCCCAGAAAAAGTCTTTCTGTGCATCTCTCTGGATGCGTCCATCGGGGCTGTCCACTGTTCTGGCTAACTGTCCTCAAAAGTTGCCCAATACGTTCCGTTGAAATGCACCAGAAAAAAAAAAACACTTCTATGCGTACGAATTCGAGGGCACGCCGCGCCGGATCCGCGGGAATTTCCGTAGAGCATTCATCAGTCTGATCTGTATCGTATGTCAGCGTACTGATGATATCGTTCCCACCTTGAGAACCGGGAATCTAGATTCTCCTGGAATCGCTGAACGGGAAACTATTCGGGAGAGTCGGTGGGCGAACTCCAGGACCCGGGTTCGATCGCCGTAGACCATGAACCTACCTCTATGAATTCGGTGTTTCGAACTTCGAACTCCCGCCTTCGCTCTACATGTAATGGTATCTGCTCGTCGGAGCAGATGACGAGACAGCAAAGGGCACGATCTGTCATCGTCTGCTCTTGGTTCGATAATCGAATTGACGCTTCGAAAACTCGGAAAGCCGTGAAAAGGAAATCTGTCAGAAAAATGTAAGAATTTCACTCTTTTTCCTCCCAAGCTAACTTCTTCCTTGTCGAAGGACGATCCGCGCGTCCCTCGCGTCCTTGATGGCTCGTCTGGACGGTCGCTCGGCCGGCCGGTCGCCTAATGGGCGTTATATAATTTCTGCAGTCAGTCACACTCGTCTTATCCGATCGCATTTGTCCGTGTGCGTGTGAATGTGCCCGTTGGTACGGCTCTTCTTGTGTGGTTGATTTCCTTTCGAACGGGATCTTCTGTATGTCGAGCATCTCTTTCAGTGGACGGACGTTGTAGAACGATCCGTGCCCTTGATTGCATTCGATTCGGATGGAGGAGATCGGTCCGGAGAAATGCTGGTCTCATTTCTGCCTTTCCTTGGCCTGGCAGTGTAGCCCAAAAGGAAGTCGTCCGGTCGTCATGTCGAGTTTTCTAAAGCCCCGTCAGACGCACTTGGGCATATCCGATCCGAATTCTCCCGCTGTAGTTTTCGAATAATCTCCGAAAGCCTGCGAGCGATGAACTCGCTCGCGGTCGACCTCTGCGTGGGAGGTATATTCGTGGTGGACGCAGCTTTGACTTTGCGAATTTGAGGAGAGAGGCTCGCTTCCTGTTAGTGGTCACGCGATAAACTCCGGCTTGCTCTGCGCACGCGACGCGACACAGTTCTACATAAATCACTTAGCTATCTGCCGTAGGTCAATTGAGTACGCTGCCGTTCGTGCGGTTCGTTGGATGCTTGTCTGTTTGCTTGTTTGAGCGGTGATAAAAAAGCGATCATCGTCAGCTCTGACCCAAAAACTCAGTGGGGCCTCCGCCGGCATCGATGTTGAGTCCGACACCGATCTGGGAGATAGGATAACGTTTGTCGTGGCGGAAATGTCGCTGCCCTCAGGACGCAATTAGCTGAGGGTTCCGCTCATTGCACTGTCTCCGCAGTAAAGAATCATCTGAAACTGTTCAGATTTACTTCATTAGTGAACTCTTCGAGGCTGATGGCACCGAGATGCCCAGGCACCGTTTCTGAACAATCGATCAATCTATCAACTTAACAGACGTCTTATAGGTATGTTGGAGCGAGCTCGATCGCGTATCTTCGATTTAGCTCGACTGAGTGGTTAGGAAGGTTCTTCTGCAAGTCTACGAGAGCGTGCTCCCGCATGGAATGGAACGATAGTCGGTAATCCAAAGATCCGCTCAAGTATATCACGCGGGGCTTCGTTCAGAGACTGAATGAAATGCCGGCAGTGACCGCTATGCGAAACGGTGGTTGGAAAGAAATGTTCTGGTGCGGGAAGAAATGAACTCGAGCCCAGATTTTTGTGACCCTGCGGTCCGCGAATTGAAAGGGAAGATGCTTGATGGCTCGATGCTTCATTTCTCGGAGAAGTCTCCGGGAACGAGCTTCGGAGACTGATCCTTCATCCGACTGTCGCTGCCCCTAGTCAAATGAGTTTAATACTCGGATGAATAATTGAAGGGGGGAGGCGTTGACAAATTGCTCGATAATGGATTCTCGACTGTTTCGCTCGGTGATGGCTTAACAAATGAACGAAGTTCTTTACTCACGCTCCGGAACCCCGAGCTTTTTTTGACGTGCCCATCGGGGAGGAAGGGTGGTGGACGAGTTAGAATATACCTAAGATCATTGCGTTGTCTTGCGGGCTCTGAACCATGATTTGCGTCCCCGAATAATTAGGTGTCCCGAAAAGAATTCTTGTCGCTGTTCCCTGGGGCTTGTGCCCAGGGGACCTTTTCGATTATATGATTCCGGGCGAAAACGACTCTGGTTTGATTATTCACTCGAGCTTATCAGAATTATATCTCAGTTAAATCTTTCGCCCATGAACCGATCTTCGTGAATATCCATTTACATATCTATGGAGATTTTCTCTCACTTCTGGATTTCTGTCTCATCAGCAGCTCGCCGGAACCGATATGACTGTGAAGAATAGCGAAAGATCAATTCGCGCGCCGAATGATTAGAAAATTATTCTATCAGGATTCAAAGCAGGTAGCCTTCCGATAGTCCCGGCTGCACGATCGGGGGCTCTTTCGACGAAAGTTACAGGAAAGTGTCGAGAGAACTCACATCCGAGTCCATACAATTCCTCGTGGAAGGCAACTTCCAGGGGAGCGGTGTGAGCTGTTTGTTTCTGGAGTGCTAGCTCGGAGAGGAACATGTAGCTGAAGTTCAGCTGCTGAACTGAAGGCGCCGAGCCGGTTTTCTTCTGCGTCCAAAAACAGGTTTTCCTGCAAGACCTTCCAGAATCACGGGAGAAGTTCGACGATCTCGGAGTCGACGAAGTGAATACATGCCACACTCTACGGCAATTACGAAAGCACTGCTGTGAGCGACCTTCGTAATGAATCCGCAATCTGGGGGAGCCATTAGAGATGGGATTGCTCGGAAATGCCCACGCAGCGACGATTCGAACGCCGCGTCGTCGTCAATAAATTACTCCGATCGTGCAGCTATCCTACAATGGATTCAATAGAAGCGTGGCCGATCGAATACGAGAGCACGCCGAATGCCTCAGGTGGATCGACGCCGTGCACGACGGGACCGTCGAAGACTGCGCGGACGGGCAACTTTCGATTCCGATCTCCATCTCGATGACGGATTTCGCCCCGGAAGAAGACGCATGGAATCTCCGTGGAGCGTGGCCTCATTGAACTGAGAATATGAACTATTTTATTTTTCGCTCATTTCGCAGCCCAACTCCATGTAGACGATCGGGGGAGCATCTAGGTCCCTAAACCGAAACCTCGTGTTCGGTTGGTAGCCGGGATCGAATCTTCGAAGAATCGGGAAGTCGGAAGTCTCGAGGGGAAGCGGTCGGGCGACCGCCCCCTCCCCCCTGGATCCGCCAGTGCCTGGGCCTTCCCTCCCCCCTCTCCTGCGTAAGCCCCTGGCTGGAGGTCCGTACTGTGGCCATGGGGTGAAGCCGGCTCTTCACGAAGTGAAGTCTCACAGCCATACACAGCCTCCTTCGCATCCCGTCAAACGCTAAGCACTCGACCATCCCGCCGCGAAGATGACTCTTCGATTCCAGCCTATCTGCCCGCTCCGCCTCACGACCGTCTCTCTGCGGACGGAAGAGCAGGATTTAACTTCGCCCCGTGTGACACAAGAGCCGTGGGGGTGGCCCTCGAACCACTGTCGCGTCCGAATTCGGCTCGCCTAATTTCTGAGCTCAATGTTTCTGTTTAGGAGAGGACCACAAGAGTCCCCGCGTTCGGAATCTGAGACGCCCCACGGCCCAGGAGGATTCCAGCCGGAGTGCCAATCCTTCCTCGGCGCACCTTGGTCTCGAAAGATGATGACGGCGGTCATTCGCCTGGGCAAAAACTCGCGATCCACTTTGCGCCAGCCCGCAGTGACGACCGGTCTGAGGAACTTTGACCCGCAGCTGCTACAGCTGCGTCCCTGCCTTGCGCGTTCCTTCGCGGAGCACAACCTGACTGCATCTGTTGTCAATCTAACGCTCGAACTCCGATCATTCCAAAACGGTGACCAGCTGGAAGTCACATGTTTTATCGAGCAATTCCACGATTCCCGCCTTCGAAAATTGACAGTTGGTAAATAGAAGTCGATCCCTGAATACCGAGCCTAGTCCGGATATCTCCAGCGGACACCGGAAGAAGGGGCAAATAGATGGGAAGAATGCTCTGTGCTGAGTTCCCGATCGATTACCTAGCCTACAGATGATCCATCATGGGGACTCAGCTGTCTCCAAAGAGCTCTCGAGCCCTGGGTTCTGCTATATTCAATTTTTCTCGGATTCGCCCGCATCGGCAGTCTTCGTTTGAAAGTTTCAGAGGTCCAATGACCTGTCCTTGTCTTTGGAGGGAGGCACTTTTCGCAGGGACGATCCGGCGCCTAATACTGCACGAGTTGCGCTACGAGGAGAGCCGCACGGATGTAAATCGGGTACCGTGATCGGGCAGACATCTGCAAGGAAACCTTGTCGGACATCTTGTCGTCCCGACATTCTCCTCGGTATCAGTCTCGGTCTTCATTCGAATATTGAAGGCATGCTTCTCGGGCGAGCAGATCTCGTCTGAGGAGACGAAAAATATTTCTGAGGCTCTTCCCGATCCCAACAAACAAGGCCGAGTCTTCTCCATGCTTCGCTTGCTCGTTGGCGGGTGGGGCACTCTGTTCGGAATAGGAAACAGCCAGACAAGTGAGCCCCAAGCTTCGTGTGAGAAACGAGCGCTTTTCATACGGTCGACTCGTTTCACATGGAAGCCGTCGTTGCTGCTGTTTTCTCGAGGTCACCGAACTTCTCGAAAAGAGAGTTGTGAATTCGAATCTGGCCGCTCGGAAGCGACGTTCCTCCCTCAGTCTGAACCAAACTCGTTCTGGGGAAGTTGATGGGCCAGAGGGGGACGACCATTGCGCCACGCGGAGGAGGGGCAGGGAACCTGTGGCGTGTTTCGGGGAGTTCTCTATTTTTCCCGCTACCACCATCTCTCTCAGTCAGGACGGAGGGATACCGGATGATGAAACTCGGCGTGGAAAGCATTTCTGATGCCTGGAGAACAATCTGTTGCAGGAAGAGTAGTCCGTCGACAGTCAGTCCCGACAGGATTCGTCGGGAACTTACTTGGCAGTTCTCGGGAATGCTCTCGCTTTCCCGAGAACCACCGGTCGCTTTTCGAAAAGTTTTAGGGGCATCCTCCGTTTGAAAAAGTTCTCACCAGGTTGAGTGGGCCGTCACAAAGAGAGGAATGGAGTCGAGATGTTTCCGGATAACGAGGGGACTCTCACGAGGGATAAGAATCGCACTGACGAGCCCAGAAAGCAAAGTCAAGAGCTCGATTCATTCCCAGAATTAATCAGGAGATGCCGCGCGCCGTCAAGAGCCTGACGGACGGTCGGAATCCCGAAGTCTTCTTGTCGAGCGCGGGAAGGCGATAAGTTGCACGCGTATAGAAGTTTTTCAGCGAGTTCTGTCTCCTCTCCGTAATTTCGAAGTCCGAGTCTATCCGTTGCCGAGGTTCGATGTCGATCCCGATCCCATCAGGAGTAGCATCGAATAACAAGTTTTCCGAAGTCTGACGCAGAACTTTGGGAGAACTCGACTTGTACCCCGCTCGTTTTCGTCCTCTGGAAAGCTCTCTAGGAGGTCTACAAAAAATGGTCTATTTTGATCAGAGAACGCTGCGCCCCTCCGCTTGATACGGACGTCGTCTGTCGTCGAGCTAGGGCTCGTATTTCGTATTCTCCGGCGGCGCGGCGAGCGTTAATCACACTGCGGGAGTTTCCGGGAACCACTACTTCGGATCAACACCAGGATATAATTAATTTCTCAATATTCGTAATGCACTCGGGGAGATCTGAATAGTCCAGTCCCAGGATCAGCGTTGCTCCGATATCTGCTTGGACAGAGTATCGAGCACAGAATGCCGACGTAGGCTCGCAATGCACGGCTCGACAAAGAGAAAGACAGCGCAAAAATGAAAGTTTATGTAGGCGCTCACTGTTGTCGACGTCGTCATCGGGTTCGGTCCTAGGGTTCGGCGTAAGGGTGAGGAGAATCCGTTGCTAACAGAAGTGCAAGCTCTGCATTCTGATTTGTTGCAAGCGCGTCGCTGTGTGTCGGTGAGAGTTACATTTGTGCAGGAAGCCCGCTGTCGTGGTGCACATTCAGCATTTCGTTCAGCGACCGAACCAGCGACGAGCGAGCGAGCCGGCAAGCAGATCTTAAGAAAAAACCTTCCTCTGCGAGAAACGAGTGCCTGCATGGAAGTGGAAGCAGTGGTCGAGAAGTTTGCCTGGAGCGTTTCACTTCCGATTCGAGAATTTCAGCTTCTGAACGGGGGAATGTGGGAAGGGAAATCCCAGGTGTAAGCAATGACTGAACAATCCCGGTCGCAGCTGAGCCGGAGCGACGCGTCGCTGAAATGAGGCAAACGCTGTCAATTAGAGAGGCACTCGTGATTCTTCTGGCTAAATGGAGAAACGCGTGTCGGGTCGGTGAGGGAACGCTCGTTCCCGTGACGCTAATTAATTTTCCAAGAAAAATCAGAAATGAACCCAATCGAGAACCCGGACGAAGTCGATGAATTCCCCCGCGATCAGAGGGCGGAACCCCGAAGTGAAGGAATTAGATCATCGTCAGTGCGAGTCGATGCTCCGACCGAGAGACCTCTTGTTCTTTAGGAATCCGAGCGCTTCCGACCTCCTCCGCGACCAGCAGCGTCTCGCTCAGTTCCACACTGGAGGAACTAGAAATAGGACAGTCCCATCCTTAACGGAAACTTTCCAGACAGAAACGGTATTCCGTAAATGGATCTTCCCTGGCTCTGTACGGCTCGCAATGCCCGCCCGAGGCTTCGTGCAACGTGCTTGCACCCACTTCGTCTGCTGCATGGCTCTTATTTAAGTTGGGTCAACGCCCGACGAGCCGGCCAACTAGCCCTGAGAACTGTGAGCGGAGCTGCCTCGGGCAACTAGCGCCAATATGGTTGTCCAGAGAGACTGGGCAACAACTATAAGTTATTGCCCAGATATTGCGGCTATAGACTGCGTGTTCCTGCACTACTAACGACATTCGACCGAGGAGCTTGTGGTCATTGTCGTCTCTGCCACAGTTCCTGCCGATCAGGGACAAGGGACGACACGTAAAAAACCGTTCTCTATGAGCTGTGGGAGAAGGAAAAACGAGCAGTCGCTTCCCAGCGGGCTGCTCCCAGCCGTACTTCATGTCGGCTCCTCGTGCTCGTCGAATCTGATTCTCCGTCACAATCTCCCACCGACATTTTTCTGGACTTTTGTTCTACAACGAAGGAGAACGGAAATAGAAATTTCCAACGACCGAACTCATCCCGACTACGTTGACCGTTGTCGAGGGAGCGGGAATTCTATGCGAACTTCCTGGCACCTCGCTGCTTCGCGGAATTTCCTTCCCATTCCCCCGGAAGCCGAACAAAAGATGAGTGATGTCAAGCGTATCCTTGGGGATCGAACTGTAGTTTTACATCGGATCTACCCAAGAATCGCGCCGCGGAGTCGTCGAGACAAGTGAGAACTCAGCAAGCTTTGAGGAGGAAGTCGACCAGAGGACCTATACCTGGGCTTTGTTTCAGTAGGGAAAGGTTATCCGAGATGGAGACTGTAGAACTGTAGGCGTAGACTCAGACAGGGACACGAGTTGCCCTGAGTCCATTCACCGGTTTTCCAAATAAATCTTGGCTCTTCTTACGATTCGCGCTCTAAGTACTCAGAGAAAGTTGGAAGCCCTCGTGGAATGGATGGGATGGAACGGAAACTTCCCAAACAGAAACGCCTCGTTCGGAATCTTGTTCACCCGGCTGGTCAGTGGCGCGAAGCCCCCGAACCCGGGAGGCAGAGGGACCCCCAAAATGAAAGTCTCTGATGCTTCCGAATTGTTTCAGGCATGTGCCTATCGGTGGTACCATGGAACGAGCTCCGTAGATGAGCTCAGTATGTAGTTGCGGAAACATCTGAATTTCGAGCTCGAGCGTAACCTTCCCCCCAATAATGCTCTCGCACTCTCGCCCCACCGAGCTGTGTTGTTACAGCTATGCTTCTCACCATAACGTGCCGGACAGGTTCGTGGCATATCGTAGGTCACGTTTCTCTTGTCTTGCAGACGCCCGAGGCTACTCCCAGCCAATAAGGCGCTCCGCGCTCCAGCGCCATGTCGACTCAATTCAGATAATAAGCGCAACGAGCTGGCCTGGGGAGGAGTTTTTTTTCTAGAGCTACGTCCGGAGCCACACACATGCATTAGCGAGGCAAATGTCTCTCATATCGAGTTTGCTTTCCGCCGATCATCGTCGATCTCGAATGACTGCTCCGAATCAAGGGATTCAGACTTCTCTTGATCGTCACGTCAAAGCGATGAACACGTCTGTCCGGGATTCTTCTTTCGTATTGTCGCACGAGACACTCCGCGGATCAGCAACTCTGGTCGACACTCGTTGAGCCTCCGAAAAAATCATGGTATCATTTTTACAGCTGGTGGTTGCCGAGCTCAGGAAAGGAGGTTATCTCCTTGGGACAGCTGGTCACGTAGAGATACGTACAACGAGCAAAACATCCCCACTGACTACGTGGCTCTGAGCAACCACAGCCACCGCGGCGATGGGCTCGCAGCCCAGGAGGTGGGGTGTGAGTCACGGGATAACATCTGCTGCCTGAAGGAAGAGCAGAGCTCCCATGAATATTAGCAGCACAGTTCATTTGTTCCATCGGGGTACGGCTCACGTGCACGCGAAAACGACCGTAAGACCAAAACTTCCGGTGGACGGCATTAGGCGGAAAGGTTCATCGACCGCTAAGGAGTCATGCGACCCGTCAAAGGGATAACCTTCCCCTCTAGATTCCGAATCACCCCTTCCCTCAAAATGGAGAGATTGAAATGCACGGAGATGCTCCGCGCTCACGCCGACCTGGGCTGAGCTGCTGTTTTAGGTAAAGCGACTTCTGAAGCTGTCCTGTCGGCATGGTGGGGCCGGTCCTCCTCGGAAAAAGGAAGACGCACTCCGAATCGAAACTTTTCTGAAACAGTTTCGGTCGACCTATTCGAGCGAATCCCCGAGGATATCGGAACACTTTTCTGCTTACGCGAAGATCAGCTGCCCGACGACTCCGTCCACTCTATGGGTTGGGACAAGTGTACGGGTCAGCCTCGGATCTCTTGCCGTCTGAGCTTATCGAGCAATCCCTGATGGATCGGACTCGAGGATTCCCTCGAGAGCATTCAGGAGCTGACACTTGAGTTTGAGATCTCCGTAAAGTTTTTCCGCGTCGGTGTCACAAGATGATCTCGCGACAAAACATCGAAACCATTCCTCTGAAAACGAGACCAGCCAGCGAAAGCGGTCCCAATTGAATGTTAGCCAATCCACGGCGTCTCTCAGATATTCGGGGAAATCCGATACTACGGGAAAGAGCAGAACGAGCGGAAAAGAGTAGGAACAGAGCAGGAACGAGATAGGTAGTGAAAGATCCCATTCAGGATCCGGCTCTCGTTTCCGACGCTGCCGCCGCCGCTCTCCCGTTCATCCTTTCTGGGGGTCGTGACAAAGACGCAATCTTTTCCCGCGCCGGGAGAGGGTCCGGGAGGGGGAATCGAAGATTCCGCAGAGCTTTCGAGAGATGATGATCCCGACGAGTAGGCGACGACGAAGACGAATATCGCGCTGGGATCGCCGAAAATTCCAAGCGATGGTTGCTACTTCGGTCGGCTGGTTTGAGGGAAGGTCGAGAAATCTACCCTCATGGTTTTTAGCTCTTTGCCTCGTCGCAGAGCTCCCTTTCAAGTTCTTTGTCACGGAACGTCTCGGTGGCGCTGAAGCGCTCAGTCGCGTAATAACAGTATTCCGGGGTCCGCTTCCCGCGAGGATCTTGCCGTTAGCAATCTCTCACGGCAACCTCCCTCATCCCGTTCAGTGACGCTCAATGTCGGTCGGCTAGCTTTCAGCGTGAAAGAAAATTAAGGAGTTGATTTGCCTTTCCCACCATCACGCCGGTTTTCCGCTCCGCCCGGTTGACAGAAGACAAACGACGTCCTGCTTATTTACGGACGCACCGCCGGAAGTGGGGACGCTGAACTCGTCCTTGAGTTTAATGGGAGGTGACATGGCGCAGAGCTCACATGAAGGCCTGGGAGTGAGCGGAGGGAGTGTCTCTGCGTGCGAGCCTCCCGTGCTTCCGAAAAAATGGTATTCCAGGCATCTGAGAATTCCCGGTCGCGCCGGTAGATTGCCGCCAAGGTCACACACTCGATCGGACAAGGGTAAGCTCACGGGGCGGAGCGCTTCGTCGGGCTCGATCGGGGAAAGGGGCGAGGGCTGGGTGGGCGCTCCAACTCCCCGGACGACCGTGCCATGAGTCTGATGCCGAATTGTCTTTGTACATGTACCTTCAGGCGCAGCTGATTGTTTGGAGAGCCTTACAAAATAAGTTATCGTTGCTTGTTCTCGCTTCGGCTTTGCCCTGGCGCAACTCCGTTTGTCAGCACTCCGTCACCACCCTGGTACATACTATGTAGGTCTCCACTCTCCCAACCCTGGGGGATCCCATAGGGAGTATTCAGTCTTCCCGAGCGATGGAGGAGCAGCAGTAGATTGAATTTCTCATTTTCCCCGATGCTATCGCATACGAAGTGCATAGGGCGGTACAGGAATATCATCCGCCGACTTCCACGATAGAAGGGGCCGTCACCCATGTTTCCAGGGTTTTGACCGTTCTATCCTCGCCAAGAGCTGTCATTGTGCGGTAGGTCTGGATGGCAGAGCAAAAATTGAAGGGCGAACCGAATGATTCTCGGAGTTTTTCAGGAACCAGGCTCCCATGTCCTAGGCACAAGATGCTTGTTTGAATAGCTGGCACGAAAGAACTCTTGTTCAAACTTCATACTCCAACAAACTTGTAAATTGAACCCGGTGTTGATCGTCGGCTCTCAACCCACCAGAGCCGCCGGCGGCGGCCACAACGACGACGTGAAGTCTGCGTCCTTGACTCCGGGGGAAAACTAATGGAGCTGAGGAAGAGCGCTAAAGAGGGCAAAGAACCCAAACGACCAATGGCTCAAGTGTTTGGCCAACTTAACGAACTCTGTCAGAGAGACGCAACGTGCAGCGCGGCTGGCCATCATGAATCCTCACCGGGGTTGAAATTATGCTGCTCCCTGCGCGCCTCACTTCTCCATGAACACCGACTGTTCCTTCCCTCGAGGCTTATTGCCATCACGTTTAAGGGGAGGGAGGTGAGCGACAGAGCATGTGGTATTGTCGTCGTCGTCGTCTTATTGTCTGACGACGACATGGGGAAGACGAGGAGGAGACAACGAGGTATCCACAACAGACCCATGAAAACAAAGATGGGCGGCATAAGAAAAAGAGAAGACAACTGCCCCGGGAGCGACAACAACGATCCGCCAAGTGGGAGAGCGACACAATGTGTTTTGAGATAAACGAGCGCGCTTCTACGGAAACTCACAATCCCCGGAACGGCGGGACCGTTGAGTTCTGAGAACACTCGAAACTGTGGTAGGACGTTTTTTAGTCGCGTCGACGATGATGTACAAAGAATAGGATCGTCTCTCCCAGCAGCGGGAGCTCGTGCGCGAGGCTAAACGGACGAGGGAAATTCCCTCGTTCTCGAGTCTCGAGTCAATGATGTTAGTCATCGACGCTAGAAGCCGACGGACTCGCTCCGACGTACCTCGTATTACTGGCGGGCGCCTCCCCACCGACAGGGTCGCGGGAGGACCAAAACATCGACGATTCACTGGGGCGTGATTTCCACTTTATTGGAGAGACGGCGCCAACAGCCGCAAGTCTGCGCGCAAAGAAGCATGCGCACCCGAACGACCGACCGAGGTCCAAATTGGTGGCAACGATTTGATTAAAGCCGCTGCTCCGAAGGCTGACTGCGTTTCTCCATCAACGACTTCGCACCGCCAAAGGCTGCCAGCGTCCCCTCCCCCGCCGAGCTTCAGCGGAAGCTGCGAGAGGAATGTAACGTGGATTGCACGACGTGCTCGCGGACGACAACCTTCCGAAAAGCCCTCACACGAGTCCTTTTCGTTTACTCTGCTGCTTTCGGAGGATGGCGTCCAGCTCGTGCCGAGAGCACCGGTTCGCGTATGTATGTAATTCGATAAGAGAACGACTCGTTCAGAGCTTCGCGCTTTTCGGCGATCGAAGCCAAAAAGACGCGAGAATCGCGTAGGGTGTTCCGGGTAACGATGGTCGGTCTTGCTCCGAGCGGACGGCGCCGTCTCATTTACATAGAGTCGCTGGAGCAGAGGGGGGAGACTACAGTGGACTCTTCACCCCGACAGAGCAGCCAGATGAGAACGAAGCAGATGGGAGAAAAACGAAAGAAAGGCTTCTGCTCTGTCTGAGGGTAATAAGAAGCGCCAACAACGGGAAAAGAGCCGCTCCCGCTCGTCGGACGGGAGCTCCTCAAGGGCTCCGAGACGTCATCACATTAGGGAGGACTAGATGTGCGAGATAAGCAAATAAACCGATCGCAGCCTACCGGGTGGAGGTTTTGTGTGAACCTCGGAATGTAGACATTCAACGAAACAACAACAGCCATTGAGAGATTCTCGACCTTTCCGATTCCGGCAGTTCGCGGGAGGGGGCGAAGCACGAGCGGGTTCGTTGCGTGAGCTCCTCCTCGCCCCCTGGTCATCCTCCGTCGTCTTCTTCTTCTGCTCCCACCGGCGAGGAGGATCAATCGCTCGGGAACACAGAAGAAAAAAATCGACAAAAACAGCGAAGAACATTCGGCACTCGTTTCCACGAGGCTACAGGCGGATATCCAAATTATCTTCGCCACCGCCTCGAGGAAGTATTAATCACGGTGCTCATTAGGATGTCTACACTCAGTCTCGAGCTCCGAAGGGCATCGGACGGCTTCAATTATTATTGAGTCTAATCAGATGAAAAGTCTGAATTCAATCTCGCCCTCGGCCTGGCGAGCGGGCTGATTCACTCGCTCGGTGCTCCCATGCGAGCTCATGGAGTTGGAGTCGCGGGGATCCATTTCGATTTCCGAAGCGCTCCGAGCCTCGGCACGATACCTCCCTCTCTCTTCCCCTACACGAGTGCGACACGTGTTTCCGGACCTATCTACACCGTGCCAACATCGGAGGAGGGGGGGCGATTGTCTTAGTCAGAATGGTCGTCGACAGACAATTGGCACGGAAGTATCCTATTGATTTTCGCATCACAGGACAGGTTTGCTCGGTGTCCTGATGAGGAAGTCGTCATGTCAGCTATTGAGAATAGGGAAGGGGGGTTCCGTCAACATCGGATCCGATCTGGTCTTCTCTGAGTACTGCTTGATTATTATCGACTAATCAGATACGTTTTCGGAGCGCGGGGCGTCAGACACTGAATTCTCTGAATTCACCGCTGGATTCCGCGTGTCCGATCGAGATTCGGGACAGTCTCCGAGGTAGCTCGAGTTCTCCGCGGAACTTGTGCGAGAGCTCGCGACTCGCTAACTTGATGAGGTCTCCGTGGACTCGAGAGGTCAGCCGATGCGACAGTAACAAGTGGCCAATAAGAAAAGGACAAACTCGCTCCAGCTCCCTCGACACTACCGGGAGGCGAGCCACCCCCTAAAGGCAAGTCGCCCGTCCACTACGAGGGTGACGCCAATACAGCCACTTATATTAATACAATTTAATTATCCCGAGACTCGTCAGACAGCTGGTCATCAAAACTCTATTACTCTCTCCCGGGGAGTCGAACAGCCAGACAATACTGCAGTCCGGGAAGGACCAGATGAGCAGTCTTCATGCTCGAAAATCTCCGATGTTGGTTTCCTGATCCGACTATTCCTCCCAGACGTCCATGAATTGGATCGCGAACGGGAATCGACTATTCTCGGACTCGATAGTCGCGCGTTTTTCGCGTCTTCGGGAGCCTCTTCCCCCTCGCGGAGGGATATCGATTTTCGGCTGGTCCCAGCCGCTATCTCTCGTGGATAGGCAGTCGAGGGTCGCTGGCTCAAATGTCTATTCCTCCGAGGAAGACTCAGCTTCACGCACCCTATACAACTTTCGCGAACGTCGCGTCTCCCCCGAAGTTGCCGGGGAGAACCTCAAGCAGAATTCTCGAAAACAGAGAACCCCTAAATACAGTCGCTTCACCGAAGGCACAGTTGTCTCGCGCGCAACGAATCTCAAAATACGAGCTCTCGGGCCGGGCCGAAGAAAACGAGGGGCCGGTACAGTCAACCAGCACGGGATGGGTCTCGTTCTCGCAGGTTTTAATTCTCGGTCATTGGGGCAGTCGGATGGCGGGATCCGTAAGAGGTGCCGCCACTGGTGGTGAGGGCGGTTGTACGGCGGTGCCGTTGGTATTGTCCGAACAAAAAATAGACCGCTCCATTGCGTCCCTCTGTCAATGACAGCCGCAAGAGGAAAGTGCCTATTTGCTGCCTTATTGGAGACGACGAGGGCGGACCTCTTCTTCCCGCGTGCGTGCGGCCGAGTCGACTGCCCGGTCGGCGAGAACGAGATCTCTCGCTTTTTTCCAAGTGGATCCTTGCATGAGAGACTTGCAGCGAACGACCGGCAATCAGCACGGAGCTATAGTATGTCGGCTCCCGCATTCGACATCACTCTCACCGTCTTCCGACCCTAGACGGAACTTCCTTCAGCAGTCATCACTCGATACGCGAAATTGGAAGTGCGAAACGAAAGCTCATTCGAGAGCGATCCATGGCGGGAATTCCATCAAGAGTCGAACGAACCCGAGATGCTCGGATGTCGCCATTTCAAAGTTGTCCAAACGGTGCGTTTGATCGAATGACCGCCCGGGGACCCGACCCGTCGAGACTGTTGATTTTATCGAGTGCTAGTGGACATTCGGCATCGCCACCGAGAGCCGGGGCGGCGTGTTGGGAACAAACGTTCGGAATGGAAACGAGAAGCGCACTCCCCGTCCCCTTGTCCGAGCCGTCTCGTTCGCGGGGTCTCTCCGACCCCTCGCCGGGGGAGAAAGCGGCGGGAGAGAGGGGGCCTAGCGCTTGCCACCGCAGCACCGTCGTCGGTCGGCAGCTCTGACCGATTTCTTAAAGTGACCGGTCGCCGTAGGTGGGATCCGATGGGTAACGCGGGGTGAGGCGGGGTGCAATGGAAATGGTGCACACTCGGGTGTGGGTTCTGTCGGGCTTGTTGACACGAGCCTGTTTCCCATTCGGCGTGTCTGCTGTCAACGAACGTGACCCAGCCCATACTGGTGGCCGCTCGTCGCACCAATAATGGCGGCAGCTTGAATTCCTCGACGGGTTTTCTATCTCTCATCTTCGGTTGGGCCGAACGAAGTCGATGAATTGTTCACAGCCCGGACCTATGTCGAAATTCGTCTCCCTTGCCAGGATCCTCGTGACAGATCTCATGCGCAGAACGAGATCGACGGACTCACAGAGAACTTCTCGCAGATTCTTTGGGAGAGCCGCGGTCGCGCTTTGAGCGACGATTCATGAATCTGACGAGCTTGGTCCACTCGCCTTAAGCGTACCGAATTAGTATTCCAGCTGTGTCTGCGAAGAACGTGCGGCACCGACGTGTTCAGTTCAATGAGGATCTGCAATGGGATGAGCGACAGCCAAGTCGTGAGGAATGAACTTGACCGCTGTCGCACCATCCCTGCTGCGTCCGTAGAAAATTCACCCCGAGCCCCGCAACTCGCAATCCGGGGATTTCGAAACTCGGAACTCGGAAGCCGTGTGGATACAAGTCGGAATCAGGCGTGAATATTTACGAGAGCTTATTTCTGCAAACCTTCATCGCAGCTTAACATTCGTGATACGTTGCACCGCTGGCGGCGCACAATGAAATTCGAAGCCAATTGACCCGCAACTCATGATAAAACGCAGAAGACCGTAAGAGAACAGTGGAGCTCCAACCTCCAACCGGCTGTCCGCTCGAGGAACTCGTTCATCGGCATAGCCTCTCAACGCGATCGAGGACTCCGCAGTTGGACCCGTCGATCTTGCATAACATAATAGCCCACGTAACGTGGGCAGAGCGGACTATCACGCTCGGGAAAAAATGAATTCTGTACCTATATTCATTCTTACGTTAACCCTTAGGAGTGGTGCTCTTACTCAACTCTGAGATCGGTGAGCAGAATATGGAGCTCTTCCCTGGAGTTTCTGTCCGAGACCTACCAGCTCACGCCATCTGTCATTATCCGGGAAATGTTCGAAAGCATTTCCGAACGACGAACACGTTTGTCTCGCCCCGTGGCATTTGTTCTGAGGCCTGAATACTTCATATAACACGCAGAAGTTTCTGCTGAAGCGGATGGTGACGAATGTGGGAGTGCCAACGATAGATGGAGCTCTACGACTCAGTGTAACGATTGAATTGACTCTTCGGGTCCTCATTCGGGGAGTCGAGAACTCAGATTAGTGACCGGGGCGACCCTCCTCTTCTAGCGCGCGGAATTCTCGGCCTTTGAGACCCAGGGCCTCGCGTAGGAGCATCGTCACTTGAGTTTGTCGCCAGGGAGTCGAGCTGTTACGATCGCCTATAAAGCTCGAAAGGAGCATAGTCGGGCAGCATCTGCATTTTCCGCCAACGCGGCGTCCAACGAAACAGCGGGACGGATGAAGAGCATCGGGAAACTCGCTCCCCTACTGCGTGTTCGGTGGAGAGATAGCCGTTAGATCGTTGCGCGGTCGACTCCTCCCGTAACAAGGCTCATCTCATGCTTCATTCTCCAGCGAAACTACTGCACAGCTTCGAAACGAAGGGCGGCCGACGACTCAAGCAATACTGCAGCCAAGCGGCATCCAGCTCGTCGTCAGGTGAGCTCGTCGCTGAGCTCACAAGTCACACCTGGGAGTCGCTTCCTGATCATCTGCACTTCCGTCGCAACATCCGGAGATAGCCCACTGCCAACATAGAAAGAAAATTTTGGGTCCAAATGCAAGCTACGCGAAGTCGACATAATTGCGGAAAGCGAGACTCGTCACGAGATGTCCAAAGCTCCAACGAGTTTCAAGCTTTCCGAACTCTATTAGTAATACGTTTCCGCGCCGCCGTTCGCAATCGGTCTGAGGGCTCGAGTCGAGTCTGGCCGGGAATCCCGACCAAATCCGAGCGTGGTAACCGTGCAACTGCAGTTCAACGAGGCGTGGTAGCCCTTCGCAATTAGGATGGCGCAATTCATTCGGATTAAGACGTTTACAATCGATAGCGAGATTCGGCTCCGTATCCGAGACGCTCACCACCGGAATGATGTCACTGGTGAAGTAAGCCACGGCGGAGAGAATATCGACGCACTTTACGAGGATTGTTCGAGGAAACTCCGAGAGCGCTCAGAGAGCGGGAGCGAGTTTCAGTGGCGAGTGGTGAAACTCGCCACTGAAACTCAGTTAGTGCAAGCCTCGGGCCGCAGCCTAAAAATGCAATTAATGTTCCCCCTTATCTTCGGCGTAGTTTTTGTTGTAAGAGCAGGCATACTGACTGAGTAGATCAACGCCGGACGCCTTCGTCACGCTGCGAGGAAGTTTCTGACCGATGGGGAGGGGGAGACAGAAGAAAAACTCTATGGAAGTTTTTCTCGGGGGCTAGCGACCCACCGAACGCTGGGTGTACCTGACTAGCCGTTCCGATGATTATCAATAATTCCACTCCTAAATACACGGGGGAAAAAAGGAGGCGGTCGAGGAGGCGTTTATTTCGTCCGGACAGGTTTATTTCAACCGGCAACCGGTACTGGTATAGGTACAGGTGGATGTTCGACAGGTTTTCCAGGGATCGGTTTTACTTCAACATCTTTCCTGAACATTCTATCCATGCAGGGCAGAGCGAGCAGCAAGGAATCTTGAGCTTTCTTACGCTCAGCGATCTTGTCGGTCCTATCGAGGATCTTGTTCGCGGCCCGAACGTATAGCTCCGCAGGCGTGAGCGGGATGACTTCGCCCAGCTCAGTGCATTTGAAAGGAGGAGGTGGAGGACCCAGTGGGGGTCGGGGGAGGCTTCTCTCCTTCTCACCGTCGTCAGGGAAGTCCCTCCTGTGTTCTCGCTCTAATTCGGGAATGGGGCGAATCATGTCGAGAAGAATTCTCTGCTGGTCCTCTGGCAAACCAGTTCTGGGGAACACCTCAATCAAACAACTTCTCGTCACTGGAAAATAAAGCACGGATTGAGGAAAGAAGCATGAGTCACTGAACGGGGACGGGATCTCTTCCACGCCGACACCCGCTCCAGCCGACTCCCTTGGTTGGGGAGCGGAACCGCTAAGCTCTGTCATGAAACCGTCTCGAGAGCCCTCCGACTGGGTAAGTTCGCGCGAGGACAATAATTTTCTTGCCTCCGGCACTCCACTCACTGCCACCATATTAGTTAGCATTCGCGCGGCATATGCGAGACTCCTTCAGCAACAACGAAAACAACTTACGGCCGACGAATTGCTGGAACTGGGCTTCGTGCTGCCGTCGCAGGTCGTGGTGCATCCTCGGGATATGGTCGCTTCGACCGTAAACTACTTGATGGTGCACGGCTTCGGCCGCGAGCACGATCGTCGCGAACAAAGCTGCCTTAGTGTACATGGTTCCTCCTGAATATGGAGATCTCACTCATTCGCTGGCCTTTTTGTATCTTGTCTCATTAGGAAGGTTCGAGGAAGAGAGCCGAAGGTTGCCACAGACGAGACCACAGTTCAAGGTTGACGTCAAGGTTGAGTCGCGCATGACATCGCTCGAACGAGCACCAGATGTAGCGAGCTCGATCTCCTTAACAGGGTTCATGGAATGCCGTTGATAAATAATCAGTTACAAAGTTTCAATCTTAACCATTATCCGCGAACGGGACACCGAAACTGGAGACGAGTTCACGTAATAGCCGAATAGAGAGGAAAGTCCGGAAGCCTCAACGTGCGTCATCGTTCCTAGAAGAGGAACGAAAAGATAACTGCATATCATCTGGGACGAACTAGAATGTTCTCAAATTTGGCTCGAGGTGGTCGGCCGACGTATTTGTGGAAGCATGCACACTCATAGAGTTGGACCGTCGCAGACGGTGCTGGTGTGAAGCTTTTCCACGAGAGTACAGTTATCTCCAGCGCTCCGCGCGATCTTCGCGACGCGTCGTCGGGCATATGGAAGCCCGGTCGAGCGCTTCCACAAGAATCGGTGATTCTACACGGAGATCGACCGATGCGGCGATTGGGGACCATTTTCGGCGTTGGGATTCTTCCAGAGGCCGATAATTCAAATCAGACGGTCAAGCGAGGCTCGCAGAAAACTAATATTGGTGTCTCACACAAGCTTGTGAGCTGAGCAGGATTAGACGGCGATCAGAACAGCTGCGATATGGCCATAACCTTGTTGAGTTTCTCCCGTACCAGACCGGAATGCTCGCCTAGCCGCCGCCGTCGCCGTATCTCGATGCCACTTTCGCTCGTGCGGGCAGCCTCAAGCCGACCCAAATTGAACGAAATCGGACTACGCTGCTATCGGACTACCATTACCCGCGGACTTTCCCGAAACTCTGCCGGCCACGTCGGCGCCACCACGCACCAAGGTCGCACGTCCCGGATAGGACCCCGGGACGGAATTCCCAGTCGAAGAGTCAGAAGCCTCCCGGGAAGAACCCACGATGCTGAGTCGACAGGGCGTTGAAGAGCACAGGGAGCGCTGTCCCCGAAATTGCCTCTTAAAATGCACAAAGACAGCCTTTGAAGTTTCGGAGCGGGAGTCGATATTTTTTCAGGAACATCCATCGGCTTAAAAGGATTTCCCGCTTTAGGGAAAGATCGAATTCGAAGTGAAACAATCGATGGAGGAACCGGGAGGATGCTTAGAAAATAGAACTGAATGAACCCCTCTCCGCTCTCTGTACACATTCGACATCGGAAAAGCGGGGGACCGGCGCTCTGTACTGATATTTGATTTGGACCTAGCAGGAGCTCCCGACATGGAGGAAGGAGAAAATTGGAAACGGGTCGAAAAACCATTTTTCGGCACAACGCTTGCTGTCTGATGTCACAAGTCTATCGTCCGCCGTCCCGTTCAATGGACCTCGTCACTCCAGCGTGTCGTCAGCTGTTCTCTGAAGAGCAGCTGAGATCCGATTTCGATAATTAAATTGTCGAAAAGGACAACGCGACTGATAAGAGCTCTCCTCTCGCTCTGTTCTTCAGGCGTTGTCTCGGCTCCGTTTTCCTGCTTCTTGGGTCGACGCCCTGGGCCAGTCATCCTTCTCTTGCCTCTCGTCCACCAGATCATCCTGTGTAGCGACGAACAAACAACTATGATCGGGAAGGGTCGCGGAGCCGGTAGAATTTCCACGTTTGTTCTCCCCTGTTTTTCTTCCCCAGACGTTCCGACTACTCTACTAGCGTTCCGAATCCACTGAGCCTCAAATGACAAACGGAGTGATTCCCGAGCTAGAGCTCGTATCAAGGTTCCGATGGGAAGATGGGAATGCGCGTCAACTCGTTCGTGACTTCGGGCATTCATTGAGACTCTCCCCGATTAGGACTCCATATTCGAAATCCAACGCTTCCGCTCACGGGACTGACGATGGCTTCGTCAGGAAGAAGAAGAGAAAATGATCCAAAAACCGAAATTGGCGCCAGAATGATTCCTCTGCCAGGTTAGCCGCAGTGAGAGAAACTCTCTATCCTCCCTCTGCTGAGCCGGCAAAGCGAAAAAGAGGAAGTGATGTTCTTGTTGAAAACATTTGGCGCCATTCACCAGGCTCATCGAAGTGTCGTTCAGGAACTCAACAAGGGCGTTCGACGTTCTCTTTTCCCCAGGAGCAGCACCACAGTCATCGTAAGGATCTTCCCGAACTCTCCGATAATGGCACCGAAACGTGCGGCGAGAAGAGCTGCATCGAAGACAGACGAGCCCTCAGAAACGGTACAGGACTCCACCGCGGAGATCTCCAAGAAAACGCGCAGCAAAAGATCCCGAAAAGACCACGAAGAAGACGATCTCGTGGAGGAGAAACTTTCAGGAGGGAAGGCTAAAAAGACGAAGAAAACACCGAAACGTTCTAAATCAGACAACGCGGATGTGGATGACTCGAGTAGTACGGACAAGACGCGAATCGCTTCATCCGATTATGGGAGAAAAGGTGAGGAATCGATCCCGGGGGATGATTCTCTCGTCGGTTGTCCGATTGCGATCATTCGAATGCCATCAGGGTACTGTTTTCCATGAAGTGATTCCTATCTTGAATTCATGGCGCCCGAGGAAACTTGGTCCCAGTTCCGTATGCGAATATTCTCCAATGCTCATGCGGTATCGCAACAAGTTCTACGGTCCTCCTTCTCCACAGGCTCGTGGAAGATCGTGACCTGGAATGTCAACGGCATAAGGAGTTGGCTGAAGAATGGAGGTCTGGAGTACATCGAGGAAGAGGATGCCGACGTATACTGTCTTCAGGAAACGAAGTGCAGTGAAGAGAAACTTCCCCCAGAAGTGACGAATTATAAGGGCTACAAGAGCTATTTCCTTGCCGGTGACAAAGAGGGATACTCCGGAGTTGGGATCATGTCGAGGAAGACACCTCTGAACGTGGAATACGGCCTCAGTCTGGAAGAGCACGATTCCGAAGGACGCGTGATCACCTTGGAATTCGAGGAATTCTTCCTCGTCAACAGCTACGTTCCTAACGCTGGACGAGGCCTCGTGCGCCTCGACTACAGACTCACTTGGGATAGAGACTTCAGGTCAGGGATCTGTTCGTGAAATTATGAACTTGAAAGCTCGATGAGATTCTCATGAAAGCCATTCCCTTTGCCCTCAGGAAATACCTCGTGGGTTTGAAGAAAAAGAAGAGCGTCATCCTGACCGGAGATCTGAATGTCGCTCACAATGAGATCGATCTCAAGAATCCCAAAACGAACAAGAAGAATGCCGGTTTCACCGAAGAGGAACGGCAGGGTCTCACGGATCTTCTAGAAGAAGGTTTCGTCGATACTTTCCGGAAACTCTACCCAGAGCGGGAAGGCGCTTACACGTTCTGGACGTATATGATGAATGCTCGAGCCAAAAATGTGGGATGGAGATTAGACTACTTTATAGTGTCCGAAGATCTCATCGATAATGTCATCGATAACGAAATTCGGAGTACAGTCATGGGGAGCGACCATTGTCCGGTGGTTCTTCATCTGAAGTGATCCCCAGCTCGGAGTCATGATCTCAACTTCAAAGAGTAGAAAGGCTCTCAGGAAAATTTGACGAGAATCTCACAAGTTTTAAACGGAGCGAAATAAAGAACCTTCCACCTTTAGGAGCCTGATCCCTTTCTAGTCATTTCGGAGCGAGGCCTGGCCCCGCGGGAGCTCTGACTTCCCTGCTCCCCAATTCTGGCAGCATTTGTCCGCAGGCCTCGTCCGCCGAGGGACACGATTTTCCACCAGATCGCCGCCGGCAGTATCGAGCCGAGCCGAATGAGCAGGATTATTCTGATAGGTTTGGATGAAAATTCTCTCAGAGCGAGTAATCGTCAGAATCGATTGATGTTTGCAAAGCACCCGCTTGCCTCATGCATCGTCGAATATTTCGCGGTTTCAACTTCGTCTATCGCGGCCGATTGTAGATCCATCCGAATATCCTCAATCAGTCAGAGAGCTCTTCACTCTGACAGGATCGGCGATCAGAAGGATCGAGATGATAATCATGGAGCATTTCTACGGGAGTCTCTTCGAATGAGCCTCCCCTTCGCGAGGAATCCTCAAAATCGATCTATAGACACAGAGCTCATACTTTCTAAAATTTGATTCCAAATTCATCTACTGCGAGTGGAAATGGGGAATTCACTCAGGACTACTCACAGTCCGTTGAAGGGCTTCCATACGAGGAGAAGAAAAACAAGATTCGAGTTTTCACAGTGCGCCATAGCAATTTATACATCACGAGCTCCCACTCAATAACCACCTCGACCACGACCGCCTCCGCCTCGTCCTCCGAAGCCTCCTCGGCCTCCGCCACCGCGGCCTCCTCCGAAACCACCACCACCCCCTCGTCCACCGAAGCCACCGCCTCCTCGTCCACCGAAGCCACCGCCTCCTCGTCCACCGAAGCCTCCACCTCCCCGCCCGCCGAAGCCGCCTCCACGACCTCCTCCGAAACCGCCGCGACCGCCGCCGCCTCTACCACCTCTTCCTCCGCGTCCTCCACCTCGCTGTTGGGGAGCCCCTGGGAGGAATCTTTCGAGGGGTAACAACTTGGCGGGATCGATGAAGAAGTTTTCTTTATCGTTGAACGAGTTGGATTTTACATCGTCGTTGAGCTTCACGGATACCCAATAATCCCTGACGTTTCCAAGGATTTCGTCGACGATGCCAATCTTCTCCTTGTTTTGGAGGTAGACGGGGGCGTTGAAGTAAGGAACTTTGTCTTCCATCGTGACTTTCACAACGATGTCTTTCTGAGCACTGTTGTGGAAATATCCTAGCGGCACGACTTCTTCAGGTGGTCCGGCGTCCTGGAAGCTCGGCCGTCCGCCGAAGCCTCCACCCCGTCCTCCACCACCTCTACCACCGAAGCCTCCTCCGCCGCGTCCACCGAAGCCGCCACGGCCTCCACCACGACCACCGCGGAACGACATGTCGTCGAAAGGAGATCAAACCTGAAAAAAGGAAGAGGATTCAGTGCTGTGTGAGTTAAGGAATCGAGGGAGAAGGCGAGATCAGAGAACGAACTCCACGAACTCGGGATCACAACAAGAGAATGCTAGAACGGTGGGAATCGCGGGAACGGTGGCAGGACAGGAATGCGCGCCCCGCCCTGGCGGATTCCATGAACTTTCTGATCCGCCACGAGATCGCCGATCGGAAAGAACACTACCACAACAGTATGTCTGGGGAGAAGCCGGTTCATCAACGCGCAGATTTCATCGTGAACACTAGACTTCGGTTGGCAAGCTGACACCGCCCAAGCGATTTATTCATCGATAAATGAGAGTTTCTGCCGACGAAATATACCGAAAACACTCACGTTTAGACAAAGAGCAACAAGTTTCGAGAATAGGGCAGAATGTTTTGAAGACCACGCGCGAGCCCACGTGCTCGTGAACGCAGAGAGGACCACTATAACACTCGATGGATGCCGGCAGCGAGAAGGTTACGGGAAACCCCAGACATCCGCCAGAAACACATGTCAGCCCGTCCGGGACCCCGAATACCAGGGACTAGGAACCCAGGAGGAAACTACAGCCGCGGAGAAATACAAAGCGAGCCTCGCGAGTAATGACCGCCCAGTGTCTTGAGAGCAACTCTATCGAGAAGATCAAATTTTTCCAATCATCCAGCTAGGTACCATCAGGACACGGGCAGTGGGGAGAGTGAGGCTGCGCGCGGTATTCAAGACTTCCGAGGACTCGAGACAGTTTTGGAATGCATATTCGGTGGGAAAATTCATATAATCCCCGCACGTGGTAGTGAAGCATCGATTCGAGGGTCGGTCCGTTCACACGAGGTGCGATTTATGTAGCTTCCGTCGTTATCAGTCATGGCCAGATTCGCTATTGTCGGATCGGGGGCCTCTAAATCCCACACCCTCCACATTCCTCGTCAAGTTTCTGGAGTCGTCGATGTCTTCGCGTGTTTTGTTATTATTTTTAGATCACATTTTTCTCGCATTCGCTGCTGTAGCTCGGATTCGGACGACAGACGAACCGACAGGAAACGACGCAGGCAAACTGTGGGAGGTGGATGTTTTGAAAGTGGGAGAGGATTCAGTGTCAGATGTTCGAGGAGGCAGGCCTGAAAACATTCCACGAATTTTCGAATTCAATCCTTATAAGCAATCGGTACAAACCGACTCTCTTTTCATCACCCCGTGACGATTTTCCGTTACGTTCTCATCGGGGCCTTGTAATGAACCGCGACAGAGGTGTCAGCTTCTCCACAACAGAAGAAGTGTACGGCTGTGTTCCGGATTGTGCGGCGCGAAGAATTCAGAGTTGCCGACTCCGATAGCGGCACCGTTGAAGATTAGAGCTAGGACCTCGAGTTTCTGGGAAGCAGAAGGTGAGATTGACATAAAGCTCTTATCCGATAATTGTGCGTCACGAGACAGCTTGATTTCTTTCTCTAATCAACGCCGAGATTGCATCCACCCTCGATGACAGACCCACTGAAAGGGGTCCCGTGACAGTTTGGAGACTCAACGCAGAGTCATAGCATGGTCGGCTCCATGAGCTCGTCAATTCCTTGAATCGTCGGAGCCTTGAGAGTAAGACCAAGACTCACGCAGAAAGTCAGAATCAATCGAGCGTTCTCTTTCCAGATGGACGACCTCTCACCCTTGGGGGTCTTCTTAGTCAGACGGGATGCCAACGGGCATCGACTCCTCTTCAAATTCCCGTTCCAACCCCCCAAAGATCCGCGATCAAATTGTGAGTGTCAAAACAGCACAACACGATGCGTAAATACCCTAACAATCTGGAATGCTTCAGTGGTGTCCTTTTGGTCTTCGCTCTCATCTTCTCTACCTGTTTCATAGCTCACCCCAAGAATCCGTACGCCATTGAAGAATCCGAGGAGAACTTCTTCCAATCCAAGATGTCGAGCACCGGGGATGTCCTCGATGGGAATTACGTCAAGTGAGTGTCCGTGCGGTATATGTAGGTCGATGATTGGCTACCTCCAGCACTACACCGTCAGAGCTTCCCGATCGGTCTGAATGCATCAAGACTGGTCAGATCTTTCTGCTGTATGTTGCTCGCAGCGAGCGGGTCCACAATGACGGAAGCTCGGGCTGCTTGCATGATTTCGACGGGATATAAAATTTAGTTCTTTTGGTGTCTGGAGAGCTGCCTGATGCGCTCCACAGGAAAACCAGAACAACACTTCGATCAGATTTCGGAATTACGTCGTTCTCGTCGCTCCTCCGATCCCTTTCGAATTGAATTTCCCTTCCAGAATCACCGATGAGTCCATATCGAACCTCTTCGCCTGTCAACAAGGTCTCTGCAATCAGAAGTTCGAATTGAAGATCAACAATGTGCGGTTCGTCGGTCATCCTATAACATTGCAAACCAGCGTCGACGCCTCGAAGCCGAGCGTTGATCATCAAGATCTATCCAATCAGATGCTGAATGTTGTATTCGCTCTGAAAGCACAGGCCAGCCATGAAATCGTCCATCAATATCACGAACTCAGCAAGAAAATAGCCACTTCCATCTGCAAGTGAGTGCCTTATTGAGTGAGCTTGCATCTGGAGAAAACTCTCTCGCCGACTGCTTCCCAGCCCGGAGAACCGCTGACCCTACCTAGGTCATGAATTTATTCCGAAAATTCAATTCCTGCTCCCGACTCAGACTTTGTCCTTAATCTCTCTCAGGGAGGAAATGTCGTGCCGGTATTTCACGGAACAATGTCGCAGCATGATCCAGATCCTCGACTACGACGGTAACGAATCGGATATATCTAACGAGGAAGACAATCGGCCGACATCGTTCGAGCGCATTCTTCGCGAATGCGACCTTGCCAGAGTTCTGCAGGCAGCGTACGTGGCGCTATGTAATTCGGGAGCGCTCTATCTGAAGATCAACGGGCGAAATCTCACTCCGTTCTGTGTCGTGCACAAAACCCACAAACTCAACGCACCCTCCACATCGGCTCACACCGATGTACTTCAGAAGTCTATGGATCAGATTTCTCAGCACATCAAGCCGTATCATGCGTTGCTCTTGGTGGTGACCCCCGAAGAACTCCTGAAGCAATTGTCGAGCGATTATCGGCGAGCTCTCGAACGATTGATAAAGTGTGCCTCTGCCACGAAGAACATGATCGAGTTAGGGTACGATACCGACATCGTTCTCGACACCGTGTTAGAGCTCGCCTTCCCACTAGTCTATTTCGCTCATGCAATTGTGATTTTCCCGGTAAAACAAACGAATCGATACGTGGTCGCACCAAACGGTCCCACGAAGCTCCAACACCCGCTTGCCGAAGAGTTTTCCGAAAAGTTTCCTCACACCTCGCTGGCCTCAACGTTGGCTGAGTTCTCCTACCCTACGAGTATAAATCAATTGTACAGCCCCCAGCTGCACGAGCCGTCTCATCAGCAAACAATACAAGATATCATTGTGTGGTGTCTCCAGAAACGAATCCTCATGCAGGTCCATCATTATGTCTACTTGGTCCTGCCCGACGATTCGCCGGAGAACGCTCTTGTCTGGCCCAGTGGGTCTTCGACTCTCAGCGATTATCGCGAGAGTTCCTTGAAAGCCGACAAGGAAAAAGAAAAAGTTCCCGAAGACATGTACTCGGAACTACCCCTCATCTGGAGGACGATGAAAGATCGTCAGAGGAAAATGATTGAAGAGCTACCTGCCTTCAAAAATCCTCAGGATCAAGAGACGTTCCTCAAGCTGTTGCCATTCTTCGACGGTAAGAACCATGTCGAGCACATGATGTATTGCGTGAATGTCACACGAACGAGGTTGTACGCCCTGCTGAAGAATTTCCAAGATGTTCTAGTTACCGTTGAGCACGCTGACCCTGCGTTCGAAATATTTTATAGATGAATCCCCCCGGGAAGTTTTGACTCGAATGTACAGAACGGAATGAACTCGCGAAGAATCACGACGAAACTAAGATAATTATAGTAGGATAGCTAATGCTCATTATCATAGTGGTCATCCTGGAAATAAAAATGAGAAAGTGAGCCCGTGACGAGATCTAGATGCAAAATCAAATTTATTCCGTCTCGAGGTAGCGACATGCCGCCTACGGAGCGGGTCGCGACAGCGTCATTGACAGTAAGATCTAAGAAATAATATACATCAACCGCCTTGTTGTTGTTGTTGATTGCCCATGTGTTCAGGCATATCGAGAGGTGAAATCGGTCTGAACTCTTGCGCAGAGAATTGAGTTATCAGTATTGACATTCCCTCGATGAGGCCGAGGAAAACCGCTCCTGTTCGGGGAAAACATGGTCAGATATTCTCTCCGACGCTCACTTCCTATCATCTCTGCTCCCCAAAACAATCAGAATCAGTTTCAGGAACTACTCCTTATTAATTCAATTATTATCGAACTAACCGATGACTCCCGAAGTTATCACAGAAGCTGTTCCCTGACGCATAGCGAGTGTCGCACCGGTGAGTGCACCCGACATGATAGAGTTCCAGGGGTCTTCCTTACCGCGTAGGTGAACGAGAGTACAATCGAATGTTGAGAAGAGGCCACCCCAGACGGCGAAGTGACCACCTAAGCAAATATACGAGAGTCAGCGAACCGCGCGGTCATGAAGGGACCCGTAAGCCTGAGTTGATTGCATCAGAAGTCTTCGAATTGGACTCCCACCCGAAAGTTCCAACGACAGGGTTGATTCATTCCGAGACGGTGCTGTCCGAAGGTCCAGAATGCGACCGTGCGCCATGCGGAATGCGCGAATACCGCTTATGCCAATCATTCATCTCTCAAGTTCAAGGAGCGAAGCGCGCTGTCGCCTCTCACCTGTGATGGGTCCTCGTTCTTTGATCGCCGCCATCGAACCCAACAATCTCTTATTGAGCCCGATAGGCGCGTTTCTGTATCCTTTGATGCCTTGAAAGAGGGATCCCCCGATGAGACCCATCGTGAAAGCTCCTCCACAGTCATCGACGATGCGCCAAGGGCACGGGTTACGCATGTACTCATCCATCGTAACGGTGGAATCAGAGCCTCAATGACGTTGACCCCGCTCGCGAGAACCCCGATCAGAGCGGGAAATGATGCTCGAAACTCTAAGGCTTGCGGCGTTTCTCGCTGGATTTCCCTGAACGAAATTCTCGCGTACCACCACCACACACACCACCGCACGAGGATTTCGCTTTGATGTGTCCCGCATTCTATCCTCGACACACGCTCTTGTCAGAGCCTTGGCAATAAAACTCTCTCTTATCCAGAGGATTGGATCGAGTGCGGGATACGAAAAACTTCTGTCGTTTCCCATCGGAGATCCAGGATCGTGGGCACGGAATTTACTTGGGTTCTCCGTGATTTGAATTCTGATCGAAAGTCGGTCGGAGGAAGCTGATTGTTTTGGAGCTGAGGCCACCGCCGCTTCTCCCCCCGGAACACATCGACGACAGCTCAGAGACCCACTATAGATTCGTTTGGTCCAGAGTCGTGATTGGATGAGGAAGCCTCAACCACCCCGTTCTGATAAACTTCCCGTGTAGTTTCCTCATCGTGTTGTAAAAAGTGAGGTTAGGCACAGACACTCGACCATGGGTCTCTTCGGGAAAGAAAAATCGCCAAAAGATCAGGTGTGTAGACCCCTCTTACGTCATTATGATTCAACTCAAGGAGAAATCAATTCAGGAATCGACCGTTCCGGTGATGGATGCTCCTTCAGGGCCGTACTGTGTATGTCTCAGATCGAAATCGTCTGATCGAACCCAGAGAGGGCATCGCTGTGATCCGCAGGTTCCTGCCCCGTCCGTGGAAATACATACGTGCGGGGGTTCTTGGACCTCATATCGTCTGGGAGTTCCTAGTGCCGTTCAATCCCCTGATCTCGGGCGACGATTCGGCTCGCCATATCCCTGAGGTCTGCTCCCGATGACTCATCTAACCTTGGGACACTGACTCTTTTAATTCCTGGCAGTTCTCTAGACGCGGCGGCTCACACTCCGAAGTCAGCGCAGAAGTGTTTGACATCACCTGCGAGGGTGATTGAGAAGTTCGATACAATTTTGGGGCACAGGGAAATGAGCGAGCTGTCTTGAATCGCTCTGGTCACTTCCAGGTCCGCGGATGGATGTCTAAGCTCCGCAAAGAAACCTATCAGTTGGACAGGCAGATGAAAAGTGAGTGATGTGCATCTCCTCAACTGTATGAGTTCTGCTCCTCGAATGTGAGATGCTTCATGAGTGTAGATCCCTAATTTCCCGGTGTCTCCCACGAACAGACATCCAACGGGAAGAAGAGAAGATAAAGCGGTCGCTCAAAGAAGCTGCGAAGAAGGGAGACAGAGACGTTTGCTTGATTTATGCCAAAGAAATCGTTCGCTCGCGGAAAGCCGTCTCGCGCGTCTGCGCGTCCAAGGCACAGATCAACTCCGTGATGTTGGGCATCAACCACCAGTTGGCCTCCCTCCGCGTGGCAGGCTCCATTCAAAAAAGCACAGAAGTCATGAAGTCCATGCAAGCGCTCGTGAAAGTACCCGAAGTCGCTCAAACGATGCAAGAGCTCTCGAGAGAGATGATGAAAGCCGGAGTGATCGAAGAGGTACGGACGACTTTGGCTCGCCTCGGAATCATTCCAATGAAGCGGAATAATTCTGGTCTTTTCTCCTTCAAATATAATAATGCTGCGATTGAAATCACCCCAGATGATGGAAGACACAATGGACGAGATCTTGGACAACAACGAGGAGCTGGAGGAGCAAGCCCAAGAAGAGATCGACAAAGTTCTGTTTGAAGTCACAGCGGGTACGTGTCATCTCATTGACAGTTTTGATTGGATGGGGCTCAGAATGTCTCCGATCCTAAGCAACTTCGTCGGGTTCCAGGCGCCCTCGGGAACGCTCCAGCCGCAGTCCACGGCGATCTCGAAGAGCCTGGTGCTTCGAAGATCGACGACGAGATGGAATCAATGCGGGAACGACTCCAAGCTCTCAAGAGTTGAGCGGTGCAGAAGCTTTATGATTGGGCTTGACTGTGATGTGCAATGAACTTACTATCATGATGTGACCATCATATGTCTATTCACTACATCGGCGGACAGTTCGCATATATGTACAGATACCCCACGTATAAACGAGTTACCTATTTATGCTACTAAACCTCGCTTCTTAATTCGATACGGAATCCGTCCAGCATCCAGTGCCTGAGCCGAGCTTGAACGGGAGGAGCTCATTTGGAATCGAAAGGAAGACATGTTACTTTTGACCACGACAAAGCGCTCAATTTATTTACGCAGTGTCCATCTGCACGCTCTCTTCGGTGTGCTTGCCCTTGTCTCCTGCGCTGAGGCGGCCCTTGGCCTTCCTCTCAAGGAGATTTTTCCTGTCCTTGTCGATCTTCAATTTGACAATCTGGACATTCGAGGGGTGGATGGGTACGTAAGCGGAGGCTCCGTTGGCCTTCTCTCGCTGAATACGTTCGATGTAGATGCAGTACTTCTTTCGGTAAACCTGCACGACCTTGCCCACCTGCTGGCTCTTGTGATGGCCACGCATGATTTGGACCTGGAATAATGTACGCAAATGACCACGGGTCACCGAGGCATCTTTTTGGATACATTGTCAGCCTGAGGGAATCCTCCGCCACACATGGTGAGAAAAATCTCCAGAGCCGAGAAAATCGGGATGTACCGTACCTCATCATCCTTGCGGATCGGCATCGATCGCACGTTGTACTTCTGACGAAGATCCTTCGACAGAGTCGATGACATGATCTTCCTCCGGATGTGAGAAGGGGCATTGAAATGCCTCCTGCGAGACGTCCTCCTGGACGATGAAACGAACTCGTTCCTTTTCATTATGTGGCTGTGGACATCACAACAATCACTCGTTAGAAAAGTTTCATCATGTGGCAGTTCGGTTTCGATGGAAGATACAGACTTCGGAAAGGAGGACACTCGTCAAGAGTCAGACTCGTCGCGTCGGTGCGTAGAAGGAGGGAAAACTTCAATGGGGAGAAGCCCCATCCATAGAATCTCCAATCGTGGAATCCCCACAATGAGGCGAGACTTCTCGCCGGGCTGTTACCAGCAAAGGCTGAAGCTAGCGTGGCGCCCGGACACTGATCGGGAGAAATGAATGACCGAGTTGCTAAAATTTCCATGGGCATAGCAGGAGCTCAGGAGGAGCAAGGCACTAAGATTTTCTCCCGAAGATGAATTCCGTCGCACCCGAAACGTGTCCCCCTACCCGGATAGTCGGATGTCAAGTCCGAGGGTCGCAGATATCGAATGCTGCTAGAATTTTCACCGAGGAGCCGTCAGAGCCTTGCGAGTTCCGACAGGCCGATTTCACTCGGGAAGATGCTCAGACTCACTGGATTACTGAAGATTTCTAACCACACCAAATAATACCAACCTCACAGCAAGATGGACGCCGGAAAAAGGACTGCCTGAATGTCAACAACAACAATTGTGTCTAGGTTAGCAGACGCTCCTCGCGGACTGCGAGCCCTCCCGAGCTTTTCACAGAATGCTGCCCTGAAGCTCCGCCGCGAGAGGATCTTTCGGATCCACGCTCGGATACCTCGAGTATGTCCATGATTTCCTGTACAAGGGAGCCGCCGAGGTGCCGGGGGCAAGTGTGCAGTAAGATTCTGTCTGCTCCTAAAAGTGAGAGCGCGCGCCAACAGTACACATTCATCGCAGAGAGAGAGAGCGAGGAGCAACAGGAGCGCTCAGTGGTTTCGAAAGAGGAGCAGTCGTCGCCGTCACTCGTATGAGCGATTGATTTCTATCGTAATTCGCCGCCGCTGTTTTCCTCCGGCAGTAGTTTTGTCGCTCTGCTTAGGGCTCTCGCCGAGTCTACACCAGTGCGGGTCCCCTGATCAGACCTCATCGTCGATCTTACGTATTGGGACACGCTTCGTGAGCTTCACTGATTAGCCCCGGTGAGTGACTGGTCACTGCAAAGTTCTATGGAGTGTCGAAGGGAGCGGTTTAATGGACCGATTTGGATCTAGTCAACGCGTTTACTCCCTCCCCGGGACTCTTGTGCTCTTCCATGCGAGACGACGCTGAAATTCGCAGCAATCAATAAAGTTGCGCTGCTCTAGAGATTGCGTGAGACGGGAGAGCACAGAGTACTGTAAGGCCTAAGGTGCTCTACCATCTGTTCCGCAACCTGTAAGATTTCGACTAATTGATCGTATTTCGTTCCTAGACTGAGTTTCGAGCCAATCAGGATGGTGAAGCTGTTCCACGTCGCCGTGCTCTACAAGCACGGATCTCAGGTCTCCGTTTTGACCGGGGCTAGCGATCTCTCCTCTATCGGCTTCTTCCAAAGATCCAGGTGAGTGATCTTAGAGAGCCCTCCATGCCGGAAGTCCCTGTGGAACCTCCCAAATTTCTCTCACTCGGCTTCGTATTTAGGCCGATCAGTTGTACTCGAAAATCAAACTTTCTGGTTACAATGGTGCCCCGAGTTGAAAGGAGTCAATTCCCCCACACAGCGCGGCAGAGTTCATGAGATTCACGTCAAATGTTGTGGTTGAGAGATGTCAGCTTGCCACCCGGACAACAATCAAGGAAGGAGGTTAGTAATTCCCATCATCAGGGAGCAGTCTCATGCATCGTCGCTTTCGTCTCGGCAACATATGGCTGCCCTGTCAGACCGGAGGTTCCAGTCCCTGCTTGTATGTGTGTCCTGGATTGTCGTTCGATACAGTGTCGTCGCGCTTCCCCAAGCATTTCGTCATCGATTACTAATTCCTGAGGGTCACGACGAGAAACCGTCGTGAATTCGGGAGGCTGAACTCGGCCTCAATTTTTCTTGCCCCTGCATTGGATCCAATCATGGACTGGGTTCATCATTCCGTTGTAATTCCAGAATACATGTGCCATTGTTACGCCCGGAGTGACGGTCTCTCTGGCGTTCTAATATCGGACCATGAGTATCCTAATCGGGTAGCTCACACATTCATTAGCAAGGTGGGTATTTGGAGACTATTTCTCAGAAGTCAGAGACATTGAAGGTTTTCCTCAAGTTTCCTTTTCTGAAATCGTTTGACTCGATCCCACTACAGGTTCTCGATGATTTTGCGGCCAAGTATTCGCCTGATACATGGTCGTCCGGAGGAAACAAACCCCTGGCTGGTCTGGAAGCCCAACTAGCCAAGTATCAAAACCCGAATCAAGCCGACGCGATGTCGAAGATCCAATGCGATCTTGATGAGACGAAAATCATTCTGCTGAATACGATCGACGCCGTACTCGAGCGAGGCGAGAAACTAGACGACCTCGTGGCTAAGTCAGATGATTTGAGCGCCCAGAGCAAAATGTTCTACAAGACTGTGAGTACTAGCTCCATAGCTGCACTCCCTATGAGCTATGAGCATTCGATTATCCCGCACAAAAGCTCAAGCCTCCCTCCATTACAATTGCAGGCGAAGAAAACGAATCAGTGTTGTGTTCTCCTGTAGTGAGAATCGAATATGCCAATGACTCGATAGGATACGAATGTATTGGAACCATCTACATGGATATATCGTCAGTGAGGGATGAAAAAAATAGTAGGAGCCCACGTGTAACTCAAATATCTGCGTGACATGTACAGCGGTTGAATATTCGGTCTGAATCGATGAACTCAGGAATCCTATTTTTCTCCACGCGGCAGTCCGACATTCGGACTCGATGATACGGAAGAATAAAATGTTATTTTTCCACGAGAATACGCTGGATCCTTGATCAAAGGCTCACTACTCTAATGTATTGTTTCCTTGTGATCGAAGCGGTAAAATCGCGTATGATCCTGATCGAGTGACCCGTCCTGGGTAAGTCATGGGAGCTTGGCAGACTCCATGGTTTTTCCTAGGCTGGCCATCGTCGCCATTCCAGAACCTTTTCTGGAAGTTCGGACTCTATCTCTATAGGGTCGTAGTAGTCCCAAGGATACGAAATCCTTATTACCTACTTAAGGAAGCGCATGAAAAGCAGAGTAATCCCCTCTCCGCATCAGAGATTGAATTCCCCGCGGAAACGAGGACAGTGAAAATATAAGTTTATTGCGTAGTCTGCTGATTGTAACAGTATTGCCGGGGAATAAATATGTATTGAATTCTCTCGATGTCTTCATATACTCGTATACGTATTCCAATCCATTATGCAATATTCTCACTGGAAACACATCAATTGGAGTCTCTGATTAAACTTGAACTGCTGCACAACGTCTTCCACTTTTTCCCTGTTTGCCTTCATGGTCCCACCTAGCCGGTCCTTGCATGGCTGCAAAACTTCACTGAAAGAAGCATAATATACGGGTTAGGATTGAAATAGGGTAATCCCACTTGTGTTGATATCGTCTATTGGAATTTCGTCGCAAGCTCAATTCTATCGCTGGAATATCCCTGTGAGAATCCAGATCGTCTAGTCTAGGCCATGCCGGAAACTCACAAGGAATTATTTCTGTTGAGGGAGTGCAACGAAACTTCCAGAGCCAAGATGTCAATGAGAATTTGGAGGTTGCCCTGGGAGGACGTTTTGATATGAGCGCAGAGCCGCGCCACCTCCGCGAATAGGGAAGCCACGATCGGTGGGAGCACGCGTTCCACGAGTCCTGGCGAGATGCGATGAATGCGTTGCTGAGTCTCGATGAGTTCGAGCAGTAATTCCTTAACGTAGGTCGACACGTCGGTCGGCGTTCTCTGTGACGTCCATTCGACCTTGTACTGTTCCATGAGGTCCTCCACTGAGTCGACCAAAGGTCGCTGCAGCAAACCAATGACACGTTGCAAAACTCTCTGATCTAGCTGGGTCAGCAATAGATCCCCGTTCGCGATGATATCGGAAATGTCCGGATATTGTTGGTTCAGAAATGCGCTCTGGATACGCGGCAAAACTTGCTCCCTGCTCACAGCGATGTTCGCGAGCGTAATGAGCAATTTATCCTCCAAACCGAGCCCGATACCGCGTTCGACGGACTCCCGTGATATTTTCTCGTGCTCGGGGGACTTCTCGAGAGAATCAACATACGATGACATCATCAATTGCACGTTCTGATTTATGGCTGCTTTGACGTTGGCTTGCTGGAACATTTGACTAGCGGAGGCTTGGAGCACGTTTTCCTGGATGACTTGAAGAGCTTCTATGATTCGATTCTCGAAAAGTAGAGGTAACTGAGATGATCCTGCCGCACCCTCACACGGTGACGCTCTCCATGTCTCGAACTCGTGAAGTTTCGCGATGTCTGTCAGGATGGGAGGAGAATTATCCTCAATTCCGGCAGTTTTTACCCCTCGCAGTGTATTAATGACATCGAGAGCCACAAGGAGCTTACCATGAGCAGCTTGATTGAATAGGGAGATCATAGCGTGCTCTCTCAAATCGGTGATCAGACTTTGCATACGAGCGGAGGCATGGGGCGGATCCAATTTGAGCACGCATGAATAACAGGTTCTGTAAAAGTGCTGCATATTCATCAGGCCTCGCAAACGCGATATTTTCCGGGACAGGTTCCCAAACTTCGGGGCACACAAACCTCACGGAACGTAGACACGTCGGGAGCCATGGGCCTATCGGTTGCCGGGAGGAAGGCCACGCGGCGGTCGGCTTCAAAGTATGAGTTGGCAGGAGCGCGGCGCGAACTTCGAGGCACAGCGTCGATACCAACTTCAACGTCATGTCGCTGCTGCGTTTTTCTTCCTCTTCGAACGCCGTCAACTGCATCCCTTCTATATCTCGGTGCAGATAGGCGTGTTGCAACCTGGAACGATGAATCGAGATTGAGCTCCGACCACATTCACTCGGGTTTCTCTAACAACGACGACCGGCGATCTATTCCCCAGGATTGACTGCTACTCACTTGAAGAAATCCGGAGCATGGGTGCAGAAGAATCGGCTCAGACTGAGCACGAAGTCTACTTGCGGCGGATCCTGAGTGTTGTCAAGCGTTTGCGCCCGCTGCACGTGTCGTGCTTTCAGCTCTTCCATTTGCTGCAGCAGCCACTCATGATTGTACTCGATAGCCTCCCGGCCCGGATTCCTCTCGGAATCCAGTTGAACCAAGTAGCTGTCGCGAAACCGAAAAGCTTAGTCCTCGGCTCGAATCTTTGAAATTCCCCCGCCAAGTGAGAGGAATGTTCATATTCTGCTAACCTGATCAGTTTTTTGCGCTCTTCCAAAGGCGCAGGGAATTTGCGAATCCCTTGATGCAGCTTCTCTTTGAAAACAGCGACTTTTTCCTCGACATCGTTCAAGACTCGTTTGAAGATTCCAACTTCAGTATCGTGGAAGACCGAGCGTGCCCTAGCGTAGTCTCCAATGACCGTATCGTAGTCTCCCTGAGGTTCCGCATGTGGGAATTAAAGAACTGGAAGGGCGCCAAAGCATGACAGGCCACGAAGGACTCCGCAGACGCTTACCATTTTCACGTTGTTCTCGATTTGGGCTGGCAAATTGAACAAGAAACGGAACTTGTGCAGGATTGCCAAGGAAGTTCGCATCGAATCCGAGTTTTCCTTCCTCCTCAGAATGGCCTCGAAGATCGAGGACGCCTCCTCCAAAGTTTCTTAAATAAAGGATAAGATCAGAGACGAGCCTTCCTCGGATCGATTTCGAAGCCTGTCGCATGAAGAATCAAGATGCATCTCCGGCCCCGGAACTCACTTCTGAGGTCCTGACTCAGACCCTCAGTCAGACTCGCTCCCATCTCGGTGCGATCTCTGTTCATCAGACGGTTGAGCTCTTTCAGAACGTCGAGACACTTGACAATTCCGTAGACATTAGACTTGAGGAATGTTGATGGTCCCTCTTGTTGAGCTCCGACTCTTCTCTCCAACTCCTTGAGACCACTCTTCAAGTTTTCAAACCTATACCAAATATCGCTCGGTCACTGATCCGATCGCTTCGGGCTTCAGGATTTCAGAAGAATCGTGTCAATTATACGTACCCGCTGGACATGTGATTCGTGAGGAGGTACAAGTCCGGGCTGAAATTACTCGCGAAGACGTCTGTGCTCTTGTCTTTGAAGTGAGCCTTTATGATGGCTTCATGCTTTGGACTAAGAGCTTTCAGATCGGCTCCCCCGAGCAAGTTGAGCTCCTTCGAAAGCGACGATGATGAAGTTGGTCCTTTCATCGAGGGGAACGGCGTGTGGAAAAGATGGGCTTCATCGACCCAAACGGCAGATTCGACCGTGGGTGATACAGTCTCGTGAATTCCTGAAACAAGCCCGCGAAACGAGCGCTCGTATCCCGAGTCAAAACGCGATGGAATCCTTCGACAAAATTTCTCTCGTCTCGGAGCTCACCCCTGAACTGTACGGTACAGGTTCCTTTGCCACCAGATTTTGTCGTAATGATGACGTCTCCGGATCCGGAGCAGATCCTTGTCCGGGTGACGATTTTGTGCGAGGATTTCCACTCGGAGAACATTGTGCAATCCATTCCGCAGATGGACACCGCTATAAAGGGAAATAATTAGACAGTGAGGCATGTCTCATCCGAACAAGCTTCGATTCAACGCGAAAGCGGACTGGGACGTCAGTACTGTTCCGAGGGAGTTTTCCTTGAAGCGCTTCGAGAGGGGGACGTTACCGCGGAAAGACGGAATCTTGGAACTTCCGGAGAGGAGGAAGCCCTATCGAATACTCACAGACGAGGTCATTTTGTCCTGTGCCGAGGTTTTCTCCTCGGATCGTGACCTTGGTTCCTGGCGACCCCTCGGCAGGGGACAGCCCGGTTACTTTCGGCGAGTAGTCGTCCGCCATGAGGAGTGTTCCTCACTCCTAAAATTGAGCTGTCAAATGAGTCGCCGTGCAAAAGACCCCGACAAGTTCGCGATCGACCGGCATCACCAGTCTCCCATACCAGTCTCCTATGTGATCGTCGCGTGGGAGCCCAGGGAAGTTGAATTACGCGAACGACTTAAGGTCTAGAGATGAGACACAAGGTCTCCTGCGGTTCAGAGAATTTCCGTTCATTGCTTTTTCTTCGAGCTGAGCTCTTATTGAAAACTATTTCTGTGTCCTTCCGCTGCTGCCCTCTTGGAAGGAATCGTCGATATCTGACTCCTTCCCTGTGTTCCCTCCTTCAGCGTCATGTTGAACCATTATTGATAGATTCTCGGCTGCTTGGAAATCTGCTCACCTCTATGAGTAGCAAAAGGAACGCTGCTCCTCAGGGCAATAATAGTTTAAGGGTGATGTCCTCAGGAGGAGGAGTGAATATCTGTCACATCAGAAGTTCCTTGACACTTCACTTCTATTCTGAATCCTAACCTGACACATTCTCTCGATGGGAGCGGGACATCGGTCGATGGTTCGGCGAACCCCACACACGACCCGATTCGCATGGGTGAGTGGTTTCGAACAGACATGAGCTCATCTTCTCCAAACAGCTGATTTGCCGGACTCGGGATCCCGTGACAGCTGTGCCGTGCGAGGGGGTAGACAAAGCCTTTGGGCTGGCTCTATAGCCTCATGACTGTCACAAGAAATTGAACTCCGTCGGACCGCAATCTCGGAGTCAAAAGCTTATCGGGACCACAAAGATTCGTCGCATCGATTGAGGAACGCCAGAAGATAGAAACCAGCATTCATTATGGTTCACGCGGTCTACCTGGCATCCCTAGCCGGTCAAGATGAACCAGTTCTCTTGTATTCACGCTCGTTCGCTGCTGGGCTCCCCACGAAAACCTCAGCACTCGATACCTTTTGTGCTTATAACTCTCAGGGCGTGGACTCGATACCAGCGGAATCCGAAGAGGTGAGTAATTTTATGGATATTTGCGTTGCCTCTGACTCAGCTGTCAGCTCCTATGCCCCTCGGGTCAGTGGTCGCAGGTGGGCGTCTCTAACTTTGCTTAGAAGAAATACCGGAGCTAATCCGGAGGAGTCTCATTCCGAAGGATCCCCATCAATTGATGCGCGTATACGAAGGGAACGACGTCCTGGATGCGATCCTGTCGGAGGGGAAGAACGAGTTCCTGAAAGCGTCGAATCAGAGCACTAGAAAGGAGAAGAAGAAGGATTTCGCCAGCGGAACATTCCCTATCAAGGACACGCGTTTGGTGAGCTCAATTAAGTGTCTCGTCATGAAGACGCTAGACCCAATCGAAGATGCTTGATGATAAGGGAAATAACTTAATGCTCCCAGATGGTTCACTGGATGTCTTCGCTCAAGGGAACAGCCCTGATGATGATTGCGTCGACGAGCGCGAATGCTTCGATCGTCCGCTCGAACATGCGTTCGATCCTGACCTCCTTGGCAGCCCGGATCCGCTTGGATCAACCTCGCGACGTCTTCCTGAAGGCTCACGTCGTGTCGCTGACTCTAAAATATTACCTGCCCTGTGGCCAACTGCTTCTGCACCCCACCGGAATGACGAAACAGATCGACGGAACGATTGCGAAACTGTTGAAGTGAGCAACACAGCCGTCTCGTCCTCAGCTTTATGTAAATATATCAGAACTACGAAATGTCTGCAAATAGAATTTTGAACTCCTCCCTCTGGAGACTCCACTGAGCCCGGGGCTCTCCTGCAGAGGAACGATTGAGCTTGGAGGGAGCGGCCGAAACTCGATCTCGAGTAGAAATATAGGGAAACCAAGAAATTGTCGTTCTCTGCACTTTTTATTCAACCTCACCTTATCAAATCTTATATTCGAGGGAAGGTTCTACGTGATTGGAATATATTAAGGTAGAAAAATGCTCATCCGACAAGGGATATTCCTTTCAAGGCTCCGGAATCTCTCGCGATGTCGGAGCCGCTTCCAAACTCCTATGATTCGTTTCACTGAAGTCATTACATACTTCTTGACTGAGCCCTTGGGGGCCCCTGGCTCATCGCGCAATCTTGTTTTTATGCATTCGATGTACACTGTGTCATCATTCATTGATCTCGTTCGAAGACTTTGGCAAAGCAGAAATGAGAATCATATGAAACTAATGTCAGATCATCATCATAAATAAAGGAGGGGTCGACTAAGTAAGACCTACATGATATACATAGCCTGGTACTGCTAGACTCGATCTAACCGGTGAAATGAAAAATGACTGTACAACTCCATCTCTATATACATTCCTTAGGTCTCGCCTCTCGATCATGGATTGCAACATCAAAATACTTGTCTACCTCGATCTTTCGGTAACCGGAACTGGGCGGACTTCTCAAAACAAGTTGCCGTTCATAAGGAGCTGCCTGTTGAGTTACGTTGAGGAGGCAGCGACTTCTGAAAGCAGAGAAACAATCCATGAAGCGGGAACCTCATCCACACCCGCCGGTGCGCCGAGATCAGCAAGGGGTCGTTCCCGCTAGCCCTGAGTCTGTTCACGGAGGAATCGAAATCATAAGGAGAAGTAATCCCATATTCTTGAACAAAGCTCACCTGCGACTAGATATCACAAATGTCCACCTTGTGCATGGTGGGAGCGAACTGCCTGCTTAAGCTCTGTCGTCGTTTAAGACTCCTTAGGTCTTGTATACTCTCGTAGATCGCGTACGCGTTCTCCGAGCTCTTCTCCGACCGGGGAATGGTTGAATAGGGCGTCGAGTTGACGCTTTTCTTGCGCGCTGTGTGTCGCGAATACGTCGCGTATGGATTCATCTGATAGGCATTGTATTGGTTCATTTTCATTGTCATTCCCGGTAGCCGCGCACCGCCAGGGATGTTCGTGAAGCAGAAATCGTAGTCTGCGTTCACCGGCGGTGGTGGAGGCTGACTTTTCTTGGCGTACATATAGAAGGCCGAAGCAAACACGATCGCGATTATCACCATCAAAAGGCAGACTAGCGGGACGATTGCGTAGAGAACTTCTCGCTCCGTGACGCGATCTGAACCTCCGCCGGCGGTCGTTTGGGGACTTTTGTTCGGGTCGGGGATGCGGACGCTGATGACGTCCGAGGGTTCGGTTTTCCCAGAATTCGTATGACCGATCATGTAGATCTGGTAGTACTCGTTCAAATTCAGACCGGTGAGTTGATACGTGTTCTGGTTCGCTCTGTCGATGAAAGTCTCATCCCAATTGCTCTGCTCTCCCTGACGGCAGTAAATTGTGAAACTCGTGACTTTGGGGGAGGGCGACGCCCAGCGGAGTGTTGCAGACTGTCCGTCAAGCGACTTGAGGTGCAGATGTGGAGGTGCTATGAAGTCTCCGTCCTCGGTATAGAAGGACATCTCGGAGCTCGCGGGCGAATATCCCACGTCGTTGACTGCTTTCACGACGACCCCGTACAGAGTATTCTTCATGAGGCCACGTAAGGTGTACGTGCTCTGATCTGGTCCCACTGTATGGAACGAGTACGGTCTGTTCGAGTCTTGACTGGCGGCTTTGTAGCCCACGAAGTATCCGGTCAAACGCTCCGAATTCCAACCGGACTCGGGAGGCGGCGACCACGAAATGACGGCGTAATTTGGTCCCGATGATATGACTTGAACGTTCGATGGACCGTCCGAAGGCTGTTCCTCTTTAGTTTTCACGGTCACGGTCCGAGATTGCTCGGACGGTCCTACGTCGTTGTGGGCGATCACATACAGCTGGTATTCCGTCGCCGGATGCATTTTAGGGATCTGAACTGTACTGGATGAGCCGGGAACACTGATATTGAGCCTGAAATAAACGTTGCTGACATCAGAAGCGTGATACTGAAACTCGACACTTGCGTTCATGGCCGCTTTGATTCCACGGAAGACAGTGAATCGAAGCGCTCTGCGCTTTAGTCTCAATGCGGCATCGGCGTATTCGATTGATGGTTTCCCGGGCGCATTTCTAGTGCGGAACTGAATCACATGTCCGAATATGATGTACAGTATTCACTTACTTGGATAGGTCGCGACGTGACCAATACCAAACGTCGTATCGCGTCACCACGACTCTCTTTGGTGGGGACCATGTGAGGCGTGCTCCTCTGCTCCATACCCCCGATAGCTCGAGACCCTCTGGAATTTCCGGGGGCTCCCGAACCACGAGTCGTGCCTCGCCCTCGTCTTGTCCGAAGGAGTTTTTCGCAATACACACGTACCGACCGGCATGTTCGGCGTTAGCGTCACGAAGCACCAGATTTGAGAAAAACTGCTCCATTTGCTTATCGTCGATGAGCATTTTGTCCGAAGAGCTCTCAGGTAGTAATTGGCCATCTTTCTTCCATTCAATCGATATAGGGTGGTCCCCAGTCGCAGCGCATGATATATTAGCAGAACCGCCACGCTCTACTTGAATCAGCGTGCGCGGAAGCTTTACTCGAGGTCTGACGAAAATCCGAACTGTGGCTTGTTTTAAGAGTGCGGAACCGATCCCGTTTGATGCTTCGCACGAAAACATGCCAGCATCGATCTTCTTCGCCGAGCTTACAACTAGTGCGCCATCGGCAGTGATATCGTAGCGGCCTCTACTCAAAACCTGGTTTCCTTTCATCCAGCGGTAGGTGGGCTGCGGGGAACCCCCAGCGTGACACGGTAATTTCAACACCTGGCCCTCCTCGACGTCCTGATCGAAGGGCTCTTGCAGCCAGAAAGGTGCTACGTTCACTTGAAGTTTCGCTTGAACGGACGCTTTACCGGCGATATTCATGGCCTCGCATCTGTATTCGCCCGCGTCGTTTTCCGAGAGAGACTTGAACGTCACCGTCGACGTATGCTCGGTTTGGGTAATTATGGTGTTCGTTGTCGAGTACAACCGCACCCCGTTCTTCTGCCATTCGAAGGCTAGAGGCGGGTCTCCGATCGCGACGATGCACGTCAGTCTGTACTCAGTGTCTTTAACGAGATCATCCGGTATCGCTAGCGGCGTCAATTGCGGGGCTTTCACCGCCTCGACACTTTGGAAAATTGAAACAAGCAGGAAAAGCGACATTTTCACTAGTGCTGGGAGTGCCGGTCGACTCATCTCGATGATGCATACGCTCACTGTCACTCTCGGATCGCTTCCACGAAACAACCACTGGTCGAATTTCACTCCATTCGCTTCTCCATGTAGTCAGGAGCTCTATCTGGGAGCGCGGCACTGTCGACGGCGTCGAAAAGTTCTCCACTGGCCGGTCGTCTAAGACTGCGCGCAAACAAAGCTGTCAGATGTGAGCGAGCGAACGAGCCAGCCACCTAACTGATAGCGCTGTACGAACCCCTAGGCAGCCATGTTGAGTTCCCACTCACCCAGCGGCTGCGGTAGCCGCAGCAGCTGAGTGAGTCACAGTTGGAGGGAAAGAGTGGGGAGGGATGGAAAGAACGACTGCCCCACTCGACAGGAGGACCGTGCTTGTATTGGGACTGTCCGGCTTCGTCTCGAGTTCAGATTGAAGTTTCCGTTCGGAGTGGCCTCAGATTCCGACGGAGCATGCTGCTCTGTTCTCGGACATGCGCCGAATCCTCCCCCTGAGGACTCTCATGCTCCGTCATTATTCCTCGGATGATTATTAGATCTCGACTTTCCTCGAGAACCTGAACGAATTCCATCAAAAATCCTGAAATCCCGTTCCTACTCCGACTTGGAATCACATGTCGTTCTGGATGGCGATCGCCTTCTTCGCTCATCCCCACCGCCAGCTTGACATTCAGAAGATTTTCACACACTCGACGTCGACAGCGAAATCATTAAGTGACTCCGCCTACGGAGCGCCAATCAAGATTACGTCACGGACCGCGACTCCCATTGTCATCGCTTTCAGAAACAGAAAAGAGACACTCGCCAAGATATGAACGACAAAGAAAAGCCTCAGTAGCGGTAGCATCAGAACAGAAAATAGACGACGAAAACAAAAAAGAAGATTCAGATTCATCTTGGGGTCAAACAATAGTTTACTGTACAGGGCACGCTCCCTCAACCATGTATGACTGAGGCATGCTCGCCTCGAATGAGGACTATAATAACGGTTTGATCGCTCCGTTGAATTCCCATGGAATGACGGCGACGTAGACCAACATGTTCTTATCCACTCAGTCGCGATTGGCATTCAGTAAATTCTGTGGGGGAGATCTCATTTCTTCTTGCTCAGGGTGCGTTGCTTTTCTCCGTGCTCCACCACGTGTTCGTTCACCTTGAGACCTTTACGTCGACGAACCTGAAACAAGCGGAGACAAATTTCAGTTGTCTGTATGGAAGTTTTCTCCGCGCCTCCCCGTTCACTGTGGTTCGGTCCCGCACTGATTGCGAGGGGTCGGTAGGTGGAAGGGACGAGAGACTCGTCCATTTTCCATCCGAGAGCCAAAAGGAATTTTCGTCTCAGGCAATTAAGAGGGGTTCTGCTAAAAATGAGGAGGATCGCCCCCGGAAAGATGAAATTTTTAGAAACTGCACGCGCATGTACATATGTATGTGTATCTCTCATGGAGCGTTCTTGTTGCGAAGGCCACGCGTTGCAGATCGATAGAACTGTTCTCAGGTCAATCGTGACCGAGAGTTTGTCCAAGACCGATCAACGCTGTTATCAGATGAGGAGAGATTACTCGTTCCCACAACGAGAAGAATCGCTTTCTAAAACAACAAAGCTCGTCCTTTGCTTCCGCTCTGATACCAATCGAGCCGAATTCTCATTCGAATGTCTCGATTTCGTAATCAGGGAGGGAGAGCTGCTCGAGCTCCACGAATGCTTGACTCGGATTGGCACGAAAATTCATAAATATTGCCGTCCATTTGTACCGGGAGGTCCCGACATAAGTTCTGTTACGGAGGCAGTGCCACGCTGAGACAAAGAAGGCTCTCGCTGCGCCACCTCCAATCCCCAAAGTCGAGGTCTGCGGTCTCGCTCTAGGCGATCGGACGGCAGGCCCATCAGATTCTCAAAATTCAGTCAGCAACGGAATATTCTCAGAAGTGGAAGATGAAGGGAGCATCTAATCTGGGAAGGAATGAGGGGGAAGGGGAAGCGGTGACAGCTTCGTCAAGAGAAAGTCAGCCGCCGACGCTACCTCCTTAAACTGCACACTCTTAGAAGATTCAATCACTGTGTCGGACACAAGCCGAACGTTCTCGACAAACGGATCGCCCCTGTTGACATGCAGGACGGAAGGATTCTATGCATCGTCAGCGCGTACATCTCTAATCCCGATAGAGGCCAAAGGAATCGATCGATCTGCGGTCGCCCGGTCTCCAGTTCGAACACCATCCTCAGCAGCTTATGGGCTTATTCTCTGAGAGATGATCCCATTACTGGCCTCGATGACCGACGAACAGTCATCGGATGCATCCCTGAGCTCCATCACTGACCCAAGACGAGGAAAGGAGCACATCCGTTCTCCCGAGAAAGATTTCCGAGACTCTCTCCAGAACGACGCTCAGAGGGAGCCGGAAATTCAAGGAAGTACTCACTTGGTTCATGTATTTCATGGCCCGGTTCTCGGAGTCGGCCTTCTCCCCGAAATGCGAAAGCTCCTCCTGGGTGCGCGGTACCCAGAATGGATCCACGTCGATCACTTCCCAATGACTAAATATGAGTTGCGGCTGTGCGAGTCCACTGGTCTGCTTCCTCATTTCGTTTGCAAGTTGGAAACTTTCCACAACGGGTACAACCGCTGAAACTTCGAAGGACGAGCTACCTTCCACCAAATCACCCGCCACAATACGGCCGTGTCTTCGGTTGACCACCGAATACATTTTCCTCAAAGCGTCCGCTGTCACTTGGATATTGCACTTGTACATCGCTGCCATCAATCTCTGCGGTTGAGCCTGTGGGTCGGTGGAGAACGTTATCTAAAGAAAGTTCATCCGGAACTCTCCATGCGGGGAACCCTTCGGTGTTTGCGGGGATTTATCTCACCTGGAATGCTTTCCTGCAGCAGTCTTTCATTGTGGACATGATCTGTCCTGATAACGGTCCATAAGATGATAATTTATCGTCGCTGTTCATCACTTTCCACTCGCTGACTCTGAAAGCGACTGCTCGCAGAGGTTCTTCGCACAGCGGTCCTGCCAGAGTCGCTAATTGGAAGCCGAAAACCAGGTTGCTCTCGAAGTTGTGCAGATCACCGGAGCTTTTCTCGAGTGCTTGCCAATAATTTACCTGGAAATCAAAACATTCCACATAAACCCAAGGCCCCGATACGAGTCGTAAGCGATGATGATCTCGACTCCGGGGTACGCACCGAGAAATCCTCCATGTCGTTGATGAGGATGTTCGGTCCGCATTTCTTGGGGCCGAAACTCCAGATACGGTCGACATCGAAATCTTTCCATTGCTCCATTTCACTGCGATCGAAAGCTTCCTTCAGATCGGCCCGGAATTTCTGAATCTTCGTTCGGAGCTCATCATCGATCTCGGAATGTTCTTCTCCCTCAGTTTTCTTGGCGAGATCGAAAGCTCTCAGCAGAGTGGCCTCTTTCTCCAGAAGGAGCGCCACATCTTCCGGAAGAGGCGCGGCTCTGATTGTCAGAGAGCTCTGCTTCGATGGGGTGAGGAGAGTAACGCTCCCATCGGCATTCACTGTCCTATCGTTGTCGCAGGCGGAGAGTTTATTTGTGGTGACATCGATGAGTTCGTTCACCATGTCCATTTTCGGGGGTTCGACAACTGTTTCCCTGAATGGCACGATGGGGGCCGACACTGAGATGTCGATCTTCGCGAAACGCTCTCTCAGATCTAGCAGGCATCGTTCCAGATGAACCTCACCCGCAGTAACAAGAACACGCTCCCCTGTCCCCTGGAGTATGACCTGCACGCAAGGGTCTGCCTGATTGAGTAATTTCATACCGTGGATCAATTTTGGCATATCCTGCATCCTCTTAGGTTCAAGAGCCACACGCAGTATGGGGACCACCGGTGAAGTCATGTCTGTGAACGGAGGACACAGCGGACTGCTGCACAGAGTCGAGTACTTGGCCACATGGTGCTCAAGCGCACCGCCAATCCCAAGAATGTTCCCCGCGGGGACTCCGTCAACATCCGCGAGTTCCCGTCCCATCATCAGGTAGAGTTTATCCACTTTCAATTTCGTCACATGTTCGTCTGACTTCAGATCCTTCAGAGTCAATGCGGGGTCGACATCGAGCTCCGGGTGCTGTAATTAGTTCAGACTGTCAAGAGAAGTTCAAGAAATTGTTGCTGATATTTGGGCTTGTGATCGGACGGTGTTTCTATCCCACGAACCTTGGCTTTGAATGATTGAGGGTCGTGCTTCGGTCCCAGGACGAAAACTTCGGCGCCTCGGCGCACAGTGCCGCTGAAAATTCTCGCAAAGCCTACGAATGCTGTCGATGCCTCGTCGATTTCCTCGGCCGCCGTCGCGATCGCTTCAGGTTCAGGTTTCTCGTCTATCGGAATACCATTTTCTGGAATTTGAATGGGAACCTTCAGCCTCGGTTTCGATGCGTTCGTAAGATCGGCTACGTGGCGGAATTTCTGAAGATACATATACGCCACTCTCGACGGAGCGAGTACTCACGGGGATCTGCCTTGTTCTGCGACGCGAGATAGGCCTTCCGGGCCTCTTCTCGACGTTTCGCCAGATCTTCGAAAGTGAAGAGCTCCAGCCGGTTCTCGGGCAGCTGAGAACTCTCCACCGCAAACATCTTGGATACAAAGATGATCACTGGAGCTTCAGTCGAAGGATCCCCTTGCGACAGTGCTGCAAGATATTTCTCAATCAGGGAGCCCGGTCTAAACTATGGCTTTGTCACCGGATTCTCCGGACGTTCCCCGTGTCTCAATCTATCGTCTCTGAGTCTTCGAATAACCGAATGGGTGTACGGTTGCTCGTAACTCACCGCTGGTGATTCTTTCAACTTCTGGATTCTGCTCTCCTCGGACGTTAAGCAAATGATCAGCTCTGCTTTTCGGCATCGTTCGCGGCGAAGGCAGCCTGGTCAACATCTTGAGAACTGCTTGTGAAACAGGTAACCACGAGCCCAACATCGCTGATAGCTTCAGCCGAGGGTCCGATTGACGAAGATCTCTGGCCTGTAGCTTGATACCCAACGAGCCACACATTTTCTCCAAGGCAACATTGTCTCTGCAAATTGGATCTCATTAGAGGAGTTCTGGAACCTTTCTCAGCATTCTCCATTCAATCGATCACGATACGGAAATAACTCTAAAAATCGCGAAAAAGATGATTGCTAATCGTGAACAGGTCGGCTCGATCCGAGAAGTGGGTTCTTATTGAATTCCGCAGCTCCCGGATATAGTGGGTGCTATCCGCTAGGAGGTCGAACATACGTATACACAATATCTGGCCTACGCCATCATAGACTTAGACTGATTCCTGAGGATAACTTACTTATTAACACAAACTGCCTCATATATATCATAGATGCCTTGTAGGACGAGTTGGGCGAATAACGGCTTCTTGGCCTTTGCTTGAGCCCCTTTCTGAATTTTCTTCGCTTTCATATTCAAATAGAAATCCCCCCACAGGGTTCGTCTCAAGACCTCCGGACGCACGCCCAACTTCAGAGAATAAATCCGGGCGAAATCTTCAATCGAGAAACCCCAGCCGTCGGTAGCTGAAGTGAACACGACGTTTCCTCTGATGGGGTCGAAGTAGAGGTTCGAATCATCGATTTCATCGAGTCCCGCATCCCAATCGAAAACCTGATCCTGAATAAGGGGCGGACAAGATTAGGAAATTCAAACGCTGGGGAGTGAAGGGGATAGAGAGGTGCTTACGGGAGAAGATAATTCTTTTCAATCGAGGACTCAGAGTTGCATTTTGCTAACCTCGCTACATTCACATTTAGAATCGGATTCATCGTGTGCAAGATTCATCTTTTGCAGAGCCGTTTTCGTGAACATTTCGCCAGTGACTGCGTTAACCTGCTCAAGAACCTGAGTCAAGTACACATACGCATCCAGAGGAGTCATCTTCTTTTCCACTATGAGTCTGTCGATCTTGTTCAGAACCAGGACCGGATGCAATTGTTCCCGGTAAGCCATTTCTAGGGCGACCTTCGTCTGCGCGCACACACCTGAAATAAAATCATTCAATATCTACTTACATCGTTCGATTCAATCTCTCAGATCACGTCTCCTCGAAAGAAGACCTAGTCGGGTTCGTGTCCGCTTCCCGTCTACACGGACCCCTCCTCACCTTCGACAACATCGACGACAACGATGACGCAATCGCAGAGTCGAATGGCCGTAGTAACTTCGGATGTGAAGTCGACATGTCCGGGCGAATCGATGAGATTTATAAGATAATCTCGATTGTCGGTCTCGAAATGCAGGCTGATCGCAGATGATTTCATAGTGATACCCCGCTCCTGTTCGTCAGCGCGCGAGTCCATATATCGAAGCTGGGGGAACAATCTTATTAGACTTCAGGTTGCATGCGGGGATGTTCCCATCACGAGATCGACGTGCCGCTCATCCTACCTTTCCTGCCATTCTCTGAGAGATGATCCCATTACTGGCGACCAATGAGTCCGCCAGCGTGGTTTTCCCTGTTCGACGGAACATGAAAATTTTAAGCCCTTCTTCCGAAGATTCAATCGTTCGTGACGAGCTATTTCTAAACGGATGCACCGGCTTCCCCTATTGCGGAGGTATGTTTCCAGATAGTCGCACCCCTCCCCCCGGCTTGACCCTCACTTAGACCGTCGACTGTGAAACTCTCAACTCACCATGGTCAACATGTGCAAGGATGCAAACATTCCGGATATTTTCCGTATTTTTCTGAAGCTGCTCCAACAGCTGTACTGAAGTCCTCTGTCTCAGCATGTCCGCGCTGGAATTCGCTCCGGACGCCGGAACAGCACGCAAACAGCACAGTCGGAATTATACGGTCATGGATGCGGGTCTTCGACCCTGAATCAAGAACTGTCACGGAAAATAGGGGAGACTCAGAACTTCATGCCAGACTTCCGTCGGTGTGGTCGACGTTCGAAATTCGAACGGGAGTATGATATAGAACCCAGCGGCGAGAGCTACTTGTGTAAGAGTGAGAGACCGCGTGTTCGTGTTGACGCGCGTGTTTGGGATTTGATGGTGAGAGTTGAGAGTGAGGGTATGGGACCATGGGATGACGAACGACAACTTCTACTTTCGCCGCCTGAGATCGACGATTAATGGTATTCGAGGGACCGTTCGCCCGACTCTTGCTGTTCGGGAGAATGATGATTGAAGAAATCCCGCAGGGTCTCGATTCTGAATCCGAGAGGTCACTGTACTACCCGCCTAGAGCTAAGCCGAGTGATAACAAGAGCTGTTTCTAGTATTCTGCGAACCAGCACCCGAAATCTAATGCGCGGATGCGACCCGAATTCTGAGGATTCCCGGGCATAATCTACTACGGAAAGAATCAGAGAATTGAATGGCTAGTTTCGGACTCCTCTTAGAATCAGCATTTTTTCCCTATGCCCCAGCCCAGAAGATGGGTACGACTCTGTAACTTCAGCTTCCCGATCTGAGGGGCATTTCGAGGAGGTCCAAAAATAGGGACGCAGATCCAGTGGATCGTATACCAGAGCGAGGAAGAAACTCGAATTGCGACGGTCAAAAATTCCGGGCGGCCGGATCTCCCAGAGGCTCATAGGCCATAGGTGCTTAATGTTCCCAATCTTGAGATGAGAGCCCTCTGCCGGAAGTCCGAGAGTGAATCTGCAACATCCGTTCCATCCATTTTTTTATCCGATTGCAGTATCTCCGGAAATATCATTAAGTTCTCAACCAGGCGCGTCCACAGAGGGGGAGGGGCTAGGGGGCTATAGCCCCCTCCGCGATTGAGAGTTCGTAATACTGAGGTTCAGGAGCGGGACGCCCTGTTGGAAATGAGCCCCATGCAAGAACCCGATATAGCCCCCCCCCCAAAAGAATCCTGTGGACGCCTCTCTTCTCAACTCCCAGAGCCGGGCCGTTCTATTGAAGACGGGCTCAGCTCTCGACCATCAGGGAAGGATTCCGATCCGCGTTTTCCGCCATATGTCATTTCCGGGCTGATAATGCACACTTGTTGCTCGAGGTGAATTCCTGCGGTGACAATTATTGCAGCGAGATGTAACATTTCAAATATCTCTCCTGACTTTTGGAGATGAAGCGAGGAATATCAGAGACAAATGGTCATTGCACTCTGGATTGGCAGTCCACGACCTTCCCCGTTTCGCAGACCCCTTGCAAGGCTCGAATAGCTCCGTATTCTGCTAATCCCTTGTGATTTGTCCGATGAGCGGAGCTCAGTTGTCTTCGTTCCATGATGAGCGCACCGAACCATCGTACCAAATGATATCAGATGAAGCTACGTAGCATTCGATCTCTGTGGGATTTCTGATGAGTAGATCAATCTCCAAAAACTCTGGTCCCCCGATCGGCCAGGACTTCGGGAGTATTTAGTGGTCCCTGATCCGCTCCCATTCGCGCTGTCAGCTCCCATCAAATCCATTGTAGATTGTAGCTCTCTCAAGAGGAATCTCGCGGAAGAACGATGCAAAGGAATCTTAGGTAGATCGCTTCGATGCGGATTGGCGGCATCGATCTAGAAATACGCATTCCAATCAGACAATGAAGCTCTTAGCCATAGGCTAGAGAACCGAACCCGGGGTTCACCTCCGGACGCGCGGTGAACCTTTGATCCCGGAATTCTCTCGCTTAGCTAAACGAAGAGGACTTCGGCACTATTCAATCGTAGTAGGTTCCTCTTTCCGACTTAGAGTCTTGACCCTTGATGCGGCGTGTAGCTACAACGAGCGCCGTGAGAAAGGGATCTAACTCAAGTATTCGAGCATCCTCTCGGAAGATGACTCACATCCCTTTGCTAGATATGGACTAACTAAAACCTAGTTAGAAATAAGCGACGTCTATTGCATCTGAAACCCGAGACCGCTGGAGCCCCGCACGTGATCGAAGACCCTGACTGAGTCAGTGGTATCCCAAGTTCCCCCCAAAACCTGCGATCGAGCATCACGGGGTTGACACTTGAGGGACTTGTGGTCGGAATGAGATCTCAATGAACAAAGAGCCATGATGAAGCCATTTTTTCGCGAGATTTGGTTTGAGAAATGCTCTTATTTTGAACGCCGGGTATTTCTCGTACCTACTCAAAGAACAATCATCACAATCATCGCAGGAGTCTCGCCCATGTGATGGAAGATTATAAGCACGCATTGGACGACCGAGAGGGACGAACCTCTTCTGGAAGAATGTTCCGAGCGCAATGAGCTGGGTCGAGTTCGCAACAGCTTGGGAGCGTAGGAGGAAGAAATTCGCGAGACCGCAGATGCGCGAGACATCCATGTGGATTCCCGAATTTCCATCCGGATGTGGAAGAGAGAGCCTGGATCATCTGGCGGTCGTTTCTTCGTTGGCTTAACCGACCACTCAGAGGCTCTAGCGTTGAAGTTCTTGAGTTTCGCAGAGGGGGGCTGAGGTAAACTTCAAAATGACTTAGGACGGCTGGATTAGCGGCATTGCCGATCCATTAGGAGCTATGCCGGGGCGGATGATCGAGGGAATGTATTCCGCAATATTATGATTATCAATGATTATTAATGATTTCCGGGTTCAAGCTCGAAACGTACAGGCGAGCTAAACAATTGAGAAGCGACTTAGGTACATGCGAGAATCAGGAGCAACCGCCTCAATCCGTGACTCCATGCGGAGCCATGAGATCGTCTGACCCAGACGAAAGGTTTCCGCCCAACAATCTCAGCCATCTGACTTCAAGGCTTGTTTACTCGTTACTTCCGGGATTCCTCTAGCTGGTCCTATTCGCGAGCGATACATTTTTAGTGATGGCCGGGGCTCTCGGTCTTTGCTGTGGGGAATTCGTCTTGGGAATCGACTTCAACTCATTCGTGGGTGAAGAGGCATTAGAGTTCTCGCTCGAAAAAAAAACGGATCGGATTGACAATAAGTGCTTGAGGAACGTCATCGGATCGCCTCGTGCGCCATGTCTCCGGCGCTCGACGGCTATCAATAAGCAAAGCTTGCGAATAGTGTCCGAGATATCCGAATCCCGTATTATACTAATCCGTATCGTCGGGCGAATGTGCAACCGACTTAAGCACTGAATGAGGTAGGCAACGATGCCTGGAGGAATAAGTTTACCGCATTTTCCATTTCAGCGCGGCTTCGGGCTCTTCCGAACACTTTTCGTCCATCTCATCCTGCCTTATCGGTCAATCTGAGGCACGAGAGGGTTTCGGACGACTTCTCTCCCATTTCCTAATCGCAAAAACCCGGGTCGATGCCAAGGCTAGGCGTTCGTTCGAGAGCGTCTTGCTGGGAATCCTTGGAAGACGGTGATGGACTCGCCGCGCCGTGGCATCCTGCAATCGTGACTCCAGGCCCGTCACGTGATAGCAACATCTCTAATATCCTAGCGGAACCGGCGAGAGTTACGAAAAGGAGTGCGAAGAAGTCAGAATCGAAATTCTCAGAAATGGAGAATCAACTTGAAATGCCCACTCTGAAAAGTCACCATTATCAACGTTCGGCAGCCGCTGGCTATCTCCCCGCTAATGCCTAGGGCCTAGGGTATGGCTCTCCTGCGGTCACTAGCTGTGGCGTCCCTTATACGTTGCAAGAATGCGGATTGGGTGTCAACGTGACGGATTCTACCTTCTGGAGCGAAATGATTCTCATCTGATACATCAGTCAAATTCTTAAGAAGTCTTCTCAGTTTATACACTTTTTTACAGAAGGTCCTATTCGATGTTGTGACACTACTCCGAAGAGCCCGGTAGCATTGAGTCTCCCAGAGAAGCTAGAGCGGCAAATTGCGGATCTCTATAGGCACTCTGCTCAATCATCTTGAAGTAGGACGTGTCAGTGAATTCGGGGAGTCGGTGCAAGATCTTCCCGGTGTCTTGGAGTAGCCGGCAGAGACGTTCGAGCTCCGCTTGCACGTCCTCTGAGAATGCTCCGCCCTCGTCGGCACTCCGTATGAAGCCAGTTATTTCCTCAGCATGCCCCCGGAAACTTCTCAAGAGGTCTCTGGGAAATTAGACTCGGCTCATTCGAAGTTCTTCTGGCTCTCGTCTGTCAGCCGGATTTCAATCTGTTCCATCTCGCACCGGGAGTCTACTCACATTGGATTCACTCTCTCGTCGTAGAGGAGCTCGACCGGATCTCCCTGAACGCTTCCGATGTACTCGACAATCTGTGCAATAGCTTTCCAAAACTCGTCGAGGTCCGTAAACTCCTTCGCCTCTTTGAGAGGCGCATACATATTTACTGTCATCTCGACCAGCCTAACGTCGAAGAAATGGCGCTTCACAAACTTGATCATCTGGATCCTCTTGAAGACATTCACGAAGAACCTGAGGTTGGGCCGAAATAGAGTTCAGACGGGAGAAGGGCTCGAGATCAAAGCGACGGAGTTCTTGGAATCGAGAGACCCCTTGAATTGAGGGCTGGGCCATCGACGTCTATCGCGAATGCCGAGAGAAAGCTTCGGACGACATCAGAGCGATTTGCGGATTGCAGTTCCAGCTTCACCCCGAGGCGAAGGTACGACTCCTTGAAGTCGTCGCTATCACGGATGAAACTTTGTCGGAAAACGCGGATTGGATCCGAATGGAACTCACCATTCTGGCGTGAACGGGAAGTCTTCATCCGCGTTCTGGAACTGCGTCATGCAACTGTTAAACCCCATGAACGTGAAACACTTCCCAGAACACCGCGTCGAGACGTTGATCAGGAGTAGAATAATCCATGCGGACTGGAATGCGGAGAGGTGCCTCGTGATCTCTCACTGCCGAGGCTTTCAAACTTGAAATTTTCATACATATAGGTCTCCCAGCATTCCGTGTGGAAATGGCGATCTCATTCAGAGTCAGTCCAGCTTGCCCAATTATCAGCGCTCGTTTTGGGACCGAGAGTCAGAATAGGGGAGATCCACCAGTTATGGACCACCCCACCAGTTTTGGACCGGTCACCAGTTATGGACCACCCCCAGTTTTGGACCGGTCACGTCACCAGTTATGGACCACCCCCAGTTTTGGACCGGTCACCAGTCATGGACCCCCAACGGGTTTTGGACCGGTCACCAGTTATGGACCACAGCTCAGAATGTTCTCGCTTTCGGATGACTTGATATTCGCTCGCTTCGGGAATCGGGGAGTCGAATCCAGCCTCTCCAGCTCCAAGCTAGGGGCGGATTCGAGAATCGTTCGAGTATCGGCTTGAGATCGATTTTCTTTCCGAGTTGCCCGCTGTCGATGGGCTCTCTCAGCCATCTATGATCGCGAGAATGAGGATCTCGAAATAATCCCGACATAGATAGAATTCTTCATGACCCGCCACTGATTGTATTCCGACCACTTCGAAAAGAATGGCCCGAAATTCTGACCGGTCCAAAACCGGTTGGTGGTCCATAACTGGTGACCGGTCCAAAACTGGTGGGGCGGTCCATAACTGGTGGATCTCCCCTACCCGAGGAGTCTTCGACCTTCCCGGGCTTCTCGCGGGTCGGCCAGGAGCCTCCGCCGCTCCGGGGCGAGGGTTTCGGACAAAGCATAGCTCTAGACTTTTTTGTTTCGCAATATCCCGGAGATCGTTCACAGAATCCATTTCCCTGATGTAATTATCACGGTCTCTCTGGAGGTATTCCCACAACATCTGATGCTTCAGGAGGGTTATCCCCGTGAGAGTTTCCTCCCCGGAGGCTTCCCGCCGCTCATCCGCGTTGTGACATCGCGTCGAAGTCGGACCGGGACGAGAGGTGAACAGGAGCAGCATCAATGATGCGTGGATTCCTCACAGAATTGGAACTCCCTTCCAGGAGGGGCGGAATTCCCCCTGGTGTTTCGTACACTTACCATCAGGTTTGAGCATCGCATGACGGTCTCCTGTGGAAGAGCAAACTGCCAGACTTTGATCTGAGTATTAATGAACTGTGAGTTCACAGGATAGAACGAAGTTGCTTCGCAGACTGAACTCATCACTTGTTTTTCCTGATACCGATAAGCCACCATCTGTCTTCTGGCAGAGTAGTTTACATTGCAGGGAATAACGACCTCGACTTCGGGACCCCCGTCTGCGCGGCATTGAGCCTAGCTAACCTTGTGAGGAAGAGGTGAAAATCCAAGGCTGAGATAAACTCCTATGATCAAACTGTTCGAGACGAGTTCGAGTTGTGACTGGCCACGGCGTCGGAAGGTATCTGTGTTTCTGGCGACGGCACCCTCTCAATGTGTCTCTTTGTCTCCCTGTCAGCGGATCGATCCGTTCTCCTAATGAGCTCACGGTGCTCGGCGGTCACGGATGCAGCTGATTGTCGGAAAATTTGTTTCCAACTCGGATGTTTTGGTGTTATGTGACGTACAACCTTTCGTTTCAGGTGGAGACTTGACCGCATGCTCCAATGTTCGCTCATTATTAGGCTTATATCTAGCGATGAATGGACTGCAGAGCGTGCGAAGCTGACGCTTGCAATGATTCATACGAATACGTCCATTCTGCAGTCTTCGAGCTTGGTCGCGCCAACTGCGAGCGCTCCGCGATGCCTATGCTCGCGTCGGTTGGCTTGAGAGACTCGGCAAAAATTCTCAAGTCGAGATCGTGGTAGCCTGAGTAGAATTTTCGAAGCATGGAATGGGTATTGGGACACGGACAGAGATCTTGTGAGCGGAGGCTCGGAAAGTAGAGGTGGATCTCGCTGATTGGGTAATGGGATGGGATGACGCACAAATGGAGACTCAGCAACGGATCAATGAATTTATGAGTGCAGTCTGGGTCTGGATTCGAGTCCTCGAGCTGGCACAAACAGGAATATTGTCGAGGAGATATCAATGGAACGAATTCAGTGGAACACGGGAAGGAAACGAGGGTGAAAATTTTCAGCTCTTCAGCTCTCGTCGGAGTTTTCCGAAATGCTCGTTAGAGATCGAAATGTTTCGCCGACTCTCCAAGGTGGGAAAGTCATCTTTTGGATGCTGGACGATGCTGATGTATTTTTTTTCTAGAGCTTTTCACTTTCCTCGGGTGTCTAGCGAAGAGCTGCCGAAGCTTTTTTCAAGTCTCTCCCGATTCCTGCAGAGTATCTGCCGAATTTTCCGCTGTTTTCTCATGTGTACTGACTGGGCATTGCATAAGACCGCAAGTTTCCCTGAGGAACGTGCTTCCTACATGCGTTTCCGTGCGGTCCCTCGCGGCTCCCCATACACGTGCCATGCAAAGCTGTAAGCGCGAATCATCCCGGTTCCGGGAACTTTACAAAGCCTAGTGCTGACTGAAAGACAAATGTGGAGTCGCACACGGATCCAATCGGTGGATGAGCTTTCCTTTGACCCGCCCTTAATTGAGGACAGGAAACACCGACATTCATGTCCTGATGGGGGAATAAGCGCTAGGCAAAGCCTGGCTGAGCATGGCGATTGAGGCGGAGCTCGGACCACGGTCCCCGATGGGCGTCCCAGCACGGTGCTCTCTTCGACGTCGAAGGTTCACCAGGATTTGCATCAAGGATCTGCCGCGAAGAGGAGGAAGACGGAATATTGAATTTCCGTTCCATTTTCGTCAGCAAAGAACTCTCGATTTTTAGGCTCCCAAATGATACCTTATCTCCGAAGATCCATTGTGGAGGATCGATGAAGCTGGCTCGGAAGCGGATAATTTTTGCCGGCAATCGGAAGGATTCCACTCGTAAACATGCCGGGCCATAACAGCACACTGACGGCACCGTCGGGACGACTTGGTAAAACGCGATAAAGCTCAACGAAATCTTTCCCGCTTCGCACAGGTGTTCGGTCAGTTGCGTCTAGATGAATCTTACGGTGACGTTTTCTGACGACTTTGACGCGCGTCGAGTTATTATGTGCGAGAAATACTGCCGAAAATCCTCTTGGAGAAGTTCCGATCGCTCGTAGTTGACATGGAGCGTCCTCGAGACCCGGCGTGTGCCCAGGATTTTCTCGGACAGGGTCCAGGGTTGGAGCCGATGATGATAAGCCTCACTGAGGAGCCCTATGGGCCGAAAAGAGATCGTGGAGGGGGCCATGGCCCTTGCCCCCTCTTGAGGACGCCTTCGCTCGAGACACAATTCGAATGATATCGGCGATCCCTCCGGATCTCCTGCGACCGAACGTCCTCAAAATATAAGCCCTCATCGACCGACGACCGAGCCTGGCCGACAATTCATGTACCCCATGTTGACGAGTCAGAGATGGGCCGAAGCCCTTATAAACATGCAGATTCGGCCCGACTCATAGGCACTCTGATCCCACCCGGACGTACCTAGGAATAGAGTCTTATTGAGGTGATCATAGCCGACTCAGGACGTTGTAGGGGATTGAATCGAGCTCGACGCCCCCGAGACCGAATTGACGTCACAATTGGTCACTTTTTTTTCAGCGTGCATCATTCGACGTTCTCCTGTCCGACTTGTTGATGTCGAACCCGGGAAACATACCCGTCTTGTCGGGCTCCATGGAAAGGTTACACTTGGATGGATATACCCGGAAAGAGGCCATGGTCCACAGCTCATCGGAGTAGGTAAAACACGAAAATTTCGAAAATATCGATCCATTCACCATATAATCTCCTGCCCTCGAAACAAGCCCAGACCGTGCATGATATCTCAATGATCCAGAACGCGTGTAATGCGTGGAAAAAATAATCGTGGCATCGCGGATGACGCCGAAGGGTTCGATCGAGAGTTCAGATACATATCTGAGAAGGACCCCTGCAATTTACGAACTTCTTGCCGTCCGGCTTCCGAAGCGGCCCGGTTCAACACGATCGAGGAAAGTCTTCACGAAGATCCTGAACTTCTATACTTCAATCAAGCCTGACTCACGTTGTAAATTATGTTTTTCGAGCAAAAAAGCTGGTCGTATGCGAGTTCCCTAGCTTCCATGGGCTCATAGGTGTCCGACTCGAATTCGTTTCGAGCTCGAGGCGATGCGCCGATGAATCATGGAGTGTTTTCTACACCGAGTCTGATGATGACGTGGAGAATCGAGCGTTCTCCTGTCAGCGACTTTCAAGTACTCCTCACGACGCCAATTAGCTAATGAGACGATCCTAACCATTGATGACCGAGTCGGCCGACCATCTGCTCCAAGCGCACAGAGACTGATGATTCCGATTGCAGTCCCTGCAGAGGGAGTTATCATTTGGAAACCGGCTCAACCAGAAGCAGGGACGACGATTCTTCTCGGAGTTGTCTGGGAAGTCGTCAGGGTTCGGCGCAAACGTCTCGCTATGATTCTGGAGTCAGCCGACAAACGCGCCACTCGGGAGACGCTCATAGCTTTTTTTTAGAACGAGCTGTCCGCATGGAAGTCGAAGAGTCTCTCTATAAGAGAGCTAAAATATCCTCCGACGTGAGTCCCACGGATTCGAAGCGGGGACCGAAGAATAGATCGGATCCCCCTCTCACTGCGGTCAGCCCACGAGGGACTTGCCGAGAAGGTTCTCCGAGAGCGGGATACACACGGCGGAGAAATCGGTGAGGTACTAAGGTACGTGAGGTACGTGTGAACTTCTCCAGGCTACACCTGATGGCCGAAACTCAGCTATGCATTCGAAAGGCCCGCCTCGATGGCGCGTTCCTCGATGGCGATCGAAGACACAACATCGAGTCGAGGAGCAGAGAAGCAGGCCGAGCTGCGAACGATTTCACCGAGCCGGTCGACTGGAAACTAGCTGGGATGAATTCAATCACAGCAATTTGTGCTGTGAATCTCATCAAGAACAGTGGCGAGTAGATCCAATGAGGATGTTTACAAAGATGAACATCGCGACCGTTTTCTCCAGAGCCAAAACTTAAGTCCGCAATCCCCGCTCCGAATTGTACTGCGCGAATTTCTGTTCCGTGATGTTTCGCTGAATGCTCACCGTTCTTCAGCTCTGGGAGAATTCAACCACCTTGTATTGCATAATAATACGTAGAGGAGCTTTAATTCTCAATTCAATTCCTCCCTGCAGCTCAGCGGAATGTTGTGATCAGCCAGGTTCGTTTCCGTAAGTTCAAATCGCGGAATCCTCCGGAGCCCCACTATGATCGTAAGGCTATGTACGAGGTTTGCAAGCCCATATTATCGAGAGAGGAGCAAATATGCTCCAGCCTCACCTATAAGCCTCCCGAGAAAGAGGTACGCTTCACGATCTCCGGATCACTCCGTCTATACCAGTAGATTTTGTTCTATGACTCCATTTTCTACCACTTCCCTGGTCTATCTGAGAACCCTCTGTAATTCATCGAATTTTTTCCTTTAGCCTCATCCATGGAGTGTTCTGAAAGCGAAGAAGCTTCGACAGGAATTTGAACAAGCCAAAATGATCCTCTTCTTCCACAAGAACCCCATCTCAGCGGAGAAAGACTTCGAAGCCAAGAACAGCTTCTTCAAGATAGACGTCTTCATGAAGGATTACAGCAACACGGTAACGCAAACTTTAACTGATGCTGAGCTCGTTTTGTTGGGAATGCGAATGTTTGTTCATAGAGTATTCCAAATGAAAACCGTGCCGTCGTAAATTCAGGTCACGTCCCTGGCGATTCAAAACGGATTTCTCGCGAACGCTACGCCATTCGTGACATCGAGGAATGCCGTCGCTGTCTCACCTCATCATGATATCAAGTCTTGCCTGCGTTTGTTGAAGAAAATTCCACAGTACATCCTCCTAGGTGAGCCCATTGTGCCGAGTCTATTATTCTCTCGTCGGGCGAGAAACTCGTGCATGGATCTGATGATGAATGATCCTCTTGGTATCCATCATCCTCCCGAACCCCCTTCATTGTAATGGGATTTCCCGCTTCCAGCTGGGGTGATAGATCGGACGTTTCTGGACCGCGCACAACTGAGCTGGTTGGCTACGGAGCCTTCAATCCAGACATTGCAGTCGATCACCGCAGGTCTACTCTCCGCGCACCAGCAACGACTATATGGCAACCTCAACCGGCATCAACAGAGACTATCGATGCTGCTGTCGCAACACTCGCAGGCATCGCAGAGCTCTTCGAAAAGTTCGACAATAGACGCTACGACTGTGGGAGATCGTCCGAGCGAAGAGAATTGAGCTCAATAAAAATCCCGTGTAGATCCCGTGCGCACAGATGTCATTGAATAGTTCATGAGGGCGGTGCGACACCCCGGCTGATGGTTCGAATCATGGAGGAAGTCAGAGCATACCTGACGAGGCTTGTTTCAGAAGATCTCATGCTCCTATCCAGTGGTTCTGCTGGCAGCTTGCGATCCGTCATTAGCAGCGGCGAATTCACGAATTTGCCGCCCCCAGGCTGAATCAGACCCGCCGCCCTGATACAACCCATCTTGATATGAATCCCGATTCTTCCCGGCGCTTGTTTCAGGTTTCTATGATTTCCCTCCTGTTCCACAAAAAGTCCAAGGATCCGTAGCCTTGGAAATGGTCTCCACTTATTCAGTCGATCCCAGAAGAGGAGAAAGAAGAGTTCCTTTCCAAAATAGTTGATCGGGTTTCCAAGGGATAATGTCTCGCTGTTACTTTTTGAGACGGCTCCCCGCCGTTGATCTGGCAGTTCCAAGCTCACGGACGGAGACGACGTCCTCGTCTCGGTCTCGAATGATTTCACTGAGTGAGTTGTCGAGGATCACAGAAACTCCAAGCAGGATTTCGCCGCCCCCCGAAAAGTGCCGCCCCAGTCTATAGCCTACTAACTAAGCCTACTGTGTGAATCCGCCACTGGTCACTAGTAATAATTCATAATTTCCGATCGGATCCGAGGGGGAGGACACAGTCGTTATAGAGGAAAATTAATTTATTCCCAAGGATGAGATGTAGGACTCATAGCTTGAAGCTCACTTCTGAGCGACAACAAGAGCAGCTCCGTGCAGCGGAAGCACGCTCGTTGTGTATCCGGCTACCTCGATGATTCAAATTGGAACGCAGGTGATTCGATGCAATTGCTAACAAACCTATTAGGATCTTCGTATCAATGCTTAACCACTCCGACAACAGCGGGCCGTATGACCCGGTCCTTCAACTTATAGCCCAATTTGCTGACGACGGCGACGGTGTTGACTTCCTTCGATTTATCTTCCGTCATGAAAACGGCCTCGTGCTCATTGGGGTCGAACCTCTCGCCGAGTGGGTTGATTTGTGTGAGACCGTGTCTGAAAGAGAAGATACCGGAATTTATTTATCGATGCGTTCCGGACACATGAGTCGAATTCCATGAGGCGTAAAACGAACGGTGCGTTTATTGATTATTTTTCACTCACCGGCGGAATACCCCTTGCAGCTGTGATTCTGTCATCTTGAGCCCTTCATACAGGTTCTTCAAATGCGCGTTTTTACTCAATTCCTCTTGTGGTACCGCTCCGCAGGCCGTCTGCAGCACATCGGCGACGTCGAGAAGATCTTTGCCGAACTTTTGGATGCCGAAAACTCTAGCATCCTCAATTTGTTTTCCCAAACGCATTCTAGTATTCTCGACTTCGGCCAGGGCTCGCTTGTATTTGTCATCGAGCTCTTTGACGTTCTCTAGAAGAAAGTCTTTCTCCTCCTTAAGTTTGGCGTATTCCTCGGCAGAGACAGCGGACGGAGATTGCTGGCCCTCGCTCGGGGAAGTAGAGGCTGTGGAATTAGCTGAGAAGCATCGCCTGGAAATCGAGGATCACTCATTATTTCATCCTGGAGGACCACACGCAGATTCAAGAAAACCGGTGTCTTGCAGCAGTGGCGCTTCACTGGGTGGACAACCCACGTGATGGTGTGATACTGATGAGGGAACACTCTGAAGGGAGGGTACGTTCATCGAGGAACATAAGGAATTTTGCACTGATCTGTGGGAGCGATCTCGATCTCCAAACGATAGGAATTGGCACATCGTGACCATGCTCGTTCTTATATGACGTAAGCGAGAGAAATAATTGTTATCATCTCGGTTTCACGGAGGCTCACTCTCCGTACAATTGGATCTAGGAAGGATGAGCATCGAATGAGCATGTCGAACCGGAGCTTTCCAGCGATACCCTCAGAGAGAACGTAATCGAAGGTCACTGAGAAAGATCGCGCATGGAGCGCGAGCGCCCCTCGGCAGAACTCAATTTTTTCGCCTCACTGGGGAAGCGTCGCGAAGAGACGAGACCGCCCGAATACGACGTGGAACTTACCCAAAAGCTGTCAAGCCATGCCGACTACGCTGAGATGGGACCCGGCACGCCAATCGGCTCAAGTTAGAGAACACGCTCATCGCGGTCGACGCCATTTTTCACCCGCAGTTGAACGAAATCTCAGAATCCCACACACGCATCGGATCGTGGGCTCTTCAATTTCGATACGGAGAGGAGAGAGAAGTTGGAACTTTCTTCCTGGTTCCGGAATCACGGAGAGCTGCTTTTTGAATTGGACCGAGTTTTCTGTAATTTTCTCGAATTCTTGGGAAATCATGGTAGAGGAGACTCAGAGGACTGCGTGATTACAGAAGCTCTCTTGTTGAGGACTCAAAGAGTTCCGCGGGCTCAAATAAGCCCTCTCTATCTCTGTAATCATCACAGCACTGATTACAGTGCTTTGACAACTCATGGAGTGGATACTGAACTCCGCTAAATACGGAACGCTAGGCGGCATCTTGTACAGGTGAGTTTTTCGGAAAGCACGTAATTCGAGCTTGAGAAGGTCATTGGATGGAGCAGAAGGCACAATCAGGAATCCTTATTCGAATTGCTCCTGATTGTTTGAGCTCCAGAGAACAGACGTTTAGTGGGCGTCCGGTGAGTGACAGACTCGGGCTCAGAGTGACAGCGTCGATATCGATCGCAGGTTATTCATCATGAAAACTTCTCTGCCGCTGCGAGAGCAGCTGACTCCGAGGGTCTATCGAGTCTTAGGCGAGTTACCGAACTCATCCAATTCTGATTCGAATTCGTTCGAAATGCACCCTCGAATATAATGGGTCGTGCTTGCAGGATGCAATCCAGGAATAATGACACTCCAGGGGACTAATACCTATCTCATCGGGACCGGCGAGAGAAGAGTGTTAGTTGATACCGGGTGTGCGGATCATCCAGCGTACGTCGATTCTCTGAGGACGGCTCTACATGAGCTCGGAGCGAAAATAGAAAAGATTATCATCACCCATTGGCACCACGACCACATAGGCGGGGTTATCGACCTGATGCGCGAGGGCATCGTCGAGATATCGACTCCGATCGCGAAGATCCCCTTCAGTGAGAAAGATGACGCAACCGGTGAGTAGAGACGAGCTCAGTGCCCATGGGGAGCATTTTCGACAGGTGTCCATGCTAAACGTCGGTTCCATCCCGTGTTCTACATAGGTCTGAAATTCCTGCCCTTGCACGACGGTCAAGAGATTCGGGTGGAGGGTGCGACCTTGGTGGTACTGGCCACTCCTGGTCATACGAAAGATCACGCGTGTCTCGTGTTGAGAGAGGAGCGCGCCGTGTTCTCCGGCGATTGTATACTCGGTGAAGGCTCCTCTGTGTTCGAGGATTTCGGGCCCTACATGAAGTCCTTGCATGCTATCGAACGGCAGGCCCCAGAGGTTCTTTATCCGGGTCACGGACCAGTGGTTCTGAAGGCTCTGGATAAAGTTAAAGCGTACATCGCTCACAGGTGAGCATTTTGACCTAGATCGAGTCCCGGAGCTGGAGATGTCCGCAGAGCCTATTAGATCCCTCAAAAATCTCGTGGTCTTCTCGGAGGATTGACGTATCGCCGTTCGTTGCAGATTATATCGGGAAGAGCTCATTCTGAAAAGCCTTGCCGAAAACGGTGGCGCGCCTTTGACATCGTGGGAGATCGTTGAGAAAGTTTACGGCGAGGAGATCCCAAGGTTCAAATATCCGGCCGCCCAAATAAATGTAGGGCATCACCTGTCGAAGCTAATCGAAGATGGAAAAGTGATCAAGCGGGATAGACAGGAAGGATTCGTAACTGTGACGGAAGAGTATACCTTGACATGATAGTTGGAGGAAATCAGAGAAGTTGTAGATTCTTCAAATTCATGCGACGATTTCAAGACGTTTTCAGTCTGGCGTCGAGTCGGGAATATTCTTTCAATTATGAATTATGACATAGCCTAGAGGAGGAACTGGAGAGTTTCCCAAGGTCATGCATCAGCCTCCGAACAAAGTGTTGCAAGTCGGTTGCAATAAAGGAGACAAGTATTTTTGAGTGAAACGAGACTATCAACTCTCTCTTCCTATACCTTCAGAAAACAATGTTCCTTCAGAGGCAATTTTCCTCAAACTTCGAGTCGACACCGCTGTCCCGACGACCATCGGGAGAAATTTACATGATTGAATTTATGTACAAGGGTCCTCATGCCATCTGGAGGTCGACATTTTTCCAATGTGTACGACAAATGAAGTCTCAGAGAGACGGTCTCAGAACCACAGACCGTCTTCCTCGTCATCATCATCATTCCTGCTCCCTGGTTCCTCTTGGGCGTCCTGTTGTTCTTCTTGATCCTCGTCACTCTCAGAGATCACTAGGTCGTTGTGTATGGCTTCCCCATTGTCCGAATCCATGGGATCGTCGTTCTGATTATCGTTGAGCCACGGCTGATTGGACTCATCTGTAATTCGAAATTCGACGCTCTCTGTGACGAAATAGAAATGTGTTTGGCACCGGTAAGTGGGCTTTCGGACCGATTCCGACACAGAAGGAGATCTTAACTGTAAGACGTCGGAACCAAAAGTTTAACTTACCGTTCGCGTCGTCGACCTGTTGAGATGTATCTTGGCCGTCGACCTCCATGAGCTGTCTTTCCTCTTGGACCTCCTCGGTCCGCTGGAACTGGAAGTTCCCCTGGAGCAAAAAGTCTGTGGGGTCGTAGTTCTCGTCGATTATCTCTTCGTCCTCTTGATTGGAGTTTTGTTGGAAACCACTCCTGGTCAACAGGACGCCCCGGTTTTCATCGTCGGAATAGTGAGATCCGTTGTCGTCTTGCTCTGACTGATCCGGGGAGTTGTCGGGACTGATTTGAAGGTCCGCACCCAAATTAGGATCATCGTCGTCTTGGCCGACATCTTCCACGTCAACCATTTCTTCCTCGCCTGAAGTTCAAGAGACGGGAGGTCATTTATGGAGCCCGGATAATTATATTATGGAGTTCTAGAAATAATTCTCTAGGAAAAAAATCGCTGCCCCAATCGATCCCAAGACTCACCTCGGGTGCCGTCCCCGGGACCGTAGGCTGCGAGCGAATCAGTTTCCGCTTCTTCGAGCGCACGGTTGATCGCACTCTCAAGATTCGAAATGTGATCGTCTTGGGCGTTGATTAGCTCGACAGCTGTGTCGAAGATCTCTTTGCCTTTCATGCTGAAGGCGGAGTCTTCTCCGTTGAACTGCACGCTGTTCGCGTACATGAGCTCAATGTCGGCTATGAACTCGCGTCTGGAGTGGTATTTGTGCGATTTGATGTTACTCATGACTGTGTCGAGATCGATCGGCTCCTTGATGACATCATAGTAGGCTTTCACCATCTTCTTATTCACAGGTTTGTGGAACGGCCACGATTCGGGAATGGCTTTGAGGCTGACAACTATGTTCTCAAAGATATAGCTCAGCGCAACTTGATCGTCATCGTCCAGGAGCGGGTTGATCGCTTTCTCTAGTCGCATGAGCGTGCTCTCCTGCAGGAGACGAAAAATTCATTATTAATCCTCACTTTTCATCGAAATTAAGGAATTCCACGGAGAAACAAGGAGCACTTTCGAGCGCGAACACCCGGGAGGAACCTACCCTTTCAGCGAACTTCTTGATGCACAACTCTAGCATATTCTTAGCGGATTGCGTCAATTGATGTTGGGCGCCATTGTACAGATTGCTGTTCTCAACAATCTGATTGACATCCACAAGAAATTCCTCTCTGGATTGGTAAGCGTGCTCGTGAACCTTCTCTCGCATCTTCTGCAGATCCATGGGCCGGGCGACGATCGTGTGATAATCAGGAACGGCTTTCGGATTCACCGGATGCGTGAACGGCTGAACGTCCGGTAAATCTCGCATATCGTTCAAGATATCTGTGAACAGCCATTTACGTGAGATTTTCTTTCTTTCGTGAGGCACTCGCTCCGGCGAAGGTGGGTCTTGAACGTGTAATGAATGAAAATCATGTAAATTCCTCAAGACAAGGGGATACTCACGCTCGAGGAGAGATGACAACGTGACGAGCGGATCTGTGCGTCTCCTGTTCGCGGACTGCGCCGGCTTGCGGAGATAGTCGCACTGTGTCGTGGATTCCATTCTGCTCCGCCGTTTCTTCATGTTCGGCAGCTTCAGCACGAGACTTTTTCGACGGAGTTCGTCCGCATGCTGGATGAGTGATTTCGACAGGACAACTCGAGTTTCGTCGACCTTGACGAGGTTATCCTCCTGGAGCAAGCTCGTGTTCTGATCTTCCTCCTCTTCGATTTCGGGTTCTTCTTCCTCCCGAGCGTCTTGGGGACTTCCGTCCTCTGCCAATGGGTCCTGATATTTGGGGCAAGCCTTATTCGTTCGCATATGTCCGACCATGCCACACGCTCCGCATTTGAGTTTCAGCTGAGGGGCATCTTTCTTGAACCGTTTCCGAGATGGGGTCAAAGGAGCATTCGGACCGAGCTTCTCACGCTCTTGGTTTCGCTTCAAGCGACGCAGCTGCTCCTGAATCCTGCGACGTTCCTTCCGCATCTCTTCTTTTTGGTTTTCGTCGAGTGACATCGCGAACTGTTTAATGAAGTCCTTGTCCTTCGTCTCGCGAATTCTGACGTAGGTGTCGATGATTGCTTGCTTACGAACAGTCTCTATACGGACGAATTCTTTGCCTTTGCTGTTTTTGAAGGTTCGGTAGATTTTGAGAATTTTCGGCGCGGTGTCCTTTTCGTCTTCTTTCTTGTCTTTGCCGAGCTTGCCCTTCTTGTCGTCTTCGCCGAGGATCAGCTTCTGCAGCTCTCGTCTTTCGGCTTCCTCCTTCTCGTGGCTCAGCTGGCTGGACGTCTTCTTGTTTGACAGCATCTTCTCAATATTTTTACCCATCTCCTCGATGTCTTCTTCGCTCTCTTCTTCGCCGACGCTGCTCTCCTCGTCCGAAGAGAGGACTTCGTGCGACGACAGGACTCTGTTCTGCAGGTCGAAGAGCCGCTGACATTCCTCCTTGTATCTGAAAGGAATACCAATGAGTCCCTCTGACCATCTCCGCCTGAATGTTCTTTCTAGTCGCTTCCCGAGTTCGGTGGGACCCCTGATGCTCACAACCACGGAAGTCTTGGACGAAAAGCGAGACTGACCTTTCCTGGTGCTCAGCGATCGAAAACCGGTTCCCTCTCGCGAATTTGCTCATTCCGTCCTCGCCAGCCTTGGCTTGTTCCGTGGACAGAGTCCTCACGACGTCAATCACTTCCCAACGCGTGAGCTTCTTGATTTCATCTTCGGGAACCGCGAACTTTCGCAAAAGATTCTTCGCATTTGAAAGTGATAACCGACGTAGATCGGCATCTGTCCCGGTAACAGTTTTCTTGACGGCTTCTTTACGTTCTTCGTCCTTTGACTGCACCGGTTTATTAGGAATGCGGACATACGAAAATCCTTCGCCACAGCCTGTCGGATCGGCTACTCCGGTGAGTTGGAGCAGACATTTGCCCTTCATGGCCTGGATGAAAGCTCTCGTCGTGTTCCACGGAGCTGTTTTCACCTGAAGATCAAGAGAGTGGAGAAATCAGAAATGTCCCGATCGCACGGCTCCGACGTACAAGCGCAGACCCTCCATCCTGCTCACCTCGTCGTCGATCTTGTTCTGAAGATCATCTTCATTTTCTTCATCGGCGGTGAACAGACTCTTCTCTCCGTATCCAGCGTCTTTCAATCTCTGCTCAGCCGCCAACATCGAATAATAACCACAGCATTGCTCCGGGCTGACCATTGCCCTTATTTCGTCTTCTGTCGGTAATCGGAAGTCGGGTTTGAGCACCCACCAATTGGAGTCCATCCCCGTCCGTTTGAAGTCAGCGCATAATTTTAGACGCTTTCGAATCGAGCTCTCTGAGTGATTCGGGAACGCTTTCCGGATGTCCTCCATCTTAATCCGCCTTGGATGATCGAAGGATTTCCAGAAGAGTCGATAAATGAAAACCTGGATTCGGAAAGGAATCTCAATAAATCGGCTCAGCGACGCCTCTAGAACAATCCAAGAATATCTCAGATCTCGCTCACCTGTAGGAAATCTCTTATGAAATTATTAGCGCGCTTGGAATTGGGGCCGGGCACTTCATAGAGCGGCAACTCCTGCCCCACTGTGAAAATGACGTCGACCTCGCGAACGTAGTAGTGCTGCCTCGTCCTGATGATGAGGAAATCGCTCATCGGCAATTGGTGCTCATACATCGGAGCTCTGAACAAATTGTTCTCGAACGCCGGCTGACATTTTCCAGGCGCAAGTTGACCTAGGAAAGGCGACGTGTGCGCGAGCGTCATCTCACCGAAATGTAACTCGGGCGTATTGTCCTTGCCGGGCTTTCGTTTGTAGTAGTTTTTGATCTTGGTTGCCATGCCGATCTGCATCACCAGAGGGGGATGCTCCTCGCTGTACTCGGTCAACACGAGGTCGCCGTCTTTGCCGGAGAGATCCTCAGGCGTACGCATGAAGAACATCTCTCCGCCACCGCTGGCCTGCCGCTCGGCGTCTCGCTCCTTCTGCTTTCGTTTGATGTTTTTCAATAACGAGATGACACCATGCGGTCCGGGAGTCGCCAACGGTCCGTGCGAAAATCGTTTCAGCGATGGTCGATGGATACTCCGGAGCTTCAGAGGACCCATATGAGTCGGGAAGAAGGGCTGTCGCAACTCGATCGCTGGTATCGAATGCTGGATGAGATTCCCACCGACGTTGGGCTTGAGGGCTGAGTCTTGGGCTTGGCGCGGGTTGTAGTATTCATCATTGGAAATGTTGTATGGATCCTGAAAGAATATTTAAACTTCAATGCACTCAACAGTTCCGAAATGGCAATATGTTTCGGTTTCGAATGAATCTCGCCCTATACACAAGTTTCGCTCGAACTCTACTCACTTTCTGGTCCTGTTCTTTGGCAGGCTGCGGGCTCTGTGGTTCGGGCTCTGCGATCACACCCGCTTTGCCCAGAAGGATCCTGGATTTTCTGAGAGGGTCTTTGTTGGGGTTCTTCTTCTCTTTGGTTTGCGTCTGGGGTTCGCGCATTTTCGCAGGATCGGGATCGTCGGGGACGCCTAGGATGATGTTCTCATCGTTTGGGTCCAGCGTAAGCATCTGGGGCGCCGGCACTTTCGTCATAGCCTGAGCGTCCCAGATAATTTCCTCCTCCCAGGGGGAGTAGACCAACTCCTCGTTTTCGACCGGGAAAATCGAATACCACGTCGTGTCTTCCGCAGACTTGACTCCCTTCGCTGCCGCAGCTTTCTGCAAGGCGGACTGCGCTATCTGGTGGGACTTCTGATTTGCGGCGGAGAACTGTCCATTCTTCTCAGGCTGGAGCGGTGTCAAAGTGGGCATGGGTGAGGGTTTGTGTTGTGAAAATGTCCTATTCTGAATCGAGGGTACCCATCCCGCTGCGTGGGCGCCCGTCTTCACCCCCGGCATATTCATCTTGTGCTTGAACTGAGGAAAGAGAAGCAGACGAGATTAACTTAAAGGAAAAAGTCCTGAAAGCGATAGAGCCATGAGCACAGGCCGAGCTCAGATGTAGGATATCGCATCGGAAAAACTCGGACCTCCTCAGCGTTCCAGATGATGTCGTCTTCCCAATGCAATTGAGTCACCATCAGGAAGGCATCTTCTGGCACGTCGTCCTCCCGTCTAGGAATTTCGTATTGCTTCAGATGAGGGTACTTCTCGACGTCTTGCCTCTCGTCCTCCGTGATCAGCTTGAAGCCGTAGTCCAGCGAGTCCCCATTCTCGTTGATAGCGAACATGTCGTACCTGTTAATGAATTTCCTTCATTTTCTGACAAAGGTGCGTTCGCATATAAAATCCGCATTCCTAGGGAAATTTTTTGTTACTCAAAAGAGACTTCCTCACCAGAGCTGTGCCGGCCCGAAACGGAAATCCGCTGCGACGGGCTGGCTCGAGTCCCCAGAAATTTTATCGTCGTCATCCTTACGATCCTTCTTGTCTTTCTCTTTGTCCTGGTTAGATTCCAAGGTCAGGGCTTCTGAAGTCTCCACCGCGTCCGGAGGAACATCCTCGAGGATGTCGAGATCAACATTACGTTTGTCCTGATCGATCGTAGCGTCTGCGAATTCGGGGAACGGAGTCTCGGATCTAATTCCAGCACCGTAATGAATTTTCGAACACCCCCAATAAATCTCGATATCCGCTGGAGACTCTTACGATCGTTCTTTGATGCGATATCTCACCTTCGTATTTGCGTTTCTTCTTCCGACGCTTCACTCCTCGCCATATCTGAGGAAGGCTGTTTGGTTTTCCAGGACCGAAAAGTTTCGAAAACCGCAAAACTTTCCCAGATTTGAAGTGAGGAAATAGTTGAGTAACGTCGACATTGCGATATTTTTCCGGCAGCATCAGAGCAAGCGGAGTGTGGATCTTCGAATCTTGCTGAGGACTTGACGAGCCGGGCTGAATTTCCTGAAGAGGCATTATGGGTTAGTTTCATGTCCACATTCCGTAACTCGGTCAAGAGGCACATCGCGAATTACTCTCTAGGGTGTCCAGTCCACAGGCGATTCATTGACGTTTGGGAATCACCGAGCGCACACTTCGCCCTACAGAACCACAAACATTCGATCGAGTGGAATGGAGTAGATGTCGTCAACCTTCCACCCTGTGAACTCGAATTCAATATTCTCTAAACTTGTTCCGTGGCGTAACACGTTTCCATGTTAACCTCCCGCAGGATGCTAGGTGTAGGATCACGCACCAAGTAATCATGCATAGACAAGAAGCCGGCATCCATGATTGCGGAGAGAACACATCGCACCGTTAAGACTCGAGGAGCCTACAGCTCAGAGGACGACGAAGTCACGACGCCTCGGTCCCTGGTCTGACTTTCATCAGAGTGCGAGGGACCCGCGCGGAGCGGCACATCTCTCCTGGAGCTCGTTCATCTAGCGAAACCTGAATTCCGAATTATCATGAATTGTACAGAGTCTTGGATCCGAGCGCACATCGATCCCCCTCACGCTGGCGAGGCTGCCGGTCATTTGAAACTAACGGTCGTTGTGACGGGCATCAGACTCATGATGCCCAAATCAGGGATGAATCTCGAGGAGTGATGTCTCCGAGAATGTCTGTTCCCATCAGGGAGCACCCGTAGATTCTCAACGTTACCTACTTGACTCAGTGAGCCAGGGTGAAGCTCGAGCGATCGTTGAGATCCTGCTAATTTCGACGGATAGCTGCACGTACAAGGAAAACGACCGTGTACTCCCGCGGAGCCAGGCGCATACTAGGGAATCGAAACTGGCTCGAAATACTCCATTTGAGAAGTATTTCGAATGCGATGCAAAACTTTCAGTAAGGGTGAGTTAACTTCGTCGCTGTGCGTCGCACGTGAGCTGCGCAGGATGCGAAAAGGAGGTGCGATTTTACGAGAATGAATTATTCCTAATCGGATCATCACTGCGGAGGATCTTGTCGGCGGAAAAACGGCATCGACGTACGAGAAGCTCAATACTCTATTATTTCTGTCGGAAGACAGGTGATCTCACAAACTCGTAGATCGATAGAACTACTGAGTTCCCATTATGAGGAGGACACCCTCCTTCCGGCGGAACCGGTTCGGACACGAATACAGAAGAATTTCTTGGAGGCGCGGGTCTTTGCTTGGTGGCTTCCCAGACTTCCCACCAGGTTACTTTAATTAGAAGAGCCTTTTCTCTTCCTCGAGCCTCGGGGCCGACCCCGGACTGGGAAAGCTATGAACAGCACATGAAGGGTATTGGCTCTCTCGGCTGGAGTTGTGCAGCACTTCGATACCTATTCATCGGTTTAGACGGGAAAACGAATTTTCGTGAGCCTTCACTTCAAACAACAAACAAATCAGGACGAATGGATGCGATAAGACGATCACGAGTCAATGAGTGGACACTCACCCGAACTTCCTGGGGCTTCGGTTCTAGATTGTCAAGCGGCGGCTTCATCTCGGCAGTGGATTGACCCTCCTGTTCTTCGGCGAGTTCCGTCTCGTCAGAGTAGTCAATCGCAGCCGCGTCTTTTTCTCCTGGAGTCAGTGAGGGAGAAATTAGATTTGAGCCGCAAGGAAGCGAACAGGAATCGACAGGAAGATCGACTAACCAATTTCGGGAAAATGCATCTTCCCGCTCAGTTTATCCCGCCAAACGACAATCTCACCTTGTTTGTAGTCGGTTTGTTGTTCGTCACTGCATTCTTCGGCGAGCTCACTGACGAGATTCCCCATGCCCAAATGACTGAGTTGATGGAGGCTCTTCCTCGTGGACTCATCGAAAATGTCATCTTCGAGGGCTCCCTCCGCATTGACATTACCGAAGAGCAGGTTGGTTAGGACTCCCGAGTTGTTCACTCCATCACCCTCGTCTTCGTCGGAGGACATATTAACTCAAGGTCCGGAGATCGAGCCGTTCGTAAAATTACCGAATCCGTGTGGAGACCTGGGATGCGTTCCCGATGTCGGTTTTGCACTGAAACTACACAGCCGAACGATCTTCGTTTTCGAACCCCGGCTCGGATACTACTCCGAGCTTCTGGCTCTTACGGACAAGAGTTCGCTGGAGTAATTGATTCCCCCTTGTCTGGGTCAAAGTCCGAGAGAAGTATCCGCTCTCGTTGCCGAGATCGCACTCATTCTTCGAACGTTCGGTAAGTTTGCGGGCTTTCGTCGAGAGGTCCGGTCTCCTGGCCACAATATCAACAAACCTCAGCTGTGTGGAGTGTGGAAGAGCGACCTCTCTCTCTGCCAGCAGCAGCCCGATCAGTCAGTGTCTGGGATTTGTTTTCGCGGGTATATTCGAAAACTCCCGAATCCTGGATGGAAGGTTATCCTCGAAGTTGATTCCGTTTGTAGGGGATGGATTTATCAGAGCCCCGCTGTTCGTGGAGATTCATTCAACGTTCGAACGAGATGCCGTCGTCGAGGCTAGCAGCAGGAGATCCCGTGGGAAAAATCCCCGGGGTGCCCGAGTCAGGGACTCAGGCGGTTTGTGGGCGTAGAACTACGTGAACACGGAACACGTACTTCCGTGAGTTCGAAGATCTGCGGAAGATTTTCGATACTACCCTCCGGTCGACGAGGGGTATCACGAGATTTCCTCTGGCCGTTGTTCAAAAGACGCTTTTTAGTTTGAGGGAGACGAGATCAAAGAACTCAACTGCGGGAACGGGATTCGGTCGGTAGCAACCTTCGAAGACTTCGGCTTTCCTAAACTCAGAAATGTTGACGAATGACATCAAAATCTACTTATTACTCAACCGACAAACTTCAATCGGATATACGGTCCGATATCTGCACCGAGTGCGGCGTCGTTTTCCGCTTGGCAACCCGCAATCCGGACGGCAACCGGTACGTGACCGCGTGCCACACGTCCTCGTGGAGGATATTAGGATTGAAAAACATCGAGACTATGCGTATGAAAGGTACATTAGATTCCATGACCATGTCCGCCCAGGAGAAACGCTGCTACATGATCTGCTCTCTCGATGAGATCTCATATTGCCGATCTCAAGGAACAATCATTGCATGTCCGATGGAGGATTTTTCGAGTATCGCGAGGCCGCGCATCCGCATCTAGACGATGATGGGGATGAATTAGTTGAAGACTAATAAAATGAGGTTCTTAATGGAATGTCGAAACCTTGGAATGATCATGATTCGGCATTGTAAGGATGGCTTCCCTTATCCTCCTTTTCGAGACCATCACTGGGCGGCGGCACTCAAAAAAGAGCTCTTCATTCTGGAATGATTTGTCCCAAGGCGATAGACACACGTTCATTCATTAACAATGCTGCGACAGGACGACAGCACCGTCTAAAAAGTTTATCGTTGGGTGAACCACTCCCTCCCAATCGTCCGCTAAGCCGTACGGCCCGCCGTGGCTAGATTCTCTTAGCACCACGTTGCGTCCTGCCTGATAGGTGATTTCCTGAGGACCACTTCGGTAGAAATGAACTACGACTTCTCGCCCTTGTTTGTTACGGGAATCTGCTTCGTATCGCTTGTCTGAACACTGTTCGTTTTCTTATGTCGGGATTATGGCTGACGATGTATTAGGGGCAACTCGTTCTTTTTTCTTCACGGAGTCCGGCATCCTTAGCTTGCTAGTCAGAAGGTTCTCCGCCGGTGTCCTTCCACGACCATTGACATCGACCAATGAGGGAAGGAAACGCATGAATGTAGTAGCCAAGGCTAGAATGAACGACGAGAGTCCATTCTCATTAGAGGAGATATGAAATGAAGAACGCGCGCACATCGTTTTCCGCTGTCATTATACAACCTCAACCGGAGGTGTTAGTTGTCTTCAGCATCGTCGCAGGGTGGAGGAAGGATTGAGGAAAGTTTCAACTATTAATTCAGCAAAAACTGAGGCGATCCTGAAGAAATAGATCCATCTCTAGCGGAGGAGAGATTCTCCGCCAAATATATATTAAAATCAGAAAGAGGGAATTTCTGGGTCCATCAATCGACATAGCGTTTCCAGAACAGTTGATTAGGACTAATCAAGGTATGCTGAGGGTTTCTTGCCCTCAGATTTTTCAGCCTCCGAGTCTTCGTTCCGACGTTCTGCGAGAACGAGCCTACTTCTTGGCCTGTATTTTATGAAATGATCAAGATAAGGGGGAAATTGACTAGCATAAAAGGTGCCTCATTCTCAGCCGGACATATTCAGCCATCACCATTTTCATTGTCAAACGCTCTGTTTCAGAGAAATAAGCTCGACAAGTTTGTTACACAGGTGACTCGCATAGAGAAAGTGCGTAAGCCTCTGAGAGACGACCCCAGCACATACGCATGCTATCTCCGAGATTCGAATTTTTTCGAGCTTCGGCCCCCCAATACTTCCCATTGAAGTTGGTACCCGTCACCGGGGGCTATAGCGTAGTTCTACGCTAAAAATCAAGGCACAGTCACGCCGTATACCGCTCCCCGGACTGGCGAGATGGATTACCTTCTTGAACTCAGGCATGACCATGGTCTCAGTCGAGGGATCGAATATTTACATGTTCTTCATTTAAAATGATCTAGACCAGTCTCATCATCAGATTGCCCGTGACCATTCTGAGAAGATGATGATTGTGAGCAACGATAACCGCGCTATTCCGTTTCGAGCACACCCGGCGAACATCTCTCCGATGTCGATTTTGTTCCCGGCGGCCCGTTTTCACTCCGAAAAAAATCATGGACTGATGCTTACTCTCAATGTCCGGCTCCAACGTATACGCAGCTATCAGGCGTAGCTAACCCGGGGGAACGAAATCCTGAACCGCGAGAAGGGTGTTGGAAGTTGGAACAAAGAATTTCCGGAAGGGATTTATTGCAAGAGAAAAACTGTTGATCATAACATCTGTGGTACGAAGTGCGTTCATTTGATGACGCATAGGCTGGGTTACGAAAATACGCGTTTTCGGATCCCGCGGGGAGGACTGCTCTCCCTCATCTGATGTTATTGTACCGAGCACGGGCTTTCCGCCAGCGCTCGCCTTTTTCATCGGTGCGGTTCGCATCTTCTGTGCCCAGACCTGCGCGCTCGTTCCTCATCTGAAAGACGAAGAGCTCTTGATCCAATATCTGAGCAGGAGCTTCCTCTGGCTAGAAGGGCGGGAGGCTGAGATAGAGCTCGCGATTCCCAGGTCTCACCTGAACAGCGACCGGCTCTGTTTCTCCTTGCTTGCTCTTCCCTAAACCTTCCCCCTCCTTCCAGCCCATTCCTTGTAGCATCTTGAAGCCACGATTTGTCTGCTCCACGGGTCTGGAAATCCGAGCAAGATTTAGTGAGCAAAATAATGTGCGCTCTCGACTCAGTACAGCCGGAAGAGGGGAAAATAATGGTATGGCATCGGGACGAGAAAAATTGCCAGCTGACTCAAGACGATCAGGTTACACATCTGTTCACGCGTACCTATGCAAATTGACTCTATGGGACTCGCCAACGCCTCACCACATGGCTAGTCAGACGAACGACCAATTCGGAAAGGATACTTTCGAAAATTGCGGATCACCCTCGGAGGAAGTTGGAAAAGAGCCGATAATTGGCAGATTTTCCTGGCTGGCACGCGGAGTCTGTGAAGGGTTGTCGGGTGGCCCCTAGTCGAAGTTTCTCAACGAAAAGTATCATTAGGCCACTTTTTAAACGAAAAGCGGACTTTTGTCCGGCGGACTTCCTAGTGGAAAACGGAGTGAGAAACGGACATGGCCGAAATCGAGCTTCCCTTAGTATAGCAGGCTATCCCAAGCTTCCCAAGTTGGACTGGGACAAGCTCTGTCATCGATCGGCTTTTCGTACACCGAGGAGGAGCGTTCTACTCCGGCGCTTCATAGATAGGTACCACCAGAAGCTCGTGACGAGGAACACGGAAGGACCGACGGAGCTCGTCCGCAGTCGCGAATTCTCGCTACAATGAATGTTTCTCAGCATGATTCCTATGGAGAGGAGACAGAAGGAAGAGATGCATATATCATGCTCGCTGTCTTAGAAATCCATTGTAATGGGTGTCATTGTGAAAAGCTTCTCCTGTATTCGGGAACCATCGGTTCATATCAAGGTACCGCCTCACGCATCGAAAGTCGTGATCGCTCAATCTGTCAACCGGAGAGCTGGATTCCTCGATGTGGAAAAGACGTGGAAATCCATAATAGACCAGCACGAAAGCGGACATTCTGCGGTTGCGAGCGGAAAGCGTACAAAAGGACATGTCCTCATATATCGGAGGTCTCATTGGAAGGATGGAAGGACTTATGTATGTTGCAGTCGTCGCCATGATGGAACTCCCTTAGATAGACCGAAAGCAAAACCCGCGCCGGGTCAGATGAGTACCGATTGCGGAAGGGAAGGGTAGCAGAACAATGCTTCATCCTCGAGGAGCTCATTCCGCGTTGCGCTCGAGGAACGATCGCTGACAAGTAGCAACGGGCGTTGCAGTAAATCAGACTCTACATAGTCGAAAGAGGAGTCGTAGGTTCCCCCCAACGGAGCAAATGATCCTGGTCATATCGAGGCCGAATCAAATAAGTCCGCTCGAAAGCCAGAGCGCACCTACGACGGACTGGAAAAGGCTCAGAAGTCCCAATGCGAACGATACTCTCGGCAGAACATCCTTCGACGAAGACCGATCCATGGTTTCCGCAGCTCTCCCTGATTAAAGGCTTTTTCATTATAGGGATGCCTTCCAGTCTCCAATCCCCAGGAGCAGTTCCGTCATGTTTCCCAAGGTGGCGACTAGCGCTGATCCCGTCAATACGGGATGGATTAGAAAGGCTGAATCACAGGTCTCGAGATCGTTTCTGCTGCGGTAGAGCGCGTTCATTCGCGATGCCAGCGGAGTTTCCCTCAACTGCTTGAAGTTGATTTGCATTGGTCCATAATGAATAATGAATTGATGCAGGAAACTCTCAAGGCTTCCGATGTGGGTTCTCATAGCCCCGAATCGCCTCGTTGACAACCAGCAGGATTGATGGGCATCAAACGGACAGCTGGATGCAGCGGATCGATACTCGACTCTACGCCGAGGGCTCCCGCGCCCGATCTCAGAACGAATCCCAAAAACTCTAGGGGGAATTCGGTCACTTCCCGCTCCCCTTTCCGATGACCGTGACTGAGGGAGAGGCGATCGAATGGCCTATGCGGTCGAGAATCTGTTTGTGCAGATCCGCAGACTCGACACAGCTGTTCGCATAGCCAAGTTGTGCTAGGGATCAGACTGAGAGTGAAATGACACGCTAGGACATTTTGATAATAATAAACTACTTCTGTATTTGTTCGTTTCATACTTTGAAAATACAATTCACCTAGACTCCTAAGTCTCTGAACTCAAGAGAGAATCAGATCTGTAAAAACAGCAACGCTCACAAGGAGCCCGACTTATCACCTATATATAAGCTAACACTTCGCTTGACTTAACAATCCCTCGAAGACATCTCAGACTTTAACGCCTAGGAACTTTCTCGTCCTTAGATTGTTCAGGTCAACAGCTCTGTAACAATAATCGCGGGCTCTTCGGGAGCTTCGAGACGAGCGACTCGAGATCACCCGCTGCCAGAAATCGACTTCTGAGTATACGTGTACTTCTTGGAGGAGCTCGGCGCAGCGACGATGTAGAAGAGTACTGGCTCGTCTAGATCCGGCATACGGTATAAAGAGCAATTCAATCCCGAGAATTTGTATCATCGTTAAAGTTCGTTTGCGATTTCCGCCGCGATCATCGGAACCTCGCGGCGAATCCATTGGACAAGCCTTGAACGGTTGAGGAGTTTAGCCGTCGATGCTCTTGTCTCGCATTCGTGAGTCGAGATAAGAATGTGTCCAGGCCACACTTGCGCCACCCTTCATCTAACGTCGCTCCCTTTCTTCCGCTCTCGTAGCCCCCGTGTCGCAACAGTGTAGAATTAAGGAAATACATAGCATCGCAAGTCTATTGCCAGCCTCACCAATATCAGCTTTCACTCAACGACAGCACGACAACTTTGAACTATGATCGTTGTTGCTTAGGCTTCATCGACTTGCAATTATTGACTAGAATCAATAGTTCGCCCTGGAACCCATATCTAGAGTATCTTCTTGAAGACGCCGTCGCGAATGCTGTGGATCATCGCAAGCAGATATTGCTCGTATAGCCGTTCCGAAAAGAATGGAGGGAAAGGAAGAACTCCTTCCATGAAGCCGATGTGTCCACCTCGGGCCGTGACGAGGAAAGCGAGGTTTTCGTTTTCCTCTGGAATCTGCAATGGCAGTGCGTTGTGCGGTTGGAACATGTCGTCCGCGGCACAGAAACACAGCGTAGGCACTTTGATATTGTGGATTTTGTTTATGAGCTTCGCTTCGTCGTAATAGTGGTCCACGGATTGGAATCCAAACATCTTCGACGTGAACCTCTCGTCAAACTCTTTTATTGTTGTGGATTTCTTCACTTCCTCGAGATCACATTTCTCTTGAAACTCTTTGAACTTATCCTTGTGGGGCTCCACAGTCAACCAGAGCGTGTGAGCGAGGTGTCGGTTCAGGAGTCTGTTCAAACCCGGCAACTCCATCGAGTAGACAGCTTCGCTGATGTTGAAAACCGATGAAACCAGAATAGCGGCGTCGCACAGCGCGTTTTCGCGCGAACGGCACAGGTACTGTCCGAGAATCACACCCCCGAGCGAAATTCCACACGCAACAATCATCGAATTAGGATATCGGTTCTTGATGTGAGTCAGAGCGAGATCCATGTCGTCATGACTGACAGCGCAGTATGTTCTGGGAGTCTTCAAATCGACACCTCCTCGGCCGCGGTTATTCAGCACCGCAACTCGACAGCCATGTTTGGCCGCCGAGGGTATAATTGACTTGATGTATTCCGTCTGAGAATGACCGGTCAGACCGGCCATGAAAAAAGCGATTGGCGCGTCTTGAGGCAAGTCCGACGGGAGCCAGTCTAGTGCCAGCACGCCGCCGTCCGGTGTTTCCAACAAGTCTCTCTGGTACTTGATGTTGGGTAGAAGGCCCCGGATGAAATTCGAAAGCGCTGTCTGACTGTGCGTTCCGAAGCACCACGGCGTCGGATAGAACTTCTCGTTCAGTATTGGAACCATCGTTTCAAGGACTTGCCGGAACTTCCCCGGCTTACAGTAGAATTCCGGTTTCTTGGCGACCGAAGTGAGGTAGTAATATAGGAAGGCGATTCCCATGCTCATGATGAAGGCGATTCGGGGATTGGATTGGTAGAAAAACGTTGTAGACTCGAGTATCCATCCCGAGAGCGTGTTGGTCGTATAATCGTCGGCCATGGCTCACCGCCGTCACCGAGAGATGCGGTCACTCACACCAGACGAGTCCTGTGATTCTGCCGGTGCAGATCACGCTTCGCGTCACGTCGTCCACCCTCGAAGCAGGCAGATCGTGGTGACAGAACGGTCTCCGTAACCTCGGAGGGTACACGCGCAGTTGGCTCCTTGGAGACGGCGTGCACAGGACGACACGGTGTAGAGAACAACTTCCGAGGGCTTGTCCGCCACTCGAGCAACTCTGCTGCTAGCAGCGAGGCAACACCAGAACCACCGCGTACAGCCGATTGGCGAAAGTAAGGGTAAAACGGAAAGGGTAGTAAGACGACACACTTCGCGACTGTGCGGGACCAAGCGCCGTCGCTAGGAGAACTCCACAGATCCCATGAGGGTGCGCGAGCAGTGCCGAGACTCTCGACCCGGGTAGCGTCTCGTCACAGCTTTGCCTCCATGAGTCAAGGGCAGTCGTACGAAAAACATCGACTGATCATGCTGAATCAGAATCGGAGACGACGGCAACTCCACCTTTTGGGCCGGGAGGTGAGGACAGCATTCAGGACCACACTGAGAATTCGTTCGTGTCGAATATCGCATCGGCAAGATTCGACTCGCTGCGATGCTCATCATCTCGTCTCCGAGTGACATATCCCCGATCGCGATAAAACTGAAAAGCTGTCATTCAATCCACCGGATGTAGATGATGCTTGAGAGAAAACATGACCATTCAAGAGGACCGTCCTTGACTCGAACAGTTCCCGACTGCCGGTATCTTGAGAATGATACCCGAATTTCCTTCGACGGAATCTTCCTCGACGCAGGTTCAGTCTCTCGAGAAAATGCTTAATAGGAGCATATCATGGATGGAACTCCCATGTCCCTCAGAGGTCATGGCTTTCGAGGAGAAGCTCCTCCTTTATCCCATGGATCGAGCCACATGCTGAGGCTCATATTAAGATCTTCTAAGATGCGTACACCTCGCGGCATTCCCTCTAATTCCTGGAAATTTTCAGGGGACTTCTCGAAGCCCAAGCTCGGAGCGCCAAGACACGCATTCAACCGTTCGCGTCGAGTGAAGACGACGTGACCACCTATCGTGTCGTGTGCCACACTTTGCGACCCTCAAACTCTTTAGCGAGTGTGGTCGGCTTCGACAGGAAATGTCCGAAATATTCGGGTGCTCCGTATCACGGAGAATCGATGATCACTGGACATTTGCCGGACCATGGGACACCTTGATAGGAATCAGGAGAGAAACTCCGGTCATTGGAGCCGCCTCTTTCTGAACATACAGGATGGGTCCTTCACTGTCCTTCACGCCTTGCAGCTTCGGGAACGGTGATCGGAGAACTCACAGTCTGACCGTTGTGTGTGAACATCGAATTATTCGATGACGTCGCCAAAGGGTACAGTGAGTGGGCGGTCAACACCGGCGGCGTGAGTCTGTGCTTGCCGAGCTCGGGATACCCGCCCCATCTCCGAAATTTGGACTGAGAGCTCACCCCGCTCAATTCTGAGAATGGATTCACTCACATGTTCACGTCAGAAGGTGCTGCATCTCTCTCATGCGGAAAGTCCGATCCCACTTTGGTTCGACGTTCGCCTGCTCGATCCGCGTACTGTTGCGAGTCTAAACGAGGCTCGGCGTATGCATCGTCAACGAGTCCATACTGCTTTTTCAAATCTTTGAGATTTTTCCGGCGTTGGGCCTCGCTATTCACAGATTTTGCCGCGGGATTCGAGATGGGAGCATCTACGGGTTTTGGAAAAGTTTAGCGTCTCGATCAAGGCAAGAATATTGGTATCGACATCTCGAGCAGCTCAGAAACTCGGGAGATCGACTTACCTTCTTCAGCTCTTCTCTGCAGAAGACCCGGCTCACAGTTACCGCAGGTTTCGCCGTTATCGTGGACGTGAGCTTCCAGCAAGGTGGCTTCCCCGAACTCGAAACGATCCATATGCACCAGATCATGAATGTCTCCCTGGGGGGGAAACTCCTTCGATCAGCCGGCCGCGGGTCCAGCGATATGAACCCCTCTCTCCAGATGCTTTCCAATATCACCCCGACTAGTTTTACTTGCCTTCTTGATCGCTTTCCCATTCACTCGTGTACCGTTGTTGCCATCCAGCTGCTCCAGCTTGTATTGTTGAGAATCGGCTTCGAAATAAATGTTACAATGTCGTTTACCGATTCCTTGGTCAGGAACGCAGAGATCACTTTTGAGCGGAGCGCCCAGAATCCCCCCGGGGAATGGGATGATTTGTACAGAGTTGATTTGAAGTTTCTGAGACTTTTTTACAACGAAGCGTATGCATGGAGGGTACGAGGTGGTAATTTCTGTGAAATATGGGCAGATCATCAGTTATCCACATACGCCCCTCAGATATGTGAATCTGTGAGCCCTTTGTGTCTCCAAGAATCAAGGGCTTGCGCACGAAATGCTACGTAGACGGGGACCTCGAACTTACTGGGCCCTTCGTCTTCACTGAGGATAGCCATCTCTATGGATTCGTCTTCTGATAGGAGTTCGCCCTCATCGAGACTATGAGATCGTCTCCTCTTTCTAGAGCTACTCCTGCGTCTGTCTTCCCTAGAAAGGCTTCGGTCACGATCTTTACGGCTTCTGGAGCTGCTGCGTTTTTGTCTCGAGCGACTCCTCCTCCTGCGACGTTCCTAAAGAGCAACAACAAGGCCATGTGAATCATTGTCGCTTCGAGAAACTTGCTTCCCTCCCGCTGACGAAGAATCTCGCATAGATGATCAAGAGCCTCAGCCGGGTGCGATGTCTTCACAACGCTAGAATGACGAACTTTCACTCAGAACCGGAGCTAGATTTCAAGACGTAAAATATTAATTTTCCATCGACACGGCCATATATCGGTATACATCGGCAAGTGTCGGTATATTAGCTCATAAGACTACATTTCATGATAATTCGTATGTATCTCGGGGTTTTTGCAAGCTGTGAGATCTCTCGGTGAGCCATGAGACGATAGGCTCTTTCTCCTCGTCCAGAAGTCCTATCGATAGCTGCTCACCCTGTCCCTGCTCCTCGATCGACTCCTCGATCGTCGTCTTCGTCGATCTCGCGAACGACTCCTTCGCCGACGGTCTTTGTCTTTCGAAAGCGTAGGTGGGTCCACCACAGTGTAACTCTGCGTATCTTCCTCGTATTTGAAGTAGGTCCCAGTTGTGGGTTGGAAGAATAACTTGGTTTTCTGGAAGAAGACATTGTGGTTTGCTCGGACTTCGAGGTGCATCCGAGCGAAGCCTGGCAGGCATTCGCGACTCGACAGATCAGAGGCGAATAGTTTTCCTTACTGGGTCCCAGTAGTAGCCGGTGGATTGCGAGAAATACATGTGGTATTGCTCGTTGTATACATAATCATTGTTCGCTCCTCCGGGACACACGTCTTGCGCGGCTTGCGTCAGCATATCGCCCACGGTCATCTGTCGGGGAGGAATCGCTAAGAACGCTTGGAATAAATCATCTGATCCAGGATTGTGATCTGGGATCGTGATCGAGGCAGCGAAATGTAGGGAAAACCTGCCTGGGATCCCTGTGGAGGCAAGAAATCCGTCGATTGCTGGGCCTCAGTCTGCGTTCCGGCATCTGACGCTCCTCGTTTCCCATTTCGACCATTCGAATGCATCTCTCCATCCTCGTCGTCTTCTGCGTGACATTGACAGCCACACGAGCCTCCGATGAGAGAGTGCTCCAGGCGGAAGCCGCCCGCTCGTTTCAGGTCCGAGAGTATTGTCTTTATCTCCTGTGAATCAGTTCTGGCGTTTGCATGGATTTTCTTCAGAAGCAGAACACGAACACGGTAGCGAAAGATCCGACTGCATTTGCAATGCTCCGACTATTGAAAATCACCTTCGTGTATTGTTTCATCCGGTTTTCGTAGACTAGAGCCATCCCGCACATGCTCTTGAGCAATTCGCTGTTTTTCGAAAATGTCTGAATGAATGTGTCACCCGCAATTTTGCTCTCTAGGTGCGACAATTTCGAGATGTACTCCTCCTGAACTTGACCCGTGCTGTCTGGCATTTTCCCTGAAATATTGAAGGGCCGGGTGGAGATCCATCGCGTCTCTTCAAGTCATTGTGATGAGGGAATTCAATCATCAAGGCAGCCTCGGCAAGGACTCTTGCATCGCGGAGTTTCCCCATAATGGTTCTGTAGAGACAGCATCGAACGGAATTGGACTCCAACGATTAGCCTCGAACTTTTTCCGTATATTACCTGTCAGAGTGAGATGAATATCTCCTTCCTCGGATCAAACTTTGTTTTTTCTCATTCAGCCAGTGCCGTCCTGCCGAGAGTTCCGCTTGGTTGAAGAGAATCCGTGACGCAATTCGATCACCTGATCACTGAGGAACGTTGTCGCCTCGATTCATCCCTCGAAGTAGAAGTCTCCGAGTTTTTCTTCAAGCAATAACATCGGCGGTCTTCAACAACAGAACACACGCACCTGGGATCGATCCGACGGGAGGAGAAGAGCGGACTTCTCTCAGCGGCAACGAGGTATTGGATAAGATACCGTTCGAAGAACGGGTTTGCTACTCAGAGAAAGCTCTGTCCCACGAAACGGAGGGAAAGAAGTTTTCAAATCGAGATCGGTGTAAATCGGTAGGTGGAGACAAGCACGTTGATGATCTTTGCCTGGCGCGGTTCAGAACGCTCAGCCGATGCGCTGGGATGCCAACTGATTCGGATCGCAAGCAACGACGTCCGAAAAATCTTTTCCGTTGGGGACCAAGAGAATGACGAGGCCCAATAATCCTCCCCTGGGTCGGGGTCGGCGCAAGTTCCAACATTTCATCCGTTGGCTCTGTGACCAAGAACTCCGTCGAGGCTTCGATCGAGAGAGCAAACGACTACTCGGACGAATAAGGAAAGTAGGACAATTTTCATGGAGTCTCTGCGTGGAAGCATCGTTTGACGCCACTCTGTGCGGCCTCCATCGTTCTCCGCGTTTTCCTCGGGAACTTGATTCACCAATGCGTCAGAAATCATAGCGTGTTTGCGAGCTGAAAGCTAGGGACAAGGAGACGAACTTTTTGGTTTCTGAACTGATAGTTATTGCATTGTAGGTTTGCTGCATGGAGGTACCTTTCACTCCTCCAGGACCGTTCCAGAATACCTAGAGACTATACCGAGATACTAACGCTTCGCTCAGACCCATCGATTTATCACAAGTCGTAAGCCTTGTCCTCACTATGGAACCTTGGATGGGGCTCGCTGTGTCACTGTGGGTGCGATTCCCAGTCATTCCCCCGCGGAGATGTCCAGTATCTATAGTCTGGTATCAGGCTGGTTCGAACCCCCATATAATCTAAGATCGCGCCAATTTCTTCCCGATGGCGGAGATCGATCACCATAGGTTAGGGACTGAAATCTCCTTCCACAAGGCCATGATTGTATGTATGGGTATTTCATAGAGGCTCCGCGAGAGGAATGGCGGATCCAGAGTTTCCTGAGAGGGGAAGGGGGTTGGGGATAGATGTCTTTTTGATGGTTGTACGGGCGATGCATTACATGGTAGAAGAACACGACGAGCGGTGCAGAGCAATCGTGTCCTGAAATGGTTTTGCTGATGGATGTCAGGAAATTGAATAGATACGATCGCAAATTGAAGGAAGGGCATCGCTTTCTGCAAATTCATAATCGAGGCATTTATTCAGGCCATATACAGGATTTTAATTCAACAGCCAATCGCTGCTTACCTAGAAGATCACAGAATTCACCACACGGCCAATGCAAGTTTACTGATCAGAGGGAACCATCCCAAGAACGTCTTGAGGGTTCACCATTCGATGTTCATCTCTTATCGGGTTCGAAATCAATAAAGATCCCTGTTGAGAGAGGCTACTCAAACTTCCGAGTTTACCAATTGAAATCGGGTTCTTCGTGGGCGAGGCACGAACATGAGCCGTTATCGGTTTGACGGCTTTCAGTTGCGTTAGTTCTTTGGTGAGAACGCTCGTAGCTGTCGTGGCGGCCGCATGAGTCACAGTCTGACACGGTTCTAGAACCGGACTCGTTTTCACACCATGTGTCGACTGACGACTGGGTTTCAGCACGCGAGGTCTGCCCGGTCCTCTTTTATTCGTCGAGTTGTGGAAGAAATAGGAGAAACTGTCTTCGTCGATACTGCGTTCCCGTTTCCGGTTTTTCCGAGGTGCAGAGACCGGCGTCCCGTCGGTTCGCGCAGAAGCCACGGCGGCTTGACTGCTGTTCACCGGTTCGGTTTTCCGTTCGTGAGCACCTCTCGGCGGTATGGGCGACATTGGGGTACAATTGATGTTGACGAGAACTTGGGAGAGGAAAGTGTAAAGCTCTTCGACGATGCAACGGTCGACCATTGCTTGCGTCAATCCCCACATCCTGCGGTGTTTGTTGCTCATGTGGAGATTTGCATCAGCTCCGCCGACCACAACTACTCCGGTCTCGCATTTCATGTACCCCCGGAAATCCTCGAGGTCGTCCAGAGAGCATGACCTATCGAACTGTCCAACGCAGAAGAGGACCGGCGTCCTTGAATCCAGGATTGGGTCGTCAAGCTGCTTGGGACCGAGCAAACCTGCCATTGGGGAACCCATACACACGACGCCAGACACTGACTCGATCAGCGACGTATGGATTGCAACAAGCGCCCCGCTATTCCATCCAATCAGAACGATCGGTCTTCCAGGCAGTTGCAGCTTGACCTCGCAGACTTTGTTCTTCACCACGCCGATCGTGACTTCGAGCTGCTTCGCTACGGTCAGATGGGGTTCGTTTACGATCGGGATGGGTATCGCGATCAATTTTCCGAGATGGGCTAGATGATTATACCAGAACTTTATTCGAGGGAAATTAGGGTTTTGGGTGAGACCGCTCGGCACCACGATGAACACCGGTGGACCGGGCAATTTCTTCGGCCGATTCACACAAAGTAGAGGAGCTATCGGATCCCAGGGTCTTTTGAGAAGAGCCAGCAGCGAATCCACGGCTATCGACTGTTTGAATGTGCCGCCGGAGCAACGGGTGAAAAGCTTCGAGATCAGCGTGGGGATTTTCGAGTTCAGCGTCTGCAGAATCTCGACGTATATCGCACAATAGCTCACGGGTAGATTTTCGATTATCGTCGAGTGCAGCCACTGCAAAAGAACCTGATCCCACATGGTATCGGCGAAGAGTTGCCTCACTCGCCGAGCGGCTTTATCGAGGGACGTCCTCCGTGATATGAATCCAGATGTCTGTCCTGATTGGCTCTCGAAGCAATATCTCGCGATTTTCTCCTGATCGAGAATTTCATACATTCGATCGAACGCGGAACTTTGAGCTCGCGTCCAATTTTCCCTCGAGACTCGATCTTCATCCCAAATTTCGTCCGGGATGCACTTCTGTTGCGTCCGAACGTGTCGTTCGACTTCGTCGATCATATTCTTACATTTGGACTGATCGTAGAAAACTGGCTGGGGCTTGTTGCTGACGGACTCCACATCGACGAGGACCATCGAGTTCTTCCGGTTCCGAGATTCATGGAACTGCTCCTTCGTGACAAATAGAAGGACTGCGGGACGCGCGTGCACGGAGACGGGATGCGAGTTCCACGATCGAGCGTACGCATGATCCAAGGCGACTATGTCCGCCTCCTGGTATTGCTGAGCGGAAGACTCCTCTCCGAGTAGGGACCACAGGAAATTTTTCGACATTCTCGAGCGATCTGTAAGAGAATTTCCCCTGTTACTCGTGAGACTATGAGCAGAGCTCCGGAGGAGGGGGAACTACGTTTTCCTATGAGCCATAAATATTGAATGTCTCCGCAGCAGCATGTTAGCTTAGCCGCACGCTTCATGCATTCGCGGCTCTTCGCACGACGCACGACCACTCATCGGCGACGCAGCTCGGCACGATCGCTGATCGACTATTCGTGCGGTATAGAAACGCAGGCTCTCCAACCCTTTAAATAAAATAGGTACATTCCGCCCAGGGACGTGCCGGCGGGAACGTTGTACTATGTTCCTAGCCCCCTTGACAACCCCAGAGAGAGCTTCGCCCAGACTTGTCTCCCGCTGGCCGCTGGCAAGCCCTGTTCGAACGCTTGGCCCAGACGACACGTCTTCCAGACTGTGAACAAATCGAAAACACAGACAAATTCTCGATCTCCCCACCCGGATACCATCATCAAGGGGAAGCACGAGCTAGTGTCGGAGCAGAAACAAAATGAGTCGTTGATCCTAATCATATGCGAAGCCCTCATGAATGTCAGCAACGATGGCTTAAGGCGCAATACTTCGGAAATGATCCTCTCTATCAAGATCAGATTCGGATCGGAGAACACCCGAGGGCACGCTCGGAGAACGACGCGTCACTCCTGTCCGTGTCCCAATCTCGTTTCGAGACTCAATACCACCGCCTGTGAAGCTAGGTGTTCACATACCCAGAGTCACGTTGTCACTGATCTTCGCAGATGCCGCGCGAGCTCAAGCGCTTCGATGGAAATGGTATCTTCGGGATCGGATCTGCGTCGAAAGAAGTCTGGTCAGTCAGTCCTCCTGCAGGTCCGAAAGAACTTCATCGCCGATCACGGGAGCAGGATCCAGACTCGTCATTAGTCAGTAGCGAGAGACGTTTGGCCAAAGTCCGCCGAAACTCACCGGATCAGCCACCTTAATCGGTTTCAGGTATTCCTCGTTTCCATCGGGAGACGTCACAAGTCACAAGCAATCGCTTTCACATGAAATAACGGTGAACTCTGTTTCTGTTGATGAAAAACATGAATTTCGAAGTCACTGACTCTCGAGGGATGATTAGGGTGACGATCATGATCTTTGCGTCGAAACTCGCATGGGCCCGAGAAGAACGAGGAAGGAGACGCACACACAAACAATCGAGCAAGCGTCCATCTCATTGGCTCGCGGTTCAGCGGGTTGTTTACAAACACTCGATCGGCGAAACAACTGCAGCACCACCACGCGTCGGTCTGCTAAGAGCAAGCAGTGAGTTTTTCCGAGCTCCGAATTCTCTTCATTCGCAGTCGAATCCGCGACATATCTTGTAGGAGACTTATTCTTATCCTCGGGTCACGCTCTGTTTCTTGGGACGATCGCTCGACGGCGGTACGATCAGTGAAACCTCACGCCGAGGTAAGTCAAGCCATTCGATGCAGTGCGTCCGACGTACATTCGCGGGGAAAACTCGCTATTCATAGGGAGCAGTACGAGGCCCGAGCTGGGTCTCTCCTGGAAGCCAGCTCAGGCGTACCTAGTATCATGATTTAATGGGGTATTTTTTTTTCTAATATACCGTCGATCGTTCTGTGCCCGAGAGGGGAGCGAGCGATTTGTTCGCTCAACGGAGGCTTTTGACATCCGCATGAGGGCGATCTGATACCGCTTGGGATCCAAGTCCGGAGCTTCTTAGCATAATTCGAGGCTCCAAGATTGTCGCTACCCCATTCCGTGCTCGGTGCGATGGAATTCGAATTGTCGTCTTTCCGCCTGATGATGAACTGTAGACAGATTCGTCTGCAAAACGAAACTACCCATCTGTCACCATATTGCGCTCCTGTGTGAGTGTTGTTGCGAGTGTGCGGTGTGTTGCTCTCATGAGAGAACCTCTCACGGACGATACTCCCGATCGAGTGCCTCGCTTTCGGTCGGCTCGGAGCTTCGCTTTCCCGCACCGGTCTCGAGGAATCTCGGCGCAGAGCTCGAGACTGTGAGCGGCGGCGTAAACAAGCTCTTCCAAAAATGGATACGACTCCCTGAGGCGGAAGTGTATGCTGACGGCTTTCGACTCTTGTTGACGTTCGTCGGAGAAACATGACTTCGGTGAGGTTCAGCAAAGGAGGCGGCTCGTTTATTTCGTACATAAACTTCGAAGAGAAGAAAGCGCCGCTCCCCAGCCAGCAATTGCCGGAGGAAATGGCAGGCGGCAACGGACTCGAAGATTGCTGCAAGCCCCGCATATCGTCCAAGGAGGTGGTGCTCAACACAGTCACAAGAGTTTTGAAGTTTAGTACTTTCGGTGATTTGAATTCAGGAGTGCCCGGCGCGCTGTACTGCACCAATCTCAAGCTGAGTTTCGTTCCAATGAAAAATCTGGCCGAACTCTTGGACGTGGGCACCGACGAATCGTGGCCGCTGGGGGCGTTTGATGTTTGTTTGACAAACATCGAGTCCGTCGAACAGCTCAGTGGGGGGAAGCGGAAGAGACTCGGGCCGTCATCTGGTCTGGCATCACCTGTTGAAATGATACAGATATTCTGTAAGGACTTCAGAGTGTTCACGTTTTCGTTTCGTTTCTCGCCGTCGGAAGATGTCGTCAAAGCACTCGACTACCTCGGACGACATCCTTTCGTCAATTCTCCCGATCGATTATTCGGATTCGAAGAACCGCCTCAGCAGAACTCATCCACCAGCGTCCAGATCTCGAAAATCAAGGAGCATGATTTTCTATCGCCGTATGATACCGGCGCCGAGTGGGGAGCGGAACTGAAGAGGTGTGGTGCTAGTGAGTGTTTTCGAACGACCGACGTCAACAAAATATTCGCGTTCAGCGAAAGCCTGCCGCGGAGGTTTGTGATACCCGCGAAAGTGACGGATCATAAGCTGGATGTCGAGTCGAAACACTACAAAGATCACCGAGTGATGTCGTGGAGTTATACCAAAGGCCGGACACATCTTCTCCGAGGATCTTCGCCGGACGCTTCCAGCTCGAAGGATTCTCGTTACCTTACATTATTGGACTGTCAACGAACGGATTTCGAGGAGTTCGATATCGAACTTTCGTGTCCGGGAATTCGGGAAACCCATCAGAGTTTTGTGCGTCTCATGGCGATTTGCACTCCGAGCAACGTGCAGGAGTTCGACGATGTCGATGCCCATTTCCTCTCGAAGGTAGAAGAGACCCGGTGGCTAGCGAACGTGTCGCTGTGTCTGAAGGAGGCTGTCAAAGTTGCCAAGGTCTTGGCTGGCCAGACCAAGCAATACATCCTCGTTCGAGAGAAAACAGGCGTGGACATGTGTTCGGTCATATGTTCATTAGTTCAGGTCATCCTAGATCCGTTCTGCAGGACTTTACGCGGTCTAGAAAACCTCGTCTGCAAGGAATGGGTCTCGATGGGTCATCCCTTCGCCGAGCGTCTTGGCCACATACGCGGGATCAGTTGTAATAACGTTCAGCTAGAGCCGGCACCGATGTACCTTCTGTTCCTCGATTGTGTTTGGCAACTACTGCAACAATTCCCAGCGAGCTTTGAATTTTCCGAAACATATCTCTGTCGAATGTGGGACCATAGTCTCGTAGGGTTATACGACGCCTTCGTGTTCAGTAACAACAAAGAACGCAGTAAAGCCAAGCAAAACGGCTCGGTTTATCGAAAGCTGTTCGATTGGGCCGATTGGCTGAGTGCACAAGATCTAGAACTTTTGAAGAATCCTCTCTACCTGCTCGTGGACAGTCGGAACGAACCGCTCACGGACCTCGATTATACGATCAAGGGTCTAGATGTTTGGGCTCAGTGTTATTTCCGTTGGATTCCCAAATCAGAAATTGTGAATGGTGATCCGGCCATGTTGTTCACATTCTACGCTCGTGTGGCCAAAGACATCAGAGCGCTCCAGAGACAGCTGGAGACTCTGCGCTGCTCGGACTCGGAGCAAGTTACGCTTCGCCAGAAAGAACGCCTTCCCTCCGATGAGTTCCTCGCAAACTCCAAGCGGACATCTCGCCTATTGAAACCTGGTTCTGATCTGAAGATTAACGTGATAACGTCGTCGTTCCCGTTCGCTCCCCCTGGGCCGATAGACTGGGGCTCATTTCATGGAAGTTGTCACACATCACAGATTTCCGCCGTATTGGGAGACATCAGAGAAGATTCGACCGAGTGATCGGCATAGCCGTCAAAGTCATACAGCATGGAACGCCTGGAGCTGCTTGGAGCCTTGATGTCGGATTCGTGTTGTGTTGCTGCCGATGGTGGTGGAGCTGCGGCGGTGGCGGCGGCGATGAAGAACCAGGGCATTGTGAAGTGCAATTTGAATACGAATTCGCGAACTATTTAGCTGGTAGCGTGGGACGTTTGCGAACATGGGAGGATAATCTTAGTCATGTCTCCAGGAGACACCTGTGAATGGAGTTACCGGGTAGACTTCGGTAGGATCTAATATAGCTTTGGTTCGATGGTGCCGGTGATGTTTATACCTGTAGTTATCCAATTAGACCATGGAGTTTCCTATCAGCGGCGAGTGTACGATTCGCTCCTGATTCAACGATTATATTCCATTATCATTATTATTTTTCTTTTCATCCCTTGGTGGATCACTGACTCAGGTCCCGATCCTGAGTTATTTGTAGACGAATTGTCGTCTGGACTGCCGAGACTTCCGGAGGTATCATGGAATTTAGAGAACGTTGCATAATACCGCCGTTGATAGTAATGTAATCGATCACGCGAGGGAAACCAGCATGCTGGATGATTCCGTGTTGAGGGGTTCTGCTGCGAGATGATGAAGTCATGTTGCTGTTCTGACCGGGAATCGCCCTGTGTGACTTCGAGAGTCCGCAAGAAAGAGTTAAAATGATTAGGCTTCGCTTCAAACAATTCTGCTCGTAAATCATGCGCCGATCCTTTCGACGCGCGAACGACGATGACGGCGCGCCAGCGGCGGTGTAGGAATGTAGCTCGATTCATTGTATACAAAGTACGAAGAAACGGTGGACGATCCGATGTTTCGCAATAAACCTGGGCATTTTCCCCATGTGTATCGTATTGATTTGAGTTTATAGATCACTCGAGTCTCTGAAGGAGGGGAGCTCGACAAGGAACTCCTCCTCCCGGAGACACAGCCTTGAACGTCAGTCGCCGATACATCCTGGATCACCTGTTCGGCGAAACTCTGAACAAGGTGTTTCCCGATCGATCGTGTTGAGAATTCTCTCGCAACCGCATATTTTCAATCGAAACAGAGAAACCGCGGAAACTGAAACGGACTCCCGGATCGAAGTGCCCAACAGTCGAGATGACCCGCTGGGCGAGAGTTCAGTCGACACATCGTACGCAGAAGAAACCCGAGGACGCCACGCCTTGGGAGGAATTCCAGAAACAGCGGAATCAGCTGAAACAACCTTCGACGTCGGATGGCGACTCCGGTACAAAGGTGAGCCGCGACCATTGTTAAGGTGTCTTTGGACAGCCGCGCCGTCATTGCAAGCTAGTATTCCCTCGGTCGGGTGCCGCGACAACAACGCGTGAGTTCCCTTCGCAGGCAGGCACCGCAGCCAGCACCCAGAAAGGAATACATCGAGAGCCTGACAAAAAAAGGCGAATCACTGATGAAGAGCGGAAGCGCTTAAAAAAAGAGAAAATCATCAAGAAAATGCGCGAAGAGCGCGAAAAAAAGGGTTTGGTTCTACTTCCTGAGAAAATTGAGAAGAAAATATACCGCATGAAGAAGGCTATGCGAGCGAAAGGCAAAACCCCGCAAGAGATCAAAGACGAAATACGACAGTTCCGACGGAAAGAGGAGCTCACGTATCGGAAGCAATGTGCCAAGGTCAGTAGTCGCTATCCTTGAGAATGCGGACGAACGAGGACTCCCGTGGAGCTCTCGGAACAGATTTCATGAGTCCGCAGGGGCAGTGCAGAGGCTCTCGAATCCTTTCAGGTCATACACCATATACCTACGTACAATACGATCGATGATGCCGCCATTCACGACGAGGGAGTTTTTCCTCTCAATTACCTCCTCCCTGCATACGATCAGGAGAATAGACCTCATCGCTGGCGTATAGAGCCGAGAAAAGTCTCTCAAGGTCCCGTCGATTCCAGGCCTGTCTACATTGTCGCGAGCCCGGTCATAAGGTAGCAGACTGCCCGAAAGCCCCAAAGTGTGGTATCTGCTACAAGTGCGGTGCATCGGATCACACCTCGTCAAGCTGCTTGAAAGCTCCCGGGGAAGGATACAAGTTTGCCGCTTGTTTTGTGTGCGGAGAACAGGGTCATATATCACGAGAATGTCCGAAGAACGACAAAGGAGCCTATCCCAAGGGCGGTGGCTGCAGGTGGGACCGACAGCGTTTTAATAGTTCCGTCCCTGAACGAATCTCGAGTATGCATAGCTATCTCCTGAGCAGTTCCACTTTATGCCCTCCATAACCCTTGCAGATTTTGTGGATCGAACAAGCATAAGAGACAAGAGTGTCCCGAGCGGAAGGCCAAGCTCCAAAACGGGGAAGAAGAGATCGTCGCCGAGGTAGTGACTGATGTGAAACTGAACGTGGACAGAGAGCCCCGGGAAATCCAGGTTCCTTCGACATCGAGCCCTACGAAGCCTAAACTCATTCGCTTCTAGTGCTCTGGTTGATTTATTTCTCTAGTTGTTGAGTCTGTTGTGATATGTTTAGAATAAAGCTCGGACAAGCCCTTCGACCCGAGCTGGTTCCACAAGAGAAAGCCCTCGAAAGGCCTAGAAAGATTTCTTTCGATGGATTTGGTTTCGAATTCCTGTATCTTCGCTTCCGAGAATAGAATGGTATTCCCAAGCAGCGAGCCGTCTGAAGCCTCCGATCTTGACGCGGGAATTTTGGATTTCCGATCCATTCGACTTCGCGGATCTAACGTTCTGCTCATCTGTTGCGGTCTGGTCCCTCTTGAAGCCCGCCAAGCCTCCGCTAGAATAAATTCCTAGCGAATTGGTAGCCCTCTAGGCAGCGCTGAAGTAAGGAGTTCCCTGGTCGAATCATGGTGAGTTTCGACTGGAATCGGCGCGGGGTATGCTTCGCTCAATCATCTCTGGGCCCTTCACCGAACCACGACGGAGATTTGCGAGCGGCGAGTCGAATCGGAGGTAAGAACAATTGCTTGACGAGAATCGCGAATTCAAGCGCTACGCGGTCCGATCGCGAGCGGGTCCTGTGGTTTGCTCCGGGCGACAACCAGGACACTCTCACCAGATTGAGAATGTCCAGAGAAAAGATCTCGGTGTACAATGAGGACTATGAGTAATGGTATGGGCTAGCAGGATTAGATTTTATTCCCAATGACGAGGTTTCCCCGATTCCCATCCCCCGGAAGCAAAAAATCGAGACCCCCATTCGGGTCAAGGGTACATCGATTGCAGTACAACTGACGTTCCACCATGATCGACAGTGATACTCGAATTGAGAAGAAGGTGGAGCCCGTTCTGATATAAGACAAACGGGAGATTATGAGGTGGGGTAGAAGTCGCCGCCTCGCACTGCGGCAGCCAGGTGGGAGTATACACATACATATCAATGCACGTCCGTGGAATATTCCGAGCAGCCTCAAACAGTTTGATAACGTTCATTGATCGCGCTTCGCAGACAGCAAGCGAAGATTATTCCGGCCACCTGGAATGAGAACGAATGTCGTGTATAATCTCAGGCTGCTGATGTCATATCGCGGAGCCTATCGCCACGAACTATCCAATAAACGACACGAAGACGTACTTCGATGAAAGCTATGATGATGGCTGTCACTCCGATTGCGAGCGAGTTGCGTTCGATGATCTGCCTAATCCTCGGGAGGCAACCAGTGTTCTGCAGATTAGGATTTCTCCTGTCACACGGCGTTCCTCGTTCGGAGCCCTTGCAACAGCTCTCGGGTAACGGGATCTTGAGAGCTTCGTAGTCCTTGGGGCCGTGCACACCGCAGCATTTTCCCTGTGGGACAAGTGAATTTCAATGTTCGCCTCCTCTTATGATCGACGACAGCTATGAAGACGGATGCGTACTCCCTCGAGTACCTACCGTCAGTTGGAGATCATCCCAGTACTGCTTCAGCATTTTCGAATCGCCAGATGCGGTTCGATTCAATGATTTCATGGCTGCCTCCTCGATGGTGCTCTCTACTTGGCCCTTATTCGTGAAGGCGAGGTATCCCACGGCGATTTCGGCGATCAGGATCAAGAGCAGAAGTCCCAGGAATGCGTTCAGCATGCATGAGTTCTCTTTGAGAGCCCCGCAACAGCCGAGGAAAGAGATGATCACGATTACAGCTCCGACGGCAATCACGAGGATGTTCACGCCTGGAAACGAAGCTGAGCTCAGGAAAATCGCCATGCCGATTTTTCTGTCCCGGGTTCCGAGACGCTGCGGACCGCAGGTCAAATCCCCTATGACGATCTCACGCGTGATTTCCATAGTCTCCCACATTAATGCCACAGGAGTTCTGATAATGCAAGTCATAAAGGATATTCGTTTAGTCGATCAGGATGGTATACGAATGAATCGCGAAGAGGTACTCACTATTCAGATCGTCGAGGATTGCTTCAACTGACCTCACATCCTTCAGGTCGACTAGTCCGACGGTCAGGAGGGCGATACCGCATACCTGAATAAGAAAAATCAATGAAATACAATAGAAAATATCCGCACGGCGCAGGTCTGGATTCTATCGTAATCTTTTGGTCCCTCTGCGACCCTCGCTCAGTGAGTTGAGCATCGCTGATCAATGACTCAAGTGTTATTACCATCAAAGCCAAAGGATGCGGATGATTTCGAAAAAAATCATCTGCGCGTCTCCCAGCCCATTGGCCTCCCTCAAAATCAGAACCGACGCAAATTCAGGCGAACTCTCCCGACGAAAGCAACAGTCGCTGGCATAGCCAACATTCATTTCCGCCCTCGTGATTATAAGGCCCCTCTAATTTCCGACTAAAGGTTGTTCGATATACGATTCTGCGGATTCCGATTTCTTTATTTTAGCTCTCAAGCCGAATTGATGACAGACATATACGCACACGCCGGATTATCTCATCTTGCGAGACATATGATAGGGTTGAAAACTTTTAGATCGGAGTCGATTGTTCTCATGATTTATTTGTTCCAATTGAACTCGCTCATCGAGGATGTACCGCAACCGTATTTCTGACGTTTTATCTCGTCTGTTCCGCTCGATTACAATCATTCAACCATCAATAACCGATTCTTGATCCTCGAGTGAACAGATAAAATCCCATTCTTCTTTCGATATCGGAATCACGCTCAGACGGGACCGCTTGATTAGACGCAACTCGCTCAATGGACCCTGGGTCATCGAGTGGACTTTCTGCCAATGCTTGAGCTCTTCGAGACTTATGCAACGTTTGAGCTTCCGCTTCAGTTTGACGTCCACCAGAAACCACTTCGGATTGTCTACAGTTGCGCGCGCATCGTAGTAGTAACTCTTCTTGTCGAACTGAGTGGGGTCGGGATGGCTCTCTTTGGTAACTTCGACCAATCCGACGATTCCCGGAATTTTGACGTTGCTGTGATAGAAAAAAGCCTCGTCCCCGACTTTCATGTAGTCCTTCATGAAATTGCGAGCCTCATAGTTTCGTACGCCATCCCAAGAGGTCGTTTGATCCTTGCAAGCTTCCAAATCCTCGATCGAGAACTTGAAATCGTAGCCCTTCTCGATTCGAGAAGCACCTTCCGATTTGAAAAGCCAATTGTTGAACGACGAATAATCGGGCTTCTCAGCTGGCGGAGCCATTCGTCACCTAGAAGGAAACGCTTCGGGTGGGATTCTGGATAAGGCCGATTGCTTTTCTGGACGCGAGCGGCGCTATCGATGCCATAATTGCCAGGAGCCTTCATCGATTCGCTTTCCGATGTAGACGAGGGCGAACTGTAGGATTCTGTAATCTGATACCATCCGTCCTAAAGTGTGATCCCGAATCGAGACCATCGGAAGGCGTAAATAGAGCCACCGAACTGTGGACGTCCCGGGAGAATCACGGACCGAGCGGAGATTCGATGACGCTCTGACCCTAAAGATAGGAGCGCAGGTTTACGACAAACAAGCTTCGCGTGAGTCATCCCGCTGATTGACTGAAGTGACGTTATAGCGATGCTTGCACTAGATGCGGCTCCGATCGTTTCACGGGGACAGAATCCGTCGCGTCTGAGGATGATGCCCAATTCATTCGCCGCCGCCGCTCGGGCGTTCGGCAATTGGCACACATATTTGCCCCTTTTTGCATATTTCAACAGACGCGCGCATGTTTTCCGCGTTCGCGGTGCGGGATACCTTACACCCTTCGACAGCTTACAAATGGAGTTTCAGTTCTCCTCTTGGCGGAAAATGATGTTCCATATCTGCGGATCGATGGTATCGTGCGCAGCTTTCCGTTCACTGTGTACATTCATGGTTACAATTTACTGCATCGGTCTTGAATGCTCCGCACTGGTTGCTAGGCGGGCGCCTGCGTCAGAACTCGGATGACCCGAGCGCTAGCGTGTGAACCTATCAGGATTGTATTACTCTCCATACGATCATGCTAATCCCGTGCCGCCGACTCGGAGCCGGAAGTAACACGGCAGCGTTGCCGAAACAGCGTTCGTTCGATTAAAACAGATTTCAAACAAGCGAAACTTAAAACGCCAACAGGCTCGCTACAATTGAACGACTACCGCCAAAAAACTCCTGATTCGATCTATCCTCCGATTGAAGGAAAAGCCTCCACGGTTTATGTTTGAAAAACCCGCGACCGCATCCGGTTATTTTTGCCTCGCGCTCATGCAGATCGCTCTCGAGACTCCGAGCGCTGTGTGTGGCTCAAGTTGAACATCCTCGTCGCTCCGGAGATCTAGCAGCTGACGCAAAGCCCACGGAGCTTTGACTAGCGATTCGAGTAGGTCGCTTGGCGTCGGGGAAAAACTCGACAGTTCTACTCACCAAGAACAGCGCGTTGAAAACAACCAAGAGCAGCTTGGCCATTTTATCGCTACACCTGCGCACCATTTTGCAACTTCTCACCGATTCTGCGAACTATTCAAATCCAAAACTTGTCGGCTGTTGTATCACTCGCTTCGAGTTGGATTTAGTGGGATCTGGGAAGGTGAGCAACGCACTTATAGAGCTGAGCGCCCGAGCAACACACTCGCTTACAGGAGTTGCTTGCAGCGACTCACCGCGGTGACGGGATAAGTTTGGTTCCACCAATGCGCGCGCATGCTTGAACCAGAGAGCAGTGTCAGCGGCGCGGCGGTGCGCGGCGTGGTCCGTCCAGTGGCTGGGTGCATCCAGAGAGATTGAAAATAATAAACAACACGCCTACCGACACCGAACCATCTCGACACCACTGACGCTGTCAACAGGCGGCGTCTTCCGCTTCAGGCCGCATCGGCCGAAAATCTCATCGATTCGACCGGCCCCCCCCGTATTACTCACTCCGTGATCACACGACCTTGCCGAAACGCGCTCCGAATCCTACGAAATTCGACAACGCAACGCTCGACCTACCGTAGAACGCCTAATCCGCTTCTTTGAAGCCCAAATTGGAGATCGTTGGAGTGCTCCCTTCTTCTGGAGTCTCGGTAGAACAGTTCTGTTTTTTTCAACCCCCGATGCACGCGCTCTCACGATCGATCTGCGCAGATTCAGCCGATGGCACGGTGGCGCGCATCACGAGGGCGGGAAACGGTCCCTACCACAGGAAGTCTCACACTCGTAGGAGACGAATGCATCGCCCGAATTTCCTAAGAATAGTTGGAAGTGGGACTCGATCCGACTGGGAGTGAATAGGGGAAAACATCCTAAGCCGCTCCTGAGAGACAGGTCCCTCAAAGGGGAACTTTCTCTCTAAAAGTGCATCGCTCTTCGGAGTCGGCGCACCACAAAGTCAGATCCGAATTTCTCGTCTCGGAACTTCGAGCTGTCAGATATAATCAGGGAACTCCCGAAAATCGTCTGATGATAAGACGGTAATTCCTACGCGAGTTTGAGATCGCAAACTCGGAACGGAAGCGAAGTGTGGGCAATGGTAGTCCTAGGATCATGGGGGACCGAATAAACAGGATGAGCGACTCTCATCTATCATCGTGTCTGACTCGTGATTGTTCTCCGGGAGATCCAGTCAGAGCCAGACGATTTTGTCAAGCTGTCGAGCTACCCTCCCTTCCGGATTCCGCCACTCGACTCAGCTGGTAGCCAACTCCGAATGACAGACACACCTTTTCCCCCTACAATATTGTTCCTCCCATTGTTAAAAGGGGTCGCTATGCGCGGGAGGAGGGTTCCGAATGATCACACTGTTTGTGAATAGACCATATCCATAAGGAGAAATTCGTGAGGTGATCCCCGTCGGAAACAATCTTTCCCGGATCCGAGGGACTCAGACCAACGGATTCGTGAAGTGGAGCGATTCCGTATCTGGGATCGACTGACCTTTGTTGGATCGAGCTCGAAGGATCTAGAGTTCTGTGGCATACAGGGAGCGCGTATACTCCGAGCATCTGAAATGATTCCTCTCACTCAGAGATAGCTGAAGGGACCTCGAGCCCTCAACTTTCGACCCGAGGATAGATTCTACACTTAGAAAACAATCTTGTCAGGAACCCATTCCGACTCGACTTTCGAACATTTCTCACTCGCGAAATATTCCGCGAAATAAAACCCGAGAGCGAATGTCGGAACGCTGATTCACTCATTATTCTCCCGGAGCATCGCTCTCATGTCCAAGAAGCACTAATTGTGGGCTTCGTCAGATCCACATCGCTTTTAGATCCCGCGTATGATCGCTTTGAGTGGCGGACAATATCGTACCCGAACATCTACGTGAATCATTGGACGATTTCGTCATCAATCCTAGGATTACAGATTACGGCGCGGTTCCGCCCTCCTCCCGGCCAGCCATTTGTTGATGGGAGCGACATTGTGAACAATGAGACGGCTTCCTGCAGAGCACGCCGACCTCAGGGAAGGAGAACGAGGCGATTCTGCGAGCGTTCCTCTCGACTTGCGTAAACAGAGGAGACTTCAGACATGTCCAACTCTTTTGGCACGGCTCGGTCGGTTCATGAGTCACTCAGATAATAAAATCTCCATATGTTCGACCTTGGAGCCTGGACGAAGATGACAGGAGGGGCCGGAGATGAGGCTCAATGATTTCAAGTTATCGTTCGGCTAAATGTGTTTTTCCTTGTTTAGCTTTCGAGTTCCCCGCGGTCGATGAAAATTTCCCTGATTCGAAGCAAAGTTCAAGTGCTAGAGGGTATCATGGGTATGGCTGTATTCTAAGCTACGGCGATAGATGGAAGTCAGCTTTTCGCGGCTTGATCACATGAGCCGAATCGCCTCGTAGGCATACAGACTCATCCCACACTGGGCTGAGAACAATCCCATCACTTTTTGAGCAAAAACAAGGAACCGCCGCGCCGGCTCTGTGATTCCGTGCATCGTGTTTGCCCGATAGGACTTCGGAAAGTCTGGTATCATTGATGACTCATCTTTTGTACGGGAGAAATCTCTACTCTCTGGACGTCTCTGGAAGGGAATATGGAATGACTCATTGGGTCGTCAGACAGCCATGACGAGCCTTTCGAATGTAGAGATCATGACGTGAGGGGATTTGTGCGTGATGAGAGCTCATTCATCTACGTACCGGATGATGGCGGAACTGACTGAGAATCGTCCTTTACAGCGAACGAGGGAAGATCGTGATTTATATAACTCCGAAGCTATGATGAATCTTTACGACGCCTCCGCTCAACTTTCCCGAAATTTCCCTCATTCGAGAGCGAATCGCAGCGTGGTCTCTCACGTCCAGCACTCATTCCGTTTATTGGGAAAATATTGCACAGTTGGGGAAATGGCATCCACGCCTGTTCCATGACGAAAAATTGTTTCGAACCGAAACTCTATATAACGCTCGGTATACACAGCGTGGTACAATCACATCCAACGATCACAACATTAAACTTGAGCCAACCGAGGGAATACTTATTTACAACGAAACTGAGCTAGATCTCGAGCACTCGCCGCTCAAGGGCGTAAGGTCGTGCACATTGATCATTCATCATTGTTTTTGTCGAGCTTGAGTTTTTCTAACTTTTCGTCTATGAGAGGAATCTCCTCGTGCGCTGTTCTTCCGTTCATTCGTAGTCCTGAGGAGGAAGGGCGAGATTCCCAGTCCGAAGTTGCTTCCACAAATTTCCATGGTTCCTGATTCCCTGTTCCTTCATAGTAAGATCCCCTGGGCGCCCAGTTTTCCCGCGCCTGATGATAACCTTCAGCCACATCGATATCGTATGGTTCAGCTAGAATCTGAGAGCAGCCATACGGTAGCCGGTATGCCTTCCACAAAGTGCAGACTCCTTCTGTCTTGGTGGCTTTGTGATATTCGCACGCAAGAAAGTCAAGTCCCTAGTCAGGAAGAGCTTCTTGGTTAGTGGGCATCTCGAGACTTCAGTGCTTTACAGCAATGACCAACCATTCTGCTCATCTCTCGCGGACCCCGTCGCGGAGAAAGAGCATCCGACTCACCGCTCTGCCTGAACAAGCGTCCCTGACTTGAGAAATTTTGGCGTTTCGACGGTCTGTGGAGCGTTCCCACAACATCTGGATCAACTCTTCTCCGTCGAGAGGAACCAAATCTCCTTAAAATACAGCACCGATTTCAGCAGTCCGATTGTAGATCCAAATGTTCCCCAATGAGCGGAACCCTCGAGAATTCTCTCGGACTTACGACTGCCTGGGCTGAGTTTCCGGAGGTCGCAGAAGCATTTGATGGCGGCTTCGATCTCGTTTGAATGCACGTAGAAGTGACCCCCACAGAAATCGTGGATCGCTTTCAGGACCTCTCGGAGATTGTCATCGGAACCCGGAGTGCCTAGGTAAGGGGACTGTGGTTCAGCAGTCGCTAGCGAAGGGGTCCGGGAGCTTCCCAGGGGCAATTGAGAGCTCGGATAGCTTACCTTCTATGGGAACAACCGTTATCTGTTTTTTCATTTTTTCCTTGACGAGCGAGAATCGCTCAAATCGGACCTCTGGGTTGAACAAAAAATGGAGGAAATGTTCGGCGCCGCGATCCAGGCTGAAACGCACAATCGATATCTCGCTCGGAAGCCTCGTGGTCGACTGTCGGAAGAGAATTCATCGCGTTAGTAACTCTCAAAAGGCTCGCGGTGCGAACCGAGGTTGAACGAAATTCTTCATTTAGACGGGGCCTATGCATTACGATTGCATGGTCGTCACTTCTAGGCGACAAATAAATTTAAATAGGCGAAGGTGAATCCTTGTGAGAATATCCAATAGGGGAACGCTCAAACCTCTCGGTGGAAAGAAAGAGAGTGGAAGAAATGGGTCTTGACGTCCGCCTCGGTCGGGAACACTCTCTCTATGAAGCCGCGCATTTTTTGACGGAATCTGCAGCCGAAAAAAATCTATGGTTCCTATCGGAGTTTTTCTTCCCGAATCTATTACTACTTATCAAGGAGATCACTCACGGTGACATTGTGGTGTTACCGCCTGGTCGTTGGAACACCCGAGGGGGTCGTTGCGGTTGACAACGCGACTTTGCTTCAGCCCTGCGGAAAATAAGTTGAGGAGCTTACTCGTAGGGTCACTCTCCACGAGACGAATCGACGACGAAGATCATTGGCTTCTTCCCCGGAATCATTGCAGCCATCGGAGGTCCATACTCCCGGGAAACCAGTACTCACATCTCGACGAAGCGCTCTTTCTCAGATGGTGAGAATCTCAACCATATGGGATCGGCCTCGATTCTGGCTTCATCCAAGCTCAGATGACGCCCCTTGCGTCTGGAAATATGTAGGTATTGAATCTTAGGTCTCATTAGAGAGGGTGGACCGGGGTCGGTCTCTGCAGATCTTCCAATCTCTCTCGAAGAGTGTTCGTGGAGACAGCAGCCTCCTCCAGATGACACAACGTACTTTTCTCCGTCTCGATAACAACGCACGAAGGTGAAGAACGGCGATTGTCTCGGCATAGTGATTTCCGCAATGGATAGCAGCTGATCGCGAGAGGTCCCGACGCACTCCAACTCTCTGAAAATTTATGTATGCTGTCCATCGTTGCCGAGCACGGGACTCCGCTCCTTGACGGTGGGGTGGATTTGATCTCGATCGAAGAAAATTTGAGACGTCATATGCATACCGCGCAGAAAATCTTCGCGAAAGATCGGCCTTGTTGCGGATCCACTCCCAGACAGAGCTCCTAACTCCTAACGACTTGAGGCAAGAAGTCCCAAGTTCCAAACCCTCGGCCTGAAGAAAATATTCACATTTCGCGAGCGCAAGCCGACAATGGAGTTAGCTTGGCGGTATTCAGGCGCTGTGCAGAAGAGGGCAGAAGATTCAATGCCCTTCAACAGAGCGCGGTGAATAACTCCAGTGCGGGCAAACGATCTTCGATTTTCTGATTTCTGAGTGGCTCGTCTACACAGGCGCGATGGTTCCGCTGATCTTTGTCTGCTGCATTGCGGGCATCGGGCCCTTCGTTCAGGTCTTACTGACTGAGCTCTTTTCTCGTCGTCACAGCACCTACCAATAATTTCGGTTTTCCCGACAGGCCGGCAAAGGAACGTCTGGGAGCTCGCCATTACCAGCAATCAGACTGGAGCCCGCTCGCATTCACCACTATACAATCATCTTCGCTAGAATTTCCCTCGGCTTAGGAAGCTCGTCCACAGCTGGCCCCGCTCCAGGTTGCCTCACTCGTTGACGAGAAGTTACTCGGGATAGCTCAGAGATATTTTGTCCCTTCGACCTGTTTGAAGTCTACGCGTCCTTGGTGCGGAAGGTATCGACGGTCAAACACAAGGATCGGGCCTTGGTCGTCGACCCCCGAGACGAGAGCTCGGGAGATTCGGGACCAGGTGTGGTGAATTCACGGCAGCTTGACCGATGGAATTCCCGAGTCTTCATCCCATTTCTTGTTCAGTTCTCGGTGAATTGGGTTCGATGGGAAGGATCGTTTTGAGGCGGGGGCACATCCGGAGAAAAACCAAAGATTCGATCAGTGCGAGAATCAACAACCCTGGAAGTTGAAAGTATATCCTCGCGCAGATCTCGATCTCGTTTTTCGAAAAATCAGGTCTGGAGCTTCGACCACCATCGGCTTGGCTCGAAGGTGACTCCCGGGGTGCCAGTCCATCTACAGTTCCTCGCAGGGGGTGCTCATCTTTCTTCCACTCTCAGGGTCTCGGTCTCGATGCGTTACAGATCACCGGCTTGGACTGGCATCGCCTTAGGAATACACATAATTCCAACTACGATCAGGAATCCAATTTGTGGATCTCGATAGAATCCAACTTCCCAATCGACAATTTTTTCCCGATTCAGCTCACACACGCACTCTGTCAGGATACGCTAGATGTGCGATACCGGTAGAAGAGAAAGGGCCTCGCCGCTGCAATTTTCCGCACCGTTCCGCATCACTGTTGAAAATTCCTGTCCCACGGCGATCGTAATTCAGGATGCATCGGAACTCAGATCCAGGTCCCGGCGTTGATCGCCCCGCTTCCGGAGGCGCAACCGCTTGACGCGGCTCGTGGAGCAGTCTCGAAAGATCACTCGGGAGAAGGAGTGACCGGATCTCAAATGCGAGGCGTGATGAAGACCCGACTCATGGGTTCGATATATTATTTTATTAATAAATAGGTCAGATTCATCCCTTAAAAATTCCAAATGAGGTCGATTCGAGGAGCACCTCTCCTCCGTGTATGAACCTGTCCTCGATCAGAGTAGTCGAAGTTTCCGAGGCGTTTCCCGCTCGTGTATCGTGAGCCAATGTTTCGGTATCAGGCCTGAGCGGGCCGGAATCCCGTACAACGGCTTGACTACTCTCAGCAAACGGACGATAAGAACTCGATTCCGATTTCTTTCTTCAGTACTTCGATCAAGTCATCCAATTCACTCTGAGAGTCGAAGTAGTGTTTCTTGTAGGGCTTGTTCAATTGCTGTAGATAGAGGTCCAGAGTGACCACATCAACTTTCGATCGGTACTTCGGTAGCCCCTTGCAGCAAAGTTGTTCAGCATAGAAATGTAAACTGTCTTTCTCACGCGACAACGCTTTATAAACGCCAACCTTCGCGTCTGCACTGTACCTAGGATTGACATCGGCGCCGAAAAGCTCCCAGTTCACGCTCGCCAAGTATCTCATGAAGTAACGTTGAAAATCATCCCGCAGTCTCACGGAAGAGAATCTGGCAACGATTCTCTTCTTCTCGTAGTATTTACTTTCCCATGCGCATTGTTCGATCATATAATCTGCGAACTCATGATAACCGCTCATACGGGCGATTGAGCGCAGAATCTCAATGGTTTCATCATCGTTGCCTTCAGGGAAATCCATGAGACAGAGACTTCTAGAAACCCATTCTGGCGCTTTATCCCCCGATTCGAAATACGTTGGGAGCGATTCCGGGTATTCATAGAGGATTTCCCGTCTGTGACTCAATATAAATGGTTTTAAAGTCGCTCGGAAATTCTTAACCTCGTTCGAATACTCATTGACGACTCTTTCGACTTTCTCCAGAGGGAACTTCGTGTTAACGTACAGAAGAGAGCAATGGAGATCATAAGGTTTGGCGAACTCGAAGTTTTGGAACCTCCGAAAACGAGAGATGACCATATCCTGAAGTTGCAGCAGGACTTCTTGGCTATCGAAATGCAGTTGCAACCCAACGTAGATTCTTTCTCCGATGACTTTGCACTTCAGCCTCGTGAACTTCACTTCAATGGCATCCAAACTGTCAGCCTCCTCTTTGGTGAATCTCTCGAATGTTTCCCCGAGATCTCCAACCTCGGAGTTTTCGACGCTGGCAGACCATAGGTTTATATGCTTGAAACGCTGGTTAAACTTGGTACGATGAACTTCGGGGTACTGTTTCTCGTCGGACCACAGGCCTTTTTTGATTTTTTCGAAGAGCAAACGCATGGAATCCAAAACGGATTGTTCCGATACCTTGAGTCCCAGGTAATATACCCCGTATCCTGAACTCAGCTGATTATGACAGTTCCCCTTTATGATCATGATTCACTCTGCAAAAAAGAAAAAGATGTTATCGTTGAGGGCCTATTCATAATCGATATCATTAGGTTGATGCGAAGCGTCACCACATCCTCACAACTTTGCTCGACCATGGATGGTACTAACGACACTTGGGAGATTTCTAAGGCGATCAAGCAAGAATGCTCCCGGGGCAATCGCTGCGATTGACCTCGATCAAGAGCAGTTTTCGTCTTTCAGCTCAAAATATCCTCCCGGCGAAACCGGTCGTACAAGGTTTAGAGGCTTCTGAACTTTGTTGTATAGGTCGTCGGAGAAAAAACGATTTCTAATTCTCAGTCTATGCGAGAGGATGATGAAGATGTCTCTCACAATTCAGAAACGGCGGGGCGACACAATCGATGGAGAGCACAGCGCGTCGCTCATCGATCCCTCAAGTCTTCCGCCCGAGCTTAGATCCTGATGCATTTCGCGCCCCCGGAAAACGACAAGGAGGATGTCGGAAGCTCTGACAGAAATCTCTCGGGTACGCCGTACACATATATTCGTGAACCCCCGCTTAGCTGTTCAGCGTATGATCGGCTTCCTTTCACGAGCGCGTTCTGATATCCAGCATTTTCTTGTGTTCTCACTCACCACGGTCGCTATTCGTGTAGTGCGACGGTCCAGTTCAGTGCGAATCTTCGATGCTTGCTCATATGTCAGCGCAGTCTCCATTCACGATGCCGAAAACAGCTGTTGAAGCTTCCGTATAAAAGAGGGAGAGTCTCACATTCACGACATCTCCGAGCATGCACACGCGCCTTCTAAAACAAACAAGCATGAACTGCGTAGAAAAGTTGAATAATCGTAGCTCTGATTCATCAGTGGAGAGCCATGATCTTGCTTAAAGATTAGCAAGGCGTTGATGCACGGCGACCGAACGATTTCTGTTTATAACCGTCGAAACTGACCGCGTACGCCAGCGGAGAGATGATCGTGAGCCCCGATAGGAACTCGCCCTCGGTCTCGGAAACCTGCAACCGAAAGCGCAAAATACATAGATGAAGACTTCGTGATGTTGCGGAGCCAAAGACCGACCATATACCCGAGCGAGCTCAAATACCTATTGCATTCATGATTCTGATTTGAGCGGAGAAGATTCTTTTCTGGTCTGACGTGAGCTGTGAAAAGGTACCACATGAGTGCAGCGAGAGAGATCCTTCGGGTCGTGGCGGCCTTGGCTATCGGCTTGTTTGCCCGGTCCGCTCTCAATCGGGAGATCTCAAACGGATCGATACCGAATGTAGAATCCTCGCGCGACGCTCTCGGAGGCTAGCGGAACCTCATTTTCGCGTCGCGGCAGATCTCTGGCAGCCTACGAGTCGGACAAACCTCTCCATGAATTGCACATCGCGAGCAATCGAGCTCGAACGTCATTGATTCGACGAAGGGAGGAGAATCTGCTGTGCTCTCAGTAAACTCTGGTAGAGAGAAGATCGGGCCCCTGTAGGCGCCTATTTTCATTGCTGCGGGAGTTCCCTGGATTCCCTGAGTTGCGGGAGGAACATTCCACCAAAGGAAAAGTGAAGAGACTGCTCCGGCTGATTCATCGATCTTCTACGGAACTGTCCCGCTTCTTCTTCTGTATGATCGATTATGAGCTCGTGACTGAATTAGACGTGAACGCAAGTGGAGGAAGCAAGGATCGGCGCTACATACAGAGAGTCAGAGAAACAAAAGTGACCTGAGACCCGGATGAACGGATGAATATGAAGGGCTCTCGATCTCACCGACTCGACGATGCAGGCATTGGGCTCGATTCCGTGGGTGTCAAACTCTCGGCCCAAATACGAGATCTGAGGAATCCGGACACGAGTCGACATTCGAGAAGGAAGTTAGTCCCGAGCTCTCGTCGCGCGTATGAAATTTCGACAGCTGTATTGCCGCACGGGTTCGGAATCGTTTAAGCTGACTTCCGAGCATATTTGAGTATCGCAAGACGGGGACTCCTGACGCGCCTACCGTTCTATGTAATGATGGTCAGCATTTCAGCGACTCGAGGAATCTCAACTTGCCACCTAGCCCCGCGCAGCATGGTCCGCGTAGACGAGAAAACTTCCCTTAGTGAAGCGGGACCGCATCTCGCTTGATTACACAGCAGAGGTTCATGTGTGGACGAAGTAGACTCAGGTCGAAGATTAAACCACTGGTCTTGAGCTGCATCTGGACTTTCGATACAAGATAATTTTCATTCACCTCCGAAGAGAGTTTTATTTGCGACGCGCGAGATCACGACTGCAGGAAGTCCACTGCCCACCAGACACGGTCAGGATATTCGGTACGCCACCGGAGGACCGATGAGAGTGACGGACCCCTCGTGATGTTACGGAATCTCCGCCGTCGGAGTCGGTAGCGAAGCCAGCATGTGTCTGCATGGATGCCGGTCAGCGCTGAGCCCGTAACTGTCTGCCGTCAGTAAGACGCTCAGGCCTGAGTGCGTGTCCAATCGGATTCCGAGTCACGCACGAGCTCTGGTAGTCGTGACAGCTTGCGAGCTCTCTTCGAGAGAATGGCGGGATTCGACTCCTCGCCCGCTTTAAGGAGCATTTCCTCCGCGCAGCACAAGGAATCCGGCGGAAAACTAAATCCGAGGCCAATATATGCTCATCGAGTATGCCGGAACGGGATGAAGGACGATAACCGTACAAATAGCTCCTGAGGGTATGCTTTCGATTTCTCGATCTCTTCAAGAGCTCGTCGGATGGGCAGCTGACTTGGGTCGCGTTCAGCTCAGGGGCAAGCGTGAAGACCGTCTCCGCTACGGAGAGGCCTCATTCCTGTGTTCTCCCTCCAAAACCCAAACGAGCGTCGTTGGATCGAGCTGAATTCGAAAGCTCACATGGAATCGTGGAGTAATTCGAGGAATCGGTGCAAACGTTGAAAAAGTGTCGTCCAACCCCTCCGTCGATGATGCATTGACCTTTTCCAGCAACGCAATCGCACAATGAGATGAGACAGGCGAAAAATGCTCTGCCCGGATCGATCCTCGGTCCTATGAGCCCTTTTTCCGGAGAGGAGATCCATTGATGAATACGCCCGAGACTCTCTACTCGTACCTCTCCAGATTTGCTTCGATGATTACGAGAGGATCTGACGGGTCATTCAATCGCCATTGTCAGGATCCACCCTGACAAATCAATGAAGATCGATACTGACATCATATTCAGCGGGGGAGCGAGTATTATTAATCGGTTCCGATCGACCTCATCGTCAGAAGAGAAACGAGAAGGCCTGGGAGCACAGAGACTGCTGAATCTCGCGCATTTCGAAAGGAGAGCAGCCCGGAGAGATTGCGGATCATGGGCGAGTTCGAAATTCCACCAAGATTTCGAGCAGAAAACAATAGAGGGAGGACGAGGCTGAAGGTTCTCTCTCTCTTCGCTGAAGGTCCCGATCTCATCCAGCTCGAAGGCGGACCATCGCCCGTCTTGATTACTCTTCCGACTTTCACCTGCCAGGTCGAAGGGGCATCTGGAGACGACCCCCTCCGGTCAGGATGATGAAGACTGCAGAGGCCATCAACATGGGATACATGCTGGAAGGGTTCCGAACTTGAGTAGCAGGAGATTCAGGATCGAAATTTCATTCATTTCCTTCGTGATATTATATATATATATATATATTATATATATCAGTATATATACATTCATCTTCCCTACCTATGCGTAGATCCCGATAGACATATTGTATGAACGGATGGCCTTGCGGATACCGATGGGAGAAATGTGACCAATTATTTACATGGGTGAACTAGATCGCTGTGATAGAGGGTCGCCGCTTTCCCGCGACCCGCCAAGAGTTCGAGCCACACAACGCCCGCCAAGCCCGCAACTCGCGCAATTCGATAGATCATAGGGGGGGGGGCATGCTCTCCGGCATCAGAAGTGCGATATCGGGGTGAACTTGGCGCAGTGCCGCAGGATCTTGATGAAATTTGGCTCCATCTTCTCGAGGTCGAATCGGCCATTCGAGTAAGATGGGCCGCCCCAAGGAGGACGCATCGATCGGGTCAGATGATGGCGTCAATCGGGTTTTCGAATAGATCCTCCACCAAGCAGAAGAAGTTGCTGACTTTGAAGGAGATATTCCCCTCCGGGACGCCGTAAAGTCTCGCCATCCGACGCGCGCTGTTGACTTCGTACTCGTTGATGTCAGAGGCGAAGACTCTCGAGACCTCGTCCATGACGGCCGCCTGAACGAGGAAGCCTCCGGCGCCACAGAAGGGATCGAAGACCCGGATCTTCCTCCCCAGTCTCCGGCTGGGAGCGATGACTCTCCTAGCGATGTGCTTGGAGATCTCATCCGGAGACACCGAGAACCAGGTGGTTTGGCTCAGTCCGAAGCTTGCGTGGTACCTCGAAATCAGGCGGAAGCGTTGGGAGAAATACTTCCGCATTCCGTCCTCTGAGCTGACCTGGCGGGCCGGAGCCGTGGCCATCTTCGAGAGGGACTTTGTCTCCTTGGCCAGTTCGACTCCTTAGATGCCGCAACGACCCTTGCTCACCGTGAAGCTGGTCCTCGCGGCCTTGACAGCGAAGAGTAGGTTTCAAGATGCTCCACCCGAAGGGATGTCGTAACGTGCTCTCGGTCCTCGCAACAACAGCTCTGACCTGAGCGAGTGGACCGAGCCCGGAGATTCTCCCGGGGCTTCTTCAGGAACACACTCTCACAGTCAGCTGCATAAGAGCGACTAACCACGACAGGTGTTCCGTCCGATTCCGCTCGAAGGAGAACTCGGTACACTGGTCCTCTCTCGGAGCCGCAGAGGAAATTCGCATATCCAGCTGCGAAGGAGCCGCGATGACCCTGGTGTCTGGGCTCGTACTGCAGGAGATGGGCCAGGCATCGTACTCCTTCGATTCCCACTCCGAAATGGCCGGTGTGCTCGGTCGACACCAAGAAGGTCGAACTCGAAACCGCGGTGATGGATGCTGATCCGCGGGGGATGATCCGTTCCACCTGTAAGCGGCTCAGCACGGATCTCGCTGAGACATGGCCTCCCGGAACAATGTGAAGGATTTTCGTGCGTCCCGGGAGAGGAGCAGGGTAAACGATTCAGTAACACGCTTCCACGACGTTCGTCTCACCAGGACCGTCCAGCGCGGACACTCTAGCGATCACGTCCCGCTTCTGATGCTCGTTGACTTGACTCTCGAATTCTTGTTTGTTGAACTTCTGTGCGGCGATGAGCTCAGATTCCCGACGTTCCTTCAATTCCTCGTGAGTCTTGAGCATTGATCGGAGCTCGGACCGTACGCGATGACCCTGGTGTCTGGGCTCGCACTCCAGAAGATGGGCCAGACATCGTACCCCTTCGATTTCCATTCCGAAATGGCCGGTGTGCTTGGTCGACACCAAGAAAGGCGAGTTCGAAACCGCGGTGATGGATGCTGATCCGCGGGGGATGACACGTTCGCCTTTGAATGGCTCAGCACGGAACTAGTTCCGACATGGCTCTCAGGACAATGAGTGGGATCTTGGTGCGTTCGGGGATCCTGCTCTCGCTGCCCCTGGAATGGAAAATTCGATCTCTGATTCTCGATGCTGTGAGCGGCAATGAGCTGTGTCTGAGAATTCCGTCGTTCCTCCAACTCCTCGAGAGTCTTGAAGAATCGATCGGAGCTCGTATCGTACAAGACATCGTATCGTACATCTCGCCCGAGGCCGTGTCGCTTCCATTCATTAATTTCGGCGATGCGAACAACACTCCGGAAAACTTTGTCTCGGAAGAGCGTCCTGCTGAGGCCATGATCCGAAAGACGTTTGCTCCGATCTCACGGCACGAACTGTGTCACAGGATGACTGCCGTCTCAGGCATCCTGAGTGATCTCAGATACAGATTAGAAATGAGCAAGGCGTCCGACCTCAGCAATCATTCCCAAAAGCCCCGAGAATTTCTTGGATAATTCGAATCCCTAGGGGTTGAGGCCTCTCTTCGGCTTGAATAAGGGGGCGAACGCATTTTGCGGAATGACATGGAAGGATTATAGCTTCTGGGAACCTGTATCATGACGGACCCAATCGAATGCCTCGCGAATCTCGAAATTGCATTCCGAACTTGTATTCATACTTGCAAGAGGTGTTCTCGGTTCAGTACTGGTCGAACATCACTGGGTTCCTCTTTCTCCCGGATGTTGCCCTAGGCGAACCTCTTCACAATCCCGCACCACAAAACTTCCGATAAAATAGTTTCTTTTTTGGTCAGATCCTGAGCCTCCGGAATCTTTCCCCTTCCTCGTCTGCTTTCGCGCGCTAAATGATGCTAATGATTCCTGATTGCGCGTTATGATCCGATACTCCTCCCTGACACTTCATCTAATCAGATATCAGGTCAAGAACTCGAAATCGCATTTCCGGGAGGGAATTCAGAGAGGAGCGCTTTGCGTTCCTGGACGGTTTGCGTTTCGACTCTACATTCGAGACTCGCATCCCACTTCGTCTCAGGGGGCCCCGCGATTCCTCGTACCTTTCGTTTAATCTTATCATCTAGAGACCAGGTTTTCGGTCACGTTTTATTCGGAAACCCCATTTCGGAACAGCTCGTTGCTATCGGAAACGTTACGTCTCAAGTGGACTGGATTGAACATCGATGTCGAAGACGTCGTCCGAGAATATCAGAAGCAAGCCCGTCCCCCTCATGTACTCGACCCCTTCCCTCGATCCCCCGCCCTTTGAAACTTTACAATGATTCCATGGAGCCTTAAATATTCCACAAATCGCACAAGACTCAAGCCATTGTCTACAGGCACAATCTCCAGAACCCGTGTCCCCGCTTAGAGAGTTCATCCGAGCTCCGGAGGACAACCCCATGAAGCGGACTTCGGTAAAAAAGGTCACGATTCACTACAGGATCCCTTCCCCTATCCGCCCTATCGGCAGCTTACCGCTCCATAGCTGCCCACCGAATTTTCCCCTTCCTGCTCATCGTAAGGCAATCTCTCAATTACGGAACCATTCCGTTTCGAGTGGAAGGAATACGCAATGTACAACATACACCGCCAGTCCCGACTAAACTCCTTGAATGAAGCTCGAGTCCCAGTGCAGTCCCATAAATGGTAGGATCACACACTTTTCGAAGGAGAAGATCCATACGAACGTCGGTCCAGACGAATCATATCACAGCCGTCACTATATCTGCCACGATTCTCCTTTACAAATGAGGTCCTCATGTTTAGCGTGGAGGCCGATTGACCTCATCGGCAAGCAAGAAACGAGCGAACCCATAAACACGGAGACGGCTGAATTCAGAGAATTCAAGAGGGGAGCAAACCCGTATAGATCGTGTGTTTCGGAAAAGAGGAGCCCTATTGGAAGCCTTTCGAGATGTCGAGGAGAGAACGATGGAGGGACGATGACGGTAAATCTTCCCCGAACCCCTCGATCTCATCCAGCTTAAAGGCGGAACATCGTCCCCTCAATGATTTTTCTCTCTCTCTTAGCTTTCTATGTCAATGCAGCAAGCTGGCAGTGGCCTCCCCCCCTCTTCCCCCGCCTCGCTATAATTTCATTATAAATTTATGATATACTGATTTACTACTTCGCTAACATATAATTAATGAATGGAGCGTCGAAAACCACCTAGCAGGAGATTCGAAAATGAGCAGACGAAGAAACAGATTCTCAATTTCATTTCTTCCCGTCGTTGTTAGCAACCGAGACCGCCAAATCACGAATCACGAGTCACGATTGACCGAGAGCTTATCTGACTGGATGAATTCTTGCGTCAAAAAAAATTCTCCGGAACTAGCGTCGGGAGGGGATTCGCGCAATCGCAGACTCTTGTTATCAAGGGCGGACCTCAATGCACTTAAGATTGAATGTCCAATTGACTATACTTCGATTACAGAGGCAAAATTCAAAAATTTATTTACACCTATAGATCTATGCATGCATCCATCCAACTACCTCCTGCGACCATCCTACCTATGCGGGGAGCTCGATTGACTAGACATTCTTGGGCGGACGGCCTTGTGGGTACTGATGGGATAGAGGCGAACAATTATTCACAAGTGTTGATCAAGTCGCCGTAATAGAGGGTGGCCGTTTTTTCCCGACCCGCCAAAAAATTGAGTTCAAGCTCCACACCGCCCCTCAAGCCCGCAACTCTCGCGCTCTGATGGATCTGATCCAGGGCCATGTTTTTCGGCATCAGAAGTGCGATGTTCGGGGTGAACTTGGCGCAGTGCCGCAGGATCTTGATGAAATTCGGCTCCATATTCTCGAGATCAAATAGGCCATTCGAGTAAGATGGGCCGCCCCAAGGGGGGCCGCAGATGATCGCGTCGATCGGGCTTCTGAACAGATTCTCCTCCAGGTCGAAAAAGTTGCTGACTCTGAAGGATATCTTCTCCTCCGGAACGCCGTAAAGTCTCGCCATCCGACGCGCGCTGTTGACTTCGTACTCGTTGATGTCAGAGGCGAAGACTTTCGAGACCTCGTCCATGACGGCTGCCTGAACGATGAAGCCTCCGGCGCCACAGAAGGGATCGAAGACCCGGATCTTCCTCCCCAGTCTCCGGCTGAGAGCGATGACTCTCCTCGCGATGTGCTTGGAGATCTCTTCCGGAGACACCGAGAACCAGGCGGTTTGGCTAAGTCCGAGGCTTGCGTGGTACCTCGAAATCAGGCGGAAGCGTTGGGAGAAATACTTCCGCATTCCGTCCTCTGAGCTGACCTGGCGGGCCGGAGCTGTGGCCATCTTCGAGAGGAACTTCGTCTCCTTGGCCAGTTCAACTCCACAGATGCCGCAAGGAGCCTTGCTCACCGTGAAGTTGGTCCTCGCGGCCTTGTCAGCGAAGAGTAGGCCGGAGGTTTCAAGGTGCTCCGCCCGAAGGACTGTCGTACCGAGCTTTTGGTCCTCGCAACAACAGCTCTGACCTGAGCGAGTGAACCGAGCCCGCAGATTCTCCCGGGGCTTCTTCAGGAACACACTCTCACAGTCAGCCGCATAAGAGCGACTAACCACGACAGGTGTTCCGTCCGATTCCGCTCGAAGGAGAACTCGGTACACTGGTCCTCTCTCGGAGCCGCAGAGGAAATTCGCATATCCAGCTGCGAAGGAGCCGCGATGACCCTTGTGTCTGGGCTCGTACTGCAGGAGATGGGCCAGGCATCGTACTCCTTCGATTTCCACTCCGAAATGGCCGGTGTGCTCGGTCGACACCAAGAAGGTCGAACTCGAAACCGCGGTGATGGACGCTGATCCGCGGGGGATGATCCGTTCGTCTTGTAATCGGCTCAGCACGGATCTCGCTGAGACATGGCCTCCCGGAACAATGTGAAGGATTTTCGTGCGTCCCGGGAGAGGAGCAGGGTAAACGATCGGGGAACACGCTTCCACGACGTTCGTCTCACCAGGACCGTCCAGCGCGGACACCCTAGCGATCACGTTCCGCTTCTGATGCTCGTTGACTGGACTCTCGAATTCTCCTTTGATGAACTTCTCTGCGGCGATGAGCTCGGGTTCCCGACGTTCCTTCAATTCCTCGAGAGTCTTTAACATTGATCGGAGTTCGGACCGTACAACTCGCCTGACGCTGTATCGTCGAATCGCATTTTTTTCGGACGGCGACGTGAACAACACTGCACCGAACTTTTTCTCGGATGAACGCTCAGTTGAAGCCATGATTCGGAAGATTTCTGCCACAGAAAACCTTTGTTCCGAGCTCACAGCATGAACTCTGCCACGGAATGACTGCCATCATCTTACATTTCTGGCTTTTTAAATGATCTCAAACACATATTGGGAGAGAGCGAGGGGAAGAATGAGTGCGACCTCACCAATCATTCTCGGGCGCCCCGTCAATCGCTTGGATGATTCAAATTCTTTGGGGTTGGGGCTCTTCTCCGCTCTGAATGCGGGGTCGACCGCACTTTGTGGAATGGCATGGGGGGGTGATAGCTTCTAGGCACCCGGATTATGACGGACCATCGAATAGCACGCGAATTTCGAAATGCAATTCGGCCTCGTACTCTCACATGCGAGGGGTGATTCTTCGACGATGCTCGATGAAACTCTAAGGAGTTCTGCCTCTTCCGGGTGCTGTTCCGGGAGGACCTCTCCACGGGCCGGGATCACGAAAGTCGCGGTGGAACAACGTTCTTTTCGTTCTGACTACGAGTTCCTTGAATCTTTTCCGCCCCGGGTTGCTTTCGCGGCAGCTGATGCTGATGAATACTAATTGCGTGCTATTATCCGATGTTTCGCTTTCACGTTGCACTTCGCATCTAATCATATATCCGATCGAGTACTTAGAGATCGAATTTTCGAACGGGCATACACCGATTGGTATCGACGGTCAAAGTTTACGCGTTCCCGGATGCCGAGTGAGGCACTGAGAATCGTATGCAAGTTCGGTCAGGGTCGAAATCGGGCACACAGTCTCTCGCCATGCGATTCGCGGCTTGAAGAATCCTATGAATCACGTCTCGATCGGATGTTCCGAGAATGACCCCACCAATCGAATGGAAATTGAAGAGACATCAGATGAGGGATCTGCCGAAGAGGAAGTTTCCGCGAATCCCTGGGAGCCGCCGCGGGACCTTGAAGCTACCGACACTGATGCGACAGAAGCGAGCGTGCTCCAGCGCGCGAAAATCGCAGAAATTCGGAGGGAGAAACACCGAATACTCGCCGACACAGGACTCGAGAGTCTCGAGTCGAGACCCGACCATCGGTTAAGCTGGGCTCGGCCTTGAAAAACCTGCTCCTCGGTTCGCCAAATTTGAATGCCTTGGCCAAGCGAGAATCATCTCGAATCCTCCGATACCCACTCTCAATGACGACTGAGGAGGCTTCAAAGGCGCGGTGCGAGGATTATGATTGAATTCCATGTGAGCTGCGACATGGTACCACATGGGTTAAGCGAGGAAATTCTGACGACACACTGAGCCGATCGCCCTCGATGATGGATGACCTTCCCATTTCAGAGGACACGTCTTCCACCTCCCTTCCGTCCGCTTTTCGCGAGCATCTGGAGGATGTCCGCTTCGCCGTTCAAGCGAGTCAACCATGTTTTGGTATACATTTTCCGCCAAAAAATCGATATTTTCGGCCAACAGAGCGGAGAACGGCTTAGAGCCGTGTTTTTCGATTCTTAGCATCCGGGTTACTGCGGCTCCCCAGATAGAGCAACGTCGGCGTCGCGGCCCCCCTGGTCGAGGCAGAGGGAAGAGACACGATTGATCTTCGAGAATTGCATGCGAGGTGTCCCCCTTTGCAAAGCTAAGAGTCAGAAGTCGAGATCGCAATTCCCTACATCGCAGTGGTGAAGAGATCATACTCATTGTATGAAAATCTGTTGTCCTACAAGCGACATCGGGTGACTCAAGGATTTTCGATAGATTCATGCCGATCCAATCTAACTAATGCTCTCATTCCAATACCCCCATGTTGTGTTTCTTTTGGAATATGTAATAACTCCAGTCATGTCCGCTTTCTTCGTCCGCTTTTTCTTCAAGCGGTCCTCCGGACAAGTGACCTTTTTCCGCCGGAAAAAGCTTTCATCATTGGGAAGTCTCGTGATGGATCATGGTCACTGAGCAGATCCTCAAGGATGGATATATATTGAGGTATATACTTATATACGAGCCGTGTGGCTATGAGATACCTGGGGTCGGATATACACAGTAGAACCTCCTCGTATCGCACTCGAAGGTACTGGCCAGAACGGTCCGTCAATCCGGAGATTCGTCTTGAATCGGAATGAACCGTGGAAAGCATCGGGAAGCCCACTGCAGCCTTTCTCACGACGCTCACCAGGACGACAAACCCTGCAAATCGGCCACTAGGCTAGAGTTTCCGAACTTCCCGCGCGCAAGAATAGGCCCGGCTCTGGGAAGCAGCAGCTCCGCTGCCTTTCTCTCGTTCCAGAGCTCGAGTCCCGGTCTCTCTGCGAGGGATGGTTGTTTCGATGCAGATCGGGGAATGAGCGTTTCGGCCCCTTTCCTAGAGATGATAACCCGTTCCAATCGTCGATATCGTGCGCAATCTATTTGAAGGGGTCCAGTCCTCGACGCCCCCATGCTTGTGACGTTGGAGGCTCATTCCCTCGACATTTATCCAGCCGGAGATACACCGATGAGGACGTCAAGAGCCCCAGCGATCAAGCTCGGCCCATTGTAACCCCACCCACCAGGAGAACTGGACGAAGATTTCTCCCGGACCGGATTTTTCCGGAAGGGATGGGTGCTCCGCAGTGCCCGGAGTTACTGAAACTCGAAGAGGTCTGTTTGGGTTGGAGCAGTAGCAATGGAAAAGATTGCATCCGGCAAAGTTCGCGAGCTCTTGTTCCGAAGGCCTCGAGGCTGTGGCGAACTAATCATCACTCATCCGTTACATTCAGTATCCTCATCCAGAACTGAGGAATCTGTCGTGGCTCGCCAACGTGAATTCTTATCTCACGGCTCTTCCTTGTCGCATGTGTGCCGCATGAATCACGGACGCTATTATCGACGGCGAGATAAACGGTGAATTTCTGACAGTCTTCGTCCAGTGAATCGAGACTTGGCGGCAGAGCGACACGCGCGCGTGGATTGTGCTACGGAACGCACGGACGTTCTGGGTTGTTTAGCTTATCGACACCGGAGTCGCTGACCATGTTCAGCTCTCGCGCTCTATCAAACATGGACTGCAGAGCGATAATCTTGGATTTTCGAATCCCATTGTCTCCGATGACAGCGAGTTCAAGCACGAGCGAGGTGAGCTCCCACCCAAAAGAGGTCGACTCGAAGCAGGGGAAGGCTGCTGCCGCTGCGGCGCTTCTGTCGTATTGATGTAGCCGGAGGGAGAATACTTCTTAGAACAAGACCAGCACCTTCTCATCTCCGAGCTTCTCCTCCGTCTCACCTTCGCTTCTGTCGTGCGTGCGCTCGCTCGCCCTTCCTCCAGGTGCCTCGGCCGAGCAGCACGGGGAGCTAACCATGCTCCAGCGCAAGCCGCATAGAATTATGCAGATTCTCCCGCCGGAAAAAGGAAGATCCCCCAAGGACACTTAATCATTTTACAACATCCTAATTCCAGCGGCCGCGGCACCTCGAAGATCCGCACGAAGAAAACGAGCGGACGAGCGGGCGACAGAAGCGGGACAGCTCACCATCCACCGATTCACCACCGAAAGTGCGACAGCGACCCGAGCTCGAGTCAGGCTAGAGGGATCGGGAGAAAGGCCCGCCACGGGTCTTTCCTCTCCGGTTCGGAGACTCCGTCTAGGAGTGTTCTGATCAAAACCCAATTTCCTATAGTGTCGCATGAGAAAGCTTTGTGAAAGCGAGCGAGGGCAGGACGAGACGATCCTCGCAAGAGCAGTCAAAAATCATTTCACGCTAATCGCGGCTTCGATCCACGTCTCGAGGTCGACGCTCCCGCCGCGCCGTCGACGTCGCCCCCATTCCTTTTTTGAACGGACGCTCTTTTCATTGCCCGAACGCGTACCCGGCTGAGTTCCAATCGGATTCCACGTTTGGAATAAGCCGATTGTATCCAGGTATTCCTCTGCCTCAAGAGGGGGTGTCAGTGCTTTGCTTCGTGCTATAATGACGACGCACACGCGCGGAAGGCGACGACCCCTAACGACACAGACCGTCATTCCCGTATGTGCGATTGTTTCTGCCTTTCGACTAGTTTCCAGTATTTGCCCACTCTACATACGTCGGCTTCCCAGTGCTCCGCAGTGTCTGCGGAATGAGGCTTCGGTCAGACCCTCTTCCCGCATGCCCTCCTATTGGTCTCGCGAAAATTCAGCTGGTCGAGCAGACAAGCGCCCCCATTCTCCACAAGAACAGAGGGGCAGTAAATTAATGTCCATTGTGTCTCAGTTTCGTGTGTGGGTTTTGTGCGACTCACTCGCACGACTACGGCGCCGGTAATGGAAGCGACGCGCGAGACATGTTCCGTCAAAGGAGAAACGCTTCGGCTGTTTCGGAGGCTGTCCATGAAACTAATACGCACTCCTTCATATATGATGGATGACGAGCGCTATTCTGAGGATTCCGTCTAAGTGCTTGGTATTTATACGAGAACCCAGCTCCTCAATCACGTCGTATGCCGGAGCCAGCTCGGAAAGATTCTCGGATGAAGAACCTACCGGCTACCGGTGAGAATCATTCTCCCATCGATCCCATATGTTCACAAGCTTCTAATGGAATCAAGCATACTCTACCAGGACCAACGGAAGCTCACGATCCCCCATGGGAGGAGAGGTTTATGATTATCATCAATGACCTATAACATCGCGAACTTCAAAGACTTTCTCGGTCGACAATTATCGCTAACAATTGAGCTTGCGTGATGGGGAGGCGAGCTCCAAAAATTAGGTAACCTTTTGATAATTTGACCTTGTTGTCAAGAGTTTGACCTTCTCGTGAATTCGACTAGCTGTATCCTGGAATGACATTACGAATGGGCATTATTGCGGGGAACTCGGTGTGACAGGAGCTATATCCCCGCGTCTGGCACATCTGTGACGCATACATGGTGGATGTCCGGTGTGACAGGATCCTGCACTTTGATAGAGCGAGGCGGAAAAAAGAACAGCCGCTAGTGGGTTACGAGTATAGCTAGGTACATTTAGCACCCCGGATGCAGGAAAAAGGAATGGGGAGACGAGGAATGCGGATCCGTCCAGAAGCAGAGATGGCTAATCAATACTTTCGATTTCCGAAAGGGCAAAAGACGGTCCGGCTCAGAGTTTATTCTAAATTTTATCATTGGATTTCCATCGAAGCTGTAGCCCTCATCGCTCCGGTGCAATCGACGGATCCTGAGTTATTCGCTGAAATGGCTATCCTCAGCCGCGAAAGATATGAGTCCGGACAACAAGCATATACATAGACTCCAATTTCCCAAACTTTGGAATTGCGGGAGCATACTTGAAGACCGAGACGCAGCAATGTCCCCGGAAAACCAAGATTCGACGGTCCGACCGATCAATCTGACATGAATTCCAGGGGCAGTGAGAGCAATGAGGGCGAGCTCAGTGCGCTGATCAGGTTTCAAGATCCCGCAAGCCACGGGAAGCGGAATGGCACCGATGTCCGGGGCACCGCGCGGCCGGAATGCCTCATCGAACTTGCTGTGACGGGCACTGCGGAGACTATAAGCTCAAGCGATTCATGCTGTGCGGAAACTGCGATCATCTGTTGCGCGGGTTTTGGGTCCTGTGCGTTCCGGAGCAGTTCAGGGCGGAATGCCTCGCAGAGCCTCTCCGCGTCGTTATCTATCGGCAGGCTGAGAATGATGTCGAAATCAACCACAGCTTCGACCAGTCAAGCGACCTGTACGAACGAGGAGGGAGACAACGACCAGGAGGAAGAGATCGGCAGCAGGGAAACGATCTTTTGTCTTGTAAAAGTGTGCAAAACTCTCGCAGTTCCCTATTGCCCTGGCAGGTACCAGGAGCAGGGGATCGCTTCAAGATGGATTGCCCGTTTGTCTACATAAGTTTGGTGGGTATGCCGGCGAAGGCGGTGGAGAGAGCGACGGCTCACCAGTGAGTCCTTTTGCGGGCGATCACGCATGCGAGAGGATGAGAGAAGGAGCAAGTCGCTCGTTCACATCGTCGAACGGCTGAGCGAGAAAAGAAAGAATTTACTCTATTCAGAAAAGGAGGAGCGACCAAGAGACCGCTCTATATCAGTCTCGGTCCAGCTTGAAGAGAGCTACCTAACAAGATTACGGAGAGCAGTAGGAAAAGTCTTAATCAGATTGGCTTATCGCTTGCACCACAGTCTCCGATGTGTAGCCGGCAATTCGAACGACGAATCGAGCCGAGGCCGGTCGCTTGCCTGGCGGGTGGGTGAGCTCGCCGTCCGGTTAGTCAGTCGGTACCCCCGTCAGTCAGTCAGTCAGTCAGTCAGTCGACTAGCGAGCTACACCGTGGGTTTCCGTGTCGGGGTGGCCGTGAGCCGAGCCCATTGTCGGTAGAGCCTGTTGACACGTTCTCTGGCAGAGCGAACATTCAACAGAGATTTCTGATATCTCCCGGAGAGAGCGCCTTCCGCGAATAAGGGAATTGTGTTGCTCGTGTCGCTTAACGGATTGCTTTCGCGGCCAGCCGGCCCATCTGCTGGTTTCCCGTCGTATGCCGCCCCCATTCTGAGACGATCTGTTCGGAATAACAAAGAAACGCAAGCCAAGCAATCAGCTATCTGATTTAATACGCAGAATGAACACATCAGCTGATCTTATGCACCTACAAAACATAAAGCGGACGACCAACGACGAACATAAGCTCACAATCAGAAAATCCCCAGTTAGGATGCAGTTTCGTAGGAGGATATCGAAGTTAGACTCGCTTAGGGAGTCGACTTTCCGAAAATCCTCGAAGCAGAATAAGGCGCGCGATTGGTGAGAGCTGCGCTGAATCTTAATTCGTAATGACGGACCGAAAAATTATCCTGAGACAATGCTGCGGGAAAAGGTTCACTGAGGAAACTGAGAGTCATACGGGGCTAGAGAAGAACGCTCTGGTAAACCGTTGCGAGAAGAATTTCCTGTATGAACACGGAAAACGTTACGCAGATTCTTACCTTGCCGCTCAGCCCTGCGAAGCGGGGTTCGGGTAACCGAGGAAACTTCCATAATTAACCGGAATCGGCTTGCGCTTGAATACGCAGCAATCGTGCATGTTGAGAGTAAGCAGACCCAAGGCAAGGAATAGGAGTACGCCGTGCTCGAGCCGCATTGCAACACGTTTTCCCCGTGTGCAGCGATGGAGACCCTTTTTTCTTTTGACTAGTACGGGAGCGGGTGGTCCATTGCGCACCGAACACGGTTAGACAGACTTCTCGGCATCAGGCGAATTGAATCAAATGTCGAACGCCGCGTAGTGTCATGCGATTCTTCGATGCAAGGTCGTGCCCAGAACAGCCTAGTATTACCTTCAGCGCGTGGCTCGCAGGCTGGTGTCGTCTGTTGAAACGCCCAAGACGCCTGCGTGCTCCATCGGATTTTTAGTCACGCGTGATTACTGGCAGCCGTGACGGATTGCGGGAGGCTACTTTCGAAGAAGCGGCGAATCCACCCCCACCTTCCACCTTGAGTAGAGATGTCCCTGTCTAGCAACGAGGGTTCACCATCGGACGAGGGCGGTTGCCATAATCGTCATCGCGGATACAGGTATCGAGTGTGAAGTGGGAGTCTTCCATACGGGACGTGATTCTTTCTCCCTAAGATCCCAGTACATGGATTGAGGGACTCATAGAGTCGGTCAGCTCTACCGCAACGCTTGTGAATGCTGGATGTGATTTCGATTTGCAAGAAAAGCATTTCCCTTGCAGTCGTCTACAATTCATAGAGATCGGGGGTAGCCAGACGTCCATCATGAACTGTGACACGAATAAATGTGCGTTTGCCCGAGGCGTGAAATACGCTGCGATGTCGATTTTCAACTTGCGATAGGGCACACACGGATACGTACCTCAAGGAGGATGTGTGGGTTACTGATTTGGTCGCGTAAGGCCGCTCGAGGTTCACTAGTTCCCGCATAGGGGCCATCCCTCATGCCCTTTCCGGAGAAGAACCCGCCGAGGATCTACGAACGAGGCACAAGGGATGAGAAACTACCTCGGAAATTAATTGGAGGAGCAATCGTTACTCGATGCCTTGAGAATTACCAATATTCTAGTTCTCCAATCGTGTCCTGCGCCGCTCCCAACAACGATCGGTCCAATTCTGTTCCACATAGATTGTGAGGATTTTTTTTGTCGACGTAGATTCATCGTTCTCTAATTTATTTCTTGACCCGTGATCACCATCCGCGCGTATTTATCTCTTCATTGAACCATTGGGGGACTGCTGTCGAGTTATGTGTGTGATTGAGCGGTTGTGTCAGCGACGAGGACTCCGCGATATTTTTGTCCGAGTGGAAACCCGTGAGGTTCTGCGGGTCCGATGAAATAATCCGGGAGAAAACGCGCAAGCTTCCCGCTGAGAACTGCCGTGTATCCGAAACGGCTCGGGCGTTGCGTGAAGGCAGGGGGACACGGAAGATACCGACAATCGGGTTCGAAAGATTGTCTCTGAGGGAATGACAAGAAACAAATGCTTGCACAGTCAAGGGTTACGTGGGCAGTTTTCCGCGCGTGGGAGTATCGGTAATTGGGAAACTTGTATCAGGAGAATGCAGATTACTCAGTCAACCGCGAGTTCTCGCATGAATAAAAATCTCTCGACAGGCAGAGGCTTGAAGTACCGCAAGAGCATAAATAAGCTACGTTCGTTAGTATTTTGCGCGATTTTTAGGGCTCCATGTCAGGTCTGTCGAATGAAAAACCTTGCAATCATTAAGCTGCAAGGAATTATTTCTAGTGGATAAAGTTCGCATGCGAGCATTCCCTGGAGCGGCGACTGTTTCGCCGAGACGGTTTCCTGCGGGAACATCGAGCGTTGTGCTGTCCAACGGCTTCAATCTCCGTGTCCTCTTCTACGCTTTCTCTGTGAGACCCATCATATTGGAATATGCTAATCAAACCGAGAGTATCCCGGTAGAGCGTTCGCCCAGTGAGTTCGAGTTTTTCTACATTGGCGAACTTCGGCTACTCATATTTTTCCCTAACTATAGATACAAAACACGCCGAGTGCGAACTTTTTCACGAATGTCTTTCGTTCCCTTATTTTTTCCTTGAGAGATGAAGCAACACGGAGTTATCGGAGGAGAAATTGATAAGCGACCACAGTCCCTCGTCTCCTCCCGAGGACCGATTCATGTTCCCAATTCTCGAGATGCATGATGAAGCTTCTCGAGGGTCTTCCATATGCGATTTGGGATACGGCGGCTCAAAGCGCTTGGTACAGCCCAGTGGTAGCGGTCCCAAACAGTAATATAGGATCTGCAGAAAGGAGTGGGTACGTGACAACGGACCCCGCGAACACATGACTGTCAGAGCCTTGCTCAACCGAGCAGGTTCTTCTTGAGCTCTTCCGTCGTTATCCCGGTCGACGATATTCCTCGCCCTCGGAATCAAATTCTCTCATCTGAAGGAAAAAGAAAAGGCCGGAAACTTCGGAGGCTCCTTCCGAGTTGGGGGCCTCAAGTTGGGGTCCACAAATCGCTGAGGAGAGTTTCCATCGGCTGGGTCTTTGGATTCGAGGCTTCGGTGGTTTTCAGGACACAACGGACTCGAATCCATGGTAGCACCTCTCGAAGAATATGCAACATGGGTACAGAGACAAGCGTAGAGGTGATGATTGTCTCTTCATACTCACCAGCGCCATAGAAACGGCGAGAATACAGAACAGAGGACTTCTAGCAACCTTCCTAGACTGCACTCGAGCATATAATTAAGTATGCAGAACAAAGTTCTGGGAAGTCCTGGAGAAACACGGACTGCGTCGGGAGGTCATAGAACTATTGAAGTTACTATACAAAGAGAATATAGTTATTCTAAAAACAGAGAAAGGTGACTCGGACAGAGTCGCCACACCAGTAGGTCAAAGGCAGGGCTGCGCCCTACGGCCGACCCTATTTGTCCTCTACGTATCCGAGCTGGAAGAGCAACTACTCAAGTCCAGAGAAGGCTATGACGTGCGGATCTTAAAAAAACATATTCCAACCAAATAGAATTCAGAACAGGAAAATTCCTGGACTACTATTTGCGGATGATCTAGTGCTAATCGCACATACGTGGTCAGACATGGAGAAACTTCTCCAAATCACGTCTACCTTCGGTGAGGAAAGAGGCCTCATATTCAATCCCGCCAAATCTGCGGTTTTAGAATTCAATCGGGTAGACGACACAACCGATAAGAACTTATTCATTCAGGGTAAGATAATCCCGAAGGAAAGGACTTACAAATACTTGGGCATTCATCTAAGCACAGACGCAAACTATCTCGACGACCAGGAAAAAATCTGGAAGGAGAGAACGCGCAGGGCGCTGTATCAACTACATGCTGAAGTGCTGTGGAAATTCAATCGCTTTGGAACGACGGAAATACAGTGGAGAGCCACATGCGTTCCAGCGCTAACTTACTGTAACACGGTAACCGTCATGTCGAATACTCTACGGAAAAACATAGAATCAGCCCAGAGACAAGCAGCAAGGTGGGCGCTAGGAGAACCAGCGTGCAACTTAGCCAATGAATTCTTGAAAGGAGAGCTAGGCTGGTCAACTTTCGAAGAGAGGGAAGCCAAGAGTGAAATCACATACTTCGAGCGCATACAAGAGATGCCCGACGAAAGATGGGCGAAACGAATGCTAACCATGATGAGCATCAACAATGCCAAAATCAATGCCGTAGAGAGGATGGAAACGCTGTCATTGAAATATGACTGCGATAAGATAGTGGTCAAACGATCGGAAGCAGGCGAAGCCTGCCTGAACACATTCAAAAAGAGTGTGGAAAAAAAGATCCGAGATTCAGTCCATCAAGAATGGAGAGACGGCATGAACAAAAAGTCCAGCCTCGCCAGATATCGAAAACACAAACAACAATGCGGTACCATTGACCACATATACGACAACAGCAGAGGAAGTGTATTGCTCGCACAAGCGAGAGCAGGCTTCCTCAGAACCAGGAAATTCAGGTCAAGATTCGAAGAGATTGACCCGAGTTGCAGGATTTGTGGTCAGGAGGAAACTCTGGAGCACGTCCTGATGGCTGCCAAGAGAGGACATGCGGTGACGATGGGATTCAAAAAAGGCTTGGGTTACATGAGGAGTCTGAAAGGCGAGTCATTAACGATACTAAGCGGATTCTCGAAAGATGGGAGAGAAGGGAGGCGAAGCCACCCACACCCCAGGTGCGAAGCGTCACATAGTCTCCAGCGATCGCGCCTAAATGGGGCATAAATCAATCAATCAATCAATATTCATCCATCCTGGTCACCAGCGGATCATGAGACGGATAGGTGAAGCTCGAAGAGCACCGGCAACTCACGTATCTCCCATCAAAACCGCGCTCCGGCCAAGGCCTCACGGCCCAATTTAGGTTCCATCAACGTTCTCTAGTCACCGATTAGGCCAAGACTCTCGATGCTCGGGTCGGAATCAGCCTAGTTTAGCTCTGATGTTCGCCTCCTCACGACCGGAAGGCATCTCCGTATGTGGTCCCAGAGGTTCCATGTCTAGTGAGTGGTCAGAAACACGTAGGGGGAAGTTCGATCCAATCGACATCGCTTGAGAGGCTTAGTCCTTTACGTCGGCTGTGGGCAACAGAGAAGCGAATCGGAAGTTCGTGAGTTCGGCAGACACCCAGCATGAATTCCACCGATGCAAAAGGACCTCCTGACCAGCGTCGCCGGTGGCTGACCACTCGCTTTGTGCAGTTTGTCGCTGTCCCATTTAATTATTCCACGTTTGTCGTCGCACGTCCGCTTCCGCGAGGTCCATCGGACGGCGAGCCACGTATACGAAACTCGAGTCTTCGCGCCGAGCGGTCAGCGTACAACCTGACAGAAAGCGTCGACTACCGCGTTGCGAAGATCCCGGTTCGCGAGCTTTCGAGCTGGCTTCTTCCACCCTGGATGATATGGATGGGGGACTGTGCGCAGTGACGTAATTCCGTATTCAGCGAGCGATCGCTCGATTTGTCATATTTTTTACACTGCCGCGGCAGAAGGGCCCGCCGGCTCACAAATGGTTTCGCGATCACGTGGTCTCGCTCAGGTCTCCCCCTCCGAAAGGGGTCGCCGTCGATTTTGTCCTCGCTCCTTGCGCTAGTACCCGTGAAAATTAAGAGTTCACAGTGGAAGATTGACTCTCTGCCCCGCTAATCGACCCGTTTGTCCGTTGAAGGGACGGAAGTGTCTGTCCTCGCTTCACGGCCTGTTCAACAATCGGAAGGAGCGCGACACTCATCATCGAGCCAATTGTCTCCTCGTGCCTCATGGGACTGCTTCGGACGCTGACGGCATCACTCGAGCGCGAGGGAAACCGGGGACGGAAGAAGTGCGTGTGCGCTGGTCCGAGTTGCTCGCGGGAAAACTGAGCAAAGACGCAGCCGTCTAAGCTCCGTCTGCCACCTAAGCGAACGACCACAGCATGTCAAGGGAGGGCCGGTCTTCCTCTTGCGAGAGCCTGTGGACTGTTTCCGGATGAAAATCTCCCTCCGTCTGCACTATATAGTGGGGCCTTCATCGATTCCCGTCTTCTTGTACAGACCTAATTCCTCCTTTTTTTGAGTTCTATAACTTGAGCTTCTGGTCGAAATCGGCATCTTCGTGCCTGGCCCCGTACGACAAACCTGCTGGAGGAATATCTCGGGGGGAACGAAGTTAATCCTTCAAACCAATACGGCAGGAATCCAATAAATACACATCTTTGTTCTACCAATGATCGTGTATGAAGATGAAGACACACTTGACGTGCATGGTTATGTACCAATCACTCTTGCATCATCGCATGATCATTAGTGCTATGGGAAGTACACATAATATCTTCATGCTAATAAATAATAATCTTATAGAGACCAGCTATCTCCCTATCAGAACGCTGGATTCCTGATCATTACTATCATCATCATGTACAAGCTATGCTATCGCACATGGAATCATTGGTTTCTCGCGGAGATTGTCCGCCTCAATCGCATCGCGAATCGCGATACTGCCCTGTAAGATTCTCGATTCGGCGAGTCCCTATAAAGGAGACAGAACTAATCAATTTGTGCGAGGAAAGCGACGCGCCGCCGGGCACGGCTCTTCCCATAGGATTGACCTCGTCGAGACGTGCTCTTCATTCGTTTGAATTTTCGTATTTCGCGTGCGACTCTGCCTCGTCGCGCGTAATTCCACGTGCCGTCTACCATATCGTTAGCGAAAACTTCCCCGTCGCTTTTCGCGGGTGTCAAGTCGTGGACTTCTTCTTAGTTAGGGTGCTGCGCCACGACTATGAAAAGAGAGCGGATGAGCCCGGAGAGACTGGACATTATTGTTCGGCTTCACGTTGCGTAAGCTTTTTGACTACAAAGGATTCGCTTGCAGTTCACTCTCGCGCCGCTGGACTTGAATCAGGAGATTTCTCCTTCGCTCGGCTGACCTTTGCGTCAACTAATCCTTTCATCAAGCTCTTCCCTCTGCATTCTGACGACAATGTATCTTCACAGCTTCATTGCCACCGTTCAGAATTGTCCAGGGATCTCCTCGGGTTCTCTCCGGTCTCCTTGCAAAGCTACCCCGTTTTCCGGCGATAAAACTCCCAGAAAAGAGAGGGTAGCTGTATGTCAACAAACTGGAAGATTTTGGAATTAAGGTAATTCTCAAAAATATTGAAGCTTTCTCGTCACCAGTCTAAAGATGGCATCTGAGTAAGAGAGGGGAGAGGTTTCCCGGAGCCTAACCTTGTACATACGATAATCTTCTTCCCTCCTAGGCGATAATACGCCGAGCTGATTAAACTCTCCTTTGTATACGATATGCATTGTTGCATTGTGCATGCAACTATGACCGCGAGAGGGCACTGTTAGCTGGTGAGTCGGCGCAATCCCGGCAAACGAGGCTCGAGAAGAACCTTAGATTCCTGGATTTCCTTGATGAAGGAAGGAATCGCCCTATATTTTTTTTCATATCTGCACAACGACGACATCCATCTCGAGGGCTTCTCACGATGCGGTCACTCTCAGCGTTCGCTGTAATCGTTCCAAGCACAGCGTCATAATCATCATGACCTCTATTATCTTCATCATCATTTCCTCACAAGCAGACCACGCTTCCTCTCATATCAGAGATTTTATCACACCGACAAGTTGAAGCCTGTTCATATGGTTTGTTCTAACCGCTCGCGATCGGTCGTCAGAACGGTGCAGTATATATCAATCGCGCACCTCATGAACAGCCTTATATGGGAATCGACGCTGCCCGGCGAACGTGTACGAGCTACGAGCACACAATATTCTTGGACGGTGGGAAGTTCCACTTCATGATAATATTATTTTTCGTCTCAATGGATCGGACCGGGACGCAAGTGAGTCGAAAGCTCCTACTGTGGAGCGGTTTTCCTTTCGCGTAGCCTTCTGCTGGCCCGCCAACTTGTGCAACGAACGCCGCGGAGATCGATAGCTCTGAAAGCCAGGCTGAAGTCCCTGGGGCTTGCCGTCAGAACTTGGTTTCCGACTCTCAGTCAGATAGCTAAAGCCGTAGAGATAAATCAGACATCTTCATCTCCCGGCGTGGGGCAGACGAAAATATAAACCTGATATTGACGTACGAGCTCTTCGGATCGCTATCTCTATCCACCCAATTTGTTTCGTTGAGGTGTCGACGGCCCGACAATTCGTCACCAAGTTCCTTAGTTTCCTTCCTCCTGCTGTTCGGCCCCCGATGCCCACCGCGGAATCCACTGAAAACGAAGAGATGCTAGTTGCCGAGAGTCAGCATCGACTAGGTACTTGGACCCGCGTGGAAATCGGTCAAACACGTTTGCTTTCGAGCTAGCGGCAGAACTTGGAATTAGGACGACGACGTCTGAGGCTCGCGTTGGTCGGGAGATACCGCCAAATATCGTCCTCAGCCAGCAACGGGTTCTCGATGGAATAAGGTACCTTGTTCTGTTGCTCATCGACGAAACCTCGGAGAGCTCGGATCGGCTCTCCGGAATTCCTCCGGCCAGCCCAGTCGGAATTGAATTATTTCCGGCGGACACGCCAGATTGTTCATCACGGCAAGAAGTCGAGGAGCAAAGGAGCGAATGTTCGATGCACGAAACCCATCAGAGACTCCTCATAGGAAAAGTCAATCAGCGAAACGAATCAGCCGCACACGCTTCGTTCTCCGAACGGAAAGATAACCGTTCTCGGTTCGGCGGTGCGGTGTTGTCAACCGTCGGGACCGTAAAGTCTGTTTGCTCATCCAGATATTAGAACTCTGGTGTTCCTCGCGATCTCGGAGGCTTGCCGACCCTGTCTCGGCTGCGATATCATGACCACTGCGTAATCATGGGACTCCCGGAATAGTCTACTCCTCTGGAAAAATATCGCTCTCCACTACCGACCTCGGCAATATCCGCTTTGGATGGCGAGCAGAGATTCTCAGTCCAGTCCATCTGCCGAGCCGATGACCTCGTATGCAAAGTTTAGCTTTGCAGTCGATGATGACGCGGGAGAATGCCCGACAGTTCCGCCGTATGTTTCCGCCTTCTACTCGCACTTGAGTGATGGCCCTAATTGGGACCTTCACCGTTTCGTTGTTTCTCGATGGGGCATCAGCTGCGGCTCCGATGCTCGGGTCGTTATTGGGAGGGGGCCGTCATTGACATGGTTTACTGGCTGTTCACTGCAACTTTTCCGGGGGAAGTCTGCTCCTACGAGCCCAGGAACTTGAATCCGGGAAGGAACGCCCAGGGCACAGAGGCAAGAATGGGTCAGCCCGGCACCGACGACCACAAGCGCTAACGACGTCAGGACGACGACAACAACAACAACAACAACAACGGTCGACCACGGGCAGCAGGCGCGAGAATCCGAAGCTGCCGGCCTCCCTTGCGTCGAACAAGTGTGTTCGATTGGGAGCTCGCTTACATGTCTCGAAGGGAAAGCTATGCCAACGGGAGAGGAGACCCTAGGTAGCTCCTCAAATGGGGGAATGATGTCTCTCTGTACCGCGAAGTTCTTCTCCGTAGTTGCGAGAAGACTCGATCAGAGTTTCCTCGATTCCACGTGGGAAGGAGTCTGGTGATTCGGAGTGATGATGCTCCTCCTAATGAATTCTCGTCTATCGCATCCGATAGATCGCGAATTCGACCTTCGTCGACTGATCAATCGTACCCAGACTCGTTAGGCACCACACGTGGGACGCGGAATGCGGACCTCGTGCTCGCGCCTGGAGGCGGAGGCAAACGGACTAATTCCTCTCGGACACGGCGGATCTGAATTGAGACAGGCAGGCAAGCAGACAGGAAGTCATCCGTCGAACTGACCTGTGATCCGAACGTGATCTGTTATACGAGTCTCACGGTCGCTATACAAACCCACAGGTACTCGGTCGTTGGCTTGAATATCTTCGCCTCCATCAGCAGCCGAGATGATATCTGAGACGCTGTATGTGGCGTCTCGATTCCATGAGGATTGGTGTACGAGACTTCGTTACGTTTGCCTTGCTCACTATTAGCGTTATGGATGTTCGATGTTCAGACATGAGAGACGCCTACACGGCATGTCCACCGTGTTTACCCGATTGAGCGAGTAGCATACTTTCGTCGTAGCGTTTCGCTTTGCTCCCGAGATGGTGCCAGATGCCGAATCTTCCGAGCCTATATTCCGACGACAGCCGAAAGCTGAATAGTCGGGAACCATCGCGCTTCCGAAGATTCTTTCCCTCGCGGATGAGCGACGATGACTGAGAATTATTTCCATGGCGTCGGGATTTTTGTACCTTCCCTTGCGGGGTAGGGAGATGCATCGGGTCGGAGTCGGAGCCTTCAGCTCCGTCAGGTTTTCTGATGCAACTTCGAGGGAAACCGAGATCCAGGCTCCCTTTCCTGATTGACTGGAACTAAGTTTCCGTTTTTTCCTGGCACCCGAGCTCAGCCAGCAGTGAAACGGGAAGCATTCCGGAGTACGCTGCCTTGACGGTCTCGTCAATCTCGTGCTGGCGCGTTCTCGATCGGAGTCGGGTCGGCTCGCGGATTTCGGCGTTTCGGCGGATTTCCGAGAGCACGCACCTCGCCTCGTCCGGCCATTCGGAAAGCGATCGAGTGGAGAGACAAGTCTCAATCCAGATCGGCTCCCGAGCTATGCATGCGAACCGCTGGATATCGCGCTCTCGATGCTGTGTTTCCCCGAAAAAGGAAATCTTTTGGGGCGGGTGAGACGCATCTCCACAACCGGATGACTGGCCGTCTCACGATCGCATGAATGTCAGCGTTTTCTCTCGGTCACACGGAGAGTATTTTCAGGAGCTCCAGAGAAATACAGATGCCGGATGTTCTGCATTAGTGGGGCAAGCCTGTTAATTTCTCGATTCCCTCGATGAACAGGAGACCTCTCTCCATAGGAACGAGTGATTTCGCCGTATTATTTTCACGCTTCCGATCTATCAAGCTCTGATGTTCCCGTGGAATTCCCGTCCAATGCAGCATTGCATCGCCGTTCCTGAGGGAGTATCCTTCCTATATGGGGGACCCGTCTAATACTTATTCCGCTCTCCTGGTCGTTCCCTTCTATAAGGCATTCAGAGGGTGCCCTCCCAATAGGGGCATAGGGGCGCCCCACCGATACAGAGAATACGCTCCAGGCAGGAGGAAACGATACTCTACTATGAATCGTTCATGTATTTCCCGCCGACAACACTTAATCGCGTTTCCACCTGGAATATGACCCGTCATTCCGGCCAGTCATCTATTGTTTGAATGACTTCGACCTCAGGAATGCTCTCCTCTCCCAGAGCCGAGCGACCTTGACTGTTCCGCAGCTGAAATTCCTCCACTTTAGATAGGTCTCGCCATCCGAGAGTAGAACTCACGTGGATAGAGTGTGCTTGCTCCACTCGTTCCGACGGCGAGGACGAGTGCTCCTTGTTCTGCCCGGGGCAGGATATCGGAATTGTGTGACGACCTTCCTCGTATGGATATCTATCGCCAATAATTGCGCGGGCTATGAGAGGCTAAGCATTTGGACTCACGCCCCGAGGCTGGAGCGGACTGACCCATGGGCGAGTATGGATCGCGGGCCGGGCATGGCCCCAAGAGGATGGCAAATACTGAAGTAAATCTCCGTCGAATCGACCGGTCGGCGAATCCTCATTGCCGAGCGGCCCGGTGTCCTGACCTCCAGCTGGACAGGAGCGAATCTGGTCTCACGCCCCGCCTTGACCGGCTATGTCTCCTGCGGTGTCTCCTGTTCATTTAGGTAAAGATGCGGTTGCGAAATCTCCAAATGCCTGAGGTGCGAAACAATCTCGAACGCCCAGGTGAGAAGATGTGTCGATCTATCGGTACGCTCTGCCTCTCAGGACAGGAAGCGATCATCTGCTCGATACCGGTTGGGAATCCCGCGGATTTTGCCTTTGACAGGCAGTTCCCGGGAGCTGACAAAGAACAGTCTTGAGAAAGAAAAGAATAGACCGCAGCGAACCCGAGTGTCGAATACAATGACAACAGCTACGAGCAGGACGAGAAAGACGGTGGACGAAGGGAGGAGAACAATACTCGAAGTTGCGGAGCCTCGAAGCCCGCTCTTTCCCCAGCCACCGCCAAAACGTTTTCCTCATTCTCGTATTTTCTTTATTACGCAATTCTCGAACTGCGGAAAAACCGCTCCGAATTCCACGCGGTCTACATCGGAATGGGTCGCTCGACTTGCTCCTCTCGCCTGTCCCATCTAAGTCAGCCTCTTCCCCGTCTTACAAGCTCTGGAGCGTCTGAGCAAATAGCGCGGTTGAGTGAACCGAACTTTTTCCCACCGGAGTCGAGTTCCGATGTGCGCGCGCCCCGAATCCGATCGAGAATCCACGTGTCATCATATATCATTTCCTATACGATGATGAAAATCATATTTTTCACGGTGAATACTAACTAGAGGACTCAAGCTCCTTGACGCACAGCGCAGTCGAATGACGAAATCGGACTGAGGCGGAATAACGTGCGCAGAAAATCGCGGAGTCGCGAGCCGTCAAGATTTGTTGTGGCTTCCAGCCAAATTGAGTCGGACTGCCTCGCTCAGGAATGCGGGAAGGTCACACGGACGACAAATTGTCGCTGAGCATTCCTAATATGAGTATGGAGCGTCGGCGTCCGTCGCTCGGTCGGAAAGTTCTCTCATATGGAAAACATACAGCAAGAATATATTCGCTCCGACTAGGCGAAGTAAACTTCGTACCGGGCAGAAGAGAATGTTGAACGTCCCACGCCGCGGTTGACGCGTCAATGACTGAGATCAGTTAGACGATGGATCGGAGAGTGTGAAGTCTGTGACTTTGAACAGACTTCGCCGGCCGGAGCGGCTGACTGAGGTGCTGGCTTCGCATATTCATGAGGTTCCGTCCTCCTCCGCTTCCTCCGCTGTCTCAGTCAGTCAAGGAGTTCGTACAAAGATGAGGAGGACGCCCTCCTTTCCGCGCCTATTTTCAGTCGGACGATCCCCCGCACCGAGCTTCTCATCCGCTGTGTCTGTCCGTTAGCTTCTGTAGAATACGGCGCCGACTTCGAATGCGTGCAGCCGAAGTATTTGAAGTGAATTCGGAAACACTCTCGGAGAGCGAGAGAAACTACTTCAAACAATTCGCTTCAGAAGAAACTGATTCGTTCGGAGTTACTCACCGTTGATTGCTTTCAACGACTCTCTCAACATGCAAATTGTTTCTATTCCTTGGGAAAAACACCAAACTCAAAACTGAGGGAACCGGATCTCGACAACGTCTGAAATCCCGGGGCGCCTCGGTCCATGTATTTCAGGAGGGCAGCGAAACTTTCAGAATGAGAAAAGCGCAGCGAAGGTTGTCCTCACACGGACTTGACATCTCGTGCCGCGTAGAGGCGTCGGTCGACGGGTATGCCTCCACTGTGACAGGTTTGAAAAAGTTAATTCAATGCAAATATTGCGGCCCCCAAACTTCGGAATCAGGGACTTTCCTACTCCTGATGTCAGGTCGACAACGCTCTCTCAGAGGCGTATCAGACCCTCACGTACACCAAGCACGTGGTTATTCCGAGAACCATGAGTTCCATGACACACCAACGGAGTTATTTTCTACGGGAGAACATTCGAACCCAGCCATCATCGTGATTCACACGGAAAAGCTCCGTAGCCATGCCGATGGAAAACGCCGGCGTCGGCAAGCTCATGCGCTTGCTTTTCTTGCCAACGTCATCTAGAGACGTCGTTGCTCCCCGCTGATTGATTCATCACTTTCTGATATTCTCTTAAGGCTCTCTCTTGATGAATCATGCTCAATTGACCGTATCGCGAGCGAGGGCACCTCAGCGGGAGCGGTGTCTCGACTCCGGCACGTGATACAGCCGAGATATTGAGAGCGATACAGATGAGAACGTTCGGCCTGGGTATGATACACGGCTTTTCTGCAGCATTTAGAAAGGAGAGGAACTGACTGCATCGATCTCGATGACCTTCCTAGCTGTCGATACGAATCTCTGTCCACCCGGATGCTGATTGCCTTTCGGATACCGGACGAGCCGATCTGCCGGAGTTCCAAGAGTCGACCCCCTGGTATTATAGATGACGAACGCCGGTGCACAGCATAGCTCTAACGGCATCCAGGCAGACGAGGGGAGGCCGCGGCTGTCGTTCAGCGCCAGCTGGGGAAGTACGGGCTGCCGACTGATTCCTACTCAGATCATGTTGACCGACATTATCAAGTCGAAACGAGTGAGCTCTACGCCTCGCCTTCGTTAGCAGGCAGGAGAACGAACCCACATGATTCCCGGGCTGTTTCGGGACTGATTCCCGCACAACAAGTTCGGAGCGTTGTGAACTTGTTTAGGAATGGCTAACTCGGGTCGCCGCTCTGGTCCGGAGAAGGCTTGGAAATCCAGACCCTGAGGCTCCCAAGACGTGCCCTGCTTCATGCGAGATGCTCCGATCTGAAGGGAGTTCCGAGGGGGATTTCGTCGTCTCGGAACGGAATAAGATGAATAATGGGTTCGCTGGGACGTTCACTGGTTCATCCTCAGAAAGAGCCCGAGACTCATTCGTTCACCCCATCTTGTGATTAATACGCGCGATAGATATGCTGGCGTCGGGAGGGCGTCGCTGCGAACGGTCAGCTATTCGACCTCAATTAGGGTCGGGTAATTAAGGTTCCTCACCCGGAGAAACACGGGGATGTCTCCCAAGACCAGAGGAGTTGTTCGCGGTATTCCACGTATAAGATATTTCCCCGCTCATCCGTCCTCCTGAGAGTGAGGTTGGCAACATATTCATGTTCCTCCTTGATCGCCGCGCGCCCGAGACGGGTCGAATGTTCCCCTCAAGGGAGAACATGAGCCGCCAGGGACGGCTTCGACTTGAAAATGTTTCAGACTGACGCAATCAATGTCTTCCGTGATTTGCGCCGAGCGAGGAGAAAGGGAAGGATGGACCTGGGGACCCTCTTCCCAGAGCTCCCCATTGGAACGTCGCGTCGAGTGGACGCTGTGTGGTGGGGGTGCTCTTCCCGATCCTTTGCAGAGATCCTTTGCGACAAGAATCAGATAGAACCGAAGGGAATCTACAACGTCGACGGAGATCTTCAGCGAAACGGAATTCTTGACGATTCTTCCGGCTCACAAATTCGCGAGTCGTCATCATATCCACTCGCGAGCCTCAGGATCAGAAGGAGGCTCTATTATTTTGAGCGCGAGATGCACATACACGCATTATATAGAGACTTTAAAATGAAGCATGGGGTTCATGACGCACATTTCTGCTTCAGGTGAACTGGCTCAATTGGCTGTGGAGGTGGGACCACATGAAGGCTGAACGCACGAGGTGAGCTACCCGAATCCAAGAGACGGCTGCATATATCTGCACTGACTCGGAAGAAAACATCGCTCAGCCGAATCCCAAAGCCTCGTTCCGGAGTCGTTCACCTCCCCTGTATCTTTAGCCCTGAACCCGATCCGATTAGTGATATTATCTCCTTCTATTCAGGGACACATCGATTCGGTCGGAACGCGCATTACCTCCACGTATCCAATCATCAACAGGCTTTTCCTGTTGTTCTGGTGGTCTGATCTCCCTCTCCTGGATCTCTGGTCGCCGAAAAGCAATTTGCTTGCTTTCCTACCCTCGGTGTGACGCTCGGTGCTTCCAAGTCCCGGTGTTTGCGCTCACTACACTCTCGACATCCGAGCCAGGTTTGTTCGCGAGTCCCTGAGGAAACGTTGCGGATCGGCCGATTGTTCTCCAGAGGGCTGGTTTCCCGCAAGCTGTGACCAAAGTTAACTCGTGTTTCCTCGCTCGTCTCTTTACTACCTACGTATGTGCTCCCATCTCCAGGTTTCCCCTGCGATCTTCTACGAGTCTCTCTCCGTCCGTGGCGATTTCCTCTTTCGTACCGTGACCTCGAGGCACAGGTGTCTGTCAAGGCATTCGTTTATATTTCGGCCATGGATGCTCGGATCCTTCGTTGTGACGGAAGGCTCGACGACGAAACACGTGTCAAGCGACAACCCGAGTCTCTTTGTCGCTGATTACTGCCCGGGCGCTCGGGCGGACAAGAATTCCTTCTCCCTGTCGGAAATATCTCGGAGTCTCTTGCCGGAATAGCTTGCGCCGTTCCTCCTTCGCTCCGATGGCTCCAGCGAGCTAGCCGGGGAGAAAAGCGTTAACGTAACTAGATTCTCTACGTCACCGGCTCGCTATCGGCAGCAACATCACTATCTTTCGTCCGCCCGTTTTTCTCTCTCTTTATCTTCCGTTCCTGCTGCGATTCGCGATTATCGCAGTAATTAAAGCGAGACTGGAAGAACCAAGTCAACGACCGACCGAACAACCCACCCACTCGCGGTCCCACCGAGGCGAGGATCAGCCGGCGTCCCCTCTCGTTTACTAAATTTCCCCTCGAGCTTGATTTTCTTCTCGCGACGACTAGCTAGATTCTATCGGTGACGTTCTGTCCGCGGTAGGATCCCTCGCTAGGTCTGACCTCGTCGTACCGGACGAAGGTCATGCGATTAGAGGCGGCGACCAAGAAGAGATATTGGTTACGTCTGAGTGCTCATTTTCTCTCGCTCTCCTCTCGCTCTATCCCCACTCAGGGCTGTAGCAAATGACGACGCCCGCCGGCAGCGGTCGTCGTTCTGATACTGACTGGAACTATGATAAGTGTTCAGCGGAGTAAGCAGCCACAGCCTACACTCTCGACCTCATTTTCGCCGACTCGCGATATTTCCAGTTCTTTCTTGTTTCTTATTCCCTCGTGTCGTCGGGATCTCTTGGGGCGCTCATTTTTTCCTCGATCTCGGTCCCGCCCCTTCGTCCTCCCTCCCCTCCGGAGGGAGCCGTAGCTCGTCTCTGTTGCGTCGGTTGTCTCGCGCGTCCCGGAAGCGTCCCCGACCGACGCCTCGACGAAGAAACAGTGTCCTAATTCCCCTCTGGATCAGGAATGCCGGCTTTCGTCAGACTCGCCAGTCTTTCGTCTGATTTCCGTTCCTCGCTTTCCCGTCGTTCCACTTCGATCTGTTCTCTGCGTCGTCCCGCCTATCGGGAAGTAAGCAGACACCGAGCATCATCTAAACTTTCAGAAGTCGATATAGAATAGAAATACGATGCCCTGCTGCAACTGCGCTGTCAATGAGAAAATCGTTGAAGGATAGGGATGACGAATGGTTTTCTGTCAGACGAGATAGATTCCACTCCGCTGCTGGAGAGACCCTTCACTCACTCAGACTTCCCGGCCGCTCGTTTTCTCCTAGAGCGGCTTTTGCGACCGATCGTCCGTATCGAACCTTCAATAATAATTGCTCGTCCGTCTGATTGGTGAGTGTGACAGTATGTATGTACACCGGTTCGGTCTGCTTGCTGCGAACGAAACTCCGGGCTTGATTAATGCTTTGATCGAGTGAACTCGACGTGATTTATGGACGACTCGATTCTAATCTTCTATCCAGGTTATTTGAAATCGCCCGTCTTTATCTAAAGGAGTTTCTCTAAAGGAGTTTATTATTATTACTATTTCGAACGAGCGGGACATGTTGTCAGCACTGAGCTCCGTCGGATTCGGGATTATCGATTTCTTGGATTGTTGTTCTTCATCACGGATTCTGCTCATCAGCGTCGTGAGAATGCATATATTATACATGAGTTTTCGATTGGATCGGCTCTTCGATTGGAACGCTCTCGAATAAATTCGAGAACAACTTCGTTCCGCTGGAAGGGAGGCGCGCTTAGATACAGTGTCGAGGTCTGTTCCCTGCTCCTCCAACTTTGTTGGACGCAAGAGGAATTTTTATGTGCCCGGAGACTGGCTATTTCCAGACAACTTCGGAAACAATGACGGCTCCGGGGAGGCACGGAACGGAAACGAATAGCACGAGAGCGAGGAAACGAGGAGCGGTTACGAAAGACCAAATTATACGTTTCCTCAAGTGTTCCTCCTCCCCGTATGTTTGTGCTTCTATTTAGAACAAATATACAAACGAAGCGGGCAGGAAGCGAAGTTCGAACTCTTCCTACGCAGAGGGAGCTATAGAGAGAAAGTTCGATCGCCTCGTGGGTCCGGAGCAGGTCTGCCGGGCGACATTCCGTCGACACATTGGATTCCACTAGAGGTTGCCTTCTGGGGGGAGGGGAACCTTGCCCGCTCGACTTCGACGCTCGTCCAGACATTCCCTTCGTCTGACATTATCGCTACTCCGAGGTTTCCTCTACCGATGACTTTTGCGAGAGAATATCCCGTGGGTGTTTTCTGCTGCATTTTTCCCGGGGCCGCGAAGTTTCCGAACATTCCCGCTAGATGATCTGTTCCTCGATCTCTTCTAATGATGTTTCGGATGGAGTAAACTGTTCGAATGGAGCTCGGATTCCTCCCGTCGTATCGAATTTCTCCGAGAGACTCTTGTCTTGTATCTGCCAAATCGATTGTCTGCATGGAAACCGGATAGCCGACTTATCCGAAGGTCATTTGGAAGACTTGGGAGGAATCGAACCGAGCTTCCGATAAGAGTTCAAATCCAGCCAATGCGCAGCCAAGAAAAGCGAACGACAGGAGATCTCACCGATGCTCGAGGTAGAGCAGCGAATAGAGATCCACTACGAATGGATGGGCCGGTGAGTGGGCGCGGAATACGGGCTCTTGGGCGGAGGATCATTTCGACCATTTCCTGTCGGCGGCGTCTATTGATTGAGCACGCAGAGCGGTTAACACTCAGCCGAATGTCGAGCAATCGTTGTTGGATGCGGAATGCATCCATGTGGGTGTGTGGTTGAGTTGCCCGCTTGATTGAGCTCACCACCCAATTCCTTGCCGATACAGCCGCTTAGATGCATCCATCGCCAGCGAATGTATCATATTAACCTGATCAAGCAGAGCTTATTCAGATCAGCGCCATGGATTCGTCTCCCGGGACGCTTCGGCGAATGGTATCGCACTTGCGCCTCGAAGGGAGCGACGTCTGCCGACCCGTTGTCGATGGAATTCGCGTCAGCTCCAGAAAAACCCACCTACTCCTCTTGGTGTCGCGGAAACGATCCAATGGAGCGATTCGGGAGATCATCGCTCGGAATTTCCCATTGCGAATCTGGCATGAAGGGTTCCGAAACTAATAGCCATTCACGATAAGCCCAATCTCCATTGCGGTGTTTCGATTTCCGGGACTCCCGCTAATCGCTGAGAGGCCCTCGTACGTTCGCGAGAAAGCGACTATCTGTTCCGTGCCAGATAAAGCGAGTGTCGGACCTGTCCCGAGGATTGGCACATGCTCTAGCGCACCCGAATTCGATGCCTCCTGTCCCATGGTGGAAGGTAGAGAGCTTCGTGTCATTGTGAGAATGTGTGTTTGTTTCCGTGCGTGGGTCGCGACCCGATGCGGAGAAGTATCTTCAGGCAGCTTCGAGCTGTTCTCATTCTCCGGGGGGCAGCATGACGACGAGCGAGTATTTTTGTGATTTCATGAGCTTGGACAGAATTGAGAGCTCCCCAAAAGTATCTGTCTTGGGTAAGGGCTCTAAATCGGGGACAATCCGAAGTTTTCGGTGTAATTTCGTCAGATGGCGGCGCTGGGACAATCCGGAGAGGAGATCCAGTAGTGATTACTCCCGGAAGCGAGCAAGCTGTGTAAGGCCAAATTAATCCTTTATCACGTGACCGGGGCGTAAAAGGGGAGAGGTTGTAGTTTGCATCCATTCGCGTTCGAGTTCTCCCGCTGGCGCGGTAGCGGGCTCTCTATCGCGCCATAACACTTTGCATACTAACGACACTTGTCGCTGTATCACGCGGTTCCATGTCAATCCGGGCCAATAGCGAAGTTACCGTCGGAACCGCTGCTGCTGCTGTTTTGGGAACGCTCTCGAACGAGGTACGAGCGAGCCCTCCATCAGACAATCAGCCTATTCGGGGCGAGCAGTATTCAGAGCACACTCGCGCCTAGCTTTGCGCGATTCTGCATTGAAGATGATCAAAGGCTAGTTCTTCGGAGAAAAATTGGAATTTGGATCCAACTCTGACGCGGGAGCTCATTGAGTAATGGGCGAGCGCCCGGAGAGTCGAAGTTTCCATGTTACGACGCAATCCTCCTTCGGAGTGGCGAAAGCCGTGAATGAAGCCTTCTCTCAAAAGTTTGAGCTCTTTCCTATCGCCGGCAGTCTCGTCTTCCGGACAAGCATTGCAAGAGCTCCAGATGAATGCGCGTTCCTCACAATCTCTCACTGAGCTCTTTCAACGTTTGATAAATCTGACGCGATCATCCGACCGTTGACGAGACGGCCACCCAAGTCACGCATATTAATCATGCGGGCTGGGAACGTGTTCGCTCTCGGTGAAGACTCTGGCTCAAATCCGAGCGAGAGGAATAACAGTTGAGGAACACTTATTCCGTTCTTTGAATCGAAGGCGCCCGCATCCCCAAGAACCCTCGTCCCTATAGCAGACTTCAGTGCGGATCACCGGTCGAGATCATCCGCCTTGCAGATTTCTCCGCGAGGAACTCGCCTCAGTCGCTTTTCTCGCGAAAACACTTATTAGACGGGAAAAGCAGCGTCTCCTCTCTGGAGATCTAATTATTATCGAAAATACGATCCCACTACACACGAAATACGAAATTCCATGGGAGAGCGGACACCGGTCTCGGACAATGGATCGACCTCCTCCCAGCAAGAATATCAGTGAATTCAAGACCGTGGTGAATTCGTTCCTCATTACAGCTCGACCGACGGGAAACTACTTGGTCTTCGGATCGGGCGTGCTCCGGCCAGCTCCCATTCGTCGGACGCCGGTGCGGTTTGCTAGCAGGGCAACACTGACGGTCCGCGGGTCCGAACGACTCATTTGCAGTTTGATTCAAAATTCTCCAAATGGTATAATTACTCTCTCGAGTCGCTTGTCCTATAAGATGAGCGCGTCGTCTACTGCGCGCGAGAGCGAGCATTTTTTCTTCCGCCTCATGGAGTAGACCCTCGTAAGCCAGACCGCAAGGCGCACCTCTGCGGACCGGGACGTGTCAAAGGCGTGGCAGGGCAACGGAAGGCATCGCACCCGACGGCTGAGCACACACGCACTCAGACAGATGCAAAGCTGTTGCAACTCTGATAGGATCCGACAACGCAGTCGCCCTGGAGCTTCTGTGGTCGACGATCGCACATTGTGATATACTGCGTCCATTTCGCTGGCTCGCTCGCTCGCCGGCCCGCCACCCGTCGACTGGCTGACCAAGAATGGCTGTTCCCTTCAGGGATGTGTGGAACAGCAATGGAGATAAAGGACAACCAGTCCTCTTCCTGAAGGCTTACCAAACATGAACTAATACGCACACAGTATTACGTGGAGCCGACAAATAATGTTCGACCTAATATGCCGCCGTTCGTCTTGACAAGCTAGAAGCAACAACGACAGCGCTGTCCACGACGGAGACAGAAGCTTCTCCGAATAGAATGTGCGAAGTAACTGGAAACGAGTCGAGCCTGATCCGCGTAGTTCTTCCGGAATTCCGCCCGGCGAAGTTTTACGGCGAAATATATTTTGGGCAGGCGAACGTGAAGTATCTTGTATGATGCGAATGCTTGGCTCTCGGTTTATATTTTCTCTGAGAGCTCTCGGCTGTCAGAAGAGGCTCAATGTCCGCGCTCGAAGCGCTTTCGACGTATAAATCAACGCGGCCTGGTTGAAACGGGTGGTTCTCGCTCCGGATTTGTTGAGAGCGGCGACGAATGTTCTGAAACAGCCCGCGCACGCTGCTCGGAGTCAGCAGCGGCTATTGCAGGCTGCAACTCTTCGACCGAAGTCGGTCGAGTTATCAGACCAGAGCAGATGTGAATGAGTTACTGGGGTGGCGAGAACAAGCGGAAGGACTTGCAAGGGATGAGGGATACACGAAAGGATGAAGCTACTTCCATTGTGCAACCCTGTAGAGAGAACACCGCAAGCGGCGAGAAGCTGCGAAATACAACCAGATGGACCTACCGACGACTTGACGCCGCCATAACTCAGATAGCGACGGTGAACGTCAAGCGGGAGCCAGGTTATGGGGGTACAAAGACCATGATTATATACTCTCGCTAGTCCTCGCAGCGTCACCGCGCATGTGCACGTGGAGCTTCCGCTTGCGCCTCTGGTTTACCAAACACCTCGGTTCTAATTTTCATAAACAAGTCGAGAGCCGACTGATAAATTCTTCACGATCAGATCGCTGTCACCGATCGGACGGAGGACGCGAGAGAAAACAGGAAGCTGAGGTCTCGTGGCGGTCTGACATCATCACGGAAATGCACGAGCTTTTGCCGCGAACTGCGTCCCGCGCTCCGCACGCATGGCTGACGAAGGTCCATCCCACAGATGCATAAGCGTTCGTCGAGCGAGTTTTCTCGCTGTTTCGGACCGATTCGCTGACCTTAGGTCGAATCCGCGCGGACGGGAGACATCAGGAGAAAGTCTCCCATTTTCGTTAAAAGCTGGTTTTCGGAAATCCGATCAGAGACAGCGGGTCTGCAATGCGGGTTTGCGCAACCGGAAAAGCGAGAGGTTCTGGATCGGGATAGTGGAAGGACTGTGACGGGAACGGAAGATATTATTTGTTGCAGCGGATGGTCATCGATTGCGGGTGTTGCGTTGTGGGTAATGATTCGGAAACAACGAGCAAGATCATTTCACCGTATTTCTATTACCACTTTTCGCTTGGTTTACTGGGGGCCGAGCGAGCAGCTGAGGCGGGAGGGCAGGTCATCGTGGTCGGTTCGTCCACAGAGTCGTTAGTTGTAACAATGACGCCAAAGTAGACAAAGACCTAATGCCTCGAGCTATGAGCCCTGTTCTCCTCTTTCGCGGCTGAATACCGATTCTTTTGCTGGCTTCGACTGAATATTCGTGGAAGCTCTTACCTTAATTCGTTCTAGCTGAACGCTGAGCGAATTCGCATCCGATGGCCGCATGGCGACGGCAGCGATAGATGAGGAGCTCTGTACGGGACCGTAGACTCTAGATCCGAAAGTCGTTTTTGAGAGAAGGCAATCATTTTTTGAGGCTAGGAATGAGATCGGGCTCCGCTGGCGCCTGATCTGGATAGCACGAATTTCCGCAGATTATCGTCGGGCATTGGGCACTCCGTCAATCTTGTTCGGGCATCGGATCATCATTCCTCCGGCTCGCAGAACTCTCACTCGTCCGACTCGAAGCTGGCGGGCAGACCGTCAGGAACTCACGAGTTTGGAATTATTATTCTCGTCGCTTGCCTATAGCTCTCGTTCCGGTCCAAGATCCCGGCTCGCCGCTAAGTAAGACCGCTCCTCCCACGAGCCAGTTTTCGTAATCGCCAAGCTGTAGAGCCATGGGCGGCGAGAAAAACGCGAGAAAAAACGAATGTCGAGAGAGGCAGAAACGAGCCTTAATATGATGCAGTGACGGCAAAGCAACGAACACAAAAAGAGACTTCATCGCACATCGGCGTTGATGATGAGAAACTAACGTTTGGTCGCCTCCTCGCTCCCCTGCCTCGAAACTGCAGCAGGACCATGGCAGCGACAGTGGATGTTGTGACGGTGGCGGTGGTGACTTACCGTATTTTCAGTCGCTAACTCGTCCCCCGGCGCTGCTGCCGCCGCGCCGCCACCGCTTAAATGAGCTTTCATTGATTGCATATTACCCCTAATTGCGAGTCGACGGTGGGCGGATGCACAGAGCGGCATTATGGCTTCTGCCGTTGCGACGGCTGCCGCAGTCGGCGACAAAGCAGCAGAGGAAGTAGAATCCACCGACAGAGAGGCAAGCCATCCGTCGGACACATACATATATGGAAAGAAAGACAATAGATTATAATTCATCATGACGCCTCTGATCGATCGCGCAGTGTGTCCCGGATGTAGTTCATGGATGATGCAAAGTCGCCCCCGGATAATTCGGTGCGCCGATGCTTCTGTTGATGCGCCCTCCTGCATTTAAAGTCCAGTGTATTTCACCTTCATTCAAATTCATTCATTCATTCGTGTTACCAAACTGGTTCCACGAATTGTTCCCCCACCCCCATTTTTCGAAATTACATGCCCGGGACGTCACGTCGCCGGTCTCTCAGGGTGAATCGTGGTATCTGTGAAGCTGAATTGTACAGACTCCTTCCATCATTGCGTATCAAATGACTTTGAGGGAGAGCTGAATTCGAATTTTCTCTATGCGCGCTGCGAAAAGCGGTTCCCGACCCCAACTCGACAAGTGAAGTAGCTTATCAGGATACTCTCAGAGCCTACGCATATCATATCGGGCGTCAATCATATCGCGAAGAGATGAAATAATCGTTCACATCCTTCCCCGATAGTATATGAAATCAAGAGAGGCTTTGTACGTATTTTCGTCTCGCACTCCGACGTCAGAAAACTTGGTAAACGTGGACGACCAAAGTGGGACATGATGGATGAAAGAGGTAGCCGAGATGATTTTGGGTGGGGAGTACAGCCAACTTCAGGGAGCTCGATTCTGATCTGCCCATGGACCGTTTGCTCGCCTTGTCACCGCTTCTGGTGCGGTCGGCAAGAGCCCCGGGGTTGAGGGGGACAGCTGAATGATTGAGTGCGTGGATTGTCCTGTCCAGCATCATTACTGAGCGAGTGTATCCTCACTCATCTCTCAACCAAATCTCAATTACATTACTGGCTAGCTGACTGACCAACTCGGGGGCTGGGTGGCTATTTGTCAGCTATTCACCCAACGACAGCTATCGTCAGACGAAATCGTCATCATGGACAATGAGTACCACCACCGCCACCATGGAGCGCAGCATCACCACCACAGGCTCGACTCGGGCCTGAGTCATGCTTGTTGTGGAATGGCATTTAGCCTCGTGCGATGAAAAGTGGGCGGTAGCGCTGGTTCAAGTGAGTTTGCATGGGATCGAGGAGGGCAGTCGGGGAAACAAGAGACAAACTGGGAGTCTAGGAGAGGGGGCGGTCATAGGAGGAGCGGTGACAAAGTAAGCAACCAGTAGTCCGGCTTGCCTCTGGGATTTATTAAACGCTTCGAATCGCGTCGGTCACACTCAGCTCGTCGCGAGTTCCCTCTCCAACTACCGAGCCTGTGCAGCGGAGATGGGAAGCGTCGGAGGTCACGTTTTGATGGCTAGTGTTTCAGCGTGGCTGACTGATTCTCGCATATTCACCAGAGTTGAGCGGAGGCCTTTCAACAATAATAATTCGACACTCACAATGAGCGAGCACTGTATGAACCCCAGCCGTTTCGGGCTCCCCACGCAATTAAACACCGGCCGCATCGGGACGGATCCTTTATTCAGAAATTGCCATCTGCGACATAAAGTGAAGCGGAACCCCCTCGATTCGCGATGTCTTTACAAATAAATTTACGGTTCGCGGAACTGGGTATATATGTAAATCAATAACTGGTTCCCTCCAAGAATTCAGCTTTCAGCGGTGGAATAAGAGGCATGGTGGAATCTAGATCAATCGGTTTCATTGTTTATGAGCTCGGCTTCCACGAGCACCGATCCGACGTGGATGGCGGTAAGAGAACGTTGCGTTGTAGCCGTAGGATCTGGCCTAGATGCCGGCGCATTATGTGTTTAGGCGGTAAACAATGATCAAGTTCCGATAATCGATAAACACGACTTTTGCAGCCATCGAGCCAATTTGATGCAGGCCACGTTCTTCATAACGTGCCGCCGCTGATATTCGACGACGGCTCCTTCACACGACCATCTTTCGTTTGCAGCATACGTGCCCCCCTGAAAGCTCCAATTTGTTAGTCCGGATGCTGCGACGCCGAACCCGAGTAGTGTCCATGCAGATGCTGGATACTTACTGATATTAAATAAAGGCTAAGCATTCGTCGATCCCGGGAGAAGATCAGAATAAAATCTCAGGCCGGTAGGATCCAGACGAACTCAACGGCGAAATTATGTTTGAAAAAATCATCTCCGTAAGAAGCAGCAGAATGAAGTCATTCCTTCCGAGACCTTGCGTGTAGCTTCACTGTGTAGGATCGTCAATGACTCGAATCGCTTGAACCACCTTGAGTTTTAGCGCACGGAGTAGGTATTCATGGACACTTCCTTCTTTCAGAGCGGCTCCTATTACGGAACTCAATTCTCCGTGGAGCATGGAAGAACGGGATCCTCGAGGTGTCAGAATCGACAGTACCCAAGCTCGTAGTGAGCTCGTGGCAATCATCACCGTGGGAAAAACTCGCGCTCGATTCCCTCCTTAGGGAGGTACAATATCTCCGCTGTCGGAGACGTGCGCTTGGCCGTCCAAAGAATGCTCCGTATCCGTTCCGAGTGACTTTCCATCAGTAGGTTTGCTGTTCTTCCGATTCTGCTCATCCGGGAGGCAGACGCTCCGGACACGGAAATAACGCTCGAAAATTCCGTGGAGTCGCATCGATGAGCGCACATCCTACGCGCGTGTCTGAGAACGAATGAAACGGGAAAATCAGATTGGGAAAATATGTAGCGCCATGAGGTTTCGTGGGATGAATGGATGAAACACTGACTGATTGGACTGACCCTGACTTATTCCTCCACCGCTACGAGTTAATTAATTTAGGAACGGCGATCATATCCACTTTGAGCCCATCGTACGCCTCAACTCATCGTCTGCGCGTGTCGTCCCATCTTATGACTGCTGCAGGGACTTGCTACTCGTTCCGGGATGGTTGAGACGTAGAAGTGAAGAGAATAAGAGAGACATCATTTTGCGATGGGTATTTTCCTCGTATAGTCGACGCCGAGCTCAAACGGAGAAGAGCTTCTGTCTTTTGCTCTTCTTCTCAATCAGACGACGGCCTTATCGACTTTCGCTTTTTGAAAATATCTGAGATTAGCCATCCGTGAGAGAGGGGACCGATAGTCCGAATGGGAGTCCACCCAACGAGCCAAGACTGCGACTGAAACACGGCCGGGACGAGCGGGGACAAGAGTGTCCGGTATCGTCGATCTCTCTTCCCCCCCGATCGTTCTCCAGTGTTTTTTCCTCGGTCGACAAATTCGACGATCACCATGAGCCAAAGGAAAAGGAAGCATCGATCCAAGCGCGCCGGAGCCGATTGGAACGAAACGAAGACCAATGTCGCGCGCCGTACGCTCGACGCTGTCGCCGTCCTTGCTTGGCGGTGACGAGGATGCTGTTCGCAGCTGGGGCACCATCGAGGCTGGTCTGGAGGGAGAGACGTAGCGTCTGCGACAGACTCACGGAGATCCGAGTCATCAGCGGTCCGGAGCGAGAAATTTTTCCGTCGTCGTAGACAGCAGAGGGAGGATCAGTCACGGTGGGGCGTAGGCGGCGGCTGGGACATCGTCACTTCGCGAAAGTCCCGATTCGATCATGCGGACGATTTTAACGACTTCGAACCCTCGATTCCTCCTAGCTATCATCAAGCATTCGAGTTTTGAGCTCTTGACGGTCGAGAAAAATTTTGTTCAAAAAAGTTAGCGCAACTTCCCCCTATGCTGCGGAGACAGCAAGCTTCAAGCACAGCTACCTACGAACATCGGAGATTTGGTACCGGGCGGAATCGCGGTTGAGGAGCGAGATTGCGTCTGATCCCCCCATCACAGCTCCTATTCCGCGGAAATTCTATCTTGAAAGGAATTCGGCAGCAAGATTCCCGAAGCTCGTCGGTTGGAAGCAGTGCTGTGCGCCGTATCCAGCACGCGGCGGGCGGCACCATAGACTCAATGCTTGAGCGCCATGGCGCGCCGCGGCGCTTAAGCATCGAGTCTATGAGACTTGCAACGCTCGGCGCGGCGCACAGCCCTGATTGGAAGCCGGCGGCGAAGCACGCGCTGCAGACCTCAGTCTGATCCGAGGAAATCAGAACGGAGGTGAGTTCTATGGTCGAGAGAGCCGATCTGGATGAATTTCGGGCTGGCTTCTCAATCTCCGCGACGAAGGACACCTGGATATGAATGTCACTCACGAGCAAGTCGTCCGACGTATAAAACTGAAAATAGATGTGGCCGGGAACTTCAGCCGCGCTAAAAGTTTTGACTGGGAGTCGAGGAGATATTCGGCGAAAGTAACTTCCACGCGGCGACAAGCACCGCCTCGCAGACCGGGAGAGCGGGCAAGGGAGACGACGATGATGCAACAAGCTGAAGAAACTCTGATCAGAAATACAAGGAGGATATCCGAGAGCATCCAAGACGCCCTCTTACTGAGCTTCCGTTTGGCTTTTTTCCGGTCGGTCGGCTTTCGAGCACTTCGAGACTTACATACAGTGACTGAGATACACATTGAAAGGAAATAGTAGCATTGTGATGTTCCTCGCCTGAGCTGCCGCCCGAATTCGCCTTCGGAAACCTGGGATGAGGAACGGGAATCGAGGCACCGATCGACGAAACAAAGCGGAGATCTCAAGATGGCAGGGAAAAAAGAGGGTAGAGAAGACTTGCGCAAACAGGACAACTGATCTACCACCGGCTCTACCTGCCCGGTCTCCTCCGGGTATTCCCGCACGGCGAGGATCCATCATTCGTTGAGTATGGCAGAACTCGTTGGAAAACGCGAATTATTCGATGATAGATTCGAGAACAGATGATATAGAAAATAATAGTGGAGTTCCGAGAAATCGATTGACGACCCGACTACGACTCTCTCAGTATGGGGCGAACGGGATCGCACTTGATTCGTCGAAATTCACAGGAGAAACGCACAGTTTCATCGATCGGTCGATTTTCGAGTGCGGCTCGATGGATATTATTGGGAATCAGATGACTCGATCTCTCCATTCTCGAAGAGCATCCGTAAAGGTCGTGATTCGGTTGAATGGTCGTCAGATCTCTCCCTCAGCTGTTCTTCGAATAAACACGAATCATCTTTCCAAGAAAATCAAGCGTCATTGAGTTGAATAGATACCCTGAAGGAAAGAAATGAGCACAGACATAATGTGGGGGATCTCCCGCCCGTGGGGGGAACGGGGGAGACGGAATTCCAGGGGCACTCTGAGGGAAGAGAATTTTCCCCCAAGTATATTGGAAGCGACCGGAAATTCTTCCAGGATGTTTCTATCGGAGGAAGTCGCTCGCCGCCCTCTGGTCGCGGAGCTCTAAGACATCCGGCAGAATCCACTAGCTCCGTCGGTTTACGGAAAGGTCACGTGGCTGCGTCAGAATGTGCAGTAATGTCTGGCGGTTCCCAACTTTTCAGCAGAACTGGCGAAACATACTGCGACGATTCCGTGGATCGAACGGATCGACTCAATGGGGAGATTTTCCTCGGAGCTCGACTCCGCCCGCGAGTGACCGGTAGGCCGGTCGGTAGAGCTCGCGGGCGTTCCCCGAATGGCGGCAAAGTGCTCCCCTGCGAGAGAGCTACTTTCTGTTTTCGGCGAGCTCGGATTGAAAAGGCGGTGGCTGCGCTGGTGGCGTCGGTGGGCTCGGAAAAAAGGAGTCGGCTACGGACCGTTGGAAGAGAGATGCGTCTCCCATCAGCGTAGTCCTCAGCCCCGTCGATCCGCGCGTGGGCGCGATGCCCTCCTGGGCGAACGTACGCCCGGGTGAGTGGCGAGTCGACAAGGGGAGTATACAAAGGGCATGAAGCGAACGTGGGGCACACGTAGGGCTTGGGACCATCCATTCAACGGGGCTGTTCGCCATTAGCCGCTGTGTTAATCCAGAGGAATCTACTCCGATTCTAAGCGTAGTGGAACGGCCGTCGATTTGTTATCCCGGTAGAGAGTGCTGCTTGCTCTCCGGTAGCAGTGCAACCGTTCGTCGGTACGTTCATCGGTCGTTTCTCCGCTCCGTCTCCTCTCACTTGGTCTGTTGGTGAGTCCGCTCGGCGAAGGCGCTCGCTTCCAGATTCGCGTTCCAGCTTCTACTCACTCCGATACCGACCATCGGCGCCCACTCTCTCGGTCCGTGTTCCCCCTCCCGGACCCATCGAATTCTTTGAAACCTTCAGCTCTGCGAGCTCCGTCGGGTTCTGCTGATCCCCTCTGCCTCTCTCTCTCTCCACGTATATTTCCCAGGCTTTCTAGCGGATTCGTCTACGCTATGGAGAGTAAGATGCGCGGGAATATGTTCAGTGTTCGAGAGCCTCGGACGGACTTATAATATCGATGTTTAGTGTCCTGCCTCTCCCTGAGAACCCAGACCTGCGACAGGTGGGTCGTCTGCGAAGGGTTTCCTGTGCTTTCGAAGTCGCCCGATTCTCAAGAGCGCTCCGCCGGGCTCGTTTGTCGTGGACGGACTGACTTGTCTGGAATCGTTCGGAACAGAAGCCAGACTCGATGAATCGACAGCGAGCTGGACTATGTAAACGAAAGTATACAGTGCGAGCTTGTCCGACAGAAGCAGCGAAGGAAGTCGGTTCGTGTTGACATTCTTCTGAAGCGTTTAGTCAACATTTCAGGAGCGAGTTCCCCGTGCGTAGTTGATGTTAGCCTTTCAATCTAGTCGGAACTTCGGGATGGAGACGAAACACGGTGGCTATATCATGGCCGCAGGGACTTCGTCGAAATGGAAACAACAATAACGATGGAGGCGTCGAGATGGTGGAAAACAGAAGCGGTAGGAACGACGATGAGGCGGGAACCGAAAACAATATTCGAGAACGATACTCGGGAGTCACTCATGCCGTAGCCAATAAATTCGACCCATCCATGTGATCGACGCTCTGTAATGAGAATCACAGCTCTCGTCCGCGATGTTTTCTCGAGCGGAGAGAATCTCTCATTTCCCTTGGAAAATTGTGCGAGGTTCTCTCTATCCGCGTTCTGGAGAAATACTCCGTCTAGCACATCGGAGGAAATCGTCGGAGCTTTGTGATTGATGCCATTCGTTTTTCTGTTTGTTGAATGTGCTGCGGCGGGGCTTGGATATTTCGGCTCTTCGCCAACTTCTGTGAGTTTCCCCGTACGCTCTCTATTCTATGGTTCGGTCGTCTTTCGTGGAGCGAAATCGGTCGTTGGGTCACTAGTCTGCTTAGATGGGGACTCCGTCGATGGCTGGAAATCCTCTCTGATGGAGCCAAGACTTGCCGGGAGGCTGTAACCGACGCGACGTCATCGTGGGCTTGTGAAACCTTCCCCCACCCCATTCCGGCCTCTATGGAACATCCAACCATTTTCCGTCTGGCTTCTGGATCGTTTTTTCACTCGTCTTACGTATCGCCTCTTTCGCAGTGGTGGCCTCTCGCTCGCCCTGACCGTTCCGCAAGCAGACGAATCAGAAAGTGGACACTAGCTCTTGGAGATGATCATTAAACAATATTCCGTAGCGGGACCTTCATTATTGTCATCAACTGGTCCATCCGAACTCGAGCCCTCCTTCAATTAGGTCTGGCGGCCGTCGCGATCGACTCCGACCAAACAAATAAATAATGATGTCGGGGCGTTGAATCGAGTGTCTGTTTGCTCATGCGAACACACATATGTCGGTATGCGACATCCAGAAATCAAGATACAGATGGAAATTTTGTCGGAGCTCGACCTGCGACTCTGGGGCGTTCTGCCAGCAGCGAATCGATTTGGCACGGCGATGCACAACGGGAGAGCACTACGACTATCGGAGAAATGTAGGTGCGTGGCCTTTCCGCTGAATGAGCGCTCCGATGATTCCTTTGTTAGGCTCGTTCCATTATTTTCCACTCCTCCCCTGATTCTCTGTGGGCTCCGCGGCGATTTCGCACTCTGAACAATGATTGAGCAACGCTCTCTCGATCTGTCAGTGTTTCGATTTCCATTTTTAACTGTCCGCCGCGCCTGCCGTGTTCGCATGTTCCTTGTACAGAGCGCCAGAGTGGTGCACGTTGGAATTTCCATAAAGGGAGAGGATATTCTCTGGCAGTCATTCTTCCCATCCTCCTCATGAACCTAGTAAGTACGTACGTTCGTTTACCCTCCTCCTCCTGCATTCCGTTATGATGGGACTTTCCTGGAATAGAGGCATTCGACAAATAATAAAAAGGATGCTTGCCAGCGCGCGGATTCGGCCTCATTGCCTGGAAGCGTATCCTGAGGAAGCTCTGCTGAGTCTGAATCCTTGTGAATTCGGTAGTGTATACGAAAGCCCTGGTTGATCATTGTTCTGGGTTCATTCCCTCTTCAAGGATGGGTGCGATGGAAGCGGAAGCTTGGACCACAGCTGTGGGCCAGCGAATCGAGGATAATGAGCAGCCTGCCCGTGACCAACTGAAAGCGCTCCGCTCCCCGAGCGATTCCGTGGCCTTCAGGCGACTCTGACGCTCGCATATGCAGCGAGGGATTGCAGACGATCAATGATGGCGGATCCATAAACCAAAGTGTGCAGCCGTTTGACGCGTTCTCCTCTCCGGCAGATTCCGTAAGAACAACTTTGCCAAGAACCATGCGCTCAGGATCAAAGTCGCCTCTCTAGGAGACAATCTTCTCCGATCAACACTCCAGGAAGGACCAGACGCAGAAATTCCTCCCAGCCCCCCAGATTCCGGCCATGGCCCACCCGCCCGATGCTTTCGGATGTTATGATGCTGTGGAATGAGGTCCACTGTTTCAGTATGACGCAGCGAGTCCTTGGTGGGTTCTGTAGGAATCGTTGAAGTCAGGACTCTGCCATCAGTCCAAGAAAGCGCCTCATGCTGTTCTACCTTTTCTTGCTCCCAGCTTGTTTTCGACACAATTAAAAAATTGCCTCTATCGACTTCTCATTTTAGCTACGACGAGAACTCGCTTGAGACTCATTTCGCTCGAAACAAGAAGTTTTAGACGGGACCGAGCAAAGAGCCCGCCAGCAATTTGTGGAGCGATTCGGGAACGGGTGTTTTTGACTTATTCTCATTCTTCGTCGCCGCCGTTGTTGTCGTTGACGTTGCGGATTTTTCTTCAATCTCCGGAGACCATGAGCTCGCGCGGAAAATCACGGCCCAGCACTCTGCGTTGAGAGATGGGAAATGAAGTCGTTCAGCGATTGAGATTCTCAATTATTCGAGCTCGAGCGATGTCGTCCACATTATTTATACTCGGAACCGAACTTCCTTCCATTTCCAACGTCATTGGACATCGAAACCGAGCCAGGAATGTTGGTACCCGGAATCAAGCGGAAGGAGGCTCTCGCTCGATCGGTGAATACCCCTGGGACTCGCCAATCCAGGCGTTCCGTAGTTGCGAAAGGTGAGCGATCAAGCATGAACGGGAGAGCAAACCCCTCCTCCCGACCTTCAAAGCGGCGGGTTGAATGAATATGCCGCAACAAATTAAATCTCTCCAGGAGCTCAATCTTCGCGAGCAAAAACTAAACAAAGGAATAATATTTTTTCCCCTCCTCCGGAATTGCTCTCAGCCATCACCATGCTCACCCCAGCACCGAACGTCTTCTGACTGACCCGATAATGTTGCGGAGGAAAATTGATGCTCGCATGGTGACAATTTCGAGCGCGTCTTATAATTGCGGGCGGCGCCATGAGCTTAGCGGCAAAGTACCGGTCCGAGCCCTGCGGTATCCTTGGCCCGTAGGCAGCGCTCTGACGAAGATCATCGCCGGCACGATTCGTCGGCGATCAGCAATCACTGAGATTTTCCCAGCAGCACGCTGACCTCGGTCTCTTATAATTTCCAGGGGTGAAAGCTCACGGTGGATAGGGGACCGTGTGCGGACCGATTCCCCGAGTTCCGCTATGAAACGTCTAAAATATCCGCCAGGCCAAAACGGATTCGCATGATTATGCCCATGATTCGAGAGAAAGCGCACGAATGGAGACTGTCCCCGCATGACGTGCCCTGAGATGGTCCGCGCGCGTGAACTCATTTGTGGCGCTGCGTGTCCTGCTCCCGTCTTGCAGGTTACACAACAGTTACCTCGCTTGACGGTGACTCCAGATTCCCCTTGTTGCTGCTCTCCGAACCTCCTACTCGATTTTGGACTCATTTTTTATGCGGCCCTGTTTTCCCGAGGACTTCGTATGGGAACAACAGATTGCTAGCAACATCTGCTGTTGCGACGGAGTAACATTTCCGGAGACCTTTAAAATTGGACTCTCCTATTTGGGGGGATTATGTCGATGAGGTCGGGAGAGGATTCAACGCATAGCCCGGGTAGGCGGACACGGAACGTTCGCTCCCAGAAAACGACTCGATGAGCTCCGTGGAAGGGCTATATGAATCGAATATCTCAGACATAACCGAAAATGTCGACGATCCGATGTGACTTTGGCCGCGCGGTCAGGACGAGCTCTCGAGCTAATTCGGCGGTCCGTGGGTTCACGAGATGGCTCTGCTCGCAAAGCTCGTGATTAACTAGTCTGACACGCGCAGTTCAAGGCAGCTGACGACGAGCATTCACAATGAAATCGCCCCGTGACCTATCCGGTCGTCTGCAGCCCTGACCGTGTATGGCTCGCGGATCTCGCCCAGCACGCGCCGATGCCGCATGTTCGGGACCTTGCTGCTAAGCTAGACCTGATCGGAGAGCGAGTCCTCTGGGGAAAAATCCATGCCCGAGCACAAAAAAGGTCCCGTTCCCTAATCATCACTATCCAGAAAACATGAGTCCCGGGCCCGAATCCGCGTGTAGGAAGATTCGCGGAGAGACGATTCCGAGCACCTCCTCGAGGGCTCGGATCCATAGGCGGTCGAAGCATAGGTCGAATTCGGAGCTCCCACGAGCGTTCCTGCTTTCGTGACAGGAGCCGTCGGCGGCTGTTGTCGACTCCGATATACCCCGGCTCCCTGAGCATCTGGTTTGCCTGCCGTGACGAGTTGAGTCAACAATCGTTCGAATGTTATAATATGCAGGCAGTGAGAGATATCGGAGCGCACCGTAATGAAGCCAGCCGGGTCGGGAGAGGCGGATGAAGTGGAAGTGGTTCTGATAGCCGTGACGGTACTGACGAGGAATGGCTTGAGCGTATCGACACATCCAGACCCGGTCGCCGTCTTTCTACGCAGTGCTTGTTGACGAAACCTGCTATCTGTTTCGCCCTCGGAAGGCGCAACGACCGGTAGATTTATATCGCTTTCCGGTATACATACATATGGGAGCGCCTTTATTAAAACTGACATCATTAACAACTCCGTGTAGCGGGAGGAGTTGTTTGCGCCGTCGACATCAGCACTGTCGCGAATGGCTCCGGGTCGAGTCCAGAGGTCGCAGTGGGGCAGAATACTGGCCCATTGTTTATCATGCCTCGCTCGAGAGGGGGCAAACACGAGTTTCGTGCCCGATCGGAGGATCTCTGATTCTCCCAGCTGACATCCCATCGGAGGAATGGCATCCGTTGTATGTTAGCTCGAGTCAAGGGACAAATCCCATCGAATTCGAGCGAGCAAGGGCAGACCTCCAGATTTGTGGCAACAGGCTGCTCAGTTGCCGGGTGAAAGCTTGCCGCCGGTTTGGGGCAGGGCTGGGGGATGTCCCATTCCGATAGCGTCCCAGTCGGCTCGCAGGCAGGCCGGCCTGGGGGCCGTCGGTCTGACTGACTGGGCAGTCGGGAGGGGAGGCACTTACACAGGTTCACTATCGATGTGTTACAATTAGCAGGAATTAGGCAGGAGCCGAGGAGACCTCCTTCAGCTCCCTCACCAAAGCCTCGAGGAGGATTAGGGTGCATGGAACGCAAACATCTTCGCCCTCTGATCGGTCGCCCATTCATGTGTCGCCTCGAGGGTTCCTACATCCAGAATTTTCCGCGCCGTAAAAAAACTGTGTTCCGGTGCTGTTATATCCGCCTGGATTCGAGAATGTAACACTTCGTTCGTTCTCGATGTAGTGAGGTTCCAGTCTAACGGAAACGGAGCATGGCGGAAGCCGGTTCGCCAACCATGATCAGGCGTGTCTACGCGCCGACGCTTCTCCGTATCGGATCTCGGCCCGTGTAGGGTCAGTTATTGATTCGGACAGCTCACTTGTGCAGATCATAAATCATTGAGCGCGTTCTCCATCGGAGCCGCACATGGGATCGATAGGAATGCGAATGGAGAACTCTATACATCATATGAGTCGGGGCGAAGAACGAATTGGCTCAACTCTGGACGGAATCATTCTCGGGAATGCTCGCTCAATGGAACTACGACTGGGAGCTGAGCCCAACGATCAGCACGTGGCTCGAGCTCCGAATGAATACGACATGTCGACGACTACGATATATGGTATATCACAGATGGACTATGCCGAATTTTTGGAACGAGGGGATAGACGAAGAGCGGTGTGCATCCGAAGAATCGTCAAAAATCCATTCTGTCGCCATGGAAGTTGGCACTGAGCTGTCTACATATTCGGTACGGAGGTTAAGTAGAGGATGCATTTGCCTATCGGACGGCGGCTCAAAAAAGAGGCACAGCCGGTTTAGTCCAGATTCACTTTCCGAGTCCCAGAGCTGGGGGGCGAGCGGAAGGTTTGAAATCTCACGGAATACTCCCAGGGATCAGCTGGTTCCAGCGTTCTCCACGGCCAGTCTTCTCATTACCGAAGCTTTGACGGGAATATTACTGCGGAAGCGGACATCAGACCTACGCAGCTTAGATCGTCCGCTGCATCAAGTTCAAATCACACGCAACGAGTTCTCGTCCGACATCCTCTAATTTTGTCGACACGTCCGGAATAGCTCTCCCAGCTGGGTTCAGCCTAAGCTCCGTTGCTATTTGAGAGGGTGTCCACTAACGTAGAGAACGCTCGCAGGCATGCTCACGCTACACGCAACCTCATGTGTGACGGCGACTTCGCTGCGTCAGTCCTTCCTTTGAATGTTTTCTGCTTATTCGTGAACACTCAGTCCGTGAGACAGCTGATGAGCGGAATGGCGAAGGCGACGCTCTCGCTCATGGGTCACGTTCGAGAGAAGAAAAGGAGAATCCGAGGTCCTCGGTCCGTTCCAAACGGTCCCGTCGACTCCTATTCCTGTTTTTCGTTTGCTCTCAATAGAAACATGAGCGTGCTCGCACCCCGTTGCTCAATCGAAAGTCGAATTGAGGGTTTGAAGGAGCGTTGCTTCCTCCTGCGTTTCGTCCCTCCCAGCTGTCATTACATCCGAAACCGATATCAACAGGCGGTCTGCGCTGTTGCATCCGCCGCTGCCGAAGATTCACCATGCGGGAATTAACTCCACAGAGAAGCAGAATCTGTTTCAAGTCGAATTTTGACGGGCGCGAGACCGGACTTCTCAGGAGCGGGAACGACTGCAGCAACTTCAGCGAGGAGAGGAATCGAGAAAGAAGGCCTCGGTGATTAGTAATTAGTGGACAAAGGAGGAACGCCTGGGACCGTGATAGGCGAGCACGTATTGTCTGATGAGGAGTTTCATCCTCTCGTCGACGTGAGCGCTCTCCGGCTAGACGGTGGGGTGAGGAAGCTTCTCTTGGGATCTGAGCTGAATACCCCGAAGAGTCCATTGTTTATCATTCAAAAAACCCATATGATATACCCGGCGATGGCGAACGGCGCGGCGCGCGTCACCGGCAAGGTCTCCCCACGTCTCTAAGGTGGGGAGCTTTCTTCACGGAAGTCCCGGAGCCCGCGTGGCTATATTTCCAGCGGTTGTTGGTCGAGAAGCGTTTTCGCAGTCGTCCGCGGATAAGCCCGCTTCGGCAGGGCGAGTATCTAGACGGAGGCGAGAAGGAGAACGTCAGTTCTTTCGGGACTATTCAAAAATGCCGATGTCATCATATCGATCGGAAATAGCGGATCTCCGAAATGTCCCAAATTTCCCGGAGCTCACATTTCCTGGCGGAATTCGATGAAGCCGATCGCCTCCAATCATCCATTCCGTTGTCGGGCGGGCGGAATCAGTTAGCTCTAGTTGGCTTAGGTCAGCGGGTTCCAACGGATCGCATTCGCCAGTTGGCAGCTTGCGGACACAGATCATTCGAGCATTAGCTGCGAGGGAATATCGCGTGACGGGCTCGAGATCCTCACAGGGGTGGCATGAGCTCCGATACGTTGGTTCTGAACGACTATAAAAAAATGAGGTGCAAAACGTTCGTCGACGGGCGCAAAACTTGTTTCATGTTTCACTGAAGCATACGCGACGGTCGACTGCATCTCAATACCGATAAGACATCGGACATTGATGGCGAACGATAGATCCCACGGTCTAAAGCCTGGCTCTGCGCCAAAGATCAGCAGCGACGTCGCGCCGTTTCCTCTGGATCGATCAGGCGCATGCCAGCAGTCGGCAGAGATCGAGTCGAACGGAGAAAAACAAGGAGAAGAGCAAAAACTCAACTTTCACATTGGAACCTCGTCTCATAAAAACTTCGCTGAAGCTCGTTCGCATCGATGTTTTTGACACGCGATCCGCAAGCGGCGCGGCGTCCAACTCTACGGAGTATCCTTTCTGAAAGGAGATTCACCGTTACGATTGTATCGTCCGGGTATGTCTACGCACCTGGCGTGACACGGCGCGGGGCATAGGAGCGACCCTCAGCTGAATATCACTGTCAAGCCACCCGGAATCTGCGTCTGGCAAGATCGCAAACGTTCTTCCAAATCGGGTGAGGAGCCAGCGTCAGCCCACCAGAAAGAACTCTTCCTTGGCTCCTGAAAAAAAAGTCAATCATCGATAGCTGTCAAAATTCATTCGCGGTCCTCAAGCCGTGCCAGCCTAAAATCCTCCGAATACACGACGCAATGCCGCTTGCGCGTAATATTCACGCTCCGCACGATTAGCCTGGAGATCTTCACTTTCTCCCGCCCGTCTGAGGACGACCCGGGCGGAGAGGCTTCTGATTAAACTCAAGATTCGGGTCGGGAAATCAATGGATTGCTCCTCAGAGTTCTCGTAAGCGTCTTGCGACAGATGGTACGATCCCTTCGAAGAATTCGGCAGTCTGAAGTAGATTCGAATCGAGAGAACCTCTGAACATGTAGACGGATAGCAATCGGCCATCGATCACCCACCGTGGACAATGTGAGGGGTGGGTGACCAGAATGTGGATCCTTTTTAGCCGTCAACGAGTCTTGATCGATTTGATAATTTCCTTCCGACGGAATTTCGAGGAATCACTGGGCTCGGTCCAACTCCTACAGCTGGCTCCTCGAATGCTGAGAACTCTTACGCGGCGCTCATGTTTGAATTAGAGCGAAGATGCGCTGCTGCAGGGGCTGTTCAGCTCCTGTGAATTGCAAGATCTCGGTCGGCTTCCAGCGCCTTGATAAAGTGTGTACTTATGCTTGCGAGCTGGCAGCCGGGCACGCAGGCAGCTCGTCGGTCTGTGTGATCGCCATCCTTTCTTCCGGGAGGACGACGGGCGGAAGGGCGGGCGGGCAGCTTTCTGGATAGCTCGCCGGCTGGGAGCCGACGCAGCTTTCCAAGCAATGAGCGAACATGGAGCCACGAGTACTCAGCGCGTCTGCGTCCAGTCAATACAGGGCATTCAGACGGAGCTCCTCGAGCTCGACCTGCTCGTCGAGAGCCACCAGCAGAACAAGCGAGTTATCAATATCGACTGGATCCCGCGTGATATGGTAATCTCAAGGCCTTCTTCCCGATCAGTAGCAACTTCTCCCACATCGGCTCCTCGGAGCGACGGCTCGTCTTTTGCCTGAGCGTCTGACTACCGACCGTCCGTTCGTCCCGCCGGTCGGCCGGCCGGCGCACCGACTGACTCCCCTCCAAGCCTCGCTAGTTGCCTCTTCCCCCTCCGCTTTCCTCGACCGCGCGCCGTTAAACCGCTATTCCAAGCTCCGGCTGTGCGCCTCCTCCTTCACCAGTTCCGCCGCACCGTTGCGCGGCTGACAAGTCGTCTCCTATGCGGCGAGCTATCGGACTTGTTCTCAAGGTCTACTTAAGACATATAAATCCTCTCCAGCTGTTTTGCTCGAGGGCGACAAACGGACACAGGTGGTCGGAGCGACCGCCGTAGGCGCGAAGAATCGGGAAATCCCTTATCTAAGTACACCTGTCTTATGGAACCAACGTACAAAGGGACCGCCTGAGTTGCCAGACCGTTTCGCCCGCTGACCTATCGCCTTAGAGGCCTTTAATATACTGCACGCGTAATCAGACCACTTGAGTTATCGGACCAGATTCCGGGTGGGTTTTGGCGAGTTTTTTCGCGAATTCGCTCAATTTTTTCACTATCGGGCGGGTTTCGCTATACTGCTGTTCAGGGTCTCGTCTATGCAAACTCGAGCTTCGAATCTCCACGAGCTGGGAAATGCACTCAGAGATCGATGGGCGAACTCTGTCCGTACCGATGAAGACTCTCGCAGTCAATCGAAATCCCGAGTTTCGCGAGGTTTCCGAGACAGACTCCGAATGACGGGCGGAACCATTTGTGCGAATATCGGGAGCGCGGTCGCCATAACTCCCCATGAATGGCCACCAATTATTCAGATTTCGGCCCCCGCATGAAACTCTTACGAGCTACATCGACTCGGCAGATGGGGAAACAATGACTGGCTGAGCAAACAAGCCGTACATAATGAGGGTCGGCGTTCCCTGTCGCCGGCGAGCTAAGCATAAATGGCGTCGTGTTCCCCTTGAGATGGCACCAGTTATTGACCCATGAGCCGAGCGGACTAAATACAAACTCAGTAAGCGTGTTACGTGCAGCCGGCTGCAAGCTTAGCAGCGTCTCGACAAGCTCACTGGCGTATCGTCCGTACGTCTGATCTGGCGAGCCGGCCCGTCGGCCGTCCATGCTCGCTAGTTAATCTTCTGTTCCTCCTTAATGAACTATCTGCACCGCTAATAGTTTGTCGAAGGAGACTTTCAAGCGATCTCTCCCTTCGTAGGTTCGACAGAGAATTCAGCGAACGAAATGTTCGAGGAGAAAAACTCAGCTACCACCGAGACTCTTTCGCAACTGAATTTTTCACTCTCATTAGTCAGATTCTGGTCGTCTTTTTTTTCTCGCTGGGACGAAGCGGACAAAGGCGTTGCCCGTCGATCCAGACCCTCCAGGAATATCATTGTGATGAAAAATCGAAGGTGAGCTGGAGAGAGCGAGCGCGAGAGACGAGGAGGACCGAGAGCCCAACGTGACATCTTGACCAAAGGAGAGCGGGGAACCGAGAGCAAAAAAAACTATCTTCGTGACAGCGGTATCGTGCGAACAAAAATTCTCAAGATAAACGAGTGTGAGAAAAGAACGGTCTCGAAGATGACGTATCGCAGTTACTCAACCTACTTGGATGAGGGAGCCGAAGACCGCAAACGGAACGGGGAGTCCAGACGCCGAGCCGTGGGGTCAGACGGAGTCGATGGGACACGATCTCTGTCGTGTGTAGAGATTCGAACGAGAGCAGCTCTGGGAGCCGAACAGTTTTCGAAATACTCTATCAATCCCACGGCCATCTACCTACCGAAGTGCGGGAGTAGTTTTTTCCCCGAGACAGATCATCAGTGCGGCGATGAACTTCTTCCTGGAGGGAGAGCGTATCCCAACTGCGGATATGAGTCGTCTCCGTCGTCATCGAACATAATATGGGAGGCTCTATTCACAAGTGAGCACGCCAGCAGAGGAATCAGAAAGAAACACTCCGTTGAATGACGCCACTCCCATGAGTTCGAAGCATCCCGCGATAAAAACAACCAGAACGTCGAATCGTCAACAACAAAAAGGTATCCCTGGTCCCCCGAGGCGACGGAATGCCGAAGCCGACTCGGTCGCTGGTTTCAGCTCGAGCCTCCCCCTATTGAGCTCTGAATTCATCTCTCTCTGGAGTCCAGACAAAGGAATATGGGGTAATTACTCAGCGTCAGGTAATGAAATGCGAAGCCTGGAGCTAAGTCTGACGCAACACTCCGGGAAATTTCCAATCGCGAATCACAACAGCCGGTGTACGTAGTCGATACGGACTCTAATCCCTGGAACAATTTGCATCTAACGAAGTAATAAGCGCTCGGGGACGCGTACCCTTCGGCCGTCTTGCTAGTCGCACACTGGAGCATCCTCCTGCAGTCGTTTCAGGCGAGGCCTCTCGACGCATTTGCAGTGAGGATCTACGTCGAGAGCTGAAGTTCGACCCTTGAGCCGGGTCTCATCACCTAATCTCGCATCGATTTGAGTTCTGAGTTAGTGAAGCTCCGCAGCAGCCTTGCTCATTCCGATCCTGCGTCGCTCTGTCCGGAGAAGATTCCCCCGATTCTCGTCCCATACCCACCGATCGTCCAGCCTGGATCCGTTCGAGGTCTCAGAGTTCTCGATAGCGGTTTTCATTGTTATCAGCCGAGAAAACCCATCGCCGGCTTTAAATAATCGCCTAGGGAATACCCTGGAGTCATTTTTTTTCTTTAAATGAGAAAAAGAAATCGAGATTCCTCGACAAACCCGAGGGATTCCTGCGCTTCAACACGCTCCATATCTTGTTAGTTTGGGCTTCAATTATTTCTCGTGCCGTTTCCGCTCTGTGGAAACATAATAACTTCCTCGAGCGAAGCTCTCTAAATAAGCAAGACTCTAGCTTCCCTCGGCGGTCGGTCTTGTTAAGTATTGATAGTGTGCGAAGCCGCGGAGGCCGGATCCGAGCAACGAGATGAAGTTGGTGTCGGAGAAGTTGACCACACATAGATGGACTCACTGACTGACTGACGTCCCGCCTGCCGACCGGACCGACGTTCGGACGATCGGTCGGTTGGATCAACGCAAGGAAGGATTGAGGAGATGAACCGACTCACTCGACCGCCCGCCCGCCTGCCTGCCTGCCCGCTCGCTCACTCACTCACCGACATCATATAAGACAGACAGACAGCGAGTTACGGATCCCGCGGCGGATGCCCGAGAAGATAGGTTCTCGTTGGTCGGCTTCGAGTGATCCCAGAACGAGATTCATCCAGGGACGGATTCACGCACATCTTTCGTCGGCTGACCGATGAACCAGCAGGTCTTCGAGGCAATTGATCAACAACTCGCTTACTCCGTCGAGCGAAACAACATTCCGATTGGAATTCCCCAGTAGAAAAGCAGTTTGCCCCTCATCTGAGCGAATTCTGGTCGGAGTTCTCGCCTCGCACCTGTTCGCTCCGATTGATCGGGCCGATTTCGGTCCACACGCGATTTCGTGGAGGGGAATCCCGCGATGGTATCTGTAATCAACTTCGAATGAGGAGAGGAGGATGAGGAGGACTTCTCCTAGATTGTCATGATGAATTGACTTTGCTTCACTCTTTCCAATTCCTTTTTCTCCAGGTTCAAACCTCTCATTCCATAATCCTGGCCACACAACGGCTCCATTCTCGCGACCATGGGGGGTGATTTCTCATTTATGTTGAGATAGAACGATATCGCGTTCACTTTCGCAAGCACCCTCCAACCCTTCACCGCTACTTTATTGGTCCGCATCGATAGCGAGGAGAACCTGAGCAGAGATAAATAAATGAGAGGGAGAGAAAGGATCGCTCGCCAGGTTCAATCGTTTCGATTTCTCTGTTTCTGGTTATTGAAACTCCTCCTCTTTCCCCGCGCGGGAGAAGTAGTAGGCCGGTTAGGTTCTCGGCGATTTTCTATATAGCGCTCGCACTCCGCAGTCAGTTGTTCCTCTCCACCCGTTCGGGTAGAGAAAAACCATCTAGCAACCCCCTGCGGCTCGGTGTAGTCTCTGCGTGGGTGTTTCCCTCGATGAGGGAGGGGGGCAGGATACGAGCGAGAGCAGGGGCGGAGGGAGGAGATCTCCCTTTCGGAGCGTAATTTCTCTCTCCTCATCGTCTTCACCTCGGTCGTCTCTTTTTTTCTCCGGTTGACGTTCAACTGGAGCGGGACCGAGCAGCTAGATTCTCTTATACTTTTCTTCCTTCTATAGTTTCTATCGGATATTGCGGAATTAGTTCGGGCTCGGCTCTTTCAGAGAATGATCCAGCACGCTTGCTACGCCAATATAAGAAATGTATGGTTTTCCTATAATGACGCCGCCGACGGCGACGACCAACCGTTCGCTTTGATGGGTACGTTCCTCCTCCTCCCATCTTCCTACAATTCGCCAGGGATCACTCGGACCAACTAGGAAACGGGCGGTGGCGTTGCGACGGCGTCGGTGTTCGAACGATCGGCTCCAACTTTGGCAACAATCCCTTCGTCGACATCCTTCTTTCCGTTCGCTGCCGTTCAGCCGATTTACTGGTTTGTCCTTTCTCGCGCCTTCTCTACGCCTTGCTCGTCATTCCACTTCTTTCGTGGACCAGTTGAGCAAATTTCCGCGGGCGTAGTACACGGGAGCCTCGGGGCGCTCCCGACGACGTAGTCGCTTCCCGGAATTCCGTTCCTTTATTGAGAAGTTCGATGAGGATGATTTCGAATGATGGCTCGGAAAAGAGTCTCTCCAGAGATGAATTGTCCTCGAGACTCCGAAGCGACGGCGCCACGTCGATTCACGAGTCTGAGCTCTAAGCGGAGACATCCGAAGAGTTGTAAGGTTGGATGAATGAATTTCCTCTCACTCGGTCCACCTCCCCGCAGTGTCTCCGTCGGGAGAGCCCCTCTCCTAGAGCTTCCCTTCGGTTTGACTTACTGCTCAGCCTTGATGATTGAACTTCGGAAAAAGGACGGAAATTCATCGTCGCAATCGGTGTCTGCCTTAGTAACTTCCATCACTATAAAAGCTGATACGCTCGATATCAAGGGAGATCATTATCAATGCCGTCGAAGGCTGCCGTTGTCTCCGTCGCGGCGGCGTCGCCGTCGAGGATCATTACGCTCTCAAAGGTGCGTGTCGCAGCTGTTTTCGACACAAGTTCCAGCGAGAGAAGGCTCGGTCGAGCTCATGTGTATCGGCAGCGGTTTCTTCTTCACGTAAACATACATATAGAAGAGGGCTCCGATGCTTGTTCTCCTATGTATCCCTTTGCTCATGGTGGCGATGGTTGAATGAAAGCTTGTCACTCAATGGCAGCTCTGTGTTGTTGCCGGTGCGCCGTAACCGAGCGATCCGTGTAGGTCGGTAGCCGGCTGGTCGACTGGCCCCTTCGCTGGCGATATATTGGTCGTTGTGTTGTCCTCTTCTTTATTCTATCTCGTCCGATGAAGCAATGCATCAAGGTGACGTTCGTCCTTGGTCGGACCGGAGTGGGACTACCTATTTGCCGCGATGTGCTCCGGTGCATTCGGGGCTCGCACGTCCGCTTTGCGAGTCTGGGAATTTGATGTGTCGCGGCGAACGATTGAGCGACGTGGAAATTATCCATCGGAGGAAATCCTGGATCACCTTACGGCCGTGTCGTCTGACGGCTGAGGACGTCGGGTGATCGTCCCTCCGAAGAGAGGAACAGGAAGGCGTCTCGAGTCTCGCGGGGTATTTTCCTGGCGCTTGCTGAGACGGAAAAGTACGAGCATAGATTCGACGTAAAATCCGATAGCTCCGAGTCCGAAACAGTCAGGAGAGGGACGGCCACTGATCTGTTCGGGCAGTTCCCGGATGCGAAATCGACGCTCACGGCTTCGATGTCCAGAGCCCTTGTGGGCGTTGGCGATGGTTGCCCTCCATTCAAGCGCAAAGCCAGCGAAAGCATGAGCGTGTGAGCCATCCCGCTCCGGCTCCGGCTCCCAAAAGAGAAAGGAAGGGGAGCTTTTGTGAGAAGTTTTCTGCTCCAAATCGGTGATTCCTGTGAGCCTCAAATATCGCTGCACCATCGTGGTCAGCCACCGCAGTCGGATCGCTCTCGATCGCTCACCATCGTCCGCTGGCGGCTCGCTGGAAAGTTCATCCTCTCCCGCAAGTTCGTCCTCCCTCAGTGATCTCAAGATGACCCACATGTTTCTTACCGTAGACGGTCGAGTGGCCGACACAACACGGCCGCTTAAAGAGTCTCTCGTGCGTCCGTCCGTCCACCCGCCTGCCCGCCCGTCCGTTGTTCGTTTGTTCTCTCGCCGGTAGGAAGAAGAATTAATCTTCAAGAAGTTTGCTAAACAATACTGGGAGGGGCCTTCGCGGACTCGAGCGGGCCTGGGAAACACGGCCGTTCAGAAGTTGCCTTCACGAGGTACAACCGAGCGGGGCGGAGACACACTAGACGATTGCAAAGCCGGGCTAGCGCTCTCGAGTAGGTATGTGCACGGTCCTCCTGAAATGTTACCGCTACCGCGTACAATGAGTGCCTATTTCGAGCGAGTTAACCGTCAATCGATGTACGGAGAGGATATCCCGAATCATAGCTCCAGAAGCTGAACGTTTCCGAAGAAAGACTCGAGAGCCAGGGATCGTTCTCGCGTTTTCCTTCTTGCGACGCCAATTTCCGCTCTTCGATTCGCAACTGGCTCTTCCCGACCGTAAGCCGCTCAGTCACGAGCTAACGAGAGTGACCAAACTCGAAATTAGCTTCGGTTCGAAAACGAGGAAACGCTCGCCGCTCGAGGGAAAAGTGTCGATATCGGAAATGAAGGCGAAAGAAATTTTGGGAACAAATGTCGCGGGCCCCGCAGATGAACGGCGACTCCCTCTTGTCGCGCGAAAATTCAGAATCGAATCAGCTTTATTGGAGGGTGTACGCAGATCACAAAGGAGGACATTGCGCTTGGTTTCGAGGGAACGAAAACGTTTGCTGGCTGCACAATCGATGGTCAAACGTTGGAGAATTCCGAGCGATGAGACCCACGTTCCCCAAATTTCGGAGACACGAGCGGGTGGATGCAATCGATTTTTTTGCGGATGTCTTATGGATAGAGATTGCGCATCAACTTTCGAAAGCACTGGCTGTCTCATCACAGGTTGGAGTGTTCGGTAATTTTTCACTCAGCCCACTCCATACCCTTCTTTCCACTTCCCTTCAGTTTCGTTTCCCTGCGTTCCGGCCCCATTTCCCCCTCCACGGAGCCGACCGCATGCAGGTGGAGCTCAGATTGATCGGCCTCATCTATTTTGCATGGGAGAAGAACGGGAAGAGCTGACCGGCGGGCAATTCCAGCGAAGCGTTTTGTCGTAAAAACAAAAAGCTGTAAGAACTCTGCTTTCCCTTTATGTTTCCGTTTGCCAGCAGATGCGAAACCGCAGATGCCCGCTCAGCGCAGCCTCCTCAAATCTGCAACGGGGGCCTGAAGTCGGCCCCGTTCTCGTGGAGCGAGCGCACCCTGAGCCGGAGCTCCATCCGATGTTTGAATTCCCATTGCCGCTGCAAGAAAGACTGCGGAGATCACGCGAGACTCGAGAGTATTGTTCCGATCATAGATAGGAAGCTTGTGCTCCTCGGCAACTCTCATGGAGTCTGGGTTTTAGAAGGAAATCAGACGTGAGAAATAATATCGAATCCGGGTATCAGCGGTTTCGTCCCTCGCTGAAGCGTCGTGCGCCGAACATATCTCAACTCGTGAGAAAATAATGAGGAGTCGGGCAACGCGAGAGGAGAGATTCCGGATTCCGCAGCGAGTGATCTGTTCCTTCTCGCAGCATCGACTCTTGTGGAATCGTAAAAAAACGAGCTGCCCCCTCTATGCACGTCCAAATGTTTTTCTCGCGAGGGTTTCTCTCTTGTGTGAATCCACTCCCTGGCGGTCGGAGAATTCACGAGAAGAGTGAATGCTTGAAGTTTGAAATTGGCTCTGCGGGTGCAAAAAGCGAACCGGCGTTTTTAGGGGCCCCTTCCACGATCGGTTCCCGTGTTTCTGTTTGCGGTCTGCTTACTTCTATCAATTCATGAGTGAGCCAAGTGAGGAGCAGGGAGAAACGGCGAGTATGTAGAATTCTTACATTTTTAGCGATGTTCACGTTTTTGGATGTTTCGTCTAGTCGGCTAGAGGTTCCTCTGGTCGGCTAGTCGGGCGGTGGTCAGAAGGTCCATTCGTTCGTCTGTCCATCCGTTTCAGGTTCGTTCGTTACTCAGGCTTCTCCGGAGTTTTCTGTGGATTTTGTAAAGGAATTTACTAGTAGCAATTCATAGTGTGACGTTCTAACGGTTCACCAGCACGCGGTCTGCAGCTAAGTGACGCTGCCAGCGGGAGGAACTGTTCGCAATTAACGTTGTGGACCTAATTTCAAGCTAATGGTGCTAGTCGAGGAGCATGTCAGCCTTGTGACCACAACGACAATGTTTTTACTAGGCGAGAAAAACTCAGAACGCTCGGGGTCATATTTTGAGTGAGCCAGAGCAGATTGTCAGCATTTCGTGTCGGGGAAGTTTAGGCCCGTGAGATGCTTCGAGACACAAAATCAAGAGACAGAATCCATGAGCAAGGGCGATGCGAAGCGCCGGATAGAGCTCGACTGCATCCTTTTTCTCGTGGGACAGATTCATTGCGTCGACACCAAGGATGAAAGGACGAAGCTTGATGCTTCGTATTATTTGGTTGCGAATCCATTTCACCAACTGAGTTCCTCGCTCCCGGAGACAGCGCGGCAAGGTGGACTCTTTCTGGTCGGTAGTCCCTCCGAGATCCAATCGGGCTACAAACTGAATCTGATAAGAGAGTGGCTGATTAGACATAGACTAGCAGTGGACGATTCCTCAGACGAGATCTCGAAAGCATCCGAATCGCGAAATGACCTGCTCTTCGTGACCGGAGATTGAGCAGCTTCAGCGCTCCGGAATATCTTGTTCCTCTCTTTGCACTCGTGGAGCAGCCTCAGGACTACATCTTTTCTCAGTGACAGCGGGCTCAAAAATGATCCGGGGGGAAGGACCGCGCGTCCGACGGGGTTTCCCGCCAGGATCAATCCAACAGATCGCCCTCCGACGATATGAACTTGCTCGCACCCGATCGTCGCATGAATTTTTCCTCCCCTCGTGAGTCTTACTTCCCCCGAGTCGCCTCATTAGGCAAACCGTTCGCTCACGCTCCCTCTAGTTGATTTCCAGCTCCCATATGGCGTTTGAGATACGAAAGCTGCTGACTGAGCATCTGCGTAAGGGAGCCGAAGAGCTGACGGTTGGAAAATAATTCAAAATGAGGAAATAGCTCCCCGATAGAGGTGGGATCAGTCTCCGAAGAATTTCTCGGGATGTTCGAGAACATTCGAAGAGGATCCGAGGGCTAGTCTGGGTCCAAGGAGAGAGACCGACCCGGACGACTGCGTATTGTTTGGAATCGTCTGCTTCTCCCTGGCTCGCCTCACAGTGCGCCGAGCTCGTGGGACGATTCCGGGGGAATCGAGCCTACTGAAAACTTTGAATCGTATTCGAAAGGCTTGCATTTTTACGGGCAGTTTTTCTTTACAGAATGGCAGCTCTCTCCGGTTGCAGTTTTCTCCTCAAGTCCGGAAGTTAAAATTATAGTGTTGGCAGTTTTTGTCCTATTTAATCAGTATTCACCCAACCTAACCTCTCACTAGGAAGGCGATCGACAATGGAGCATTCGAGAATCGGGCGATCGAGAAGACTCCGTTTGATCGGCCAGATCCTTGGAAATCTCCTCGAAAAGCAACCGCATCAATCATCGGAAACCGCCCGTTCGCCAGAGAAACTGCCGGTTCCAATCACTGCCAAATTTTTAAATCAGACTGCCCAACGGGAAAACCGCCAATTCAATGGATTAAACTGCCAGTTCGATAATTGAAACTGCCGGTCGCGAGGCATTGGGGTCGTCCGTAGGGGGTCGTCGGACGAAAAAGGTTGCGGAACACTGATATAGAAGGTCTAGCGGCAAGTCACTTTCGCGATTCGATCTTATCATGAATACCACTTCTTCTTCCTGATAATATCGGAGTACGGAGGATCGGAGACAGGCTCCAGAGCTATGTTCCGATTCGGAATCGACAACTTCCTTGAATATTTGGGGCGACCCCGAGAAATGAGGGCTGGAGGCCGTGCTGATAACGCGAGCTGTATGCCGGACGCGAACGCTACGCGCGCCCTCCCGTCCTCTCAATGGGATCAGATCGGCGATCCTTTCGAGGGAATCCATCAGGAGAATCCTCCAGGAATGAGATCTGAGCGTCGAGCTCACGCGAGAGGAGGCACTCCCAAAGACGAATCTCAGCGAAACGAAACCGAAGAAATTATGCGACAAAGGATGTTTGCTGCAAGGGGAACTCCCCCGTCAAGTTTTCCCCTCATATTTCCATCTTCGTCGAGGCACGTCTCCCTTGTGGCGGACCGGGTATCGGATCCGGCTATATAAATCAGACAAGAATAACTCCATCAGTCAAACTATTATATTTGAAATGTAAAATCCACCTTCAGAAAATATCATTCAATAAATTGCAGGTCCTTTCACATTAAGCTCTCGAGGCGTTGCTGCCACAGCCGTCGATAAGCCAGAGAAAAAATTCAGAGGTAGCAGCAGAGCCACTACCGTGTAGAGGACGTGAAACGTCGTCGGAATGGCCATTCGTAAGACTCGAGCATCGTCATTATCCTTTTAAACTCAGCTCGTACTTTTAGGTCTCATTATCACTGGTGAAGTCGAACTCTTCACCGAAGTTGGGAAAATATCTTCTTCTGAGTGGAAAATATCTTCTTCTGAGTTTTGAAAGAGGTGCTAGCCATTGGGCCGTTACGCGCGCTCTGGAAATTTGGAATCGCCCTCTCCCAAGAACAGCCATGATCACAGGCGAATAGGGCGCATAGGGTGCCATTCTCGCCTCCAGGAGTTGATCTGTGCGTGTGGGAATTCCGTAGGAAGGATATGAAATTGATGTGCCGTAAATTTGCTATCTAAAGACACCAACTGGGTGTCGATCGGTGTAGAAGGCACGGAGCTGCAGGGCGTAGAAAATGGACAAGTTTCGTCACACTTTTGGTGAAATACTAGGCCAACCTTTTTAAAGACGTTTCACGTCAATATAGCGCTTACACATTAGGTGTCTCATATGTATTACCAGCGCGCCCAACGAGACGGCGCGGCGAAGCGCTAGAAAAAGGTGAGAAATCGAAACAGTAGCTCTCTGACTACGGCCTTAGCCGTTACGCACAGAGACTCGATCCCGAATCATTCAATAGTGTTGTTCCAGAGTGGACCGAGACTACCAATGTGAAGGACCGCCTTGTCATTGTTCTACCCCACGGACTCAGCTTCCCTCCACAACATATTATACCTCACGATTCTCTCAAGCCATTCATCCGACTCATTCCACAGAGGACTGTCGCGTCGTCAGGGGCGGCTTCACCTTGTTTCCTCTTCCACCCTCATTGTGACTCGGTCTGCTCCAGGGTGTCTTCAGTGAAAACGGAGCGAGGAGTCGAACCGGATCGAGAGGAGGGGGTCTTCCTAAGGGACGAAACTTTGAAGCGAGAAAAACTCCGAAACGGGGACGGAGAGCAGGGGGGAAGTTCATGAATAGCGTCGCTCTCGGTCGAATACAGGATTTCCGAAAGATATATTAGCATCAGCTTCCTTTAATACTGATTCTGCTCGCTCGTTGACGAACATCCACGTCCAGACGGTGAGTGAAGTGGGCTGTCCGTGGAGAGGTGGGGGTTCGGTCGAGAGCAGGACAACCTGGCTCCCAATTTCATCTTTCGACATGGCTGTGAAGAGGAATGGGGAGAGTACTAAGATTAACTGGTGCCACGGTGGAGAACGAAACGGGAGAGAGAGACACAAAAAACCGCCTGAGGGCGTCGCGCCATGGGGGCCTCTGCAAATATATTGTTGCGACTCGAGCAGATTGAGGGCGCGTCCTCCTCAGGCTGGCTCAGATAAGAACATTTCGGAATCGAACCATAAACACGGGCATCCCTGAATGCGAAAAGCAACAATCAGGGGTTCCGCCTGCCCGAGGACCCGGCGGCGAATCGCAGTAAGAGATGACCGGAAACGCTTATGAATCCACCGAGCCCTGTCTTCCCGAGCCTCGATCTCTCTCCCAGATTATCGATCCGCCTTCAAAAGCTGTTTTTTTCGTTGCATCGGAGAGCATCGAGGAGTTCAACCTCGAGGAGGGAAAATAAAGGCCGATCGATTTGCTCGAAAACTTAGTCAGGCTCGGTCTAGAACTTCCTCGAAAACTTCCCCTTGAGGACATATCGGGAGGTCTTCGAGGTCGCCCCGGCACTCCGTTCCAAGAACATTACATTTTTATTCGCAGCTCGATCCAGCCTTCTCATCCAAGCACGACGACCAGTAGGAAAAATAGAGAGGATTCTGCTAGAAGACCAGCACTGCGGGCGCACCGTAGTGCTGGGAGGAAGTTTGCGTCGCTATCGTCGCGAGAACGGTTCGACGGAAATCTGAATCGGGCCAATAACATCATCGACAACAGTCGGAGCAAACGAGAAGGGGAACAACAAGAGAGAGAGAGCGAAAAAAGCCGACAAAGAGAAACAACATTGAGAAATTGCGATGAGGTTTCCAAATCCGATTTTCGACGATGCGAAAGAAATGGAACAAGACAGCGCAGCGACAGAAATGTCTGAAGCGGTTGAGGGCAAACGGCGACGTCACGCAGTGGCGGAACGCCAGATGGGAGAAAGCAAAACGAAAACCATGACGCTCAGGGTTAGATGTTTCCTGGTAGCTATACCTCGTAGTTGAGTCAACTCTCCTTCCAGCCCCTAGGTTCATCGATGCTCAAGCCAATCTCGCGGAGCGAGTTTGATGAGAAGCGAGCTGATTCAGATTCGCTAGGAGAACGGTTTCGACTCGACCGTTGCACTCGCCATACTCATCCCGAGAGAGGGGGAACTTTCGGATTCACCCACGCACTCGAAATTCCGTTCACTCCAGGTCACACTGTGCGAACGTTGCGGCGTCGGAGGCAGAGCAGGCTCTTCCCGACGCTTTCAAGACCCTCCCGCCGACAAATTAGGGAAATAGTATCACGAGCATCCACGGGATGAGCTGTAATCTGATTAGCTGCGATCAGTTCGGGCGCTGCCATCCTCATCCCTCCCTTCCATGTTGAATAACAAACCGTCCTCGAGCTCTTCAGAATAGCAGCTATTCAGACGAGTTCCCCCGGACCCGGAGGAAAATGTCATTGTGCGAGGAAGAGTCATCCGACGTCTTTGATGGAGAGGAAGTCCCGAGGAATCGAGGATCCATCAGACGTCCGACGAACCCGACAGGCTGAGGTGAATGTGAGTGAGAGCATTCGGCATTGCGTGCGCGACCTCTGGGAGGAACAAGAAGCCCTCAGGAAGCCAGGTTCAGCGCGGGTATCATGCAGCTTAGGGCGGAAGCGAGGCATGGGGTCTCGGGAATTTTCTTATGTACGAAAACACATCTTCTGAAACGCCTGCTGTGGGTCAAGTCCAAAGATCGGTGAAATTCCGGCCCATCGCATCGACTCGTCTCAGACACGATGCACGATATTGGCTTTGGGGGGAGGCTTTATTGTCCCTACAATAGCGTAAGCTCAGGCGGGCGAGTCGCTGCAGCTCACATAGACAAACACATCAAGATATTCGTGGAAAAGAACGGGAAGCAAGGAGGGGGCGCAAAACGACTGTGTCTGACGCAAGAACGGCGCCCAACACCGAGGAGACCGGTCGGGTAAAAGCCCTTCTGTTCACAGCATACGATCGAGGATTCCCTCCGAAAGAGCAGTTCCAGGTTTCTGGAGTGAGTCGCTCCCCCGACAGTCCAGCTCAGTCTTCAGCAATCCCTATGAATTTTCATTTAGATCCTAGAAACTCCGAGCTTACGAGATCTTTGGCGGGACTGAGAGCGGAGAACATCAAGCTCAACGATATGCCCCATGTATGTATGGTATTGAAGAAGTGAGGGCATCTCGACTTAAGCTCGTGATTCCGGCATTGATCGTGGAGAAATTGATTCTCGAAATCGATGCAATTTCCGCCATCCGCGAACGTTATCCCCTTCTTTATTGCCCGTTCCGGTAAGTTCTGCGGCAAGCATCGAATATCATTGGGAGGTCTAGGATTCAGTCGAGAACCTCCGACGCTCCGGAAATCATGTAGGGCACTACATCTGAGAAATATCTTGCGGTCCCTAAAATTGAGACCGAGCCGCTCTGCTCACGACTCTCTGAATGCGAAGGACCGACCCCTCCGTTGAGGATCGGTTCATCTTCGAACGGCAGTATCCAGTATTTTTCGATCTCGGTCTACTCACTCGGATCCGCGTATTTCGTGGTCTCCTCCCTTCAAATCGTGATTCCGAGGCACACTTCGTCGTCGAGGGCGGAGGTTAATGTCATGTCGTCTCGGCGGATCTTCTCTTGGGCCTTCATATGCAGTGGTTTTCCGGGAACGAGGATTCCCATTCGCGTTATGACTGACCAGGACGTCGTCGACGACCTTATGCCGAGCTTCGCGAAAATGAGCGTTTTTACGGAGGAGGACGGCGACCTTTTGCGACGACTGATTCGTTACGAATTCAAGGGGATGGGTAAAACGGTTCCGGGCAGCAAGCTCCGAGTCTGCGTGAGACAGCTTCGTGTTGAAATGACGGTCTATTCGACCGCGGAGAGAGGGTCTCGTCCCTGGCACCGTGCGCTCGGGAGATTAGGATCAGATCAACAAGACAATAATAATTAATAAGTTCCCCGTGGCTTTTTGGAGTCCACGATCCCCGGAGAGGCCGCTTTCAGAAATATGTCCTACAGCTAATATCGAACCCCCACATCCGATTGAGAGGGAGAGGATCTCTCTGTTCTTTTCCAAAATCTGAAACAAGGCTCCGTGCTTCGCAGGGGTCGTGTGAATTTTCATTGGAGCTCCCTTTTCCCGTAGGAGACTCGGGCACGATCGCTACCCAGTAGGTGACGACGCTCCTCGTCTCCGAATTCCACTACGGCATGCCGACGTGGCGGAGCGCCGGCGCCGCAGGTTTGATAATTCAAATGAAGAGATAAAGGGAGCGGGTTTTCGATTCATGCATTATTATTCGTTTACTTCTCGGAATCGTCTTCCTCTATCGAATCCAGGATCGGATAGCGCTGGAATTGCTCCGATCCCCGATTCTGTGCGATTGGTCGCGCATAAAACTAGTTTGTGATAGTACTGTTGACATTTTGACGACGACGCCTCGACGACGGTACACATCTGGAGAGCGTGAGGGCGGAAAACGAACTTTTGTCTCGATCTGGCGCCGGTGTCACTGTCGCTTTCCGAGCGGAGCTCCGGGCGCTGTCTGACTGATACTCTCGCCGACTCACAGGCTGACTAGTGAGGCGCTCGAGTATCTTCGAGAGGAGGAATGCTTGTTCGTCCTCAGCGGAGTTGATATTTTTCTGTTCCGTGTCAAATGTGATAAACTGCAAGAGTCGGTAGAACGGCTGGCAGCTAGACGAAACGACGCACGCTCTGGAAGCGCTCCAGCTGTCGGAATATGGGATGACTCTCGCTACTAGTCCTCATCGCTGGAAGAGACTTCAACTCGCGAGACGGAGACGCGATAAGAGGGGAACACCGAGTCGTGCAAGGAGGAAAACAGCAAAAACAGCCGCCGCGTAAAGTGCAGTTGAGCCTAGGACAAGGGTCGTGGTCAAAAATGCATGGAGCTCTCCAGGGCACCGGGGTTTTGCGACGAAAAAAACTCGAGGGGGAACGCAGGGTGTGGGAACATCAGACTTCATCGGAGTCCCGATCCCGCCACCAACACTGCTGCTCCCCGGCGAACAACAACTGCGAATTTCGTCGCTACGGAGGGAGAATGGGCGGGCGGAGGGACAGCGGTCGGTCTGCCGGGGGAGCCGAGCAAAGAAACAAGAGAATTTCGTCATCAGTGCGAATTTACGCTGCCGAGAAAACAATGGGGGCACCGATGATGAGTTATACAATAGTTTATTATCTCAGGGTACGGCGGGATTTCCAGACCAGCATGCCATTGAGCATACATGGGGCGACCGCAAGTCCAAGTCTTTGCTCTCGCTCTCCAAGTCTCTGTCGGGGACTCTTATACGACGCGAATCGATGTTTCGACAATTTGGCTGCCCGCTCAATTCCATAGCTGTTTCGGTCAGCCTAATCGACTCAATCGACACTTCCCGGGGTCGACATCCTATCTCGAACCCGAGGTTTAATTCTCTTCATATCATCCATCGTCTATCGACAGGTCCGATCCGTGAAACTCTGAGAACAATGGATTCAATCGGGCAGAGCTTGATGAGTAATAATTTTCGTTGGCAGCTCGATAACAACCAATGGACCGTATTCTGGAGCGTCGGGAGAGCCATCGTTTGGGACGGCAGGTCAAAATTCCTATGAGCTGAATCTGTCCTGCCAGAATTCGCGATTGCAAAGCACTTGTGATCTTCCACATCGTTCATGCAGGAAAACGTTGCCGGTCCGGTTCCGGGAGTCTCGCACGACTTAGGTTTCGGATAGAGTCGGATACAATCTCGAAGCGGTAGGGAGAGAAGCGGGACATGCACGAAAAAGAATCTCCTCCACATCGGCAATCGAGAAGAATATTCCCTCATCGAAACTCATCACAGATCGTCTCGAGCTTGAATATTGTCCCGTGGTCCACGATCCACCGGGGGAAATGTCGTAAGTTTCGCTCTCGATCAACGTTCTAGAGTCCATGAGAAGAGGGGCAGAATATTGATATCGATGAGATTACTGACTTCAAGGTGCTGCAGAATTTTTGTGATGTCCCATTCAGCTCCTAAGAAAGCGACGATTAAGAGCCGCCCATGCGTCCTATCGGTAGTCTCGAAGGACCGTACCGACCCAGAGCTCGACTCTTCGCAAGACCTTGGCTCTTCCCCGGGAAGATACGAATTTCCACCCAATCCGACGAAAGGAGTCAAAAACGTGAAAACACCGAGAGAGTTTGAGCAAAGGTTGACGCGAGAATCATTTCTGTACGTCCCGACTCGGACCTGACCCCGGCCCCGGCGAGGAAAATCAGAAGCATGAAGCACGTTGTTCGAGGACTCGCAAGCGTCGCAAGAGAATTCCAAGGAAGGTGAGAGAACGTACCCCGCTAATGTTTCCGGACATTAACAAATCGCTTCCCTTGAAAACGTCCTCTGGATGACAAAAAATGTTCCTCGACCTTGGTGGGGACATTGTGAATGTACTCTCATGCCTTCGCGAAAATGATGTCCTTTAAGCTCTGTGAATATTCCCTCTTGCGGTACGGGATGTCCCTGAGAATGAGAGCCATCGATCAGGGAGCTCGATATCCTTCCCGACGACGTGACTTCGGTTCCAACTCCATGTCTCAGGGATATTCGCGAGCTTGGACGCGGGATTCGATTCATCGACTCCGAAAAATCAATCCGAATCGGCGAAACCTTCGTGCTACATTTCTAATCGGACTGTAGAAGAGTGAAAGGAATTGTGTGAGAGACCCCAGGGTAGACACACCAGTGAGTTTGGAAAGTTCGTCGGAGCGATTGTGTCCGGTCGAAATCGGGCTCAGACCTTTGAGTTACAGTCGACAAGCGTCCCGAAACTCAATTACTCTGAAACCCCATCGCGGATAAATAGATCATTAATAACAGAACATGGTACCACCAAGGTCGACGAAAGTTCCTCTCCGCCTATTTCTCCGGGGCGGGGAGTCGCACAAGCGGCACCGGTGGTTTCCAGAAGCCGATTCTTTATCGAAGAATCGCCGTAAAGCTCCGTGGGGAGGACTCGTGGAGACGGCCTCGTACGCGACCTGATGGAAGAAAGGCTTAGTCCCTTGGAATTTCCCCCGGCGCGGGGAGTTGAAGAGCTCTCGGCGCGGGGAAAAAATCCACGCTCGTCCCGGTATAGGAACACATATAGGAACCACCGCTAAAGCAAATTTTCCATTGGAAGTAAATTCTTAATCCGCACCATCCCGTTGTCGTGCCTTCTCTATTGAGCCAAAGCATTCCCTTCTCGGTGATTGAAGCGAGAAGTTTTGTTCTTTTTACGACGCGATATAACGCTCGCTCGAACAACAAGAGAAGACCCGCCCCGAAAGACGTCTAAACCCAGCAAGCCGAAGTTTTTTGTGAGCCCGACGACAGGAAACAGCGAGCGCCATGGTCGAGAGAGAATCTCGCTTAGCTTCCAGAAACCTGCCAATTTTTCTACTGTTTTTTTTATCCTCTTACAGGTCGTCTACGCCTTTGTCCGTCTCGATGGGAACGATGAAGCTCGAGGACAGTTGTGAAGAGACTGGACGAAAACGACGGCGTCCCTGTCGGAGATTCTGCCTGCTCCTTTAATATGTCGGTCGTGGAATTCCAGCCCCGTTTTCACCAGTTTCCACTTCTTTGTTCAACACTTCCATTAAGATCATATTAGAGTGCAGACCGGAGTCGCCGGGAGACGACTGCCAGGATTCGACCTTTGCGGTCTTTGACCTCCGAGAAGTTAAATTCAGAACAACAGCATCGGCCTCTGGAACGTGCACGAGCGGGTCGAGAATCCTTTGTTCATCGGTGCCGAGCACTGGTCGCTGAAACAGTACCTACGGAGGACGGCAAAGCTCGGAGGATCAGACGCTCGAATTTTCATTGAATCCGTCCTATTGAGTAGCAGCGCGAGCTCTGCTGTCGAAACTTAGAATCATGTACTTCCCTCCCGCTGATCGACCAGAATATAAGAAGACCCTCCGAAAATTGGGAAGAATGATATTTCACAGAGCTCCGACACGTTGAATAGCCGCCTGTGACCTTCGCTCATGAATGGTGACATTTACAAGAATGTTCCTCACTCTGGCCTTGATTTTGACGAAGAAACGCAAAACGGAAACCGTAGGACAGCGCATCGATGTATGTGTATGTGTGCCCGTCGGGGATCGGGCGCAACCGATTCATGCAAGGGTCTCACGGATGGGACACGGATCGATCACGAGAATTGGAGGGACGGACTTTGGGCAAAGTCTACACCATTGCGTGGTCGGCACGCGAGATTTGAAACTTCTCAGGAGGACAGGTCCGAATTCGCTCCGGATCCGGGTGTACCAAATAAAGGTGAGCGAGAGCTCACGAAAGGGAATTCCACAGCTCGGAGGAAATTCACGGAAACTATTCCTATCCACGAATATTTGAACGCTTCGCTTCAAGCTGAGGTGCGTGGTGAGAAAGGAAATTCCGCTGCATTTCGATATCAGTGACGAAAATGCGGAGGGTTCGAAGAATGGCGGTGGGGAGAAAGCGATAAAAAAAGCCACGCCGACCAAGCCGAGCCGAGAGCTCCACGGGCAAGACAGAGGGTCGCGCACTCATTCGCTCGCTCGCCTGGCAGCTAGTCGGCCAAGATGATTGTGGGGCGACGACGACGACGACCGAGGACCAACAACTGTCGATAGCGAGCCGAATGTAATTGCCAAATAAATGGCTTCCCCAGAGTTTTCGTCCTCGCATTCCTCTTACTCTTTGGGTCGACAGTTGGTGCTTCTTTCGAATTTTCTCGTTAAGCCGTAGACGCCCTCATGGGGTTTTCTCGACGAAGTTGGAGCTGTTGCAGAGAGAAACTTCGGACCATGGCTCTGAGAGTATTGCACCACATTGTTCGTTCCCGAATCGTCCCGGGCGAGAGATCTGTTTCTCGAAACACAGCCTGAAACCTCGGGAAAATTCCGGAGAGAAACTTGGGGATTTCACTTCGTGGGTTACCTGATACTCGTCAATTCAACAGCGGCAGCCATCCGGATGGAAGTCGGTAGGATATGATCTGTGGATGGACGGAGGCTCGATCGTAATGAAAATTCGAGTCCGGTAGACATTTCGTGGCGAAAATATGGAGCAGTCTTCCCGACGGTTACAGAAAATTCAGCCGCTCCATTCCAGAGCAGGTAGAGCTCACGGAGGGACCGAGCTCCTATAGAAATGAACCAGCCAGCGGTTGGCAGTGACAGAAACTCTTATGGAGGCTCTCGAGCCATCCCGGGAATGAGTTCTGGGTTCTGATGCGGCATTCAGATCTCGGGCGCAGGCAGAGCTTCATGGAACATTGTGATGCGCGGAACAATGTATCCTCGCCCAATAAAAATTGCCAAGTCCCCTTGATGGTGTGACTTTCGAATGAAGCCGGGCGCCAGGGGATTCGGACTTGTACAGACTCCGTCAGAAGCCAGAATACTCGGGCGGAGTCTCAGTGACGAAGTCTCGATGCCGGCCCGGATTTTCCAAAGCCTTGGAAATCTAGAAGTCGTTCCATGCGCTTCCACGTTGTGGGGATCATTAGCTAAGCCTCCTCTAGACCCCCGCCCCGTAGCTTATCGCTCGTCTCGCCATTTGATCTTGACGCCCTCCTCGTCTTCGGATATGCGTGATCCCGATGGAAGACTGGGTGTGTCTCTTTCGACTTGTCGGTCTCCTTGTTGCATTCCGTCGGCACGCTTGGAACATTGTCCTCTCCGACTGCACGAGGGCGGCTTTTTTTTCAGGCACGCACTTGTTGTCTTCGTTGTCTGCTCTCGGAAGTAGTGCATCAGGGAAGACAAGTTCAGTTTCACCGCGTGCGGTTCGAGCACGTTGAAGGATACGCCCGCGTGCATACATACAGATCTGAGCTCACAGCCGCTTTTAAAAGGGGCGCGTGTTACGTCGTTCGTCATCCCGCGCTCTAAACAAGTTTGACTCGGTGGGCCTTTGATTCCTTTGCCGCATGAATTCGCTTCAGAGCAGCGAAGCACCCGCAAACCTAAGCGTAGAGGATGCCAGGTGTCATCCGTGCGCTCCCCCGTAGAACCTTCCATGAGAACAATCCCCTTTCGCCGTACTCCCCGTCGGGAACTCCTCTCGACCGATGGCATGTCCTGACGCCTCCTGATATTCCGACTACCGAAGTAGCAGGAGGATTCTCGACTGCAACTCGCAATAGGTGAAGCTCATGACAAATCTTCTGACGTCGGAAAATGTTCCCCGAACGCTGGACTTGTTGGTGATGGGGGAAATCCATTGGACCAGGGGGAACGGGAAGCCTCACCCTAAGACGAATCGATTTCCGTAACCACTCTCGCAGTCCTCGAGCCCCGAGGAGCTCTGTTCGGGATCCGTATCGGCTCGAATTGACGGCAGAAGTTTCGTTTCACGTCTCCATGTTTATTCCTCTCATTCTATCAGCCATTCCACAGTTCCCTGAGCGACCGCCACCATGTATCCTTCAGCTCCGGTGTGACGTGTCACGCTAGACTTGACTGCCGGCGCTTCCGCGCTGACCTCTCCTGCAGCACCTGCGCAGGTCGAGGAAAACGCTTAAGAGGAAGACCCAGCATTCCCAGGGGCAATAATGTGGGGCGGCGACGCGCGACGTTGTCGAGGAGGGAACGACAGTGAGGAGAGGAAAAATGGAAACGACGCTTGGTGAGGGGCATCGTTTTCTTCCGCTTGAACAGGAGAAACCACCGTCGCCGAGAAGATGTGCTCGTGTTGGTTCTCACGAGTTCGCTGCTTATTGAGAGAACGATTAGGCCCTTTCATCTAGATCAGGAGTCTCTCCGCCGCGAGATAATTGCACTCTCGCGTTAGCTCACGCAGCACTTGAAGAATCGCGAGGTTTTGCGGGTCTTCAACCGCTGCTAATGGATAAGTACGGTCGGACATCCGCGGCGCTTATGCCCGTAGCCGTATAGAGAAGAAACGCTGCCGGGACTGAATGAGACCGCGCCCGGAACTTCGTTCTGTCCACAAATTCCTTCCGAAACCCTCGAATCACGTGGTCACGGAGCGAAAGCTCCATCGAAGTTTCGAAAAACTGTGCTATGACACTCCTGTGAGGCTGTTCGTTTCCGAATTCTTTCGCTCATCCGATACGATTGAATTGAAACGCAGACGAAGCGCCTCGGCGCATCTCTCTTGGGAGGGGCTACCTAGATTCCGTCGATTCCCGTGCTGTAGAACAAACGAAACTTGACTCTTCCAGAACCTACGGCAGCTAGGCTTCGGGAAGGGCGTATAGCGACAATATCGGCACAGATAAGCGAACGATTTTCCTCCAGAAATAACGGTATCCTGTTCCGCGCATTATTCCTCCGGTTTCCGTACCGCATTCCGGCCTTTGTATCCGCATCAGATATTGGTATGGCGACCGTCTACGCAGCTCGGCTAGGTCTGCGGAGGGAATATCGTCGCGCGTCCCGACTGCTGGCCAAGCTCAGGGTTCGTTCTGTCAATCTTGGTATACTTGTCCGCCGCACCTTTTACCGTAAACTATCGATCTATATACCTATGTCGTATCGCGTGGTTCTGGCGGGAACAGCCTCGAACTAGCTCTCGTACTCTTCTTCCCGACAGACCAGTCGATTACTCATTTCTGGGGATCGCTCGATTTCGCGCGCGTCCCCCCGATTGAATTATTGCAAGTGGCATTTCCAGTACTTTGGACTGGGTGTGTTCCATCCTGCCGATATCTAACTAAGGGAAAAGCCTGTCGCCATTATTCTGTCGAGAAACTCCAGCCTCTACAGTGCAGTCGCTGGGAGAGAGTCCGGCTCCCAACCCTGATCTCGTCAAGGTATTGAGGTTGAGCAGAAAAGAGCGAGCGCGGCGTCTTGATATTCGGAACTTCGAGCAATTGAACGACGAACATGAGCGAGAGCCCATGGAAATTCTGATGAGTTCGCATTAAAGGTCAAGCTGCCGCGGGCTTTGATCTCCGCTCAGCGTATCCAGTCGTTCCGCGCCGTACTAGACTTCTCATGCCACCGGAGTAGAAATTGAAAAGTCTCTCTCTGGAAAAAAAGGGGAACCCATGGTAGTGCCCCTAGAATCTCCCTTTCCATATCTGCCCTCTTTCTAGACCGGAGAGCTACTACGTCTGTACCCTATAAACATCCGAAGGCAGTTCTCTTCTTCTTCGAAGAGGAGGTACACCAACCAGGCTCACAAGAGAAGGGTGCGCAGTCAGATGTCGAGTGAGGATGAAGCTCTACAACAGAAACGGGAGAGGAATAAATTCCTGCGATGTCGTCTTCGTCGTCGCCGTCTTCTGCGGTCGACAAGGAAGCTTCGCACTCGTCATAACCTCTGTCAGTTCCGTCGACGCGAAGAATATTGCTTTGGATTTTTTATTTGTTTGACTTCTCAGTCGGCCTACCCCGGAGAGGTTCGCCAGCGAAAAAGATTTCCGCCGCCCTCAACTCTCGAATAAGAGACGAGAACGGAATTTCGAGCGAGGATTCACAGCTGGCTCAAGCCGATCAGAACTCTTCATACGAGAGGCTAATGATATAATGAGGAAAAAAAACCCAGCCACAAAAACAACACCGATGCTCGAGCCGTTTCCAAACATTCGACGATGCTGGAGTTACGACACAGAACTCACTAGATTGCGTCGTTGATGGAGCAATTTGCTCAGCAGACAAACAGAACTAGTAATTCACAACTTTTCCCCGCGGATCACTCGTTCCTCACGATCCGAGGGGCGTTAAGCGGATCGATCTCACCGAGTGAATCTGATTCGGCTCTCACCTGTTCCCTCTCAATTCCCTCTGGGCTATCGGATCGGAGATCGGCTTACGCAAGGTTATTTCGAGGACCGGAGCGTCTGCGAGCAGAATATTTCTATTTCTAGAGAGGGATTCTCTTCGTTGCCGAGGGATATCGAACCTGCGGCGACGCATCCAATGAGAATTCGAAGGGTCAACTTTAATATTGTTCTGTGATGCTTGCGTTCGACCGCCGAAAGTGATCGGGCTTTCTCGTGACGAGTGATGGGGGTCTCTCTCAGATCGGGATCGATTCTCACATCGGCATCGCCTCAAACCACTGTTATGAATGACTCAATGTGAATCAGACCTTCTAGCGAGAGTGTCGCAATTTCGACAGCTACGGCAACGGCGTCATGACGAAGGACGCACGAAGAAATCCGGGAGATGCAGAGAAATTCCTCAACATACCGATGCATGATTGGTAGATGATGCTCTTCAATTTCGGACTGCGGGCCGAACACTCACTTTCAGCTGGAGCGATGACCTTCCAGCTGATCTGCTGAGTGAACTCTCTGAGTCTGTCGAGACCGGTGGCTCTATGTCAGGATACCGCCTACGGATTCGGCTCCCTTATCCGCGGAACTGCAATGCACGCTGCTCAGATGCGACTTCTGAAATGTCGCAACAGCGGCTCCCCGACGTTTTGATCTCCGGTCGAAGAATCCAACCGAGCATCTGCTCGAGGACGGAAGACCTCGGTATTTCAGTGTGCCCGGAGCGGGAGCGGTTCGTTTTACCCACTTCCAGCATAAGCTCCCCGGCTTCTTCTTTTTCTCTGATAAGTAGGAGAGAACCGCTATTTTCCGAGCGGGGTACGTCATTCGGCCATTTAACCCTCCGGAAGCTCATTCTCGCAGAGCTTACTAATAGAGAAAATCTCTACAAACTGCCGTCGCAACGATCTGTTAATGTTCGCGGTCACTTCTGCGAGTCCTTTACGATCAATTCGATTCCTTCCAAACAACGGGCTTGGATTCGAGCTCCTCCGTGCATTTGGCAAGCTCGCAGGCTTCATCGTTCCTCTTCGTCCCCTGCTCGTTCGCCTCGCCTCCAGACGATGGAGCCTGTAGAAGAGCGGAGCGCAGACATCAGGTTTCTCTGTAGAATCAATGGGCACCATGCGATTTGCTGGACGATGGGGATCTCTACACTCAGAAGTTTCGTCGGTCCCCTGTCCCACTTCTCCTGAGCAAGTTTTTAGCATTGAAGTCATGCCCGTTCCGTCTCGTGACGTGAGAATTATCCCCGATCTACGGAGCTATCGTCATGAGCTCCCCCAGTTTGAGTTTCCTCCAACTGGCCTCCAGTTCTCCATGGAACCCAACGCGCGAGGCGAGAAAAGCTTTTGATCAATAATTTGAAAGGAAGTTCTGCGATAAGTCTTTGCATCTGGACCTTCCGTGATTCCTTCCTCGACCGACTTTTTTTTTTCTTAGCAGCGCGGCGGCGAGATTCGTAATCACAATTATGCATGTGCGTACTGTACTGCTTTGAAGGTAATGACCCGCTGCTATTCCATTTCGACCTCCTGCGAGTATGATAGGAATCCCATCAACGCATGGGGAGTCGGGAAGCTGGGGAAAGTCCGGAGTCCAGAGTCCAGAGGCCCTTGTCAACCGCAGAGTCGGATGCAGACGCTGTGAGAGACCGACAAGCGGATGGTTATAGTCGCTCGCGCGCCCACCCGACGAGTCGTCTGGCTGTGGTTGTAGGCGCTCTTGTCTATTTTCGATGAAAAGGAGGCTGGGCATGCTCTGCGGCGGCATCAGCGGCGCGGCGTCGGGATCACTCAGATGATGATGACGATGCTGCTTCTGCTTCGGCTCTTATTTACGAGCAGCGCGTCTTACAACAATAGTATAAAAGCAATGCTGTCTCCTGCTGGGGGAAAGCGGGGAAGGGGGCGTGACGCCAGGCCGCGCGTGTTCCAGCCGCGCGCCCCTGTCTCTGGCGGCAGAAAACGTGGGGGTGTGAGGGTCTCTCGAGCGGCCGGCCAGTCGTCCGACGGACTGGAACAAAAGTGAGGGCACAGCGAGAAGAGACCGAGGATTGCTGGTGCTGATGCGACGGCCGAGGGCGCCGATCGTGCCTGTCGAGGTGGCAAGCGCCCTCCTCCAGTGGCAACAGCCCTCGCCCCTCCGGATTCCGAGCGCTCCCTGGTGCGCGAATCGGGGAACTCGGCTTCGGGGGCTCTGGCGACAGCCGGGAAGGCCCTCAGTTGCAAGTGCGCTCTGCTGGCGAAAACCCGTCTCCGCGTTCGTTCGCGTTCTTAATGCGGTCTGAGTTATCCGCTCCGAGAGAGTGAGTGAGGGACAGACCGCTGGGAAAGGGTCCCGCAACGTACAACGTGCTTCGCAATCCAGGAGCGATCTGAGATAACATTTCAAGAAGAAACTGGAAGTGTTTGAAAAGCGGTGACGGGAACGTCGAGGAACAGAAACAAGCTGTAAAGTCATCTCTGTCCCGGATCGGTGGACCTGCGAAAGACCGGAGACTGTGGAAAAACATCCTCTCGGTTCCAAGTCCGTAGCCATCGGTCTCATGGCTCCGGAAGACGGATTTGCTAGAGCGCAGTTATCCCTGATGAGTGGATTACAGTGATAGGTTTTGTGTCGTCGTCGATCGTGAAATTTCCAGGAGAAGAAGAAAATTCAGCAGTGAGCTAACCGCCAAGTGCAGTCGTTGCTCTGAAGCGACTAGTTTGTTCTCGCTTTTGGCACCGATTCAACGAAGCTCATGTTTGCTACTGGAATCATGAAGTGCCGTCGACACCACCGACTCAATGGGAATATGTTTTTGAGTATAGTGCTTCTGATCTGCAGCTCCGTGGGATTATCGTCAGCTATCCATCGAGGTGAGTGATGCGCCGCCGCGCCGGGATCAGAGAAAATGCGATGCTCTAACTTCATCTTCGTCGGAGCCCTCGAGGAGTTGATCGCTTGCTCCTCACGAGACGGGGCTATCGCGGATTTCCCCTGATCCCCTCCCCTAGGATCCAGTGATCGTGAATTCCCGCGGTTTGTTTCCCAAGGATTGTTCATAATCCCCTGAAGTATTGTCCCCGTCTGCTCAGAACTCGATCACATGAGAATAGCGGAAAATGCCAAACTTTTCATTCCTCGCGATCCTTCCGTCGTTCGGCCCCGGGCTCGACGTGGCCCATGGACCCAATAAACTGGGACCGGAGCTCTCCCGAGCATTTCTTCTACCGCCTGGCATCGAGTATCTCGTTTCCTCGAGCCATGTAATTCGACGTCCTCACTTATCAGCGCGTGCCAAGTACCGGCAGCAGACAGGGAGCCCGAAGCGATGACGAATGATGATCCGGTAGCCTCGATGGCATCGAAGCCGGCGCGGCTTTCGATACTCGAGGACCGGATTCATCGAATGTACCTACCTAATCGAAAACCAAAAGCTCTAGCCAAATACTAATTTGGAGAATATGGTTGTTATCGCTCCGTCTGTTCTTCGTCACGCTAGACGGATTGTTGCTTGGAACTGATGCTGATATCAGAGCTCGATTACAAGCTGAGGTCTGGCGGGCTCTCCCGCGATTTCCTGGAGATCCCCCACGATTCCTGCCTGGCAATATCGAACGCCACAGACCTTGGGACCCACATCGGCAGAGTTGATCTTCAACAAAGAAGTCTTGATTTCATCGTTCATGATTTTTCCGGACAAGAGCTGTATCTTATTAAACAGTCATGTCGGTAGAAAATGAAAAAATGCCTCTTCATTCAACCATCTGAGGAGAGTTTACATTCGTAGTCGAGGTTTTGTGGATCAACGTCCCGTGTATATTGGGTCGTCCCGTCGTTGTCCCTTTAGGAGATGTACACGGGGGCTCCGCATGGAACTTGTGAAACCACCGCCACTCGGGAAGTCGTCTCCACCGACATTCTCGACTCGCTGACGTCGCTATTTCATGTTGCACATTTCGCTCGCATGTCATGCATATAGAGCTCTCAGCGCAATCACTGTGAAAGAGCTGTCCTCGGATTTCAACACTGCTCTCCGGCCTTCGCCCCTACTCACTCCAGGCGAGTGTTCTCCGCCCGGGCTTGGTCTGAGTGAGCTCATCGGGGGCCGCCGCGCCGGTCGCTGCTACAGCTCGACATCTGCCGGTCTGTGAACGGGGTCTACACCTGCGCAGCTGTTGCTGGGGAGAAGTCAATTGCCTCAACGGCAAGCTCCACGTTTCCTAATCGAGAACGCTCCTCTGTTTGTGTTACTCAGTTTCACTTGAGCGAATGACGCCTAAGCACCACGGTCGGATTTCGCCGAGAAACCCCCGGGGTAGCCATCGGCTCAAGTTAGGCCATGATCGTGTCGCAAGAATCCAGGATCTCTGACCGAACACCTGCTGTGACCTGATTGATTACATCGGAGGGAAGTCGGAAGGACATGGCGCGGGTGCACTCAAAATGAGTTCTGATTGAAGAGTCAATTCGACCCGAATGTTTAGATGCTCCAGAATACCCTCACGGGATGCTCGAGAGCAAACGAACTCGTTTCGAGAGATGGTATTGACGGTAGGGAGCTAGATTAATAGGAATGTCGGTTTACAGCCCTCTTACACACCGGTCCTGGATATCCATCTTTCTGATGGAAGCATCGTTTGCATGATTTCCTGCAAAGCACAGGAGCTCCTGGCACTCTCAGACCAGGATACGAGACTTTGGAAGACTCTGCAGGAGGGAAAACAGGAGAACCGGCGAAGGGATGGCAGACGGACAGGCGGTCGGGTGAAGAGGAAGCTCGCGAAAGGAGACTGGGAGCTCCCTCGCCGGCGGGATGGCTGGCCGCGCGGCCGGCTCATCCGCTCGCTTACTCTTCCATCCCGGTGGAGGAATGCCTGCCTAGCTGACATCTCACTCGTTCGCCCGCTCGCTTGTCTGAGAAAGCAGCCGGGTCAGTGATAGATGGAGTTATTGCATTTATAGGAAGCAGAGAAGCGTTTGCAAGGCACCGTAGCTCTCGTTCGCCGTCTCATCCGCTGTCAGCACCACCATCAAATTTCCATCATTAATACGAATCTCAAAATGAATAGATTCCGTACAGGGAAAGACAGCGTCGTCGCATCAACCGATGAACGAAGAGAGAGGCTTTTTCCTCCCGTTCATTCCCTGCTCCGGTGCCGCCGGTGGAGATGCCTGTTCGCTCTGCCGTCGGGCAGCAAGGGAGGGCGGCGAGGGGGCGGTAATATCTGTATTAGAAAGGATCCATACGATTGCTTCTGCATATGTCTTGGATGAGCAAATATAGTGGTGCAGGGGTACAGTCACCCGCACACTCGGCTCTCACTGTCTCCCGGACACTCACTCAACCCCGCCGCGGCGTGCCCGCCCCCCGCCGTTTGCAAGACGAGCACGAAAGCGGCTTCGTAGTATTCGAGAGAGGGTCCATAACTCACGTTACTCCGACACTCTGTACACTAGTTAGTGCGTGAGAGTTATACCGACCGAGATTAGTGACGTCGAAACTTTCTTGGGGGGGAGCGCCTCGATGCTCATGATCGTGCTCGAGCTCTGATGTCTTCCCTCATGAGGCGGGAATTCCGACGTCTTCGCAAGATACCGAACTGAGCGTCGAAATCCTCGCAATTCGACTCAATATTTGCATCAAAAGTACTTCTCCTCTCTAGCGGAAGCGCCCAGTGTGCGCCAGTGCTGCCGAGCGACGCTGGAGTCATGGCGTGAATCGGGAAATATTTTCGGTCAGAGCTGAGCTCGGATCGGCCTGCGAGAGGGAATTCGATTACGACTGAGGACGGGTGTCGCACGCAGACAAGAAGTTGAAACCAGGGCTCTCGCTCAGTCAGTCATCATGCCATCTGACGAGATTCACCCGATGGAGTCCGCTACTGTAGTTTATAGCCAGTGGATACCACTCAATAAAACGTGTTTAGTATCGTGGAAGACTCTCCGTTCTGACGGACGTATTCACGGGATAAACGACCGTGCATTTTCCAGGCATCGGCGCTCGTTTCCGGTCAATCACCGAGAGCGTGCCTTTCTCACGGTTACTTTATTCAGGCATCCATAATTTATTACGGGGAACATCACTTAAATTCGTAACAATAATATCTGTCACCTGTCCAATCGACGCTCGATTCTCTCCTTTCTCCCGTCTGTTTGTCTCTCCGCCCCAGTCCGTTCAAGACGAAGGTGGAAAAGTATTCGGGGCAAGAGGAGAGGAAGAGGAAAAAATCGGACACCATTGTGTACTCGAAGTCGAATGGATTTGTCAGCTCGGAACCGATCGACTCCAGTGACTGTGTCATTGTGGATTTTTGTCCGAATTCCTGACGCTACAGTTGTCATCGTTGTCCGTGCTTGTTGCGAGTGATGTCACCTTTGTTTTTTGTTGGGGCTAAAATTAATCATCATCAAAGTGAACAACGAGGGGCCTTTGGCCAACAGACTTCACAAAAAACTCCAATTGCGGGTCGATGGGGAAGGGAATCGTTCATGGAGGAAAGGGTTTTCGACGATTCAAATCTACGATACGGCTCTTGATCCTTCGCAAATGTAACGCTTTGGTAAAGGGACGATCCTCTGTTCCATCTCCGGGCATCGTCGTGCTGCAATGATCCTTGACTCACTTCTGGAGACCGTCGAAGCTCCGCTGCTTCGATCTCGCTCCCATTTCTGTTTTTCCCTGTAGTAGCGCGTACAGTTTATCGCTGCATCAGAATATTCGGATACCGGTCACACAGTGAGTACGATGGATGCCCCTCATGCTCTCTAGCCTTCAGATCTGTGCTGCTCTCAGGCGACGATCAGGGCGCAGGTATCCATGAGTAGGTTACGGATCCCGGTTGGGAATACACGCGTGCCCTTTGTTGTGTCAGCACTTTGATTGCGTCATTCCCTATCCCCCAGCCCCTTCAGTCCATACATAAACGCCGTCTGTGCGTCATGTCGAAGTCTATGGCAGCTACCTCAAAGAGTCAGCCTATTGTCATGGGGCTCGCTCACGACTCGCTAAGTGTTCTGATGATAGTTCACACCGAGTCTCGTTGCTGCATGAGACTCGCTCAATCTTCCGTCGGAAGCATGGCGTGTGACGTCATCATTCGAAGCACCGCAGCCTCCCCTCGCCACCGTCTTCTGCCGCTGCTCTGAGCGCGCCCAGGGACCGTTTGAGTCGACAGAATTAGCGAGACTGCGCGAGACTGTTTGAGGATCGCCAAATTGCGCGAGGCTGTTCAAAGATCGGAATGATCTGTACACCTCATGCCGTGGAGCATGTTACGTGACAAGTCGCCAATCTTTTCCGTTGGAGTCTATGTTTAGCAGCGACCAGAAAGGAATGCAATCGCTAATCACAGAATTTTAATTGCTTCCGGAGGAGCTGAATGCACGCAGAGCCCCACGTCGAGGGAAGGTGCGCAGGAGTCATGCGCAATGCTCGATCCTGGAAAACCGAGGATGAAAGGCGAATTGTCCGTGATCCGCAGTATTATATTCACAGAGAGAAAAGATCGAACAGCGAGAGTTGACCGATGGATCTCTACTGGGATGGAGCTCCGTTTCGTATGCGACGGTGCGGAACTCCTCTACGCTCAGACGGTCTGAAATTCACGTTGGATTATTGAAATTCTACACAAGAAAGGCTCATCCGAACGGAGGAAGCTACATGTTTGCTAATATGCGAGGGTATGGGGGCATCTTACGGCTAGTTCGGAGGGCGCTGGCCGCAGGCAGGCTGGTGGCTGGTGCATTAATATCCCCGGCCGAGGGAACGGAGGAACAGCGGAAGAAAACTACCCAAAGATATGACCGGACCTCCGAGGCGAAACAACGACCAAGCTATTCCGATCCGCCATTGTGCGCTGTGAACAAGTAGAGGTCGAGCCCCCGGGCTGACATTTGCATATCACGAGCCTAGAGTTCGCGGTAGCTTCTGGTAGAAAGACCCTCCTGGCTTCTATTTTGAAACACTTTACGGTTCGACGGACGTATAGGGGAATTGGCGGGTCCAATGCTTGTTCAGACCCGGATGAGGTATTCTGCTGGGCAGTGGATCACGAATCCCATTCATCGATTTTATCGGATTGTTGAGAGAACGACGGGCTGCATGGCTCTCACGGAGAATCAGGTCGAGTTCACAGAACCAGGGTCCGACGAGGAATTCTCATTCATTTTTTTCCGTCTCATCTACTCCTGAGGCGTCTCGTTTCCCGACATGAGCGACAGGGTCAGATGAGATCGACCGATAGTCCATACGGGAAATGACGGGCTGGGTTTCGCGCGGGACACGGGGTCCGAGGGGAGCGAACGTAGTCAGTCAGTCAGTCGGTCGGTCGGTCGGCTGGTGGGTCAAATTGTTCCCCTATCGATCGGGTTGGACGCCTTCACAACGAATCACCGGAGGAGCTAAGCAAGCAGAGGACTGGCTCGGGCAATCAGGTGAGCTAGTCCATCACCTTCCGTCATATCAGTCTGAGCCATGTAATAGGCCAATCGACGTTGGCCAGCCGTGTCACTCGGGATATACGGACGACTGCTCACATGCCCATAGTTAGGGAGAGAGAGGCTCCAGTGTTGCTCCATCTCAACACTGGATCGCGCCGCTGCGCATTAAATAGATCTCGAGAGTTCCTTGTCCTCATCCTCGGTTCGTTCCTTTGAGGTGGGCGAGCGGATGGCATTTTCCTGGGTCACAGACCGAGAAGACGCATGGTGAGCACGAACCTACGCGCATTGTTCCATTCTCAGAAAGCACACATTTCCATCGTTATTTATGTCGAGAGCTAGGAATAGCTTCACGCACAATTGAGCTCAATGCGAGGGAGAAAATACAACTCTGTGCTTATTACTCGCTCCGATTGTGAGAACACGTTGCGCCTGAAGAGCGGGAATCCTCGCCGCCCGTCCTTCCAAGACCACAATGGGAATTAGAGTTAAACAACCTGAAAAAGTCATTCCGACCAGTCCGGAAGGCTCCTCGAACTTTTCGACAGAATAGACGGCAAGTTATCGTCGGAAAAGGTCTCGTTGGCAGGCGCGCCAAGTCAAAACTTCTCGGATGCAAATATGGCGCCTGATTTCAGCTCGTCAATTGTCTGACGTTCGCATTTACAACAGTGCGTCGAGAACTTTTCTCCGGCCGGGAGACTTGTCAGACAGTTTGAACTTGGATAGCTCAGAGCAGACGCGCGGAATCTCTTTGTGTAGCGTCGGAGTTCGAGGGGAATCCGCCAAAACGATTATCTGCCAACCGGGACAAGGATCGTCGCTCACCGACAACTCACAAAAACAAGAATCAACAGATAACGATATTTGTCCTATTTCCATCCGGACAGGCGGCATGTGTACCTCCGCGATCGATTTTTTCCGGCAGTCGTGCCGAGTGTTTTCGAGGGAAAAACTTGAGCAACAACCCACCTGGGCTCATCCCTGAGTTGACAGCTCATTATGTCCTGAGCGACTCCTGGATTCCGCCGGCTTGGTGCATCATCCACAATGGAAGATCGGGAAGAGCATGCATCTCCGCTGAAGCGGGAACGAGTCTCTCGGATGAAATATTCACGCAGAAGTGCGCGATATCGAAAGGAATTCGCTCGACAGTCCCCGGAGCAGCAACTCGCTGACCATCCACGCTCCGGAATCCGTCGTTCCGACGCCGACGTCGCCGTCTCCCAGAACCCAGCCTCCTGGGCTGGGATCGTGTTGCTATTCCGGAATCCGCCATCAAGCGTTGGTTCTGTGGTCAGACTTCAGCCGATATTCCCGTAGCGGTCGCGGTCGCTCCGTCCGCGGCGCCCATGGAATGATCGGCGACGCGAGCGCTTCCCTCCCAATAGTCATCTGCCTTCGGCGAATTCATCCGGCGGCGTTCTCGATGAATCGTAGCGGCGCGTAATCCCCTCATTATGCGAACTTACTCTTAGGTGAGCGCTCGCAAGGTGTTCGTTGGGACGAGGCTCTCATGAGACAGTTGCTGCGTTCGCCGGACAGCTCTCGACAATGATGAGGATTGCCGACGCAAAAATACCAGAACAGCGCTCGCGGGCTCTGATCGAGTCGTATATGTCCTGACTTACTAGTCTGCTAGGTCCAGGATAAGCAGAGCATCTGCATATCAAGCGAGCTCTGCGAGCAAAAACCCTACTTTACAACTCTCACGCTGTCATTCTTCCGATGTCAGCGACGAGGCCAATATTCGCTCGACATCGATATTCGCACAAACCGGTCACCCTCAAGGGGGAACCCAGTCCAGCTTGCCACCGTCGCGCCACCGACACGATACTGTGAGAGCAGGTTTCTCGGGCTCGTATTCTGAGTAGGGATCGAGATTCACGCAAACCCCGAGGTTTCCGTCAGGGCGGAGACCAACTTGTGATCGGACCCGAAAGGCACCGCATCACAAGGAACGCGAACTAGCGACTCATCAATGGATCGAAATTGGGCGTGGGCGGACCTAGCCGCTGAATTATTGACGTATTTTCAGCTGTCGCAAGTAGCTCATCCCTCAGACCGGCCGGAATCCACGTCTTTCGGGATGCGACTGACGCCGAAAGGGAATATGCGGCGTGGGACGACTCCTTGTCGTATAAAAGGGTTAACGATAAGAGAATAGAAATATCTTGCCAGTCACCGCCGTAGTAAAAGAGAGAGAGTATTTCCGCGCACAAATCAATATACCCACGTACGTACAAGGGACGTTTGTTTGAGTACCGAGAGCAAGAGTGCGTAGGTCAATCACACTGACAGGGAGCCTTAGGTCGGACCCGCATAGCTGCAGTTTTTTTGTCGTGAAAGTTTCTGCCCATTGTCTGTTCTTATCGGGGACGCTGAGCGCTATTACCACCGCCACCACCTCGTTTGCATAGGACTGGTTGACGTTCCAGGCACCTCTATCAATGTAGCATCAATCCTTCCATGTCAAAGAGACCACGCTAAAGTCGAACTGATGTTCCCGAAGATTCGCGTCGGGAACCGAGGGGAGGTGACATTTCTGACAGCGGATCACTGCTGTCTGTCGCTAATCTCGAGGTCACCTATTCGCCCGATATCTGGAAATGGTCACCCGAATGGCGAAACCGGCGGGTCGGACCCCAAACAAATTCATACGCTTGGAATTGGCTCAGTTGGCGCGACGAACGCTCAGTCTTGAGGATCGGAGCGGAGGAGTCCTCTTTTCCCACGTTAACATTATCTCGAGCTCCCACGCGTGTGTTCTCCCCGAGGCCACAATATACCTCACGAGCGAGCGAGGGAGCAAGCCTGCGGGCGGGCAGCAACGGAGCGGCCAATAATCAGCAGTATGCGATTTTTTTCCGTCTTCCTTCCACTCTTCCGTTTGGTGTCCGTTGTTATTTGCTTGAAGTGCTAATAACATACAGTCCGCCGAGCTGACAGGCCCTAATCCGGTTATTCCGCGGAGGGCTTTGTGCGGCGGCGACGACGACGACGTCGGGAGCCGAGGGGTCCGGGCACATAGTCGGAGGACGCGCAGAGTGTCAAGAGGGTCTAGGCTGGGACGGAACGACCGACCGTTCGACAGACGGTTGGACGGACCGACGCACGGATACACGGACGAGCAGACAGACTCTCGGAGAAACTAAGCGAGAACCGGGAGAAGAGACACCCGACTTTTTGTGTTCACGCGTGCCTGCGCCACAATAATGCCACGACGCCTATATGCGAGGGGCGCGAACGTTGCCCGCTCGGCTGCCGGTGCAAACTATTCGTCCCTTCCCTCTCCACCCGTCGGTGTTCTCACGATCGCGGTATCTCAACGCCTCAGACGTCGCCACCTGATACAGAGAGATCAGCGCTAGAGTATCAAAGAGGGCTCGTGCCCCTGCAGTCGAAAAAAAACCGCTTGTGTCTTATCGGTGAGGCAGTTGGAGCAAGCGAACACGAAGAAAAATAAAGTTTTGTGAGAGCGCACCGTTTCTACTGCTTCCTCTCGGCAGCGCCCGATCTACAATGTTTCTCCCGAGGCGGAATGAAAACATAACGCCAAACCTCCCACAATCAGCAGCAGCAACAACAACAACACGCTCGGAAACGCAGCGAGAAAAAATGTCGTCACGAGCGGCACATGAAGGAGCTGGGTCTCGAGCAAAACGGGCGAGAACGACTTCGTCGCCTACAGCCGGAACGCCGCGCCGATGGAGCTGCGAGAGGTCCGCGCGAATCCATCGCACCATTATACGTCTGGGCAACGCTGGCAGCCGACTCGTATCGGAGGTTTGAAGGGAGGATCAGGCATCGAATTTAGGCATGACTGCAGTGCCCGTTCGAAATCCTTCGCGACGAGCCAAGGCGAGGCCAAAAGCGAGGGGCGACAGTACCGAGGGCGTAGTCTTCGAGCTCAACAGGATGATTTCGAACGGGAGAGGATCACAACAAATCACAACTCAAGGCGTGACCTAGTTTCTCGAGAGTTGTCATCAACGATGACCGTTCGTCTTCCGGCTCGCGTCGTGAAGAGGTACGAATTCTCCAAGCTCGCCTGTTTCAACGTAAATGAGGGCATCGCGGATTGTAGACGTTTCGTGAAGTTATCGCACGGTATTTCGCCGAGGCTGGCGGATCGAGCTTCGATCCACTCGGCACAGCTGGAACCAATTCCGTGTCCGCAGTTCATTAGCATAAGCAAGTAGAATCCAGCTCTGAAGTTCACGGAGGAAGTCGACGCAAATTTTGATTTCAGCCTGACATTGTAGTCATTGAGGTCGTATGTATGCGATGCGACGCATACTTTTGGCTGTACATATATCGAACGTCGTTCCACGTTCATTCGCTCCATCAGACTTCTTGTTCTCGATCCATCTAAGGCTGCCGTATCGGCTGGTACTTATCAATTACGATTCGGAATATCCTCACTACGCGACTGTAGACTCATGACGAGCATGATGATCAAACATTCCTGTGACGGCGTAGACACATCGATGTTTCCCAGCGTCAACAACGAAATCAATGCCTGCAACGGATCAGACAGGCAGACAGCGAGTCGCGCAAAGTTTGTTCGGGAATCTGAAAAGTGCAAACACGGGCGATAGTCCGGTACCTGTCGCGTCTCCAGGGGGACGGCATCGATGTCCGAGGCCTTCCCTGAAAAAGTGAGGCTCAGGCTATCTATCCCGCCTGTCCATAGACATTTTTGAGTTTCGGGACATGCCTCTTCGCAAGCAAGGTCTCAACCTTCGGAATGCTCTTACACCGCGCCGTCGGAATCATTCCGCGGGAGCAGGTGCAAGTTCGAGCGAAGAACGTCGAATAGCGACTCAAGTTCTGTCGGCTCGACTCGAAGGCTCGCATCGGCTGTCATTGTTTTCCTACCGAATTCGAGTACCACATGCATATTTTTAGGAGCTCAAGCCCATCCTCAAAGACTCAGACAGGTTCTCCAGAGATCTGCTCCAAAATCGTATTGACATCGAATTCTCACCTCATGCTCGAGCTCAATACTCGTGATTTTTCGGATCTATCGAGACCGCCATCTCTTCAGCTCCATCCTGACGCATCAAGCACGACACGAACTCCGTAAATTTCGGCCCGTTCGGCTTTCTCGTCACCGATACGAGGAATCTCATGAATACGTAATTGATCGATCTCTGCATGAATTTATCTCCGCCGAACTCCCCCGCGCGGACTCTTCTCACCGAGCCGAATCGTTCAGCCCGCGTATCTCCGAAAATTTTCGTGGGTAGGATGCCACATGCCAGATTGCGGACGGTGGCTTGCGGGTGCATTCGCCGAATTTAATTTTTCCAGCGTGACAGTCGCGATCTGGTCGCCACGGTACCAATGCTCAATTACGACGGATTCTAGTATCCTTGGGAGTCATTCATAGATGCGTGATGCGAAGCAAAGTTTGCACAGAGCCCGGGCAAGCCTCTGACGTGCTCGAACTCATCAAACACCGACGCTTGCAGATCCTAAGTTGTGTGCGTGAATTTTCCCTCGGAAGGAGGCATTTTTTACTAAGGGAATCCATGCTTGCGCTTTAATCGAACGCAAATATCATTCTTCGGTGCAGTAGCGAGGGAGCGCTGCTCGACACGGGAATTTCGAGCTAAATCAGAGGAATCGGGATAATTCTTCTGTTTCGAAGCCATTCAATGGATACCCGGCATCATCAATCCCCGTCAAAATCAGACAGCAATAATGAACGGAGCGGCGGGACATGAGCATTTAGTGCCGCGGAATTGGGCCTGTTCCAGCGAGTTGAGCCTCGTGACGAACTTCCATGCATCAGTGATTTCGAATTCCTGCAAGGCGGACCTCTCGGCTGATGAAGTCGATATCGTAAGCGGAACACATCCGACCCCCATCATTGAATTCTACCATGTATGAGCGACTTACTCATCGGACCCGAGCTGCCGATGTCAGGATCTGCGTTCTGGCTCAATCTCTGGCAGATCTTGAAGGGTCTATGCACCTTCTTTGATTTACGACTCAAATGAGCTCCGGGGACCCTCAGTCCAAGAGGGCGAGCGTGTACGTACCTATGTTTTTGTGCTCCCCAGCTCACCGTTCACACTCTACATGGCGGAGCATGCACCTCGCTCGCCAAGTCCCAGCAGCTCGACGTTGGCTCAACTCTCTTCATGTCACGACACCGAGGGAATTAGGTCGGGAAAATCTTCGAGACGGCTCTTCCCCGGATGTGGACCCTGATCATTCCCACCGATCAAACAGATGACTCGGAGCGTCGATTCGACTCCGTGTGTGTTTTCTCGACGTCAATTGCGCGAAACACTTGAAACATCTCGTGACAGCTGTTCCGAGTGATGAGAGTTCTCTCCCAATGAGCTCTTCTTTTTGGAGCGAGCGAACCAATAGCCGGAGAATCAGAGAGTTTCGAATAATAACTGATACATTCTCGGCTATCTGTCAACAATATAATGACATGAGGCCTCTCCGTTTCGGGATCCCATCGAGCAGAGGATGAGTCACAGTACACGGTCTCAGCGCTCCATGGAAGAGCGTCGAAATGGTTCAGGGAGCTCACGCTCCCGTCCGAAGCGCTTCTCGAAATACTCCATCTGTTCCTCTGGAGACCTCAATCTCATCGAGCTCTGCTGTTGACGCGGCGTAAAGTGCTGGTCGAGTCCATTTCCACTTGCTCCAGTCGTCATCTTCCTCCGGTCGAGAACTGTTCCAGAGGTCAGATTTTCTCCTCTTGTTCAGCACTTTTCCACGAATTCGTTCGAGGCACTTCTTCAAGGGCGGAACCTCTGGAATCCTGCGTCGATGTTTACGCTGGCAGATAATAGTGTCGAGAGCGGCCTTCAACTCAGAATCACTATTGTGTTGGAAACCAATGTATTCGACGACACCGTAACGATGGAGTTCTTCGTAGCTGACGCGTCTCTAGCTGCCGATATCAATCGAATGGGGTTTGCTTTCGTTCGCGAGACCGGTCCGGCATCGAGACCCTTCTCTCGACGATCGATTTTACCTTCGAACTTGGTTCGTCACCTCGTTGCTGGTCATGAAGCCATCAATGCGGCATTCAGCAGCTCTCTGGAGCGGAGTAGCAACTCATTCTCGGTGGTTCGGCTTATTTGCTCACTCGCTCGCGAACTCGCTTGTTCGCAAATTCATTCCTTTCGTTAGCTTCCAACGCCGCGCCGCCGCTCCCCTTTCGCGCTCGCTGTCGTCTCGCGGAGCCGCTTCAGTAATGACACTCACAATTAAATTCGACTCAGGCTGTCAACAACTCCGGCTTTTTGTCTCTTCTCTTCACACGGAGTGGCATCGGAATAAACGCGCGAGTGAACGCGTGCTTCCTTCCCGTACTGATGGGTGGGTGCGTGGGTGGGTGGGGAGCCCAACCGCTGAATGGTCCATCGACTGGTGCTCCGACCCACATCGCTCGTAATGAGCTCTGATTAACCCGACCACACCATGGATTTGCGATCGCACTAAGAAAGAGTCCGACAGATAGCACCGAATGATTGACTCACTCATTCGCCCGCTCAGTCAATGTAGCTCGAGGGAGGAGGGTGCAGGCTCGAGGGAGCCGCAATGAGTAGCTGGGGGCGCTCCGATTCGCCCCAGGAGCGGTAGTCGAATCTATCTAGATAGATAAATCGGAGCAATCGCCGCCATTTTATCTGCCGAATATTGCCGCGGTGCCCGTCAGTCGGAATTGGGACGGCATCGACGAGCACAACAAGGAAACTCGCTGGCACGATGAAGAACGCAGCAGCTGAAGGAACTTTCTGAAAACACTGTCTGACTCAAGCGACAGCGGCGAGAGGAATATCGATGATACTAAAGCTCCGGGCCAGAATTCCTATCGGTGTATTCCGAAGCGCAGTTAAAAACGACGTTTCCCTCACGTTTCCATTCCTCCTCGCTCGCGCCCAGAGCGTCTGCTGTGAATCGAAGCCGGCTTTGCATATCGACAAAGTTCGAGCTCTTCGACGAACGCGAGGCACCGTCTCCAGATCACAACGGATACACAACGGAATGCATTAGCTTGTTTCATCAGCGGGAGAGAGAGCGTTTTCTTCGCCTGCGAAGCTCCCTTGCGCACTCACGGTCTGGACTCTATCGGGTGTGAGATCCAGGTCGTTCTCGCATGGTCGCAATTATCAAGTCAGATAATAAGCCGCTTGGTTCTGCTAGGATGCCTCGTGATCGGCAACCATCGCTGACGATCGACTAAAGCTCATTTGTTGACGTTCATCCATTAGTGAATGATCGGATCCGACCCTCTGGCCAGACACGGAGTCGAGAAGGGAATTCTCTTGAATGTAATATTGTCATTCGCGGCATTCATTGGGTGCGTATTGAGATCCTCGAGGCAAGAGATGACCGATGCGTGGGGATGCGCGGCAACACATGGAGCAGACCGCGGAGTCCTTGCCTCCTCAAGCTGCCCTCAGGTCTCCCCTGGAGTATCCTCCGAAGTGCCAGAAACGAAACTCGTAGATGCGGTCGGAGACGCAGCATGGGATTGCTCTTGATTCTATCTGTATCGATTGGGTATTTCAGCTTCGCTATAACTCCTGGAAGCGGCGATCGGAGAAATATTGCACCATCCACTCCGTGTACACGAGCGCTCTGAGCATAAACAAACAACTGCTCCTACTGTCGCTGATTATCACCGATAACGAATCAACGAGCCTCAACGATTTTCCTGTCCCACTCTCGATCCGACGGGAGCCCCATAGCTGCTCTGCTGCGCCACGTATCAACGATCATCATCGAGAAGAATCACCAACGTAAAATCTAGAGCGCACAACAGTCCGGATCATGGCTCGACAGCCTCCTCGATCATCGGCACGATGTCCGGCAAGTTGTGACTTGATGAGTCCGCAGCATTGCCCCTCCCCGTCTTGCGCTAGGGATCGCCGTAGTCTGCAGCGAAATATCCTAATCAGAGGTAGCGAGGGAGAGGATGATGGGAAAAATCTCCAACTAGGACCTCCGCCCAGTCTCTTTCTCTCGGACTGATTCCTACGTTCAATTGCAATCTACACCGACTCACAAAGCGTCGCGTCGTGTCCTCGCCCGGTCGCGGTCGGTTTGGTCCGTATCTACTTATGTTCGATCGAAGCGTTTGAAGCCAATCAAACAGCTTGCAACTCCGAGTCGCTCCTGTGTCCTTCATGAGGCCTCAGCGGTGAAGAAAAACACGCAAAGGCGAAAACTTCAGCCTCAAGCTGTCTGGCACGAGGTGAACCGATAGCAGCGGATTCCGTCATCGTGAAATTGATCACATTTGAAATTGAATGATCGCCGTCTCGCATTGACGCTTCGTTGCTCGGATGCATATCGCCGATCGACGTTTTGGTAGAGCGCAAGCGGTCGAAATAAATTATTGATTCGATCTCGCTCTGAAGTGCTCTTGCCCCGAGCCTGGAATAGTGTCCGGCTGTCGTCGACCGACTGAGCAACCGCGGCTCGCCTTCATTGTACCACTCCGGTCTAGCTTCTCAACTTGGACCTCGTTCCGCGGCAGCCTTCGCTACAAACCTATCCCGGAAGACGACCGACCCGTCGGACGGGGCGGTCGCGGCAGAACGAACAGGCACCTCCAACTGGCTCCCGGGGACATGTCTTTTTTCTCGAATTCATTCGGATACAGCAGCGAGACGGGGAATGCGACACACTCGACAAGATTTCAATTTGAAGATGCAGTGAAAGGAAGAGAGACGAATTCCTTCTCCGCAACCGGAAGCCGAACTTCATTTAAAGCTTCCCGACGTCTCGGATCCATCTATCGATTCTCCAGGGGCTAGCCGCCTGGAGTCGTTGCTTGACTCCACTCGAACGTGTGTCGCTTCCCGAAGCCCAGCCCCCGGTCTCCCCATCCCTCCCGGCGATAGATGGGCCGCTTAAAGCTCCGCCGGATCGAGGCCATATTCGCAGAATCATCGAATCCCAATGCGAGAAATAAAAGAAGCGCGGATACTGGCCCGTGGCTGAACTCTACCTTCTTGGGCTATGTCTGAGGATTAGGTTTTCAGCTCGGAATCAGAAGCAGAAATAGTGAGTTCCTTCTCCGGACAATCCGTATCCAAGATTCCTGTTGGATCGAGAATACTTCCAGGACCATCTCATCGATGACGATTGAACCTCAAGGAGACCCTGGTCCTGGAATCATTCCCAACCGACTTCCGTGAGGAGCCGAGGGTTCATCGCGGAGAATTCGACTGGTTCGAGGCGAGCTTCAGGCTTCGGGCGGCCCGAAGGAATCTCCAGGCTCGAAATCCAAGAACGATGTCTTCTGCACCGTGCGATCGAGGATATCGACTTCACTTGATTTTTCGAGCGCGAGGCTGCGTATCTCGTTGCAGCCGGGTCGTCGCCATAACGAAGGTAGTTGCGGGCTCCGGTGTCTGCTGCTGTTACGTGCAACTTTGCGGAAGCTATTATGCTAATCAAACGTTCAACAGAGCGAAGATGACACGTGCAGGAAGGGCCCATCTCCGGGTCGCCGTCGCCGACATGCAGCTTTTTCGTACGCTCTAAACTCCACAGGGAAACACCAAAAATAGTCAACGTTGCTCTACCTGCCTTACGGCCCCGCTTTACTCCGTCTTGGTTTCGTATAAGTAAGCAGTGCGAACGACCTCAGAGGCGAGACCTGAGACGACAAAAGGAGTCGAGAAACTTCACGGAAGCACATTAGCGCGGGGCGAGTTCGTTTGTGAGTGGGAGAAGAAGAAGCGAAAAGACGGTCGGCTTTCAAGGTGTCAGCAGCTCCACCGGTCGTTGGATTAGCGCTGGGAACCTGAAACTCGAGTTGGAGTCGAAGCGCGGAGTGACAGGGCCGACGAGGATTTAGCCAAAGCCCAGATCGCAAAGTTCAAATCGAAGGGCCTCGCGAGATCACAATCAGAGAGTTTGCCACCTGAATGATCATTAGGAGGAAGTCACGAAGCTATCTATGACAGACGCAGTGATGAAGCATCATTTCTACGAGTGTCTTAGCTCCGACGACCGCGGGGGTTAGCATGCCTGGATCCATTAATTTCGGTTCAACCTCCGCGAGCGCCACCGTCGCCCCGGCCGTCGCTGTGAACTGTTTGTTGGGCTGTTCGTGCGTTTATTCGCTCGTACGCTCGTCTATTTGTTTGCTGTCGGTCGCGGCAGAAGATCCCACTGCCGATGGGAATGGAAAAGAGGTGGAAGTTTGATGGAGGGCTCGCAGTTGTAACAAAGCGGCCCTGTAGACTCGGTCCCCTGACTGCAGAGATCCGCGCAGAAGCCTCGACGAGGATCGCACGTGGGACTGGTCTCTGATCGAGACGACGAGGGGACGGGGGAGGAAGGGGTTCCGGAGGGGGACGATCGAGGATTTGCTGTTTGGGACCCTTAGAGTCGCTGGCGCAAACCTCACTCTACCGACCGACGATTGCGAGGTGATTAGTACTGCATGCATGCATGAACGAGTGCCCGACAGCCAGTGCGCCGTCCTGCATACGGGAAGATCCGAAAAGCGTAGACAGGAGGCTGAGCGCGAATTCGCCGTCACACTAGAAGGCACAGACGTGTGCTGGCGACATCTACGCATTCCGGGCCCGTTCGCCACCGCTTGCCGTGCCCGGCAGCTCGCTACTCAATCACGACTCGGGATGATTGTTGTGGCCGAAGTGGCTTTCGTCTTCTACGGTCGCAGCCGTCGCAGAGGGTCAAACCCGGTCGCTGACTGAGCGTTGGTGAGAGGTTCGGTTTCTGTATCGGTATCTTGTGATTGAGCGTGTCGAGCTCGATATTTAGGGAGGAGGTAGGGGGGGAGGGGGGCGGAAACGGAATCCGCAGCGAGAAGAGTAGTTTTCAGAAAAGATTCTGATGGACTACGATCCGGAATTTTCAGAATTCGCGGCATCACGTGCGTGCTCCGAAACCATGGTCAGGAGTCTGCAATTTCGTGAACCGACCAGAGGGCGTGCCCTCTTGTCATACATGCTCGTATCGAGCGACCCGACGTGTCGCTCTTCGCGACTACGGAACTCCATCGTACCATGTATTCCTTGCCATAACATAATTTCGACTCCGTTCTCGTCTTCGTGCCTGGATCTCCATTCACTCAGTGGTTAGACGCGACCTTGGACCGTTGTGCTCGTTGATGCAATCTATCGCGACTGGCACGACGGGTTGAAAACTCCCCAGTACTTTCGGAGAACCTCCGTCGACGCCGCTCCAGCCTCATCCACCACCGGGAGAACTCCGTGCTTGTTGTCGGCACCGCCCGTGTCCTTGTTTTCCGTTCAGTCGTATTCGGACGGCCCGCCAGGGCACATTCGAACGTTGTCGTCGCGGTCGCGTGTTCATCACCAACCACTGCGCTCTCGTGTCCATCCTCTGCGTCTAATTCGACGGCAACACCGAGATCCGGAACGGAGGAGGAGGTCGGGGGGAGATAATGTACGAGAATTCGTCCGCGGGTTTTTTCCGCCGTGTCACCTCGTCCACCAAAACGTACAAACAGGGTGAAAAGGAGGACAGCGAGTGTATTGTTTTTAAGTTGTTCGGCTCCCCGCATTGCGACCCCGACCCACCCGTTGTTCGCGTCTTTTTTCCCGTTCCTCCTCTCCATTTTTTCTCGCAGCAGGCCGACCAGGCCTGTCCGACCGAGCGAGCGAACAGCCGCCCTCCCGTTTCACGTTTGCGGATTCCCGCTCTGGATGAGGGTGGAATGGGCGAAGTTGTGGGAACAGGAACTGGCTGGATTCGCGATAGAGTTTTGGTCGAGTGACTGGCATGGATTTGGAGTGAGCATCGAAAAACGCCAATCAATACGTTTTTGTCTGCCTCGATGGCTGCCCGCTCGCCTGTCTGTTCGGCTACATGTTAGATGGTGGGGTACTTCGAAGACTGGCTGGCCCGTCTGTTCCCCGAGCGGATCGGATGTCCTCCGGGGACGACGCCGCGCCGACGTCGATGATGCCACCACCGCCGAAGACGGTGCTTAGGATCGAGGTAGAGATTACTGCCTCCCTACCGTCGGTCGTCTCGCCTACCCCGAATACTGCGGATCGAAGTCCGAGACAAATCGTGGTCATTCGACGAGCACCGGAGGAATACAAGTCAGTGTCCCGTGGCTGAAATGAACGGCAAGAGACGACAGAAACGAGTATGAGGGTGGCGGAACGTTGAAGTTCTGTAGTCCGGCGGAACCCTCGGGGAAGGCTCCCGAAGGGATTCGCGCATCGAATGTGCGCAAGCGGCTTCGAACTCCGGTCTGGAAGCGTGGACAGGTGTCAACAGGCACACCTCGACTCTTGCACAAATGTTTGGGCAGGTTGGGTCAGAAACTCGTTTCAAGTTTTTGATCGCCCGTCCGAGGTCTAGTAAAATGAATTGAGGAGTGGGCGGCGTTCCCGATCGTGCAGCATTCACTCCATTCGAATACGATGGACCTTTTTACTAAGTTCAGCGGCCCGAACTCCGGGCCGCAGCAGGTTGCGGTCGTGATTATCCCCGCTGTGAGCCCTCCATCCGTTAGCTCATATTGTCGAATTCGGAATCGTTCTCTTTGTGGCGGCGCCGGCTGCTGGCAGATCAAACAGGTTAGCATTGGCGTGGGATTTCCCTCTCTGCGCTCGGCTCGGGTGGATGCTTGCCTTTTGGTTCATTCAACCGTTTGTTCATTCGCTTCTTGCTTGCCTTGATGTCTTGAGGACGGAAGTTGGCATTTTAATGAAAGCGGAAGTCAACAGGCGGTGCTCGTCGCGGTCGTGTTGGTCGTTGTAGTGGGTACGGTGCGAAGGGAGGAACAGCAATTCAGAAGTGTTTGACTCGGTTGGGGGGAAGGAGGGAGATCGCCGACCGAGAGAGGATATGAAACCGGTTCGCCCTCTGGTGTGGCTTAGACGGAACGCCTCAAATGCTTCCGGTCAACCCTCGGAGGTCCAATCAGAGATTCTCGCAGGAAAAGAAGGAAGAGGCGAAAACGCTCTGCCCAGGACAGTTCACGCAGAGACTCTGTGGGGAGCGCCTCACTCGGGCTGCGATTGTTCCGGTACCGTCCGAAACGTATTCTCAAGGAATTCACTTTGGAAATGAAGATTCATCATCGATGTGGTGATCGGAATCTTAGCTCTCAACAAGCAAATCGTGCTAGGTGTCGAATTCAGTCGATTCGATGACGACAATTTTCCGCATTCAGTTGGGAGTAGCTCAGGCTAGATTTCCGCATGGCTACCTCATGCGCTGGAAACCCAAATCTTTCAGAAGACGACTGCGGTGGGAGAAATCATCCCCGAATACTCTGTCGATTTCGATGCCACTCGATGCGGCAGCGTCAGCGGAACGAGCGGGAACGCTCCTCTTCGCGTCGTCATTCCCCCCCGCTGCTCCGTTTGAGTTTGCACTCCACGGGCCGGCCGCAACGACAACGCCGAGGATAACAAAACCCATCATCTACTTTTTCGCCGGCCCACCGCCGAAGGAACGAATCGATGATGGGAGTGGCTATGGCGGCAGAAGCGAGATCGAGCAGACGCTCGAAGGATACATCCTTTTCAAAGTTCCCTCTCCGTGCGGTTGCCCCAGCTCCAGCAGCCCCTCTCCGATGTTTGCCGTCGCGGGCTCCAACTGCTCACGTAGCTACCGTGACAGCTGCTACTGGTTGGCTGGTGAAGGGATTTCCTCCCATTTCTGTACGGGGATGCTCTCGGATTGCTCGTACGGTCGTCACATTACTGGCGTATCGGTAGCAAAGTTCGTGTTTCCCGTTCCTCAGGTCAACACCGAATCGTTTCGATCACTCGGCGCTCCGATCGGGACCAAACTTCAGCCTGAATCCCAGATCGGAGCCAAGTTTCCAACCAATTGACTGATCCTCTCCCTGGCAGTGATGAACTCAGATGGAAAGCGACAGCTCCAGGATGGAAGTGACGCGTCGTATTTCGCGTCGACTCTAACTTCATGTGATGGAGTTTCTCATCTGTGACGCCACGCCGTATCATTTTCCGTTTCGAATGGTCTTGATGTGAGGTTCAGGCCCCAAATTGACGAAGAAACAAAGCAAGAGCGAACTTACCCTTCGCGACTGCTCAAGGAAAAAGAAGAAGTGAAGAGCGCAGGGCCATTCGAAAGGGACTAAAAATGCTCCCTCTCAGTCGGACGCACCCCGAGAAAGCCCGGCGGAGTCCGAGCCAAATCGATCAAAAGCTCTACCCCTTCGATCCCCGACGGATCTCTTACGGTCGGATATCGAGAGTGGCCCGAAGGGAGCGACTATTCCGATCCCGGTTGCTGACCGAGGCTCTCAGCCGATCCAGATCAACACCCGTTGCTCCGGGGCTCTTCAGTTCACCATGCTCAACCAATGGCTCGTACAAAGCTCGTCCCTCCTCGACTGGCCGAGTCGACATTATGACACCGACGAACGTCCAACATATGTAGCAGGAGTCGGTTCCGCTACGATTCATGGAAAGAGGTCCAGCGAATAGGTAGGCGAGTAGCGGAGGGGCGGGGGGATCGCAGCGACGCGCGCCGTAATGTTGTACGGCGGAGAATTACGGTCGTTCGGGACAAACATACGCGTTGACCGCTGTCCGACAGCTGTTGCGATCCGTGTTTGAAATAATATTAGAGCCGTGCCAATGATTTCGAACACGCAGCCTGTTCGTACGAGGTAAGACCATCAATAGACGATCGTTGGGGATAGCGAACGGAACGAAACCGTCCCGATGTTCGGTCCGTTCGTATTGCAATTTTTCAGTGCGTTTACACCGAGAAGGATAACTCAAACACTATATCCTCTTGGGTCCGGGAACCCACGCGGAAGCGAGGAAATCCTCTGAAGGCTCCCGCTAAAGCGGGAATGACAAGCTCGACAGCACATTGACGCCCGACGTGGTAGAATCAATGCAGTTTCGGGGAAGTAGACCTTAGTCGCCACAATAGACAGGAATGAGGTTAAAGCCATTCTGGACGTTTCTGGAATCGAATTCTGGGGTGCGGTCCCAGCAGGATATCAAATGGATTCCGCTACGAACTTTCGGTCATCAAGGTCGCCGTCGTGCCGCGAAGTGCGAACTTTGACAGCGTCATTGTTGTCGAGTCTCCTCGGGGACGTCATACTCTCCCGGAACGTGTCACTGTGACCTACGACAGATATTTCCTTGTCCATTTTCCCGCTAATGCAAATGAGCTCTTGCTCGAGCGTAACATGTCCCTTGACAGAGCACTTCCGTTTTCCGTGAACTTTTAGTTCGATATTCAGCTTTGAAAACGTAGTCCCGCTCGAAACTTACAGCTTAGTCTCTCATTTCGTTTGTCGGAATTCCCTTCCTTGTTATATGCAGCGGGGGAATAAAAATCGGGGAGACAGTCGAAAAGCGGACTTATGTGCATATGCCTGACGGGCTTTAGCGGGGGTTCAAGCTCAGGAAAGATTGGTGGTTGTTCAATGTGCTCTTATGGGTGGCCGACGCGGCATGAAGGCGAAAGAGCGGACCAACTTCGGTTTTCGTATTCGTGATTTCTCCCAGCAGAGCAACTGACATAAGACTCGGCCAGCAATCATGAAAAATTGTTATGCATCCTGCGGTCAGAGCCCCGGGTCGGGCTTTTGCATCGGTTCACTCGATGTTTGTGTTGCAGCTTGCAGTGTTTACTCTGGAGAGAGGGGTTTTCGCGAAAGCTCCACCCGAGGGGAACGGGGTTGGGTGCGCGGGACGACCACGGTCTTCTAAATCCATCGATGTGCCGAGTCAGTGTCGGGTCCGTCCGCGGACGAGCGGGCCGGTTACGACGTCGTCCAGCCCAATTCACTTTTTGATTCCGAATGAGATTCCTCCATCCACAAACGCGCGTCTTCTCCCGCTCCTCACGTCCTCCGGCTCCATCAAATTTTCCCCTTTCCCTCCCGGTGTCTTCCCATTGTTTTCCACGTCTTTCATGCAGAGCCTGTCTTCCAGTCGGAGCCGAAGCCGCCTACGCGACCGCCAGCAGCACCGTGGAGTAGTCACTGTCAGACAAAGCGGTGCCTGTGGAACGGAATGACCACGAGAGGCTTCGAATCCTTCACCAGAGACCGTCTTCGCTTGATTCGTTTTCCGTTCTTTCTTCCGCTAGCTCTCTCCCATGGTCGTCCGCTCGTCGGTTCGTTCCAAGGAGCAATTCGACCGACAGAAACGCTCAATTAATTTTGTTCCTATCAATCCTTCAACCACAACCGCAGGCTACTTCGCTCCGAGTAGCTCACCCGCTAGAAGCTTGCGAAACTGGAACGCTTGTTACGGTCAGCCTTCGTTGCAGTTATTTCTCCTTGCCTCCTTCCCGGGAATTCTCTGTGCCGATAGCGATTTGCCGAAAGCCCGCACGATTTCGTCCGATTCGGACGCTCCGAAAGTCTTAATAGTATTATTCCGTTGGCCGAAAGATCCAATCACTTCGGTGGCTATCCTTCGATAGCTTCCCGAATAGCTTTTTTCCCGGTCCCGAGCAGTATCCGTCAGATCCCCTACATCTCTGGAATCTCTTTTTTTTTCGGTCGGCTCTTGAATGAAGATCGCTTCGATTTCGTCTGAGGAGAAGCTTTTCAGATTTATAAGGTATTTGAATCGTTTTTTCTTCCTCTCGCGATTTGGATGGCCATGTCCCACTTCCCGACCCTATTTGTGCTCTCAGAAATGTCCTCCTCTATCCAGGAGCTTCTCCCCCTCCCTGTGACTGCCTGTTTTCTGACAGTTCCTTGCCGGTCGTTCTCGCACTGAGAGTCGACGTTGCTGCCGACGCTCACGTACGCAGATGGCGGTCGTTGTTGTTGCGTGCTCTCTTAAGTAGACGCTCGCTCGTTTGTTCGTTCGTTGGTTCCTACCCCTATGCTCCGGTCTTCCCTTGGACTGTAGACGCGCTGTCATTTCGAACGCCTATGTTCTATCCGCTTGCTTCGTGTTGTTCGTGCCATGAATATTGCATGCGCCTACCGGATTGTAGCCGTAGACCTTCCCTCCTTTTTCATTGCTCCTTTTCGCTTCGTTATCCTTCTTCCATCCTTTTTCCCCTTGGCAACGTTGTCTCCATTCCTACGAGACGATAGAACAGGGTGGGAATCGGGTTCCCCGGGCCCTTCCAACCTCGATCAACGTCAGTCGCGCCGCAGTGGTCCCGCCGAAGCTCGAGCTTGGGTTTGCTTTACCCTACGGGCAAATGATTTAGGATCCAGTGAACATAATTATAAGTTCATCAAACAGGAATGAAAGGCGAACAAAACCGCTGTCGGAGTCGGGATTCGGCGTGTGTCCAGATACCAGGTCGCTTGAAAAATTGTCGCCGCTCGGATTGGGCCGATACCGCTTGGCAGATACCGGAGAACAAATAGCAACGGGGGAAATGAGCGAACGGGGCAAGTGAGCGAACGGAGGAAGAACCGAGAGTTTGTTCGGATTTCAGATAGCTTGGGGCCGTCATCAAATCCCTCTGCCGCAGAGCGGAGCGACGGCCGGCACACCTCTGTAAGGAAACTTGTGCCTTCAATCCTCCCCTGAACTAACGGGATTTGGGGCTCCCGCAAGAGGGAACAACGAGGAACGCCGCGCCGGCTCCGAGAGGGGGGGGACTTGAACGAACAAGCCAACAGAGATAAAGAAAGCCAGGCTAAGTCAGAGTTTCAGGTTGGCACTTTGACATGACGCCTAGTTTGTTTGGCTGATTCCTCCCGGCCCGGAGCTTGGAAATTTACTCTGCAAGCCTAGAAAGCGAGCGTAGCGAAGCTTTTGGACAAGAAAACGTCCGACGGAACTACGTCTACCTCTACTTTGGGCTCGAAGCCCTCCCGTGCAGTCTGCCTCGACATCCGGGTAGTCGGCATCGCGGCTTTACGCGCCCCATTCTCTCTGGGAATCTTTTTTTTTCTGTCAGTCCAGCTCCCCTCAATGGTTTGCGTGAATACGGAGCGGTGGGAGGAGAGCCAGAGTCTGGATGCATTCTCCCAAGACGCTTGACATACCCCTGTATTGTCGGCTTGACAAAAAAGATTTAGAGCAGGTTTGGCTACGAGCCAAACCGATGTTTGCGTAGAACTACGTCGATTCGTTTGAAGGTACAAAATAACTATAAGCGAACGATGGCTGAAGTTCTTCGAAGAATTTCTAGGTCGACGCGCTAGCAGAAAAGAAAAGAGAATTCGGAAGTCCCGAGACCTGGGATATCCGCTTTGATTCTCTCCAGAAATCTGAGAAAGTTCCTTAACCGGGCCAAACTGGTTTGTAATGCGGGTCAATTGTGTCGATTCAGAAGGTTCATTATCCTGGAAGTTCGCTCTCCGAGGCGTTCGTTAACCGTGAGCCCACTGTAGTGGGCCGCTCTTTCCAGTTTCTCGAATGACGGAGGTACGCCGACCGCTGCTACTGTAGAGTGGATATGTGGCTTCGTGGTCGCTAGATTCTTCCCTCCATGCTCGGTCGTTCCTCGCGATGACCTTTCACGTAGAGCGTAGTCGGTGTTGGACTCCTTTTCACTTCATGACTCAGAGACCGACCCGCCACTCGGTCCTGGTCTCTCTTACATTCGCGTCGCGGCCAGTGGACGAGGGGGATCTTCCCTGTTCGCGTATGCAACCGATCCGATTGGCTATGATGAGATGATCCGACGACGCTCGATTACCGAAGATCCTCCAATAGCTTTCTCTTGGAATATTAGAAGCCCCTCTCCAATAGTAGCCCCTCTCCAATAGAAGCCCCTCGCCGGAGGTACAAGGTGGGGCAGCATATTCTGCCCATTTTGTTTTGCTCATGGAATCCGAACCATGAGGGCTAGCGAAGTTCTGTTTGCGGAAAAATGTTTAGGAGGACTCGCCCTTTCAGGAAAAAATTCATTTGGTCCGATATCCCCAAGCTGGAAGAGACACAGCAAGACACAAACAAGAATCAGCGGGAAAATGGGCTTTCCCACCGAAATCAATACCGAGCTTTATGAGAATGAGCTGAGCTTCAAAAAGTCAACTTTGAACGTCCACCTGGTGAGGAATCTCGGACCAGAGGATTTTTTTCTGAAACTGCAAGTCCTCGTGGTCATTCTACTGAGCAGCCTTCCAGCAGAATTCCACTAGCCGCCTTGGTTCGTATTTCATGGGCATTATTCGAAATTGGGAATTTATACTGCCCCACCCTGTATTTGAAAATCTAGAGGCCCGGGTCACTATTGGAGGATTCACGGGTCTACGCCACAAGCCCTACTTGTGCCCCCGTGCCGTGATTCCAGTCCCACTGTCGCTTTCGAATTTTGGCGCGTTTTGGAAGTGGAAGCCTAGGAAGAAATCGCAAGCGTTTCCAAATGGAAAAGCATTCCTCTTGCTCCCCAATTTTCACGAGAGTGGATGGCAGTGAGGTGAGCTCTATTACGATAGTTTTCCAAGAGAGGAATGGCATTTCGACGCAATAATAGTTTTTCCTCCTCTCCGTGACGCTTTTTTTCCGAACCGAGCCGTACGGCGTAGTTCTACGCCAATAGCATGTCACTCGAGACAACGGCCGCCGCGGTTGTTTCCGCGGTAGCGGCAAAGTATAATTTAATCAGCGTCAAGTTGAGGAGCCATCCGTCACGGGGCATTCATCGAGGCGTTTTTCCTTCACTCGCTTTTTTAGGCATTCGTCGGCGTTGTCATCGAGCCGGACTCCCCCGTATCATCAAATGAATATAAATACTTCATTCAATTATTTTCTCCCCGCTTGGTGAATTCGAAAGTTCCCAGCAAAACTTCTCGTCCACTCCCCGGCCATCGATTTTGGGCGGGGCGTCGTGTTCCTCGACGGTGTCCCTGAGATATCGAGACGATAGTATTCGTATGTTCTCAGATATCCTGTAGATTTCCCGACAGAGTCGGCTGTAGCAAGAGCTTTGCTGGAACTTCCGACTAGCCGGGGTCACCCCTCCGTCCGTATTCGGCACTCGTTCGAGTTCATCCTGAGCACCAACGACAGTAGCGCCTTCACGAAGTCATTGCGTTAGGAGTCTCCATAGATCTTCATACAGGTCTCCGATGCTCGTTGTCATTCCCTCTGATAAGGATAACTATGTAGAACGCTCGCCATGGGGGAAAAAACACTGATTCCGCTCCCTAGCGGACGGGATGAATAGGACGGCCTTCCCTTAGAAGTACAGCTTCTGTTTCCTTCTGTCCAATGACTTTCTAGATTTTTTCCTCTCCTGTCCAATGGTCCCCAACCGCTCGGCTTCGCTCGTAAAGCTATTCGTGGATGTCGTACCACCGTACAGATAAATTCCGCTTTATGCTCTCTCCTCTCGCTCTCCGACCAAGGACGCACACGACCAGACGCGGATTACTCTCCGCAGTCTGATGCCCAGGCACAGCATTCTGAATCACGGGAAACTTACGCGACACTCGATTCCGCCTTACGGGTCGAGCATTTGGCCTCGGTTTCGGCTCCCGATTACGAGTTTCTTCGACAGTTCCCGTGGTGTATAAGCAATGCCGAAGTTATCCTTCCCCCCGGTGGAATTTATTGATCGGAGCTTCGACTTTTCGAAGGGCTCCGAGTCTGTCCCATCGTTCTTCCTCGGCGGGCAGATCGGTCTGTTGGCGGCCTGACCGATTGGCCCGCCAAGGATGCTCTGCCGGCTTCTCCGCCGTTTACAACATACAAAATGGACTCGGTACAGGAGACGGCTCGTATATTTACAGAGTCGCCCACCGACCGGCCCCATGACGCTAATGCGATGTGCTGACCAAGAATTATACCTGCCCACCCAGAATCGACTGCCACGATATCTTGTGGTTCCTTCTTCCCGCGCCGCGAATCCCACGCCCTCCTGGGGCGGTGGGATCCGATAGGGGAAGGGGGTCAGAGCGTCGTCGACATGATTCATACGAGGATCATGATTGATGAGTTATGAGTTCATGGAGCTAAGCACGAGTGGATCGACCAGATCACGAAACTTTACGAATATTTCGAGTCGTCGGTGACTTGAAAACCGATGTGATGGGAGCTCGACGACGGCCAACACGGTGACCGTATCGTAAACCTCCGAAGTAAATCTTTTTCCATACGAAGAGTGGTTGTCGGCAAGGAAAGACATAGCAGGAACTCTTACAGGAGGGGTCCTGGATAGAATTGGCAAGGATGAATCCTCACGTCAGCATATCGATCCAGAAGGATCCCAGAGAGCTTCTCGAGTCTCCGAGACCTTTCGTTTCTATCGTGGAGCCGATTCTGGGCACTGACGTATTTCATAGGTCTCGGATCATGTCTCACAGTGACTCGCCGGCTGGGGAACATGCTGTTCGTCCAATCTCCGGACGATTCACGTTCAGTGCTTTTTTCAGCGTTCGTGGGAGGCCATATGCTGGCCAAACGCTTCATCCCTTCATCCGCAAAGATTCCTCGGGCTTCACAGAGCCGCCCGGTGGCTGTCGCGGGAGTCGAGCAGCCGAATCAATGCGTCCTCTGGGGTCCTTTTTCGCAAAAAAACGCGACAGAGCCGATGGATACAGACTCGGAAATCGATACACCTCCACTGCTGGCGCTCGTCTGCTCGTTTCTCTAAATTGTATGGTGGTAGTGTGTTTCCGGAGTAAGCTGGATTCTCAATGTGGGGCGATTTTCGCATTCGCAACGCATGTACTCTTTTCGTCGCCCCGCCGTCGGCGCCGCAGTATTCGGAAAAGATATACCTGATGACGATCAAGGATTCCGAGCCGGCTTCACGTGGCAGGAATTAGCTTTGGGCTCTGAGCGAAAAAGTTCTGGAATCTCAGGACAGTTCAGCCGTCACCAGCGTTCTCCCTTAAGCTGAGCCCGCCGACTGGTAGCGTAGGCGGAGCAATTACGCTTACCGGAACGGCGACGGAGCGATCGCAAGACGCCTATGAGAGGGTCATGAGCGATCGGAGCAAAGTGAAGTGGATAGATAGTACGAAGGAAGAAAATGAGAGCTCGAGGGAACGGGGCGAATCAATGAATACGTCGATCGCTTCTCGAAATTCTCCTCTTGGCAAAGTCCCTCCAGACTCTAAGCGAAGGGTACATATTTAAGCAGCTCTCAGACCTCCCAGACCCTCGGCGGGGCGCAGTGCCGTTGCATCCGTTACCATCGAAATATTGCATTCCAATCGAGTCGGGATGTAGCGAATGTAGTGGGAGGGACCTAACGGCTGGTCGGGGGGAGGAGAGCCAAACGAAATTCAGGACTCACGCTCACACCCCGGGAACCATTGTGGTTCCATCCAACGGGAAGTCAGGAAAGGACAGAGACGGGGATTCCTACTTGAGAATATTCGTTCGGAAATACTGTGTTTCCTCTTCACAACGAACAGGCTGGCGCCAGCAAAATGGATTCCCTGAGTGTTGAATGTTCGTTTCCGCGACCTTGTTCGACCTTGTCTACGGTAGACCGAACGAAACATTAGAAAACGACTGTACGTCATAGCGGAAGTCCGCTCTAAGGCGGCTCATTGTAACGACGTTGTAGTGTATACGAAATACAATGCGCTTCGTCGATGGCTAGCTCCTGAGTCTGACCCGGGACGGTGCTGAGCATTCACAAGGCGAGAACGGACGATGAGATGATAGGCATGCCATCGGTCGCCATGTCATTCGTGGGCGTTCCTGGTAATATCAATTGTGAAGTGCAGCACTTCCCACCGTTCGGCCTCACGCCCGCTGGGCGTCGCTTCGGGAATCGCTTAATATCCTTCCACATGTACGCCTAATATTCTAAGCGGTAATTCAGGAAATTATAGTTTTTCCCCGCTATCGTTCACGTCGTTGCCGTTGTCGTCAGAAGCCGGAAGCGCTCCCTTTCGGTGCAGGAACCCCGCTGCTGAAGGAAGAATTCCAGAGGAATTCGATGGGGAGCTTCATTGAATGAGGAATCTGAAAGCAGTGAGGAGAAAATTCATATTCCATCGGAGCGCAAACACTTCCCGTCGGTCTGAAAGTCGAACATGGTTTCAAGGTCTCACTCGATGAGGCCCAGTGAGGCCGGCGATTTCTCCTGAGCTTCGGTGGGAGAACGAAGGTCTTGGATGAGTCAACAACGGCCGGAGATCCGCGAAGATTGGGGGATCGCCGATAGCGGGAACGAGACGACCGGGAAAGTTTCCCGCTGCTCCGGCTGACCTCGGTGAGGGCGCAGGAACGACAATTTTTGCGAGTGTACATGAAAGAGAATTTGAGGACAAGCAATCAAAATACGGTTGAATGTCATGAACAAGTCGGGACCGCTGCGTGCGACTCGCTTCTGAAAGGAGCCGAGGCCCGCGAATCGGACTGGTGAATAGATGAACGAACCACCGCCTGATGAAAGGATGTGCAACGAATGAATCCCCGCCGCCGCCGCCGCCACTGAATGAACGGTATTTCCGTGAGGCGAACGAAAGCCCAGTCGAGTTCTGGAACGGAATCGACTGACTTGCGTGGTGAATGCGCTTTTTCTCTGCGAACATCAATTTTCGTCGCGCACATTCTACGCGAATCGGCTTGCGAGATTCCGATGCAGTGTCAAGAAGGAGATGAAACTACTCCCATGCATCCGAGGAATTCTCTCCGCGACGAATCTATTTTCGATTGCAGCATCAATTTTCTTCGCATGCTTTGTCGAGTGTCGTTCCTGTGTCCCTCATATTGCACGTTCCGATCGAAAACACGGGGCGAACTTGTGGACGGAACTTGATTCTCAGAGCCTTCATTGATCAAAGGAGACGCGATTCCACGAGCCACGACCGACGATCCTGCTTCTCATGGTAGCACCACCATCGGGATCGAGAGTGGGCCCTGCGAAAACTGAGGGGTCTCACGGAGAATCCTCTTGCAGTGAGCTGAAGTTAAACGTCCTCCGCTCCCGTCCGGTTTCCAGCCGAACAAATATTTCGAGGGATTAAAGTCCCCGTTAGCGCGCGTGCTTGCACGCTTTCAATGTCACTGCACGCATGCCAACTCGCGTAATTATCGTCCATCAGAGCCCGACCAACGATGGTCCCTGATGCCGTGGTGGGGGGTCGCTGGGCCGGAGAATACGCGCTGACCGAAGTGCGACGGTCAGGAGCCACAATGACGAATACAAATGGTTGGGCGCAATTCAAGGACACATTGAAGTTCACAATCAGCTGAGGAGCGCATTGTTCTAATCCAGCGAGCTCATGGCTCGCCAATGAATTATTATTATCGAACACGGCGGACGTTTGCGTCGCTCCGACTCGATTCTATAGAGGGAAAATATTATTCCATTCGTCCTGCCGTTTTTTCCCTCCTCTGCATCACGTACCCCGCCTTCTCGAGATCCTCCGGCTCGTTCTCTATTTACTCGGAGCTGTCAATGGCCAACTGATCCTTGAAATGCGCCAGAGGGAGACGTTCCCCCGCCAACCCCGTATCATAGCGTGTCCTCCCTATCTTCATCTCACACTTCGTCGGCGTCATCATCGTCGTCGATGGACGGACATATCCACCGACAGACATGTGAGCCCATGGCATTATGCCCAGTCACGGCTGAGACATCAAAGTAGCCTCCGGTACCTACTGAGAGCCGAATCTATCCGCACCCCCATTCCCTCCGGTTGGGCTGACCCCCACCCCTCCTCCCGGATCCATGCCTGGAGTCAAAACCTCTCCTACCTGACTCGTTTGTCCGCTCGCGCGGCGGTCATCAGCCGGCGGCCGGGGTATTCTGAGTCAGATAGAGCGACTTGGGGTGCGGTCCCCGTCGGACTAAGCGGTTTCCTCCCTGCCCTCTGGCTTCTTCCCTGCTTCGGTCCATGCGCAGCGGACTGAAAAATTATCCAGTTTGAATTTTGGCGGAGGCACGACTAAGTATTCATCCCAGGAAGCTTGTAGCAAGGAACGATGGACAACGCGGAGACGTTTACAGTCTTTGTCAGAGGTCGCAGGGCCGGCACCGGAAGGAGCGTCGCAGAGCGCTTGGCGTCGTTTAGTTGCGGCGATCACGTGCGCTAAGACGCCGGACGCACTACACGTATCACTTCAGATAGTCCGCCCCCGCCCGCCTACCTGACAGCGTTCCCTAATTTAACTGCGTAGGACGGCCGTAGGTCCGCGGAGTGATTGGGGAGCCCAAATATGACGTGCAAGGGGATCGATGCGATATTCAGCCGAGGGAGGCAATCAAGCGGAATGCTTCCCAAACTCACGACTCAGAGTATTACGCCCTCGTTGGAGATTTCGAACCGGAGGGATAGGGGGAGAACGATGAATACCCTCCGCGGCCTCCCGACCTGTGCGTGCGACTTCAGGGTGAGCCTGTTGGTTTTCGCGGGTCTGACCAGCTTCGTCTTGAGAGATGACGGCGCATTGAATCATTTATCAGCAGTTCCCGTCAAGCTTGCTTGATATCGAGCTCGAAAGATCTCCAACGATCCCACAAAGGCTCCCGCTCTTCATTGTCGCGACATGGAGTGAGCCCAGCGCGCACAGTCCGTCATCCGGTGGAGCAGTTGATGGACGCAGAATTTTTTAGTGGAATCGTCCCTTCCGAGAAGGAAGACAACGTCGGGCAGGGAAGGAAAAACAGACGGGAGAAACAAAAAGTATGGGAGCGGAAGACAGGGTGGATGGGAGAAGAAAGCAAGAATACAGGAGTCAAGCGAAAAAGTGAGGAACTTAAGAAAAGGAGACTTTGGGAGTTTGCCAGTGCTTGCAATCGTTCGGTCTGCGTTGGGACTCTAAGCCGGTCAGTCGCTCGACTCGCCGGCCTTCAAACTATCTGTGTCGTCCTCCACGGCTGAGGAGCGTTCGTCGAACGGAGTCACACCGAGGACGGGGAGAGCAGCGCAATGTGAAGCGGGGAGGAGGAAAGAGATGGAGACTCAAATACCGAAGGCCGCCGAGCGTTTCCCTTCTGCTTCCTTCTTTCTCGTCTCCGATTTCATCCGTCCTTTTCCGTTGCCTCTTTCAGATATAGAAAGTCCTGAATCAAATGTTTCGTGGGCCGTTTCCAGTCAGTGAGTGAGTGAGTACGACCGGTCGCCCGCTCACTGATTCGTGCGAACGACCGACGTTCCATGGGTCACATTGCCTCTTTCAGCTGTCACAGAGCTTCCCTGCTCCGCTTTGCATTTCAAGCGGTCTCCCACTCAAGACGATTGTTATGCCTGCTTCGAAATCGGAATAAATTGCTGCTGCTACAAGCTGGAGACTTCACCTTGAAACGATGCTCGCCTGTCATTGAAAAAGTTGCCGTCGCTGTCAAATCCAATGAGACTTCTCCCGAGGAATATCTCCCGGTCAGCGTCCAGTGTGTCCGAGGCATTGGGTCGGATCCGAAACCCTGGAAGTTCGGATAGCGTAATGATGTCCCTTCAGATTCTCCGTGAGAGGTTCAGGTAGAACGTTGGGGTTGGGTATCACATCGCGCTCCTGAAAGCTATCGTGATCGTCATTTCTGAGAATTTCTGAGCCCTAACTAAATTTCTACGGCGTGCTAACCATGTGGTCTATGGAAAAATAAACCGCGGATCCGATTCGCTTGAATTCCCCGCAGCAGAGTGGCGTGACGCGTGGCGCACCCCTCGAAGATATTTCAACGTCTCGCTCCATCAAGACGAAAGCGTTGACGATTCACGGCACAATTAAGCGAGCCAGCTTGGAAATATGAGACGCTGCATAATTGTCAGTTGTAGGACATCATCACAAAGCTGTCCCTAGTGCTCAGAGATGTTTTATTATTAAACGTTTCTAAATTACAGTTGTCAAGCCACGCGAACTGTCCGCAAATGAGCGACAGTTGAATATTAAGTTGTGTGTTTTCATTTCCAGGTGAGTCATAGAGGAGCTCGCTCCTGGTGCGAGCGTTCAGCCGGATTATAAGCGACGGAGAGCTCGAGTGTCGTCTGTCATTCCGCCAGCCTGCCCGCAGGAGCAGCAGGTAACCTCGCAGGTGGACGGCGTTCAGTTCTAAATAATCAGCAGAGAAATACAAAGCAGGGAAGTCTTCATTCCGAGACTTCGCCAGGCCGCAATACTGCAAGGTATACACATGTAGGAAGGCCGACCGCGAGTCACAGGCTGTCTTGGTCACAGAAAAACATTCAAACACGTATCCGCGCTCTATACAGCCGAGCATGTGTGTACGGTATTGTAGCTATAGTTCGCTTGCTTAAGCTCATTGCGCCTTCGTCGCGTCTACTTCTGCTTGTCAGCTTGCTCTAATGAAACCGCTAGCTAGCTAGCTAGTTGGCAAGCAGGCGAGCCGAGCAGTCAGACAGTCAGCGGAGCGTACAGAGTGAGGCAAGCGGAGGAGCCGACACCGCTGGAGCAACGCCAGGCAAACCGAGCCGGCAGGAGGAGAATAGGGGCGAGGCTGGGCAACACTAGCGAGCGAGCAGACAGGCGGCCGAGCGGACGCAGATGGCGAGAGAGTACACAGATAGAAGGTCGGTCAGTAGGACTGCCCACCGGCTGTTGGCGAGCGAGGTAACGCCGAATGTAGACGAGGAAAGAACAGAGAGAAAACGGACTAAGGTCAATACGGTAATTGGCACCTCGTTGGTACGCTATTGATGAGTAGTTTCCCCTCGCGGAACTGTCCGACCGACCGACCTCCTGCTTGCTCTACTTTGCTCCGAATCGCTGGATAAACTCCTGCCTCTGCCCCGGTCGATGAGATCGAGCGACCCTTGTGCCGGTTCGGGATGCCTCACAGAGATTGAGCGGCGAGCGGGTCGTCTTTCGGTTGAGATCAGCCTCAAAAGCTGTCTCCTTCCCGTCACTCTGAAGTTAAGGGCTTCGCGGAATTCCATTTCATTTCTTTCATACCGCTCAAGCGGGGAACTTCGGGCTCCGCCCCCGCAATACAAAAGTCAGGGAACACCGGAAATCGGAAGGTCATCATCGACATGGAGGAATTTTTATTTATATCAGAGAAGTCTGAACGATAGGTTCCTTGCGTGCCATTCCTAGAGACTCAGAGGGCATGGACAGCATATTTCAAAAACAAACCAGTCTCATCTCGCCTTGCTCGCTGGAACGTGACGGGGAACTTCGAGAGCAGCAATCAAGCTGCACAAATCTCTGTGAGATATTGCCAAGGCGCTTCGATCCTGACCGCGCGATCTCCCGTTCCTCGGAGAGTCCCGTCGCGAAGAGCAGATGAGAGATGATGAGGCGTGGGCTTCGGACTACCCCGGCATCTCCTTGACCAAAACGCAAGATTTCTTGAGAAACTCCGAGTAGAGAGTCGGATGATTTCGTGGGAGCGATTTCGGAATTTCAGAGGGACAACGATGAATTCTCACGAGCCCCGATGATTTCGTGGGAGCGATTTCGGAATTTCAGAGGGACAACGATGAATTCTCACGAGCCCCGATCCTGCGGCGCAGTCAGTGCCGAGATATCACGACGTCATCAGATCTACGGAAGAGACCCTTCGGCTCGCCGCAAGCAAGCAAATGAATAGAGTCCAGGATAACCGCTCCTCCGACGGATGGAGCGGCAAGAGCAGAATGAGACATTGCAAAAGCGTGTGTGATGGATTTCCTTCTCGGGTAACGAGTATAGTAGGACACAGGGCTGACTCGCTGGACCGGTCGCGGGAGTACCGCGCCGGCAGCAGATAGCAGAACAGGACAAGCAAAAAACAATAGCGTTCTGTTCCATGTACATGCTTCCTTGCCGTGTTTTGGCTGCGCTTCCAGTTTGCCAGCTAGTTCCCCGCCAAGCAAACAGTCCTGCGTGGAGGTCCGAACATGGCCTGGCACAAATAACAAACTTGGCCGATTCTCTGCGAGAACCCAGTTGGCGAGTGGAGCAATGCGCGACCGCCTGCCGCCGGCCGGTATTTTTTCCCGTCTAATCGCGATCGACTCCGAGCGCCTATATTTAATCGAGCGCGTCCTTCGTCTTTGCGTAAGTTCCCTCGTAAAAGCGGAGCTCCATGAGCAGCCGATGCTCCGTCTCTGGTGGCGGAGGGATATTTCGTAAGCGGCCAATCGCCGATTTTTTCATATAGGACGAATTTTTCACCCACAGAATCGGATCGGCCGACCGCCATGGCGAAAGCGCACGCCTGCTCCATGTTATCTCTGGTTTCCATCCTCGTCGCCCCGTGCCTGTCTTCGAAGTCGCTCCGAGCTTGAGTGCACGAGGCAGAATATAAAATTGCAAGCGTACCGAAAGATTCGCGGCTAGCATGTGTGCCGCGCGGCGGGCTACCGAAGGGGAGGTCGATGCCGCAAGAAAATGCTTGTGCACATATTTCAAAGCACAACAGACGGGGCGACACTGCAGACAAGACGAGATTTGCACACAAATGCAACTCATTCATTTATTCATCCCCGGGTCCGTCGGTCCCCCCGTTCTCCCTCTGTCCACGTACACCTGCCCAAGCATGATGTCGCCCTTCCGTGCGTGGTCACGATTCTCAGACAAAACGAGCTCGTCGCGCGAATTCATATCGGAAAGGAAGGAAAGCTGTTTCCCCCTGACGCCCACGTGGATCTCACAGATGACATCCGACCCGGAAAAACACATTTGATCATCTGGCGGAAAGAATAGGCGCAGTGGCACGGTACTCTTTCTTCGGTACCCTCTGGTACCTCAGATGTACCCACGTCGCTCTCCGAGACCCGCAATCGTAGTGATCTGCGCCCTGCGTTGCTAGTGGCTACAGCGAATTCGCCCTTAGGGCTCTGGTGTACATCATCTTTGGTCGAGTCGAGGGACCAAAAGTCAGAAACCGGCAAGTTCCTCGAGGAAACAGGGAGTGGAGACGGCCGTCTCGGAATCGAAGAGATTCCGGGATGGGAAAACGGATCGCCAACAAACTAGAATCGCAGCAGCCAGCGATCGGAAGCTGCTTTCGCTGCAATAGAGAGCTGAATGATTTAGAGCTCCGAATGCTCTTGCCGCCAGTGCCTTGGTCCGCCATGGCGATCGTGTGCCATCGATTGTAACTTCGGTTGTTTAGTAGCATCCAGGAGAAATAGGATTCGAGAGCCACTGAGGCAGAAAGAGAAAAATCGGGCTCGAAACAAAGTGCTCTCACCTTCACTTCCTTCCCAAGGACGGTCGGTTGAGGCGAAGCGGATGAGTTTTATTCAAGGGCTCGATTGCTCCTGAAAAATGTCGTCAATCACTGAGAATCCTGTCTGCGAATGGCCCGGGGGAGAAAAGGAGCGTTTGATTTAGAATCGTGTGCCCATTGTCCACATCTACAAATAATTCTCTCTGGCTCGGGCCGAGAGCTGCGATAGTCATCTTGAAGTGCATCTCCAAACGAAGCAATCGTGTGTCAACATGTCTCTGCTCAGAGCTCGTATTTCCTTGCGAATGACCTCAACTCCATATTTTTTTTCTTCGTCCGAGTGCAGCATGTGCCGCGTCAAGAAGCTTAGAGTGTTTCAAAACGTCTGTCGCACTATGGATGGGTGGAAGGAATAATCCCATTGAAATTGGAGCTCCCCTCCGAGGCTCCTTCGTGCGGACAACGCCGCCATTCCACCAGTTGACCCGGCGCGGACGAACACTTCGGGAACGCAGGCATGCGAGTCGGGGAATCCATGAGATCTGCGCAAAGCTCCCGAAGAGGATCGAGCGAAACCAAAACCATGCTCGAAGGCGGTCGGGGATTTTCCTCGAAGATTGAGAAGGAATAGGAGTCGCTCGCGGCTGTCAGGGGCACGACACTTTCGAGAGACTTTCTCTGTCGGCTGAACTCGGAGAACTAATCAGAGAAATCGGTTTCTTCGATAATTGTTGCGAGGCCGTGAATTCCAGCCTCCAATTTGAGGAGTCTCGCTCTGCGTCCGGCCGCAGCCCCAAAAAGGAGCAGCGCCACAAGCCGTTATATGTAGTAGTACATACGTCCACGGTATTCTCGGTCTTCCTTTCTTCTATCTTCCGTCGCGACTGATATCGCTGAGCAGTCCAGCGAATTTCTGACTGATAACGAAATCCCTGTCTTGAGTTATCCATGAATATTCTAGTGTCTTCGCTGAGAGACGGCGGAATTTCGCTCTTCGGTCCGCATCAGGCGAAGTGGTCGCGCCGGCGGCCGACATCGCGGGCGCAGTTATTTTCAAACACGCCGTAACGCTGATTTATTCATCTTATTTACATCGACCGCTCTTCTCCGGGTGAGCGTGACCCTTGAGCTCCGAAGTGGCTCAGCGGAAGCAACATTGTTTTCGTGCAGAGAATTCCTCCGGACTGCACAGAGGACATCGAGCGAACGACGACCGTGGACCACTATGGATGGCTATTAAGCCGACGCAGCAGAAAAAAAGAGAGGGAGAGAGGAAGAGTCCACAAACTCACCGAGCCACTCTGACGCGGTAATGAATTAACTACAAGACCGCAGAGTGTCGCAATGACCGCCTTCGGATGCCGCAAAAGGAAAAAATTTGAACTCCCCCATCTCCGCAATGGACTCTCTGACCTCGAGCACGAAACGGAAATACCACCAACGAGAATGCCCCAGGAATTTACGGAAAGCGACTCTCGTCGCGGTTTCCGAGCGTTGAGGGGGACCGCTTCTTCTACATATAAGCGGTGATTTTGCCGGATCGCTCTCGAGAAACGATGACTTATAATCTCCCACTCGCACTCGACGGTACGCCTCGCGGGCTTGTAGTTGGGATTGCTCCTCCAGCGGATGAATCTGTTGGTAATTGAAGGGGTGTTACAACTTTTAATTATCCGACGCTCTTCTGCTGCTGCTGACACCGAGGTTGCCCCGTTCGTCGTCTCGGGGTTAGAATCCCGGGCTGAGATGGATCCGTTCGCCGCATTGGGAAATGTCGAGCAGCGAGAGCTTATCCCTTGTTCTTACCTCGCCGTTCAGAGCCGAATTCCCATTTGGGACGCGAGACTAAAGTGTTGAAACATGGGTAAACAGCGGCGGGATACGCCGGCGTTTCCTCGCACGCCAGCATATTGCTCACTTATCGACTCCGATCCTGTGTTTACGTTGCCCTCCCCCTTACCCCTGGCAGTTCAGAAATTGCCCCCCTCTGTATGGGTGCTTCGATCAACGACTTTTTTCCCGCTCCCCTTGACTGCCCAGATGTTTGTTTATGTGATTCTTGTTCATACCTTCTGCTCCCTTGGACAAGGGAGCAGACGGCGACGGAGCTTGAACTATCGAATCGTAGGCTCCCTGAGCCTCCGAATTGGACGTCAGCGGCGCGATTCGGTCTGCATTACGGATGCAAATGAAGCGTTCTTACCTGTGATAAGGCAAGGCTGTTATACAATAAGGCACCCCGAAACCTATTTCCGAGCATTCTACGGCAATCCGTCCCGGGAAGTTCCTGAATGACGGCGTCGAACGAGAAGAGTGTTTACCGCTCCGCGGTGAATCGCGAATCGCGATGCTAGCTACGGATTCAAAGGGGACTCCGCGTGTGGATTCGAATGCGCGCGGATTTGATTCGAAATTCCCTCGGGTTCGCCAAATTCAGGTCCGCCGCCACCGCTGCGGCTCGCAAAGAGAGAACAGGGGGACACAGCGAGCGAGAGAACAGTGAAATCCAGCTCAGAGAACGGGACAGGGAGCTGGATGAACGACCGATTCCTCCACTGAAGCCTCAGGCGAGAAAGCTGACTCAGGTTGGAATTTTATTATGGGAAACATGTCATGGTCGCCGACCGCTTCCTCCCTTCCATTGCTCTTGGTGACATCATTTTCCCTGGTCTTCGAGCCCTTTGCGAATCTTATTGTTTTTGACTTCGGACCGCGCGCACCGCCTCTGTGCAATATCTGTATCAGCTACGTCTTCGACCACCGAGAAGCTGTTCGTGTAAGAACTCTTTCGGAGGCGTCCGGTGCGAAATAAATTTCTCCAGAACGTTCGTTAAATTCTGATGTACGATAGAACGATAGTCATAGAATCTCACGAAGTCGATGAGGACAGCGGGTTCGGCCGAACGTTGTGAGCCGGCGGAATTCGGGCTCGCGTGCACGACTCCTTTTCACTGTCCTCTCGTGCTCCTTGACTCAGATGAGCCCATCCCTTTCGACAGTTCGATGACGACGTCTTCGTCGGCGTTGTCCTTAGTAACTTCTTCTCTATAGAGTTTTCCTTCTCCTCGACTTTATTCGACTTTCGATCTTGAGACAGTGAAAACGACGAGCGCCGCGTTCCGGGACTCCGGAGCCGTGTGCTCTTACTCAGGTTGAGGGCCGTAGGGACATGCCAACGACGATAGTGGGTCGAGAGACTTTCGTGATCCGTATCACGTTGGCATCGAGATAGATATCGAGCCACCTCAGAGGGCCGAGATTATCGATTTTTCTTGTTTGGTAGTCGCCATCATCGACACGCGAATCATTTCTGAGCAACGAAGTAGTGATCGCGGAGATATCCTCTCAGCTTTAATTACGGAAGAAACCTTCAGGGAAGCTCAGTCGGCAGCTGCCCTCCCCATCATACATCCCCATCGAGTACTGCTGCATGATTTCATCCATGAGAATCGCGGATGAACTCGTGTCGACGTTTTTCGAATTTATTGCGTCGTTTTCACAGAGGAAAAAACCCGCCGTAGCTCCCGCTGAAGTCGAGCCGGGACTTCAGCGGGCTATTTGAGAGTCAGGGATGAGCGTTTTCCGAAAACATAATCCGCCAAACTCATCTCTATAGATCCAACACAACGCTCAGAGGTATCTGTTCTTCTCACCAATATATCTCCTCTTCAAACCATTGAAAACCTCCCCAAGGCCTTCACGCAGCCCGTGAGATGAAGGGAAACGGGTCACGGATAACTTGGGCGATAACATCTATGGTAGATCTAATCCCAGCGAGCGGTGGATTAATCAGGTTTTGTGAAGCTCGCTGGTCGGGCGTGGCCGCTCTTTCGAGGATCCTATCAAATCCTACAACGATATGTAGAACCGCTGAACTGGATTTTGCTCGAACAGAAGGCTCATGTACAATGAAACTACGACATGCCGCATCCTTCTGTGAAGAGTGGGTGCCCAGGCGGTAGAGAGGTCTCAGCCCCAGCTCAGGAGCGTGAGGATTCCGGGGAACAGACCTAGGTATTCTAGCCTTCTCTGCGTTCCCGGCTCACTCCTGACTCAGCAAGTCTCCAGCCAGGGATTCATCGTGCGCCTCATGCAGATCGATGTCAACTAATATGGGGTTGATTTGCCATCGTAATAATTAGATCACGAGAGAGTCGGGTGCTCGCCGCGCAATCTAACCAAGGTTTCGGGCATTGCGTCGCTCATCTCTCGTCGACGCGACCAGATTACCGACCATATTCCGATCGGGCATACTGTGCACACCCCGCCCCGGCTCCCATAATCCCACCGATCCATTGGTTCTGTGGTAGTTTGGCATTTCGTCGAGTTTCAGGCCTTCACTCGGTGTTCCGATGGATCGAACTGCATTTTATTCGTATTCTCGCGTGAGGATGGGAATGCGTCGGAGAGGAAAGCGATTCCGGCTGAGACGGTCTCTCCCCGAGCTCTCAGAGGATTCAGCATTTGCGGGGCCTGACACTCGGCCTGGTCTTACTTGAAAATATAGCTCCGGGCATGACGGAGAAGCACTGAAATCAAAGAAAAGAAAATCACGGGTCACTCAGCTCCGTCCTCGATCCGCGGTCAATCTTCTTTCGTGAAGGAACTTGTCAGCTTTCGAACTTCTCCAGCCCTAGAAACGCTCTCGAATCTCGGACATGGGACCGAGAAGACAGTCGGCCAGTCCCGAGTGAAGCGAATGGGGGTTCGTCTCTCCATACGAATGACAGCGAAATAAGGAAGAAAGGAGAATGAGATCCAAAAAAGCAGACCAGCGAAGGAAACAGATTGCTCATTGTGGGAATCGTTCGTCTCCCGGCAGACGCCTCCAGACGGCTCCGCTGGATCCACGAGTGCGCCTTCTCCACTCGGTCTGACTCTCATCCGCTTGCAATTCCTAGAGACGTGCTTGCCGTTCGAAGCGAGCACTGTTTTTTGAGTAATTTGATCGTTGACTTGGTTCTGCTCCGTGGACGACTCGTGCCATTGCAAGTCCGCTCCGGAGCGGAGGCGAGTGCTTGAAACCGTTGAACAGACACGGACCACGAGGTTCCAGACAGGCAGGCAGTCCGCTCTCCCGTTCGTCTACACGGAGGCGGTGGAACAGACCGACGACCGGCGGACGAGTGGAGTTTGCGGTTTGCTGCTCGAGTTCGAGGCAACAGCAGAAGCGTCGGTCCACTCATTCAACTGCCCAATCCTCCGTTCATTCATTCGTTCGTCCCTCGGCGGGCTACGCCACCCTCTGCAGGATGGCTCGCGGAAAATATGAAACGGCTTGCGCGCTCCCCCACTCGGCTCTGCTCGACTCTACTTGATTACCCCCATGCGGCGCATACGTGGAATTATTGTTGTTCCATTCCACTCGCTGTCCTTTCGGCGAGTGAGTGGAGTGGTGCCGTTGTGCGAGCCGCCGGTAAAACGACCGTGGTTAACCCGGCGCCCAAATCTACGTCTCAGCTTCCTTGCTCGGCCGTAATGGTCTCCTGTCTCGGATTTCGTGCGGGAGCTCCGGACGTCAACTCCAGGTGATTGGATCGGGGGAAGATTCGTGATTCGAATGCACGAAGGTATTTTACGTAGACGATGTGATGATATACACCACATGACCGATCATCATTCGAGGGATCCGAATCCCGCTCAAAGTTGAGAACATTGAAAAAACTCGCAAACCAAGCGGCGGCTACGGCAGAAACGTTAGCGGAGCACGCAACAACACGGTGTAGAACAAGCACGTACTGACTTTGTGATGATAGCCGGCGGTGATACAAAACATGCTGCGGTAATGTTGAGGATTCATCGTCGTCGCCGACGTTGTCGCGGCAGCAACGGCAGCTGCTGCACTCGCAAACGTTGCGCTTGAATCATCGGGAAAACGCGGTGAGGAAAAGTGAAACATTGCGTACGCCGACGCGTTGCTGCTTCATCATCCGCGGTGCTCCTTCTGACGTGTCTTATCCTACCGCAGAGTCGTGTGTATAATCTTAGTCCGGTTTTAACTGCGGTTCCCACCGAGAAAGTTGCTGCGGTCTGGAACGTTCGTATAATCAGCGCAAGAGATATTACCAAGTCGCTGGCTAACGCTCGCTTGTCACGAAGGCTTCCCGGCGTTTTGGAGAACTTGCGCGTTAGCTCATGCAAGCGGACAGTCGGAGAGACGTGTTGGCTGCGTGGTCGGTAGGTTGCCCGACTTGCAAACATGGCTAGGAGGCTGCTTCGCGAAGCTTGGTGGGTGGGCGAGCGTCGGAGACGGCGCAGGCGAGGAAGCAGCTGCGTGTCACCCGGCTTATTAGCGGAGGCTATTCAAGACGATTCTTTCAGAAAAAGTTTATCTGAGTAGGCATCTGCGAATTCATTCACCTACCCTGACGGTTCCACCGTCTGCTCGCTTGACTGTTCTGTCCCATGGAGGCCAAACGAAGTTGCGGCAGAGTGAACAAAGCCAACACTGACCGACATCATAGTCCTGGGGCTATGGCCGCTGGCTCCTCTGATAACCCGAAGGACACCTTCGGTCATCGAGTCGCATCTCGGGGCGAAGGAGCTGTGAGTTTCGAGAAGGCACACGGAAAGGATGATACTTATCACGACATCACGGACAATGCAACTGGAATACACCGTCACGAGCCATGGAGATTGTGTTTGAGAAGGAACTTCACCGGCCCGAGGGGAGCTCTCTCCCCTCAAACAGAGAGGGCCAGGGGCTGCTATGAGTCGTTTCCATCTCAGCGAGATGAACTTGCGACGAATGTCGCGGCAACGGCGACGGGGCCCCATGATGGTCGAGGCTCCGATGAGCAACGATATCCGATGCTTCGCAAATTATTCACCAAGGCGATGCAGCTGCTCATTTGTGTTGGCATTCAGAGCTTCTGTTTAGCATCACCGATGTCGTCCGATTCGATTTCAAGGTCGCCTTTTGATCCCTCATCGACTCAGTTTGTCGCGATCGAGTTGCGGTTACTTCGTTTTGGGGTCGCTTCTCACTACGCGGGAAAAATGAGAACAAGCCGGTATGAGACTGCAGACACTCCCACTGAAATACTGATCCGGAGAGGGCTCGCAAGCGGAGCCGAGTAATCGATGAACTCTTCATGGGCCTGTCCACGACAACTCAAAAAACTCTACATCCTCAAGTGAGTCCTTCTGCATTAGACTGCGACTGGCAACGTGTTCTGCCTAATAGCCTCGGGTGTTAATAAGATAATTGGCCTCGTTAGAGAATTTGTGGTCCCGGGGGAGAACACACGGTACATTCGCTAGTCCCATGTTCCTCGCGTCGTATACATGCGTGTAGAAGACACGAATCGCACCTACCGCCAGTCTGCGGAGCGTCAAACCTGAGATGAGGAACTTGAATCGATTGGATTTCTCTCACGCGTATATGTTTTCGGTTCTCGGGAGCGGGAGCGCATGCCATGCTGCTCGTTCGAGGCTTCCGTTTCCACTCGAGCTCGATTGGATCTCCGTGCGAACCGAGACATTACTGTAAACCTACGACGTCATGGCCGAATTAGATGAAGCGCACAAGCTGCATTCAACGTGTCGAGCGTAATCATCGGAGGATGGCCTCCGCAGTCAGATAAGGGAAGCGGACGGATTCGGGACCTCGCACAATTTCATCTCTTCAGGTGTTTGCAGTCGAAATCGAAGCTCCTCCGCAGCAGAAGCCCTCATGAATCCCTTGACGAAATTCTTCACGGGAAACTTCACTCGCGGCTCGAGACAGAGAGCCCGAACGGAGCCCTCACGGAGAACCCACCCCATCACACGGGAAGCGTTATTGCTTCCGAGCACGTTCAGACACAAGACGCAGAACGTCTTGAGCCTGATCATTTCCGGGAATATTTCCGCGAAGGGCGAAGGAGCCTCAATCTTCGGTTAGCCTCGGAGTTATATACTTGCGGGATTCACCGAGAACAGGCTCCTTCATTCGAATTTCAATGTAGACTTCTCTCAACCAGAACATAGGTTTCATGTGGACTACCTTTATCCATTGTGTAAGTCGTATTGCAGTCAGCTTCATAACATTGCGAAAGAGGCAGTTTCGGAGAAGCCTCCGAGGGCAAGAAGGCCCACAGCGACGAGGAGGCCGTCGCCGACTGGTTACGAGGGTCGACTAACTGGGGCGGATTCAGGCGCCGCAGCGCATCGATTGATCGGAATTGACGGCATCATGTCGATGCGGCTCTCCGCCACCGTCAACATCTTTGTTCATTAATCCCTGACAGAATTGGAACCGTGATCGAATCATTGTAGCGATCACCGTTACGAATACCAATCAAGGTCGTTCCGGCCACCGACACCAGGCCACAATGTGAGCGTTTCCATCCTGTCGAAATGTATGAGTTATATCTTACCCGTCTCTCTAACTTCCCATGGGCCATCGTGGGATAACAATACGTTCGGGATGGCTTTTACGTCAAAGCGTCTTCGAAATCGCTCCAGTGACTCCGGGCAACGAAATCTTGCAACACTTTGCGGGCTGAGAACTCCCTTGATGTGCGACGTGGTGAGGTGTTTACAAGTTATAACTTCACAGGAGATTCGGCTGTACAGTTTCCGAAAGGAACCTGAGCGGATGACGGGGTCTTCTGCAATGCTTTCTTCATACTGCCGGGTAGCTCAAAAAACCCGTGTGGATATACGATTTCGAGAGCAATGATGGGATGTCTCTTGTTGGACTCGTCTTTCGTCTATCCCATGGCCCATTCTTACCGATACGAGTGAGGATATAGAGGTCATATATCAGATATAGAGATCATAGGTATATATGATCGTAGTGACTTTGCTCGTGGTAGGAGAGTCTCGAGACATCTAGAAGGTCTAGGCTTCTGGACCTCGTCCTCATATTCGCCCTAATTCGAGATTGACTTGTCAATTTGAAAATAACTCGGGTGGACTGTGTCGCAGAACATGATCGGTCTAGCGCTCCGGTCATCAAAGACGAGCCTCAAGCTTCCGAAGCAAGCCATAACCTACGGATGACTTAGGGCAGCGAGGGGACCGAGAGGAGCAATCAGCGCTAGTAAAAGCGGCTTTATTACCCTAGCTCCGCCGGAAGAATGTCAAAAATGATATCACAAATCAGATAGAGTTGAATAGACGAATACCGCTAGGGCGGCGTGAGTCGGACGTTTTCTGACGATCCTCCTCATACTTGAATCTCTGTATTCAAGATCGAAGTAGAAAATTTCATGACTGGTTCTAATATCGCAGACTTGACCCGAAAACAGAAACTTCGAAAACTCAACCCGAGAACGTTCACCTTATCGAGGACGGAGAATAAAAGGCTCCGAAATTTTTCGTAGGATAGAGCCAATTAGAGTTGATTGTTCTGAATCTATTCGTGATGTTCTTCGTCATTTAGCGACAAGACGGCCTCATTGTCCGTGTACACGGACCCAATTCACCTTTGTGAACGCAACTCGAGCAGAGGCTTGCTCTCTGAGGTGAAGTATATTTTTAACTGGGTGAGTACACGCGAATTAACTCTGTGAATCAATCATCGGAGGCGATATTCCTGTGATATCGTCAAAATGCAGGCAGGAGGACCGGTCAATTTGAAATAAGGGATCTCTCTCCAATCCTGCTCCAAATAAGAGATCGTGGTTAGAGGTGCGATATATCCGCGTGATCTCCACTCGGCATCATTCTTATTGCTGATTCCTAACGATTCATCGGTATCTTACCTTATGGGGGTTGGAGACATCACACGGATCATTGGTCTCAAATCTTGATAATCTCCCACTCAACTCGATAGTGCTGACGCTTACGCGTCGAATACTCGATGCGAAACTCGCCGCTCAAATGAGTGCGACACGTAAACATGATCGCGCTTGCCTAGCAAGACAATGAAATGAGTCTATCGACCTCGTCTTCGAGCGAGTTGTCGCGGATGTCACTGAGGACAGAGTCGCAGTGCATCCGACGAATCGAGTGTGATGATTTGATGATTGAACATTGTTGCGAATTGAGCTGCTGACTGATTATTCTGACAGCGAGGGTTAATAGAATAATGGGAAGTTCTTAGACTGTTGAGGGAAAACTGTTTTCCGACTCGAGAGGGATCGAGTGAGTCCGATGACAGAATCTAGAGGAAATCGGGTCTTCGGGTCATTTCGAATGTGAACTCTTGTGCCCGCTTGCAATAGAGTGGTGATCATCGTACACTGAGCACTCCTCAACCCATAATCGAAGCGGGCGTTGCGGGCACGGACGTCAGGTAGACCGGAGGAAGAGATTGAAGGAGCCGGCTGGTTCACTGCAACGAAAGAATCGCTGATAGAGGTTGCCGGAGGACAGAGGCCGTATAAGGAGCAGATGTCACCTCATTTTTCTTTCAAAGACATGCTCCTTGCAGCACCTGTTCTTCCTACATTGTATTATCGAATACGCGCCTAGCGAATACGACGCCGTACGATCAATCATGTCGATAGTGAAGCTGCACAGACTGGAGCTACGAGGCTCTCGAGGGATGCTTTGTGTTGCCTTCTTCGATAAGGTCCGCGACAAAACTTCAAAATCCGTTTCTCCCAGATCCAAAGCACTGTTTCGTGGGATCAATCGATTCAGGTCTGGGATCGAGCTGGGAAAACTCGGTCCCCTCTGCCAGATGACTCAGACCCTTGCCTCCCCTGTCTGCGCGTCTTTCGACGGAAAACGTCGCGGAGCCCCCGAGTAGGAGCTCTGCGTCGCTTCGGTTGAACGTGATTCCAGAGGGAAAGGGACCGGGCGGCTCGAGTTCCTTCTATCGCGACCGCTTCGGAGACTCGGAGCCACCCCACCCACTTAGCGGAGACTTAGGACCCTTTCCCTAATGAAAAAAAATGCCCTTCATGATTCGACCCTCAGCCAGTGATATCTCCGAGCCTGCTGGTGCCGCTAGCGGCTGACGAAGGAGCTCGACGAGCGATACCGAGAGCGTTAACTCCCGACGACCCGAGACCGCAAGCTTCCTGACGGACCGTTCGCCTGGCCGGCCGGTCGCTGGCTTGCGACCCTTATCGCCACGATGATCGCCGTCTCCGGCGAGTCCCCCGAGTTTCTGATTCTCAAACGAATCGCCAACAGCTGACGTTGATAGCAATGGGGTCTCATGTATTTTTTCTGTATGTTGTTTTGGGCGCGAAGAGAACGACGACGGCCATGCCGACGTCCGCAGACGATGTTCGTCGGGATTTTTCTCTCACTCTCAGCTCGTCAGCCCGTGTTTTGTTCCAGCGTTGAATTCGACGATAAATCGTGCGCTTCGAAACGATCCCGCAAAGCGACGAAAATAGCGTCGGTCGCAGCAAAGCTCGGAGTCATACATAAACATTGTCGCAGTGTTTTGTTCGGTCGGTCGGTTGGCGTCCATTCGTTCGCCCGGCCAAAGCAGCCCAGTCGAGTCTGAATCGGAAGTGGTCGCCGCGGGCTACACTGTCCAAAATGGCGGAGGGAACGAGATGAACGTACCCCGATCCGACTACACTAACAAGGATGAGAGGCACGGCAGCAACAGATTTTCCCACTGATACCTTCCCTCAGCTTTTCCGCGGGATCGACCGGAGCAGTTTTCATTCGCTAAGTTCCGGCCGTGAGAACTCTTCTCCGTTTTTGGGGACGAGCTGGCTCGGCGAATGTATTTTAGGTCATAATGAGCATGAGCGGCGAGTGATGATAGCTATCGATGTGACACACATCTACTCCGTCTGATGGAGATCTCAGTTCCGGAAAGAGGGCTGCGAGCTCGATGAATGTGTTGTCAAAGGAATTCTTGCGCAAGGTCTCTCGGGCGAAGGAAGACGCACGGGAAAAGGAAACTCGTATTCATGTAATCCAGGAGCCCTATTTTCCTCCTGGAGCTTTCATTCTGCCTCGTGCAAGTGGAAATGGTCGAAGCAGATGAGAGCTCAGTGTTTCCCCATCGGCTCTGAGTCACGATTCGAAAACTCCGACGAGGTTCGCGCCACCTTTGTTCAGCAATTCAGCGAAAGCTTCCACAGCAGGCAGTTGGTGGCGTTTGACTTCCATATACGGAGGTTAATTGTTCTCTTCAGGAGAATCTTGCTCTGGCTGCCGGGCGGGCTCGCTCCTTCGTCCACTCGTCCTCTCCGTCCCGTCGTGATTACCGCACCTCCGGTGCCGGAACCGCTCCCCTGCTTCCATTGCCGTTTCAGCGCTGGCTCGCGCGCGTACGCTTTGTCTCGCCTTCTCCATCACTGATTTTCTCGCCCTTGGCGCAAAAGTACTCCACTGAGAATTCATCTGACCGAGCATAAGAACGGAGCGAGCAGAGGGGATGTTCGAGGACGGAGGGGTCGAGAATTAGGGCAGAAAACCAACTTCGACGGCTTCGTATTCTGGAAGTGGGGCTCGCCACCAGTGGTTCGCTTCTACTCCGAGCGTGGAACCTAGCCGCGAGCTCGCTACCCCGCCGCCTCGAGCGAGAATCCCGACGTCTCTCCGGGCGAGACCGCTAAAACTATTTCGCAAGATCCTTTTAGTTCAAGAGCTATTCAATGTTTCACTCGGTCTCACTCCGAAATCCTTTTGCAAACTCCGGTTTTTGCTATCTCGGCTCCTGATTACGCAAGCGCCGCGATGCTTTGCGCTCGCTTTCCCATGGAGGATTCGCCGCACTTTCTCCCGCCTTCATTTCGTGTAGCTTATCCCGGTACACCGGATTACTTTTCTCGAATTCCGTACATTCATATGCTGCGGAGAACAGCTTGATCCACTCGGTTCCAGCCAGGGTTTCCTCTCGCGAGATGCTCGAAGTTTTTCGACTCTCGGGAGCGTGTTCGGAGCCTTACGACCTCCCTCTACCGTTCCCCTTCCAATGTATTGGTTCATGGCGAGCGAATAGTATTCCGTGATGAAACGAACTTTCCTAATGGTGCTCTGCGATGCCTGGAATTCTGAAGCGGCGGACTTCGGAAAGCAACGCTGGACACAGGCGATCGGACGATTGAACGGGCGAACGGACCGACCGACTGGCCAGCCGGCTGGGCCAGCATAGCAAATCCAAATTGTGTTTGAAGACAACTTTTTGGGGAAGTGATTTTAAATAATTGATGAGATGTCTTCGCTCCCAGGTGCATTGAACGGGTCGACGGGGCGGCGGGCATACGGACAGTAGGTTGTATTTTTTTTCTCGGAACCAGAGAAACGGGAGCAAAAAAGAACGAACGAAAGAAACGGCAGAACGGGAAACGGATCGCTCGGAACGCGCTGAACTCGTTTATATCGAAAACCCATCGGCTTTCGTTCGTTCGTTCCTTCGTTCGCCCTACCGTCTGTCTGTCTGTCGTTTCTAGCCCTCGTTCGTGTCTCGAGAACTCACCCTCTCACCCTCGAGACGCGGAGCTCTTCTTCTCCCCTCGGAGTGAGAACGTAGTTTTCTTCCGTTCCTACCAACGAGCAATTGTAAACAGTTTACTCCGCGTTGTGAGTTTACTTCTATTGTTCTTTAGTTCCCTTCTCAGCAGCTGCAGCCGGCCGCCGGATGTATCAGCAAGACACAGAGTATCACATATGTTTCCATTCGTATGCGCTCCTGCATCCCGAACAAACCCCTCTTTTCTAGGGATAAGGAACATTGGCTTCAGGAATGCGCATAAATTCTGCATCATTCGAGTCTCGGCACGCCTGATGATCGTGCCAGATTGTCGTCAGAGATCGCTCGTTCTTCCCGGTCAGAAATTTAATTTTCTCCACTGTTTGAAATTCTATCGAGAGGCAGCGCGCGTCCCGTCTCGAATGATAAACTTCGTATGATACACCTTGTCTACCGAAATGTTCCAGTGAATAGCACAGTGCCCTTCAGTGGAGTTCGACCCTTGGATACTCATTTAGCGATTTCTATATCGATTGCCACCTGAAGCGAGTGCTTGAGTGCGACACGGAGTGTACGCGAGGCTTGTGGAAAATGCCTTCGGATAGGATCCGAGTGAAGGCTTCGGACCATTGCTCGATCATTATTGAGCGGAGGTTCATTTTCCCGACACGAGACCGTCCACAGAAACTGGAACTCGGCAGCTGGGTTGGCTGCTCGCCGATCCTTGTTTACTACGTTCGAAGAGTTTCGCTCCTTAACGTGACGAGTATCCGGCTCCAGGTCAACATTCAGGAACTCGTTCATGTGACGACGAAAGAGAAAGTTTAAGACGAGACGACGATATCGTCTCCGCCACTCCCGCGCGAAGAAGTTTTTGAGGGTTTTCTGAAAGTTTCCCCAGCTAATTCAGTTCAGGCAGACATCGAGGAATAAGAGCCATCGAAGAGGAAAATTTCCCAAGTTTTCGTCAATATTCCCTTTGAGAGCTTTCGACCCGGCGGCGCAACGTCACTTCCTACAGCCCTCGTTCGGGTTATCGGCTTGTTTGCCGTTGAGGAATCTTAACTCCCTCTCTGGGTGTTCGGAGCGATACCGGATGAAGGAATGAAACGCAGCGTGTTCCTCACTCCTCCGTATATGCGAAGTTTCGGATTGCAATAATTAGATCACTAGCTCGCAGAAATACTGATGGGATTCCAGTCGGAGTCGGATTCGCGAATTTCTCGAGCAATTTTCCGACGGAGATGTGTTCACCGACGGGCGAGGGGCATTAAAGGGAGAGGGAGAGAAAGCCTCTCTGACCGGGGTTGTCGAGATATTTCGACGGAGTGGGGGTTCGAGGGAGGGCTGGAGTAGCATTACCACCATCGACGGCGAGAAGTGGAAGAGAGGCTCTTCTAGCCGTAGGGAATGACAATCTACTAGAGCAAGAACGATAGCGATTAGGGCGTCCATATCCATCTCAGTCTTCATCTTCATCCATAGACCATAATTGAGCGGCGGCACCACCAGCCGCTGCGTGGGAAATTTGATCAAGAAAAATTACTCACTCCCATCGGCTGCGGGCGAGCTTTAGGCAAACAGTGGAGCTCGCCGACTACGTGGCCCCTCCGGTTTTCCCGCTTGTCTCTCCTTTTCTCCAAGGGAGCACAGAAATGATGTCTTGGCCCCTAGGCGGCGAACGACCAGCGGAAGAGGCAGAACTGCCGCCTGGACCGGTACTCGATAACCTGGGTCAACCAGCCGGCTAGCCTACGAGGTTAGTCGCTCAGTCGATTCGTTTGGTGGGTGACGTGGCTCTTGCCGCTCCGGGCCGGAGAGGAACCAGGAAAGAGAATCGAATATAAGACCGAATCTCCTTAAGTGGAAGGAATCAGAGTTTGTCGAGCAGGCACAAGTGACTTCTCCACAGATCCTGGCCGTCGAAGAAACGCATCGTCTGCGAGCCATCGCGCCGCCGTGGGCAAGCAGGAGAAGGAGAAAATCAAGCAAACATCTAATTAATCGCTAGTCGATATGCTAAGAGTTGTCAGTGGAGCATGCTTATGCATATGATTCTATCAGCAGTCCTCTGGCGCTGATCCCCCCTATCCCCCCCTAAATTGGAAGCGCAATGTCTGCCTGTCAGTGTCGCCTGTCAGCAATCGATACGGAACTCTTCCGTCCTTTGCCTATAAGAATTTTCCAGCACTCCTGCGGCCGTCGGTCAAAATAACTCGGAAAACTCCAAGTTTTTCCCCCAGTATGCGTTATGGCTCTCACATGACGTCATCGCATATCTATGAGATGGCAGACTAGCGCTGCACGTAATGCGTGTAATTTGAGATTGTCATCGATTGAGATCGAGCTCTTTCGATGGTTTCTGGCCTCCGTCCTTGATTTCAGGCGTTTTTCTAGACTATTTCCTGTCCCGATTCTCGCATCACTTTTTCGTCTTCCGAAACCGGAGACGCTCAAGAATCACAATGCATTGGACGAATTTGGATTCAAGTGCGCGTTCGTCTGTGAACTGTCGTATCTCCCTGCGCATTCGTTGTGTTCCCTCGTGTTTTCCAGGGCGCGAAGCGCCCTCACGGCTGGTGGGTGATAAAGCCGGACGATGCGGCTTCCGCAGGTGGTTGTTCTGAAAGCGCGAGCATCCGATCCTTCTCTTCGACCGATTCTCTCCTGCTGAGGAATCATTGGGTCACCGTCCTCAATAATTTCATCGTGAGACATTTTCTCCCCTTGCTCTTCTATCAATGATTCGAGTATATGGGCAATAACATTGTTTGGCTGTCCTCCACGCTGACGCGTTCGCGATTGTTTCCCGGAATCGTCGGCGACCCACCTTCGGCATGCCTCATCCTGTACGAATCCGTTGCACAGGATGGGCATCGTCGTTGTCCATTATTCCTGTTGTGAACAAGCTCCAATGGGTCGTATCATTTGCGCCGAGGACAGGAGAGTCGCGAGCGAGGGGCGAATCAAATCGAAGTACTCACAGCGATTGACTCGCGATCGTCTGCCTAATCGAAGTAGCTCCATGATCTAGACGAGAGTCAGCTATAACAAAGCTCCGCTCCTCAATGGGCTCTGATCCAGAGCTTTGTTGTACGTTCACCGGGTGCGTCGTCCAGTGAGGCCCACCAACTAAGGTTCTCTCCCTGATCCTGCCCTCCGGGTCGTTGCTGTTTGAGAGCATCTAACCGCAGAGGGCTCGTTGCTGCTACCGGCATTCGTGAGAGTTGCGCGAGAGCACTCAGACAGCCAGCAGGCGGAGTTCTGTTGCGTGCGGGAATCGCGGCCGTAGCCAAGGCTGGCCCTGGGCAAGGTGACACGTAGCAAGCGGCCAATAAGTGCTAAGGAGAGCGCGTTCAGCCAAGTCCAATAAGCAACTTTTGCAAGCGGATTTCTGTCGAATTCTTTCTCCCCTTCTCCCTGGCAGGCAGCTCGCTTGCTTGCTCGACTTGCTTCGCATTTCCATCAATGCGTTCACGACGACGCGACACGTAGCCTCTATGGCAGCGATGCCGTCTCATGTTGAAACTCCTCGCGAGCCGCGTATGTTACCGTTCACTCCTCTTTATGGAACATCTGCTCCGAGCTCCTGCATGTGTGGAGAATATGAAGAGGCGTATGCAGTCAGGTTTCTCGGAATTAATCAAAGAGGGGAGCGCAAACACGCTCGCCTCCCTCAGACGAGACTTTGATTCGTCTCCGACTTCGTCGCGACGGCGGGACTATTCGAAGATTCCATCGTCCTCCGAATATAGGCGCAAGATGACTCTTCCATTCAATTTCAATTCTCTAGAGGACTCAGCCCATCGACTTCTCCCGTCTCAGCTCGTTCCCTCTTTGAATGTAGGACACCATGAGGGATTACGGAGCTTCACAAAGACACTCGCGTGTATGCATGCATACATCCATGATTGTACACGGACAGACATAGTTGCGTCTCCGGGCGATCCTCGGTCGGATGTGCGACGACCAACCGCCAGAAAACGGTCCTGGATAGCGTGGGAGACGCCGCAGGCTTCAACGTGACGCCGGAGAGCGGTGAGAAATGACGAGGCGATGGAAATCGTTTGTCTTCAAGAAAAATGATCTGACCCCTGTTCTGCTGCTGCTACTGCTGCCGCCGCGGCCGCCACCTCCGCCGTTACACTCAAACTTTCCATCCAGACCCAAAGAAATCTAGAACGTCCCTTGCCCTTTTTCACAGACCGAAGCAGACCTTGCTTGACGGGGCCAAACTCGAAAACACCTTGCAGCGAGCACTCTCGAATATGGAGTACCCGGCCGAGAACTCCGTAAAATAGAGCTTTGCAGTGAATATGTTGGTGGCGAGACGCGTTGTTGTGTTAGTAGACTGTATCGTCATCCGAGTCCCAACAGAGCCAAAACGAAGAAAAAGAAGGCAACGGTACGAGTAAGTGGCTCCACGTTGATAAATCATGTCTAAGAGCACGTCCGGTGCTCTTTGAAATAGCGCCCGACTTTCTCTCTCGGAGAGAAGCCACTCCACAAGCCACCGACTCAGTTTGGAGTTGCCGCGGGGATCGCCCTTGGAGCAACAAGCAACTATTCTAATCTCTGATTCCCGAACGTCTATCATTCTCACTCGCGCCGAGCGTAAAGTTTCCCACGTGGATTTTCATCGAATGAGCCTTCCCCACATAATCGATATTTCCTCTCGGTTCCAGGTGAGCGATTCTTTTGTCGTCGGAGATGTTGATGCGTCAAACTTCACGAATCGTCCGGTCTAGAGCTCACTGAGGCAGCGTCCGTGCGTCCGATCCGCGACGCTCGTTCCGCTCGGGGGGGAGACAAGGTCCAGGTCCCACACAGTACTAATATCAGTTATCGAGCTGTCGCTGGATCGAATGGAATCAGGAAGAAGAAGCATCGCCAGCACTAATCTATTCGGCCGACTCGACGACGTAATGTTCGAGAGAGGTCAGGGGCCACCCGATACGTTTGGGTAAATAAGGTGATCTGGAGCGGGAGACCGGGCACGTACAATTGATATCATCATACTTCTTCGACGAGCTTCTCAACGACCTCTAGGCCAGAATGCTTCCGGCGTTGTGTGATCAGCATTTAATGAGAACATCATCATTAAACATGGCCCATTATGGACGCCCATTGCTTTCTTTATGAGTTGAGTCGGCAACTTTTAAACGGTCTTAAAGCTAGCTGGATCGACGGCTCCTCTCACTGACTGACTGGATGACGGCAGGACTGACTGTGTTCGTAAGTAGTCTCAACTCCTAAATCGTGCACAGCCGGGGAAGGGCGCCTTCCGGTGCGGAGGGATTTCGCTAGCGAAGCTGACGCTCTAGTGATCTGTTTATTCGTTGTGGAGCCTCCAAATGAGCGCAAGATCCCGAGCGAAGCTCAGAGTGGTCTCGTTCCGTGGAAGAATAGGTACCGTAAACTCTGACGAGCTAGAGCTTCCCAGTGAGAGCCCCGCGCCAGATGACCTAAATACATATTAGTGGATGTTGAGATTGCTCTCAACTCAAGAACGGATATCTCGTCTTCATTCCACGTCATCTCCCTATCGTTCGAGAGCAGGCGCGGGGCCAGCTCTATATGGGGCTATCAATTACCATAGGTCTTTGAAGACTCCCCTCAGAGCGGCGGACATTAGCGACCAGCAGTGTTCTGTCACGTCATTTTTGTACACGCCATTCAGACGGCCCGTCCGAAGTTTGGCGAGTCGACCAACCGTGCGGCAGTCGGAGCAAGGACAGATGGATTCGGTGGTCTCCACGCTCGAAGAAATGGTAGGGGAGATGAGAGTTGAGATCTCCCGTCTGACAGAATCAAGCTGAGTTGTTAAGCCAACAGAATCAAGTCGCAGTCTGGTATGGAGAAAGATCTGGGAGCTTTCCTGCCTCGTCAATCCTCTACTATTCCTGAAGGGGTGAAATCATTCTGCGCGAAATCCTCGCTCGGTTTCGCTGCTCCCGGATGAACGCGCGGCTACTGGGAAGGGGAAATCTTCAAGATTCCTCGTCTCTCCTCGATTCCGAGGATGATGAGGGCGGGGAGATCGATGAGGGCTCCCAAAAAGCGCATCCAAGACGCCCAAACCAAGAACTCCTCAAATTCCTGGGTACCCTTCTGCGCGCGGAAGAGATGCTTGCGATTCAAAGCGTGCGCTTGCGTGGTGTCCCTGCGTGATTCGGTTCTCGAATCTCCCCGCATGCAATCAGAGTTCCTGGAAATCTTCATTGCTCGGAGATCGAAGCCCACCCAGATGCCTAACTCTCGAGGGAAAGATCGGAGGAAAGCTGGAGAAAAGGAGATTCCATCAGCTTCTTGAACCCTGACACTGTTCTGCATCAGCTTGATCGCGTCGCCTCGGGATGACGAAAAGTGAGACAGGTTGCTTTCAAGCTGTGAATTCTTGAAATTCCAGAAGACCGAAACCAAAGGCTGATCAGATGGTCACTTCATTCCTCCCCTCCCTGGGAGGTTACCTCGATGCTGCTAACGCGCTAACGATGCGATACTTACCGTGAGGGAGGGTGTGGAGACCCCGAAATGCTGCATTCGTCTTGAACCAGATGTTCGCGAGCTTTGTCATGGAAGCCGGACTTCATTCTCTTCTGTGGCGATTCCCCGCGCCCTAAGGGTTCCTCATTACATGCCGGAGCTGCAAACCTTACTTTTCCCGCTCTCCCCAGAGATTCTTCGGCGGCTTTTGTCTGACGAAGTCCAGCGTCGACTAGTTTCCTTCGCGTAGACTCCACGCGTCGTTCTCCGGACTGCCGGGAATGCGTCGGTTTCGCGGCGATTTCAATGCTGCCTGGTATTTTAGTGGCTATGCACGTTTGCAACGACGCCGCTCGCGCGGGAGGCGGTGTGGGTTCGATCCCTGCTGCCGGAAAAAATATGCAGGTACTCGGCCTTGATCCTCCTGGGTACATTTGCTCTATGGATCCGTCCTCGGAAGCAATGTGAATAACAGTACCCGGGACGTTAAACCTTGGCTGTGTGGATCAGCCCGAAAAAGTTTTTTGGTATTTTAGTGGAATTGGTTCGATCTGATACGAACGTACTTGACGTCTCTACTTCAGCTTCTCTCTACTGGAGCGCGCGAGATGAATTCTCACATGGGCGAGGGGTGAGATGAGCACTAGAGGCTGACGAGTAGCCCACAATAGCATTCGAACTTTTCGGAAGGGAAGGAACAGGGGAAGAACATGCCACTCCATACGTAGATGAGCGGCGTTCCGAGATTGCAAGAAGGAAGCTTTCGCTATCTCGTTCGTTCGCTAAGTCTCAGGTTCATCGAGCGGAACTCTCTGCCGGAAGACTGTGACGCTGTGTTGTTCCTGCGACACACCGTAATGACAGTTTTAGACAAGACTGGGACAATGCAGGAGGGAGCCACGAGAACCTCAATGAGTCTTCGAGAAAGGGGTCGTTTCAGCATTTTCATGACCTCCTGTGAAACGGTAGACCCGAATATTTGTGTATCCGCCGCGCACTTCGATCTCATCGGGGATCTGCTTGATCATTCCCGGCTTCTTCTGAAGGAATAAGGGTCTAAGATCGTATCCGACACGACGGGCTTGAGTCACCGACCCACCCTCTGGCGTCTCCCCAGCATCATCCGTAATCCGCAAACGAGCCGATAAACCGTCCGACAAGGTGACCTTTAACATTCTGAGAGCTTAGGCTGGAAGCCGTTCTTTTCCCCACGTTGTTGTGTTCGTCGTGTCTGACAAAATGATGGTCTCGACCAATGGGCCCACGCAAAAAGCGTCTATCAAGCGTCTCGAGCCCGCGACAAGGCTCGCTCTAACGTCAGACGGAATCGGAGTTCGACTTATCGTTGTTCAGCGGACGCGGGACACCTCGCAAGGTCAACAAGACGTTCCTTTATTCTTACTCTCGATCTGTCCTACTCCCTGGCTTCCTCAACCCTGACGTTTGTCTTTCCGGAGCAAGCTGTACAGGCTGCCAAAACGTGACATTGCATTCCGACATGAAGAGACGGCGGCAGCCATTTCTCGCGGATCCGCTTGTTTGAGTTTTTTTTTGAACGATGTCCGCCGAACGAACGACATTCTGCTTCTGTGACATCTGCGACGTTTGCCGTCTCAGGGAACAAGACAGAGTTCGCGAGGATGGAACGCCCATGGGGAGGAGATGCGGAACAACACTTCACTGGATTGAATATAACCTACCAGACCAGCTGATCTTACCGATGCCATTCCTCTGCGAGATCAGAGCTCGATTTGTGGGGGAGGGTTTTCACAGAGTCTCGGAAAAATTTCGGAGACCAGATCGAGAGCTCCTATCCTGAGCCTGATTTGTTCCGGGAAGAATCATGCTGCCATCGGAGCGGAACCGACGCCGGTTCTCGAAGGACGAAAATATTGCAAAGTGACAGGAACAAACTGGCGAGGCGCTCCGTTACGTGGGGCGGACCGAAGCTTTTCTCATCTTCGACCACGGAAATGTGTCGACCCGCAAGAGATTCCGATACGATATAATCGGGACCAGCGAAGTCGCGGCGCGATCGGGTGGGTACGACGGAAGGAAGACGTCGATATCAAATTTCTACCGAAAACAGATACATTCAGATGAGAGCGAGCGGCGACCGCGAGCAGCGATTCCATGATCAAAGCGGAACGAGACGGAACACACTTGTATTTCGAGCAGATTCGCTTGCCGACAGCCTTCCGGGTTGAAACCTGAACATTTGAGATGAATTATTCTCTACAGATGTTGTTCGTGTAGCGACAAAAGTAGGATCGCGATCAAGGTTGCGAGGCACGCTCCGATCTAACGTCGTGGCTTGAAGTTATCAGAGAACGATTGGAGAGACTTTGCGACCCGTGGTCCCCGAGGACGAGGGGACGGATCGCCTGAGGGCATATGAAACGAAAACAACGGCTCGAATCGTTTCTCCCTGCGCACGGTTGCGCCGGCCGGCTATCGAGGCCGTGGCCGGCCGTCAGTGAAGCTCGACAATAGCTGCTAATATATCCAATTCATCGAACGACATATCCGCGTTGCTCCGTGCTCCCGATTCAATCTATACATGCTGCAGCTTCTTCGTCTTCTTCATCTTCTCCTCGACGGGTCTCCGCGAAGTTCCTCTCCAAGCCTGTGGTCGGGCGGACGGATGGATGGACGAGTGACTGGACGGTTCCGCAGAAAAGATAAATGCGTGCTCACATGCACCCGAAGAGGGGGGAAGAAGCGCCATTCCCCGATCCAATGAACTCCCGTGATGAGGGAGAAGCAATGGCACCAGCTCAGTGGGGACTCCAGCCCGCATTGAAAGTGCTCCGTCGAGCCCTTGAACACCGGCTCCCATTTGACTGACAAGGCCGCCGCGGAAATTCTTTCCCATCCCTGGTCTCCAAGCGGCCCTTCCCATGTACCCCATCGTTTGCTTTTATCTCGTCGCCAAGGCATCTACGTCCTTTGTCTTCTCGCTGCTCCCACTGTCGGGAGCGTGGTCGAATTCGAGACCGGACATTCCGTGTTCTAAATTTTTCCGCAAAAACTCCGCGACATGACCGAATTAATGAGGGGATTATTCATATGGAGAGATTGTACATACAACAGGTCGTTACATCGACCCCTGGGAGACGGAGCCGGGAAAACTGCCTTGAATGCTCAATTTATGGCTTGAAGCTTCACGCTGTGCCTCCCAAGGAGGGTGAAGTGCTCGATGCTCATGCGACCTTCAGAGAGGTTTTCCTTCAATGATCTCAGAGACGACGCTCTAATGCTCCGGGGGGAGGTGGAAGGGCTCCCGGTCTGTGGGAAGAGAAACACGGCAAATTGTCGTTTCGAGTCCTCGGCTTGTTTAAGCAAAACACGCGAATATTCACGCTCTGAATGCGAGAGTCCCTCGTCTGCTCGAGTAGAGCGCCTGCATTGTTTGATGACGAATTCTCTGATGTCACGCGATGAATGGACTGCCGGAAAATGAACAATTCATCGCGTAAACCTCTCAGATGGAATAGGACAAATATTGGTACGGACGGAATAAAGCACGCACTTATTTTCCTCCGCAACGTTGGCGGGATGACATCTCGCAGCTCTGTTCGCCATTACGAAGGCTTACGGTGTTTCTTTCGATTTATATTCCTCTCTTTATGGACCGTCCATCGACCGTGATCGGCCTATAGTCTCACGTTGCGTACAATTGGGGAGACGCATGGCCCGACGGAGTAGATTCGGGGATAGCAGCACTGCAGGCTTTGCACTTGTTGAGTTCTCTATGAAGATCCCGGAGAGATCCCGGAGGGTACAGAATTTGAACGGCCACACCTACACAGCAATCGAGTCGAGTCCGACGTGGAACGCTAATGGTCATTGCAATTTTTATTGAAGCGGGAACAGAGTTTGTCTCGAGTCGCTCCGCGTTTCACGCCCTGGAACTTCAGAGCGGAGTTTCCCAATGCAGGGGATTCAACAGATAATTTTGAGAGAGCAGCGCTCCGAAAGATGGCCGGCTTGAAGTCGTCCATCACCTCGGCCTCGTTCGCGTTTCTGACTCTTGGACTCGCCGCCGGCTCGAGTAGTTGTGGGCTTGAAGAGAAGATCTGCACACAGAAGAGGGGATACGATGCCATGCCTCCGTCGAGGAGAAAGCACGCGGCCAGGCAAGCGTGGAGTCTTTTGTGAGAAGATGAATCTTTTGAAGCCTGCTCCTTTCTCACATTGTGCCCGCCGCTCGGCGTTTTTGTTCACAGAAAACGTTCGCACCTTTGTGCCACGATTCTCAGAGAGGCGGCCAACTTGCAGGACGATTCACTTCCTCGACTGGTCGTGTGTAGACTCTCCCGATTCGAGGCTCCGGGAGCTTCCGATGGGATCGTGCGCAGATTAAAGCAAAATTGGAATTCGTTCGAAGAGATTCCGGACTCGAGCCCTCCCCAGATGCGAAACGGTATCTCGGCCGGATCAGGAGGAATGCCGCTCGCGTGCGGAACGATTCTGACTCCGGTCTGAATTAATTTCCGGATGGAAATTCCCACGAACAAGACGGGGCGGGAGGGGGGCTTCTCGTCGTTCCGAAGCCGTACAAAGCCCGTTCGCATCCTCTTTTCAGCAGCTGACACAGATGACGCGAGAATTTCCGTCACCCGGTATTTATTTTTGTCCGAACACAGAAAGCAGAAGAGAGCGCGGATTGAGTGGGAGGAAAAATGGGAGCGGAGCGAGACGAGAATGAAATGGCGAGCACTTCAAGAACTGACAGATGGAAAACGTTCTCCCGGAAGCATCTGGGTTCCGAGTCGACAAAGGCAAAGTAGAGGAGCCCACCGAACCTGAGACGCAATTCAGGATTCTTGGAGCAGCAGAGGCGACGACTGGGAGCTCTCGTAGCGAATCTTTCCGGAAAACACCGCTTCGAGAACAATAATAATGAGTGAGTGGGTGGGTGGAGATTCGCTCGAATTCAGGCTCGCACATCCCGCTCGAGCTCCTGCCGCCCCTTATCGAGTTTCTATGGAGCTCATTGCGGCAACGATGGCGGCAACAGTTGAAGATTCCAAACATTCAAGAGCGGACGGAGAGAGAGAGAGAACTTCTCTTCTTCTTTTGTGTCGCGAGCTGCCACCTCCGAGCTGCCTAATTCCCTCAGCACGCGCTTGCCCCGTTGTCTCCGCCCCCCGGTTGAACACAAGCGGAGTCTTTTGTACACATTGTTCATGAATGCGGGTAAGTTGAAGTCACAACTTGTGAAATTCCCCGACGGTGCAATAAACTTGCTGGAGGGAGTGAAAAGGGGAGCATCAGTAGCACGGTCGGGCTAGGGGAATAGAAACGCAAAGAGAAGAGACTCTCCCTCGGCGATGCAGGCAGCGCAGTGTGGGCGAGCAGCCGGTGGGAAACTGAGATAGCCAATAGATGCGACCTCGGGTCTGAGCGCATTCGCGATCCACCAGTAGGACCTCGGCCATCGAGAATCCGACCAGATCCCAGCCCTGAGGCCGTGAGTTTACTCTGCTTCGAATTCACCAACTCTCCGAGATCCGCATCGGGTTCGAGCCGCGAGGAATAGAGTGGCCGTCACGAAGTCTTCTTAATGCAGCCTTCAATTCTCGTTCCGGTGTCACCACCGTTTGTGTTTGAGCATGAGCTTTGCGCTCTCCTGAGGAGTTGTTCCCGCTTCAAATTTTCTCTTCATGGATCCCTGTGGGCCACACAGAAGCGCTCGCTGAGGTGGCTGGTCCACACTCGGTCCCTCGTTCTCGAGAAAGGAAAAACTCACCGAAAGGTCCATTTTTCACGCCTGACACACAGACAAGTCGACGCACGCGAGCACGAGCGCGCATTCATCCTCGCACCCGGCAATCATGATTTCAAGCAAACTATTCACCCTAGGGGAGCGATCCGGATAATTTTTGCCCAAAACTCTCAGTTGTCGTCACTTTCTGCGCTCGTTCGTCCACAGAGAGACTTGTATGAGCAGCTAGACTCGGAGAGGGTTTCCGCCCCATATATTCCTAGTTCCGAAGTAAGCAGCATCCGCGGGTGCCATGATAGAAACCATCTCCGAGAACTGGTCGGAATTCCGGCGCGGATCCTAGGACGAAGGTGATTCTCAAACCAATGAGCTTCCGATGAATATTCGAGGATCGCTGTCGACTGATCGTCTACATTCTCATCGACAACACAATATCGGTATGCGCATCAACTGAAGACGCACAATAAATTTCTGTCGCTTTTTTTCACTAGAGGTTCAGTCTCATCCCTTCGAGGGAGCAGACCACCGAGACGAAGTACTCACATACTCGGCATGGCCTTTGCGCATCGGTTCGCGATCATCATACGATGCTGAGATTCTGAGCCCAGACTGGATTCGGGATGCATCTTTCGCATGCCTTCGACTTCGGGGCCGAATAGAGATTCGCGACTGGCCCTCCCATCGCTCATCAGAGATAACGACCGATCTCATGGAAGATCGATCCTCTCTGTCGAATGCCGCTGTTCGGCTACCACCGTTCGAATTCGCCTCTCGGATTCTCATATGTAGCAGCACAGTCGTCGAGCGCGCACACAAATCAGGTACGCGATGCCTTGTCCCACGACGATCCTTAGAGAATATCATATTTGACCTGACATCTCGTGTCAAGGCTATTTTCTTATTTGGATCGGCATGTTCCGAGAATATTCCTCGAGCATTTGCATTCCTGTAACGGACGACGCGTGCCAAGACAGAAGAAGCTTCTTGTCTCATTATATTCTCGTCTTCGTCCGCCGTCTTGCTCGCGCAAGCCGAAACGAGTCTCTATGATGCCTTATGTGTCAGCTAGTCGAACGCTGTTCGCGATACGACCGCAGCTCTCTCGACCTTGACGTCTGAGGCGGGAGAAATGTTCTCAGGGGGGTTCTGAACTTCGGAACGCAGTCGGTTCTCTTCCCTCAGCACTGCATTCATTCATAATTCACTCGGGCCATCGATACCGCTCTCCCTACAACCCGGTGCCCTCTGAGCAGTCGGGGCGTCGCTCGGAGCGACGTTTCCGGCGCGAGAATGATTCTTTTAGTGAAACGCTGTTTACCGAAACGCTGTTCGTCCAAGTCCGGCCTCTGAATCAATCGCAACTTATTCCCGATTCCTATAGAATTGCGCCATGATCCCAAGTCTCGGATATGGAGGCGTCCCGACGATGGCATTGAACACGACAGATTTCTATAAAATCATAAAAACTCGAAGTTTCTTGTATCGGCCCAGCAGCTCCGGAAATTCCCGAGGCCGCCCGCTGCCGCCTGCAGCGAGGAATTTCTGCGCCCGGTTCCGGGGATCCCTCATCGCGTAGAGTTCGGCGTCCCGCGCCGCGATGGGGATCGCGGAGCGTAGAGTTAATCCACTGTTTCCTTCCTTTTCCAAGTCTTCTACGCTCCGCTTCTTGGAGCTTCTTCGCCCGCGATCAAGCTCGTCATCCCTCGACAGGTCGCGGATCTCCTCGCTCTCTCCGTGACCGGCCCGACTTTCCCCCGCTTGGCGAGAGTTTTTCCCAAAGCGTTTCACCAGACTCCGTTTCTGTAGTCGAGACTTCGGAATTTTCGAGCTAGCCACGGTCTCACGTCGTACACCGGAATTCGGGCTCAATACGAAATCGAGACCCGTGCGATTTTTGCCCCAAGCTCCACGATACGCTCGGGCGGCGAGCAATCCCCATCAGTTGCGGCGGCTTAAAACATTGACGTTAATCCGAATCCCCGCTGAAAGTTTTCTGGTTTTAGGCGTTTTTAGCTCCGCGATATTCACGACCTCGGAACTCTTTGAATTTTTTCTTTCGCCGATGGGAGCCGTGCAAACAGATTATGTTCATCCGATTCAAAAATTCCTTCTGCTGCTTGTTCCCGCGTCCGATCACGCCTGCGAGCCCCGGTCCGGGCGCCCATTCTCGAATCCGTCGTTTGTGATCCTGGAAGCAAATTTCCTGTCGGAAGGATTCTCGTTGAGCACTTCTGAGTGAACGCAGGAACGCACAGGCAGAACAGGGCCGAGTAGACGGATTCGAGTGTCGAAATTTCGGCTAAATCCAACGGCAGCGGCGTCGACGACGTTCGGCTCCACTTCATCTTCCGAGGGAACGGAAATCGCGCTCTGGTTCCTGTGTGCCGTGAAATAGGCTTCGGATGAAGCGGATGGAAAACTGAACAATTTTTTCCTCTCGATGTCGCTTGAATATACGATCGGCGCGATCGGGAGTGGATGGGAACCGAAAAAGAAGGAATCGGAAACGGATGTAGAAATCCGTATGGCGATATGGCGAAAATAGATGTAAGCGATTTCTGAAGAAGCGTATCAGCTGATTCTTTGACTCGCTACACACTCTCGGTCGCCACACGAGAAGAAAAGAATGATTTGCGTACTCCGATTGCGAGATACTCGCTAAGCAACGCGTGACGCTTGACAGGCACGCCGGCACTCATTCCGGTGGCGCTCCCGCTCGATCCGCGGCCGGCAGTCCTGAGGCGACCGGGTGGATCGGGGGGCGTCTCCCGGCAACCTCCCCTCCTCGAGCCACCAACACATGGCAACAATCGTCGCCGCACGATTCGCGAGATTCTTCTCCCGAAATCGCTGCGAGCCGCATACTTTCCCTTGACCCGCATCGGATGAGATACAAGAATCACACCGGGAGGAGAGCGGGATCTCAGATCCTGCCGGAGCATCGACAAATACTCAGGGCAGGATTTCGCCGAACGGGTCCTAGTTTCGTCACGTCATCCGCTGCTAATCTCATCCATCTACTACTTGTTGATTTTTTGTCGATAGCTGAGGTATTTGATGTGTCGAGGCATTAGCACGACCGTGTTTGCTAACCGAACGACAATACAAACCTCTTTGCCGGAGCACTCTCATCCCCGGCGTCCTGTTTACTCGGCTGCCTCCGACCGCAGTTCTGTAAGTGGTGACGTTGCTCTGAGCTGTCATTTATTCTGGCGACGCCGAGTCGCTCACCCCGCTCCGAGTGGATTTTCTTGTCTCCGAACAAGCCCGGAGATCTCGTCTCGTGAGCTCACTGCTCTCAACGCCTTCGCACCTGTAAGCAACAGATCGACAAAGGACCTCCAACATGTCCAAGAAACCGGAGCACCGGGCTGGTAGAGTGATCGAGTCTGACCAGGAGTACCGCGAGAGGCAGCGAGGTCTGAGGGATCTCACAGGAGTGACAGTTCTTCGAACCGATCCAGATCGAGGAGCGCTGGCGACTTCTCTCTCTTCCGAAGTCGGCGCATTGATCCGAAAACAAGCGTCGTTTACCTTGGTTTGTTCAGGGTATCAGTTGCATGACACTTCTTCAGATGGCTTCAGATTTCACTTTGTCACGTCTGAAGCTCCGATGTCGATATCGGCACGCTTCAACAATGATGTCAGGGGTCGCGATTCGTCGATATTTCTCCCATGGTTCAGCCCAATTAGGCGGCGCAATCAATTTTGTCACCTTTTCGCTCGGTCCGCGGCGACTGAGGAAACAGCGATCGTGTAGTTGTTGAGCAGTAAATTTCTCATGAAATCTCGAGAGGCTTCCGAACGACCCGGTGTCCCTGCCGAGTCGACAGAGATTTCTTCGGGAACCCTCCGCTCAGAATGCGAGAGGACGCTCTAGATCTGGATCACGGGGGAAGGCGCCTTCATTCCGATGAATGTTATCTAATTCGGAATCAGATCTCGGGAGCATTTCAGCCTCTCGCATTCGTCCCTCGCTCGAGCCTTGTTCGCTTCCCCTCTCCCGTCGTTCCGATGGCGGCGTAAATGAACTCGATGGAACGTTCCACCAATTTTCCGCCAGAACTCTATAAGGGGCTCGAGGAGGAAAAGTCGACGAGTAAAGTGAAAGAATCGGAAGTCATCCTCCGCAGCGAATCGATTGCGCGAGTAATGCGGTATGGGAAACCCGGCACAAGGTCCCCACCGAGCCTCTCCCCGCCGTGCGGGCGGGACGGGTTTGTGTGGTTCCTTCGGTGTATTCCGAGCAGACCCTAATTACTTGGCGATGCAGGCGCGGATTATACGAGGATTGAACCAGCTAAACCTCAATCGCTCCCCTCCAACCCGAGCTCAGCGACGACGGACGGAGCGCTGTTCTCGTACCCGCTAAGCTACTCCGATCGCCTTTTTCCCGAATTCTCGCGAACCGCGTGAGCGTGGGGACCGCCACTGCCAAACCGCCATCACGAGTCCCTGTTCTCTCGAGCTCCCTCGCGGACCCGGCTCCGTCCTCGTTCCGCTCTCAGCTCTCTTTCCTGCGCTGCTACAACACGTGCGACCGCGATCGTGACGCTGAACGGAGACGTAATTCTCAATAGCGAGCATTGCTGCGTAGGAATCACAGTCAGAAGATACTAGTTCATCTCCGATCGCAAATAAAATACTCGGCCGATTCCGTCTGACGCGAATAGAGAACGGTGGCAGCAGGATGAGACGAATATAAAGATATAGGGAGAGACGGAGGAGAAAATACGGCTTCGCCCCTCGAGCTAAAAGAGGGAGCCTACTCGCAGAGAGACGGGAACTCGCTTGTCCTAGATGCCAATATCAGACCAGCTGGTGCATCTATCCATCCGCCGTCCATATACCCATCCATCCATCCATACGTTCGCCCGCGCGCCCGACCATACGGCCATGTGTTCGTCTGAGGTCGACGCGTCACTTATGCCTACGCCGAAGGCCGCGCCGTTCCGTACTTTTAGCCTGAGCGCACTCAGCTGCACTTCAGCACTTGTTTTACCATCCGGCTGGCAAAGAGCCTCCTCCCGACCTTTTCTCGTTTGCGTGGGAGTTTCGGCGACACGAGTTGAAGGGAAAGCGGACCTGCGGAAGGATTGTCTCTCAATGCTGTTGCAACCCTGGCTGGCACAGTTCGACTTCCCTGTCACCGGGAAGCGATTCGTGGTGACCACTATACACAAGCACAGCCCAGATTCGGTGACCAGCGTATGCCGGAGTTTGGACCGACTCCGGGTGAACCGTGTGACGTGTGAAGTGCAAAAACCATCTCTCATCGACGGAGCAACCGAAACAAGTTGCTTCGCTGGTCTGTAGTTCGGTTCGCTGCCTGTCTGTCCGCCCATAGGGCTTGTTCCGCAGAGGGACCCTTGGCTGAGTGTGCAGCCGCAAGGGCCGCTCTTGCGGCCGCACGTCCCGGACGCTGCGCTGGATGAGAGAGTATACGAGGGTAAGAAGGAAGCCGGAGGAACGACTGAACTCGTCGTGCAATTGGTCGCCGCCGCTGCCACTGCCATCGTTGTCGGTGCAGTCGTACTCCTTATCGCCGGGACTTAATGGGCACATTTCTTCTTTGCTACTTCTCTGCCTTTCCGCCATTTCCATCCTACTCGGTGCTCTCCTTTCACTTTTTCCGCCGCCGAAAAGCGACGACCCATCGTCCTCGACTATCGTCGTCAACTACCGCCTCGATTTTGAGGATTATCTGACGTAAGTTGGATATTTCAGCAAGACGTTTCATCCGAGTTGTCGGAATCCACTCCTTCCTTCGACGTCACGTCCCGACTTCACGAGCTCAGCTCCGAGTCGACGACGGACGGGCATCTGTTGTTGTGATGTTGCAGCGCGTGCCAGGCACGGAGTTCTTTGCCGACCTTGATTCACTCGATCGTGAGAGCACTGGAGTCCATACGTCAGCCGGAGCTGGAGATCTCCTCTGTTGTGGGTCTCCCAAGAATCTCGAACCCGGAGTCTGGCAGTCTTCCATCGGTAATTCGGTCGAACGGCGCGCTCGTATACGCTTGGCACTGACCGTTTTATTTTGGTACCTAAAACAATCGCGAGGATCCAGGGGATTGTAGCTCATGGGTTTCCCGTACATATGGGATGTGGTGGCCAATGGAGTTCTCTTTTAAAATCTTTTTTGCCGTCTCGGCGTGTTTGACTAGTGAAAACATCGCGATATCATGCACTTGACCGATCGAACTTTTCCTTAGCTGAGCAACTGTACAAATGGTAGTGCTCGCATCTCTGCCCACACAGCTGTGCGTTGAACCGAGCCAATGGAATTCTGAATGAATCCGGAATCGGCCAAAGCTTCTATCATGCGAAATCTCGACGGAGAGCGGTCGGCGAGATCTCGACGCGACAATGTCGACGTCTTTCGGAAAAAAATAGATGCTTTGATTGATTTCGATACCATCGGGGAATAATGTTCCATGCTCCTTTATTTCCCCTCTCATCTGAATGAAAACCGGCTCGCTTCACTGATTGCTGGAATAGCCCTGTTGTCCTTGATACTTGCAAGGAGACTGCAAACGACTACATACTACGGTGTTGTGTTTCGAACATTAAGCTTCCGCATCATTGAGACGGAGCCCTCACTCAGTCCCTCCTCGGCCGCCCTCCAGCATCACGGAGGTTAGACGTAGTTTAAACAAACTGCAGGAGATCGAGAGCGGAGAAGCGCGGCCTGTACCGTCGGTTCGTTCGCTCGGTCGGTCGTTCGCTCGCTGAAACATGAGCTCGATATCCGAGACCGTTCCGTATGCCGCACAGTTCTTATTTTATCTGAGCCGTCTTATCGGCTTCTAGATCCGCTAAAGAGGAACAGAACAAGTGATGGCACGTGGCCTGCTATCTCACAATGCTGACTCCAGAAGGAACATCTACAGATAGCTTCTCATCAGGATTGTGAGCAAAGGTCCTTCATCGAGATTCACGAGAATCTGTCCTGTGGAGTCCATCAGGAATGTACTCCGGTCGGGTATCTCTCGCTTGTTCCTCTCGTCGGACTGTGGTTTGCGGAATCTTGTCTCGAAAATCCTCCTCTGGCCACGGCCGGCATCGGGTACATAGCGAGCGAGATCATTGTGGCTAATCGACCGACGACGAGGTTCTCGGCAGCGACCGACCGAGCCACCACCTCCAGCCAAGGGCCCGCTCAGAAGACCGACAAGAAACCTTCCACTCTCTGAATCCTGCTCTCCTTTCGCGTTCCCCAATGCCGCACAAGCGACACTTTCCGTTGATGGCGGCAACCCACCACCCCAAACTATGAGCCATTTCCTCCTCTTGCTTCCGTTTTTGGGGTTAGTCGGACGCTCGCTCGGCCAGTCGATCGGTCGGTCAGACGACCCTAAATGCTCGCTGATTGGGTGACGACACCTAATGCTGATTTACAGCTTGATTTTCTCCAACGGTATTGTCAGGCCGTGTCGGCCCGCCGACCCGCCGATCCGTCGCTCGCGCAGGCGGGCGGCCGGTCGGCTGGGTGGCCGGCTTGCTCTGCCGTGTAGTTTGCCAGACAGCACTGGCTCGTACGATCGTTCGGTAACTATCGTTATCCGCACAACGGACGTCTCCACCGCCCTTGCTATGGCATTCACCATCGAGCTCGACTCGGCGCTCAAGAACATTTATAGCAGCTATGGGACAAGAAAGCCGAGTAGTATGCGGACGGCCCGGCCGTTACGTTGGATGTTTCTTATACCCTTCTGCCTTACACGTATATGTATGTATGTGTGCGTACCGAGGCCTCTCGATACGCTTTCTCATGTTGTCTCCGCAGAAAATCCTCATAAAATCGATCCTGGCCTTCTTATATAACAGTCAGGCCCTCGATTGGAAGGGACAAGAAACATTTGTACCGCGACCAGCGATCTCAACGAAAAAGCTTGATTCATGGTCGCATGAGCAACTCTTCCCCAATGCCCGGAGGATTCGCAGCTGTTTCATTTGATTTATTCGCTCAACCCGCTCCGAAAGCTCCCTCCCGGACTCTTTAAGTTTTTCAGACGCGGTCCCAGAACCTCTACAGGGAGCGAATGTACCCGTTGGGTTCGAGATCAAGACTCGCGGATCCGCTCGGCCAATTCCCTCACGGGACTCCCCGAGGAAACCCCGTCGAAAAACCAATCGGGAAACTTTTTACGCAGTGAATTTCGAGAATCGGAATCACAGAAAATGGGGCGAAATATTTTCCGCGGACGGACCTTTTCGACCTTCCTCGGAGTCCGTAGTCAGATAACTATCAATGGGCCGTTCAAACGGTTCCATGAAAATTACATCCACCAAACGATGGTGTCCGGTGAAATTCGAATCACGATCGTAGCTGTGACTTCTCTGGGCTCGTATTTGATTGAGCGACTCGAAGACTGAACGGTGGACGATGGATCTCTGGCGTTCGACGACCAGAGAGGCTTTGAATGTAATTACGATTGTCGTTTGCGTCCGTCACCCTAATGGTTTCTGAGTTGGATCAGTCTGCCTCTTCGGAACTCTTGTGAGAATTCTCGAGGAGCGCTCAGAGAGTCGATCGATCTGCAGGGGGTCGCGTCGATTATGCGAACGTGTGCTCCACCGACTACATCGCCGTCCTCGTCGTCGTTGACAAATCCGTTCCCGCCTCTATGCCGATCGGCTCGAGGCAGTCGTTTGCTCGTTGGTTGACGGATCAATTCGACTCGATTGGATCAGAGCAAAACCGCAGATCTAACTGACTGAGAATCGTTGAGTAGACCAACCCGCAGAGATTAGGGGAAAGGGAAGAAACTGCTAGATATAAATGATGACCTCCGATGGGCCAACTTTTTCGCGTGATTCCATATGCAACGGATTCATTGAGAATAATTCCGCCGTCGCCAATGCAGCTGGTGTCGCTAGCGGCTCTCCCAATGGCCCCTTGTGCCACCTCAACCGACGAATTCGAGGATTTCCAACGCCATTGATCTTTTTCGATTTCCTATTTTCCGCTCTGCAGTTCACGAGCCCCGCAGCGTCGTCTTTAGCATTCCGCCTTCGTGAATCTTGACTTCTACAAGGCACGGATCCGCCATGGGGAGCAGACTCGAATTAGGTTCACTATTATCTGGAAGCGAGTTTGGCCGAAAGGGAGATAGCCATCGCTACATCTCCCGGGTGTCTTGGCGAGACGTGGACGTCGAGCTAATCTTATCCCGTACTCTCGCTCGGGACAGGCTACGTGGGACTTACGTTCACAGACTAACTCTGGAACGTTCCGCACTGTATTTATACTCGGCGATGGGGGCGGCGACTGATCATCCTTAAATGGTTAGACGTTAGACTAATGAGCAAGTGAAAAATGGAAGCTCATCATGCTCTCTCGAAAGGGAGCATCGAGCCTCAACCATTACTCGACGTCGGACCGAAACCGGAGTCGATATCTCTCGGCTGAGTATGAGAAATGTATCGATGTCTCTCCCCTGTCGAGCAAAAGCTCTAGGATTTACGCTGATTGTAATTTCTTCTCGTCAAAATCCCGTCGATTTGTGTGTTCCTCCAAATATTCCTGTATAATAGCAAACACTTCCACGCGGAACCGGACGTTTTTTCAGTGCTTTCTTTGAGCAGTCGGGAAAATAGAGGACCGAGAGCATAGGAACGATGGTGACGGCCGCACGAGCGAGAGCAACGCATGGGGTGAGCCTTACCCGCTCGCTGAGGCGGCGTTAAGGGAGGTGGGGAGGAAAAAGTTTGTCATTTTTCATTTTCCCACCGGAAAAGCTCATCTACTCGGATCCCCAGGAAAGTCGAAGCCGCTCTCGGTGCTCTCGTCTCCGCCTGTGTTGTTATCGCCCCGGCAGCTATTCTCGTTGTCATCGGGATAGCGTTTCAGACGGATCCAGTAATCAATAAAGAGACCTCGCCGTGAAGCTCGGTAGGGGATCCCTCCAGAAACCGAACACCCCACCCCATACTTCCCGCGACTCGAGAAGAAGACTGATGTGCTGCGGCTCTAAAGTGAGAGGCGAAGTGCAGCCGAAAGTGAGAGAAGAAAAAACTTCGAGATCATGAATGACCGAAAGTGGCGAGACACACCTGATAATGGAGTCACGAGTTGCTCAGAGGTTGACGTTGATGCATCACGTTTTCAGCCATCCTTGCGGGTACGCGCTCAAGCCGCTCTGAGATCGGAGCGCTGGCAACTTCAGACGGCAGGTGCGGATGCGGGTCTGTCGCTCCAGAGCTGACGGGAAGTTCTCTCGCCGAAGTGGGTTTGCTGTCGAGTAAGCGAATACTCAGTCTCCTGGAGTCTCAAGGCGCAAAGAAAGAGATGACGACGACCGAAATTCTATTCCGAGAGATGTACGACGTCATTTCTCCCACCATCCCGCTCGGATTGTCCGCAGCTCACGGAGACCTGGCCGACAACACCATTATGACCTCACAGCTCATCTGTCTTCCCATCCCCCGCTGGGGACAATGCCAACAACCATTCCGCTAGCTAAAAATTCCGCTGCGCCGACCGCAGGAGGCTCCTCGCTACTTCGTTCAGCCGCGAGCTCCGCTTCTTCGAGACAGGTCTCTACGCCGGCAGTCTCCTGCCTTCTATAGTCGCCTCCTGAGACTTTTGCGTTGGTGAAGTCTTTTGTTCGTCATTCTCTCCGACTGGTACACGGCCAAGGGTCCGGGAGGCTCGACGCATTCTCAGGAAATGTCCGATCGACCCGACCGCTTGATATGGAGAGCTCAATGCGAATGGAATTATTTGCGAACACATGCCCTGATTCCTCCTTCGATGCCATTGCCTTGGTCGAATCAGCCTTGAGCGTCCTTGCTCCCGAAATCTATCTGCAAAGGTCATTCGCGTATTCTCTGTTCACCTCCGTACGATGGATCGCCAAATCGTCGGTCATGCACCGTTATCCTCACGGAACCCGTCGCCGTCTCTTTATTGGCAATGGCGGCGGAAGCCGGGCGTCAGGCGGTCGGCCTCCGTCGAGCTGGTTGGCCAAAGAGCTGTCAGGAAGCGCTCCGTGCAAACGGCGGAGCGGACGTATTTTTAGTTGGGAAAATTCCTCAAGACCATCCTCGGCGAACGACAACGATGACGAGATTCGCCTCGGGCTATAACTGCTTATAAATATGAAGCGGCAATAGAGAGTGGAAGTGTGAGAGATTGCGCGGGGAGATCTCTATGGCGTCTGCGACAAGAATGCGGAATCGTCTACTGCGGTTGTTCGACCGAGCCAGCGACCGCTAGCCGAACCGACAGCTGGACGGACGGACGGACATCAGCGAAGCGCGATAGACGCGCGGGCCGACGGTAACGGGCCGGAGCTTTCATCAACTCAAATGGGCCGTGAGATCAGCCGGCTCTAATAGCTTCATGTTGCATACAACATCAAAGAACACAGCGGAAGAGGCAGCGAACGTGCAAGCGACCGGGACAGTTGAGAGATGGACAAACGAAGCGACCGTCCGTCGTAACGCCACCGAACTGAGTACTTACAGCAATAGTGAAAGCGAACGGGTCTGACAACCCATGGACTACACAGGCGTACACGTATGAGCTGGGCGGAGGTGAATTATTTGGAAAAAAGTACATTGCAAGCGGAATCATTGGAGTGGCAGTCAACGGCCGAAAAATGCGGATGGTTCGCCACGGACCGCTATGATTCGCAAGATACAAGACTCCATTGCAACCCGCTCGGAACGCGAGCGAATCTTCGCGCACGGAACTGTTATTACCCTTCGGATTAGAGACGGCAACAGTATTGTAACGTGATGCCTTCCCTGATTCGGGTTCTGTAGCTACCGTATCGAGAACGGGAATTCCCAACCGATGTCCTGAGCTCCCTTCTACTGACATCAGTCTGCAATCTTTTGCCTCCTCTCCGGTCGTTGGTAGTACCCTCGTTATGCTTTGATGCAATCGCAGGACAACGAACGGAGCGGTGAGCGTCCTCTTTCGTAATTACCGTTGTAGACAGCGTGCTGTTTTTCCGTGAAACTCCGAGCGACATTGTTGCTGTCTACATGGTGGATGCTGTCAGCAGATCTTGAGCGAGCTGACAACACTTTACGATGTAGAAGATGATTGACTTGTCGCGGTGAATGCCTCAATTCAGCTTGAGTCTACTGCTTCTTCTGCCGCGATATCAGATGAAAACTGGGCTGTAGCTCCTTTGCTCGGTATAATAATTGTTCCTCGAGTCGATCGAATCTCCCACTACGCGCCACATGAGGATCTCCAATCTATGGAATGGACGGGAGCAACGAAAAAAAACATTAATCGATCCGGGTCTATTAGGTTCGCCTTAGCGTCAAAGCCCACGCTATCTTGGATCGAGGTCGCCCTGCCTGTGGATGCGCATAAAGCTAACAGCGCCTGTTTCTGAGTGACCGACACGGCAATGTAGAAGCTTCATGAAATCCTCGAACTATACAATCCTGCGACGCGCTCAGTGCCAACAGGTTCAATCATCTGGAGTCTTTATTTCATTTTTGCTACCGCCTTTTATGATCGCCGTTGCAGATGACGGAAGCCGAAAAAGATGCCAGGGCTGACGGACGATGGAGGGAGTCGCAATGGCGGGACGGCTGGGCCCTCGCTCGGAGAGAGGGGGACGCGAACCCCTCTTTGAGAACGCGTCAGAATCATTCCGCTGAGAAATGAGCGCGAATCACGCGAGCAACATTGTTTTCCGTTGCAAGTTGAATTTTCAGTAGCTGCGAGTCGTTTGTTTTTTATTGCCCGCGCGCATTCCTCCTCCGACCACAGACGGATGCAAAGCAGACCTTCAGCGTGAATATCATTTTTCAAGCTTGAATCGATTCGAATGGTACCATTCTCCGGAGCTTGAATTAATAGAAGCGGCTGACAAGCCTCCGAAAACACCGTCCGAGGACTGAATCGAAGAGAATGAATCTCGTATGGAATGAACGGGAAGTCGAGCTCTGTTATGGAAGCTCACGAACTGAAAACCGCCCGCACATCCGACAACCCGACGTACAGCAGTCGAGGCTCGCCAACCAGATGAATCGGTCACATCGCTCAGTTGGTCGGCTGACTTCCCGACTCGGAAAGCGTTCCAGCGCCTCTGTGGTAGGCAGAATATTCACTGAACGCCGTAAGCCCCGAGCAGGCTTTTGTTATGATGACCTTGCCCTCAGGCATTCATGAAGTCCGTCAGCAGCCTGAATCCTTCTGTATTTCACGAATTCATTATGGAGCCGTCTCTGTAGACGAGTCGTAGATCAAATGCAGACACGCGCGACTGAATAGCGTCTGGGACGGAGCCGCTGCTCGGATTTACCCAGCTGGTAGTCCAGGGTACAACGATCAGTTCCCCGAGACCGATGCTACCCGAGACACATCCAGTCCGTATTTGATGACACGCGTACGATTTTCTGATTTCCTAACGCTGTCGAGGTTGGGCCGGAGACGATCGTTCTCCTCGACGATGAATCGGTGATAATCATCGTCGAACGCATTCCCTGTTGGCGAGGGAGATGATGCCGTCGTTTGGTCACGTTCGGACGATGCGCGGGTATTTCTAGCGACACTCTTGACTCTCAACAATTCCAGGCCCGAAAACTATTCAATCCTGTGGGATCCAGAAACAGACTCCTGATATCGGGAGGATCGCGGATGAGGTCCTGAGGGACGAGTCAATCCCAGGTTCGATCTGTCAAGCCCGGAATAATTGATACATGTCCGCTCTAGAGTAGCGAGCCGAGAGCTCCTGAATATGGGCGGAATTTTTCCCGATTTCGCGAGTCCGCTTCGTCAGGAGATCGTTGCTGTATTTTCGAGTGACGAGCGAGATTCATGCGTGGCCCATTAGATGCTTGTAGTTAGCTATTTTTCAGGAGCGACTAAGCGGCCCATGAACGAATGGACGCACGAGCAGGCGGGAGGCGGACGTACGGACCGAACGACTAGTCGACCCCGGCACCCCTGTCTTATCAGTCTAATAACAGGGTGTCAAGCGCCTCGGATGCGTAAGCACAGCTTCGCAGAGGCCGATGATGAAATGCTCAGGGGAGTTTACCGCTTGCCCACCCATCCAGGCCCAGTCAGTCAAGCAGTCACTCAGTTGTGGGGCTCACCAGCTCCTCAGATTGCTTTCTACCTGCATCGCTCCGGTGGGCATAACTCACTTCAGTTGCCGGGCGGAGGCAAAATAGAATGGGATCAGTCGCACTAGGCTGCGAACAGACGGCCAGACGGGCTGGCCTGCACGTGCCATAGCCCCGGAATGTCAACACTGTTGCGATTCCTCGCAGTTGGGGTGAGGCGAACCCCGATGAATTCTAACCGGCGGTTTCGATTGTCGAGGAACGGTACACATCATGAGATGAAGGCAAACCCTCCTCCTCGCTAGGGAACATGTTCCTGCGATTGGAACTGAGATGAATCCGTCAAATCGTGTTCGTGTGTAGCGTCTCGCTAGGAAAAGGCTCGTGACCTCTCGATGAGATCCTCATTGACCACGGAATAGTCTCACGTCTGGATCGGATGATGATGGTGCTGATAACGTTGATGATATAATTATTCGTGAGACAGTTCCTCATAGCGATATATTCCAGTCTAGGGATATCCATCGATGACTGAACGTTATGATATCGGCCACCGATATAATTGTGCTGATGCGTATTCTCTCCGATAGCCATAATCAAACAAAATTAGTGGCCTCGATGAGCCACAGAGTGACAATCCATCATCAGGGGACCTGTCAAGTTCTCCCGGCGCCGAGCGAGTTCAGAGGCTGGGTTCTCGTAGTTTAGATGCACTTGTCCAAAAGCCGTCCTCCCGAATGAAATCGTTTGAGCGATGGCACAAACGGGTGCTCCGGCTGGGCAGAACTATGAGCACGGAATCTGCCGTATAGCCATTTTCTTTCCTGAAAGACCTTGAGCCCTCGATGAAAACGCGGCGAGGTGCCAGCTAAGGAGAGATAAAAAAAGCAAAAGCTTCACTCGTTAGCCACAACCCTGTGGGCGGGCTATGGAGAAGCCATTGCGGTCGCGGAGTGAGGAGAAAAAACAACAATTAGGCTCTCCCGTACGGTCTACCCATCCACTATGTTATACCCATCTCCTGCGAGACGCGGCTCGAAAAGGCCAGCCGAGACGTCATCAACGAGCCAAGCGCTCTCCTTCTCCCTTCTTTTTCGGAATTTCCTCAACGCCTCCCTCGCAATTCGCGGTCGTTTGACTCTCTGAGTATGGAGCTCCAAAAACCTTCCAGTTCCTAAGGGTTCGGATCTCAGACCAGCTAGTCTGAGTGAATTCGTTGCCCTGGGAGCGATGTACCCGTTTCCTTGCAGACTCTCGTGCAGGTTTATTCCTCCGCTCGATTCGTGAGAGAATCGAAAACACGGTATAGTTCTTTCGGGATGCGAGGCAGAAGATTCGAGACTGATGAAGACGGACCAGTACGAGACTGCTCCTATTTGTTCTGCGCTGAGTTCGGTTTGTGCTGGGCTAGTTCGATGTTAAATTCGTTCGTTTGCTGGCCTAATTTAGAAACTGTCTTAGACGAGAGCTCGAAGGAACGCGAACGGTCCGAGACCACCGCTGCCTGACGAAGATAGCTAACCTGCTCGCCGTCGCTGCGAGGGTCCCCCGCATTGTTCAGAGAAGAGAACTGCGGCGAGAGGATGGACCTCTTTCTTTCGTTGTTTGTTTCCCGCCAGGCTGCCTCCCGGTACCGGGACAGTGTCTGCGTCGTCGCTTTCTCAGGCCCGTCTTCCCAGGACTGAGAAACGGAGGCAACGAGCAAGGGACAAACGCTAGATCTAATCAGCAGCAGCAGCGACCGAGCTAGCTTGCAGTATCTGTTGATAAATTGAAACGCTCGCGCGACCCGCGCAGCTGCTCCCTCCGCTGCGAACTCTCTCAATAACAACAACAATGACAACAACGCCAGCAGCTGATGACAAGCAAAAGATTTGCTTCACGGAGAGAGTGAATCTCGCGTGTACAATCACGAGGGTGACGAAAGTCCTATCGAAGCTTTCACATGTTCTTTCCTGCTCATCCTTCTCTTCCAGAGACGTTCCCTCTTCGTCTCGATAAAGCCTCCACCAGTCGACTGCCTGACTCGGCAGAAATACAGACCGAGACTCTAGCCGGATCCCCGGTTGGCTCCTCGGCAAACATCGATTCATCACGGAGGAACGAAGGGGAAAATTTTAATCTAGACCGGGGGAGAGTCCATGATGGTTCTGCGACGGCACCGCAGAGGGCTCTCTCCGGTTCCAAGCGAATGGTGTCATAGTTCCCCCAGCCCCGAGAGCAAGACTCGGTAGACTTTGGGGGAATCTATGGTTCCCATGGTGACCTTGGGGAGTTGGACTTGTGCTCGGACTTCTAGCCGATGGAGGGCCACTCGCGAAGAGTGCGTCGCAGTCAGCTCACTTGACATCTGTATTCGATCCCGAGAGCAGCACTGCGTGCGTTTAAGAGAAACGAACCAAAACAAAGCCAGGCATACACTGGGACAGGCCGACTGACTCTAGGAAAAGGAGACTTCCGTCTCAAGAGGCCACCGTGAAACGGGAATAAATCATTCCTGACATCGGTAACGCAGCATAGTAGAGCCTCTTCTCTTGTTATCCACGGTCGCCGACTCTCGTCCGTCCGAGCAATTCCTCTATATTTCTGTTCCTTCTGTTCGCTCGGTTTTCGTCGTCTCCTTCTCACGTCTCTCTGGCATGCGACCTCGTACTTTGCCTCTCGATCATGGTATCTGTCGGCTCAGCGTATCCAATCAGTTGAGATACACCACTCAAATTGGTAGAGAGGCGACTCGTGGCGATATAGTCGAATATGCGCAGCGCTCCGGATGCTCCATTTGGTTCGCAGCCGAATACGATAGTAGCTCCGCTGTCGGAATCGTTGAATCGTGAGTTAAGTCTGCCCCACTTCGTATTAGCGTTCGATGCTTTTTCGCTGTCGCGGGATATTTCCTCTCGCCCTGATGATGTTTAAACAAACCTCACTCGTTTTCGATAGCAGCGGCGACAGGAAGCCATACGGAGCTTCTCAAGCGAACCTAATGCTTCGGGTGCCGGTCTCTCGCACAGCTTCCGAGCTCCTCGGTGCTCTCTCAAGAAAGCCTTAAGCGCAAGCTGAGCATACACAGCGCAGAAAGAGGTAAAGCGGATACTAGAAAGGGGAGGTCTGCGATGCGGAAGCTATAAGCGCGCCAGGCTTTTTGAGTGGTCATACGATTGTAAGTGAGCTGCGTCGCAGCTGAAAGTGAAAATGGAAAGCTCCGAGTTCTACAAAGACTGTCGGACCAACAGTGGAAATGGAGTAGGGAGAGGCAAATGTGCCTCTGGGCGAATTTCGCAGCCCTCACTGCTGCGCAATGATCGCTTAGAGTTGAGCTGCTCGGTGGGGTGGGCGCGCGAAAAAGAGGAGCCCGAGAGTACGAGCGGAAATGGTGGAGACTTCGCGTATGAGGTGGCAGAGGGAGCAGAGCCAGCCAAGTTCAGAACAGAAACCGAATGCGTCCCTCCGCCAGCTCGCTGTTTTAGGAGCATTTGGCTTCTTGTTTTGCTGGTAAGAGTCGCAATAGTAATGGTCCCGTGAGTGAACTGAGGGACCGAACGACGGCCGGACCCAGCGAAAGCCAACCGTCAGGCCACCCCACCGAACGGAAGTGAACGCCACACTCGACATGGAGAACGCAAATGTTGATACGGTGCTTTAACTCTAATGGGCGGTAGTGGACCAAGAGCACTCCTTTCGCAAATACTCCGCTGAGTCGACGAGCATACTTTCTCCAAGTTTCACTTTCCCCGTCCACCCCATCAAATTTTCTCTCATTGACTGCAATGTGTACAGCTTCGGTCGTCCTTCAGGACTCCCGTGCGCGACGTGGCAACGACCTCAAAACTTTGTGCGCTCGTCGTTCTACTCCGCTACCTCTGACGGCTGGAATCTCGGTTTGAGTTTGGGCTTTCAAAGTACAAGCAACGCTGTACGAACGAGTGACAATAACTTCGAGGGTCTGTTTGGTAATGACCGCGGCTTGAACGAGACTCTTCCGAATCCTGTTCGAGTGGCAGCCCTCGTGCACGCGCTCTCCTCTCCCCAATCTCCCTTCACGCTGTTCCTGTCGAGTTTATGTTCTTTCAGCGGGCGGTCTCTCTGTTCCTCTCAAAATGCTAGAAACAAACAAAAACTGACGCCCAGGAAACAGCCGACGGTGCGAGTACGATGGAGAGTAGTGACGGACGAAAAAACTGAGAGAAAACGCGGAGGTTTGGCGCTGGCTTCTGTCTGCTGTCATAAAGTTGAGAAAGTCCCCGCTGCTCTCGAGCAATTTTTCTCGTTCCTATGTGATTTCTTCGCCTCTAAGTGCATTTAGACTCCTTGTGGGTGCCAGGCGGGTGCCTTGCAATTCCATCGCCGCTAAATGGAATGAGTCCATTGCCGCCGCTTGTGTCCTCTAAAGGGAAACCCAAGCGCAGATTCCTCACTTCGGGTCTCTCCTTTTCGTGGGAGTTTAGGCGGATGATAAGGCATGATCAATGCGGATTCTAGTGGTCGAGAATCAATATGGCACCGGAAACTCTAGTCGAGGTCCCTTAGGGGTTCCTGTGTGATAGTCGATGAAATTTCGGAGCGAGCCGACGAGCCTTCTCAAATCGGAGGAGGAGTTCTCCATCTCTGCGGATGGACATCGACGCTCACTCGAACTAGATTTTCTTCTGCCTTGCGTCTGGCTCCTGCGGAGCATCGTCTTCGAACTTTTCCCAGCGGGCAACTTGTCGCTGTTTCGAAGCTGCCGCTCTCCCATGGCTACCAACTGGACTTCGGCTGGATAGCTTCTATTCAGTGACAAATCCGTCGCCGATTCCTCACCCGTTCGCTCGCCCGCTCGCTCGATCGCGAACGGGTCTAGCAGATGGCCGGCTAGCGGAGGAGGAGAGAAGCGGCTGAATTAGAGTATCGCTCATCCTGTCGCTCACTTATCATTGCGATCCGGGAGCTAGTAGCAATTGCTTTGGTCATCCAATCTGGTTCGTCTTCCCCTTTTAGCTTCCCTCTTCCTGCGATTCCTCCCGACTGCTCGAGAGCGAAAGCAGAAGCTAGTTGACAGCTTCCGGCAAATCGTATTCTTATCTCGGAGCTCAAGTCACGATTCCTTAAAGAAAGCGAAAGAAAAAGCAAGCAGCAGCAGTAGTGTTCATCTCTCGGGGAGCGAGAGTGGTGGGTGTGCGGGAGGGTCGGCGTCGGGAACACTGCTCGGAATGAAGGCTTCATTTTCTGTCGGTGGTTTCGTGTGGGTATTGACAGTTGTCGACGAACCGCGATAGCGGAGACCACCTCCTCGTCCCGCCGAGTTCATGTCTCCTCTTTGTCTCCCCCCTCGGCAGCTCCACCTCCCTTCACGACGATGTGCTGGAGCACCGAGTAGATGGAAATGAGCTGGGGAAGGAAGAGGAAGATCCGACCGAAATAGGCTCAGCCCCAATCTGTTATGAGCACCAATTGATCCAGCGACCAGTTGTTCCATTAAACCGACGAGGATTCGACTGATTCGAGACCGGCACAGGAAGAAGGAAGGAGCCGACGAGATTCACATTTAAGGAGAGCGTCATCCAGGTTTATCTCTCCAAGTCACACCGAGCGCTTCGCAGAGTGATCTGTGTACGAGCGATACTGCATCGAACAGATCGCGCAAGACGTAGGGCGAAATTCGTCTCTAATTCAGAGGGAATGACTCGATGTCTGCTGAAAATAGTAACCAGATCCTACTTTGCTTCCGAAGCTATCGCTAATTGTCTTTCCATGTTCTGTTCCAGGTGAGTCGCGGATGAATGTCTTCGGGAGAACTCTGATCTGAAAGCCACCGACCTCGAAGAGAGAAGAGAGGTTCAAATTCGAAAGGATGAATGTACTCAGAAAGCGGTACTCAACGCGAGATCGAGCTCAACTCGGGTTGGGAGGAGAAGCTGTGGGCGAGCATTTTAAAACTCCCCCCATGGAACCGTGTTCCTTCCTAGTACACAGTTAGCAGCAAACGAAACAGAAACAGTAAGTGGAGCGGAGGGGTCGCAGCAGCGGCGGACCCGTTTTAGTCGGAGAACACACTTCGTGAGAAACGGGAGCAGAATAAGGAATAGATAGATTTCCCTGAAGAGTTCCGTCTGCTCACACTGGCAGCAAGAGCGGCTATAATGTCGACGACGACGGGAGCGAAGGGAAGTTCGGGTCGACGGAGCACATTTTCGAGTTCATCCGTCAGCATAACTTCTTCTAAGTCCCCTCTCGTCTTCGCGTCAATGCGAAGAGCGACGCATCTTTTCGGGGTTTACGCTCGGAGTCCGATCATGGCTCGGTTCCGAAGTCTCGGAAAAATATGTCCTGAATCCGGGTTATCTCCTGGAAGGACCCAAGGATTCGCTCGCAGGATACTCCGTCGTCAATTCTTTGCGTTTTCGAAAAATTCTATAACGGACCGTGATGAGGGCAAGCGCTATTCTATCCAATGTGGGTAAGCCTCGGGGGAATGGTACGCTAGCGATGCAAGAACAGCGGAGACAATCGGCCGGATATATGCGCGAAGGCGAACGCTCAGTCAGTCGAGCGGGAAGCACCCTGCCGGAGCCGGATCTTGCGCTCTTGGTGTTGTCAGCTGACGGAAGAGTTTGAGCCCGAAGAGGAGAACCAGGGCGAGGGGTGGGGAGGGCCAGGTTGTCGCTAATCTCTGGGGTAGCAACCCTTTGAGCGAAGAAAGGAAAGCCTTCATCCGATTTTGTTTGAAAAGATTCCGCGGGGCTCCCGCTTGTGGATCTCCACCCTCCCCCGGCTTGTTTAATGTCTTTGTCAGGGCGTCCGATCGTCTGTCTGTCTGCCTGCCCGCCTGCCTGCCAGGCTGCGTATCGGAACTCAAAAATTCCCGAGTCGATCCACTTCATTCGCGAGTCTGATGCGCGGAGCTCCTTGCGTCTTCTTATTTCGCTCCTTCCGTCGTGTCTTGTTGAGTTCGTCGGCACCCGGGCTCGCTTACGGCTCGCTGACGGCGGCATTCGAATCAGCAACAAAGAAGACTGAGTTCCGACAAAACGTCTCAGAGAGGGAAAAACAAAGAGGATGGTGCTTGTGTTCTGAGAAGGTACGTTTGAAAACTGTCTCTTCCGCTGCAACTTCTTTCCATCGGGTCGGGTTCTCCTCGTGCTTTTATCGAAAGAGAGATTTCCACTGACATGAGTGTAATTCGTCGTCGGGTTCTCCCGCATGAGAATAATGCTGATGAAGGAGCGGATATAAAAATCGAGTGGCTCGACTAAATATAGCATTGATTCCCCAACGAGGTGTTGAGCCGCCGGATCTAAGCAAGCAAGAATCTCAAGGATCTCGATCTCCCGCCGAAGGCCTGGAACGCATCGAGCGCCTTTCGGGGAACCACTCTCGACGGGGGAGCGGCGAACTGGGTACCGCGGCACCGGCGGCACGGAGAATTCAGCAAAGGGAATCGATTATTGAGCGTCATTCTCCGGCATCTTCATCGTTTCCGGGGGTCAGAGGGGTTACGGATCGCGTGTGAGCTATTCCCCAGGCTGGACATAAATACATTCGGGAGATCCTTGCCACCGGATAAGCGATCGAGAGCCTGGAAAATGCTTCGGGATGTAGATTTCCGCTAACGACTGACGTATCGAGAGGAATTCGGAGGTAACGAGGCTCGTGTCTGCGAGAATCTTGGAATCAAGCTCAGGGATTCCACTAAAGCCACCTGTCATCATCTTTCTCCTTTTGATTTCGTCCGAATCGCGAGCCTTCCCGCTCAGGGCTCTCAGCTAGCCACCACGGAAACCGCAGATGCGCGAGAAAGTTCGACCAGGGTCCGCAAAGCAGAAAAGCGAAGTCGCACATTCGTGTGGCTGACTACGCGGGAACGTGTCGAAATTGCTCTGTGTTCGTCGACCATGACGCTATTTCCGGAGTCCACAGCTTCGCATCTGATTTCGCATTCGGCAGAAGTGCTATGGGAGAGACGGTCCCTTATCAGAGAGACCGGAGACTAAGCGGCCGTCGCGAACAAGATTGAATGAGGGTAGAGCAAAGCAAAGAGCCAAGTCGGGAAAAAAATTGTGAACTCGTAGGACGGATCCCTTGGCCCTAGAAATATCAATAGAGAGAGATGCGTCGACTTCGAACAAGCAAGTCGATCTCCTGACCCGCCTAGAGAGTCGGAACTGAGGAAGGCGGCTCCAACGAGCACTCCACTCTCTGAGGCCTAGAGGAGACTGGCTGGAGATCCTCGAAAACTCAGTGGTTTCTCCTAATGATCAGCAACGGCAGGATATCAATCCCTCCTCGGCTGGTTTTCCCTTCAAAGGTTTTCTCTTCTCGAAATATTTTTCCTTCGGCTCTCTTTCTTCCCACTGCCGAAGTTGCTCTCCCTTCAGAAGCAGAGTCTGGGTCTTTTCCGGTGTCTGTTCCTTGTGTGAAGTGCAATGATGCTCAACGATGATCTCTGCGGCTCATCATCATCCGAGCGAAAGCAGACGCCACCATCATCCGCATCACCAGAAGCTTTGCCCTCGTTTTCCGCTTGTGCTCTACTTCCGCAAGTCTTTTCCCAAATGTTTTTCTCCCCTCATCTCATGTTCCTCACAATCTTCGCGATTATCCCCGTGTCTCTCTGGCCGTATCCTACATGGATTCGTCTGGAGTCTAATGCGGGAAATTCGAAGCCGGCTTTCCCTCTCGTTCATAATATGTGTCTCTCCCCTGTATCACATTTCCGTGGTCTCCACCGAAGGCGCACAGAACAGGATTCCGATTAATGGATCGGATCCGACCGAACCTGCTGGGAGCCGGGCGACGATTCAACGCAGAAGACGAAAACAGTGCTCGACATGAATGTCCGTCGAATCGAGCATACGAATGAGGACTTACAGTAAGAAAGAAATGGTAACGACCACGGACGATATGATGACGCGGTCGATATTAAATCAAGCCCATTGAAGCGCATGACGATTCGAAGAATAACGATCCGGCGAACTGAGACTACGTTAGATAACTTGAAACAACAGTCCCAAAGGAAGATTGGGCTCTTTCTTCCAATGTTGGGGATTTTCGGAGTCTGGTTCCTATTCCCTTCGGACGATTCGTATCCCGAGCCCGCGTATCTTCGCAACCTCGTCCTACGCACTCCCTGAGCAAACACACATTTGTGTGCGCCGGGCTTCTTTCGCCGCACTGCTTTCGTCCTCGTGTATGAACCTACGCTATCGCGCCGCACGGTGACTCGTCCGGTTTCAGATTCAGGTCTTAGAACGACGGTGTTCCCTCTGGCCGAAAGCGTGATCGTGCTCCTATGGAAAACGCAGCATTTCGGCGGGAGCCGAGAGAGTGTTTGACCTTGTGAGAACAATTTCTGCGCGGTATCCCACGCGGTGTCGGGGAGCAGTATAAGCTTCTGATGATGAGGACGGCGACAGCGACGCCAGCTCCTTGTAGGCAATAAGCGCGATTGCCGGCAACGGCTGGCTTCACTCGTTTTTGTGTTTGCCTTCGTTTCCATCAGCTGCAAGTTGCGACAAAGTGAGCTGCTGGATTTCGGGGAAAAACAGCGAAACGGCAGGAGCTTTAGTCAAATTGCGAAGGATTCAGAGACTAGTGGATATCCATTTTCCCATTCTCAATTACTTCGTTCAACTCTCCTCGCGGCGCCGCCGGCGGAGGCGTGTTCGCGAAGGCGAAACGCGTTGCTCGGTTTTTCTATCAGTTGTCCGCCTTCGTCGTCGCCGAGCCGTGCTCTGAGAAGGGGTGGAAGGCATCTTTCAATCCAGCTGAGTTCCTCCCGAATAGCGAATGGAGAGCAGAGCAATACCAGATAGACACAGAAAGGAAGAAAAACGAAATCGCAACATTAGATGGCGTCCCTTATTGTGCATCCGCTGACGTCGTCCTTGTTCACCATTCCCATGTTCGAACATCCGCAAGGATTGCACATCCTGGAAGAATAAACTCGCTATCCGGAACATTGGATCAGGGAGAATGGATTATTTCCCCGATTGAATCTTCTAATTCATCGAGTGAAGTCGAGTCGGATTCCTCGTCTCGCCGGTCGCCTGCGAACGGAGCAGCGGCGTAAGAAATAATAAATTGGATAAAGTCCACCATTGCGAGTGAATACAAAGAGCACAGAGACACCGGGGCGTTCGGCCTGAACCGAACTTGGGACATCGTCGGAATACATCGAGCGGTTTTGGCAGTCACTGGAGCTCATCCCCACAATCATCTCTGTCACCTAGCCATCGATGGCGCCGTGTCTCCCATTTTTCCTTCGCCCCCATCCTGATCTCTGACAGCAGGTTCATAGGCCTCATCAAGCAGCACCCGCATGCTCACGTGTTGGCTCACCCGCTTGTCTGCTCGCCCACCCGCCCGCTTGCTTGCTCCCGGCATTGGACGAGCGACGACGACGTCGTCCCGACAGTGAGCCGATAGCATCAGACCTTTTTGCTTATCCGATATTAGAATGCTCAGTCGTGCACTGCCGCCAGTTTTCTTCGGTGCCTGCTCGTCTCGCCGATGTGGTCACATTACATCATCGCGATTGATCGAATCTGATGGTCTCCGGAGACGTAGGTACCTAACTTCGCTTGCTCGTGCACTGCATATCACTTGGTGAGCTGACGAGGCTCATGTTGCTCGTTGTTGATGGGCTTTTTTTCGCAGCCGTCGACGGATTCACGTGTTTACCGAGTCTGGAAAAGATCGCGGGACCTCATCCCTGGGACCCGACATCCTCAACACTGTCCGCTTAGTCGCAGCTCCGGATAATCGGATCATTCACTAAATCGGATCGCACTCTGAGCCTCCCGATCTGTTGTTTTCGGCGCGTACCGAGCCAGCGCAGTCCACTCGATACAGTTCCATGTGCGGATCTCTAAGCCGAGACGCGCCGCTCGAAATGATCTCGGGCCAACACGCAGCACGGAGATTCTGATACTCGCTGGGTATCACCCCGCGAACTCCGTCGGCGATAGAGACGGTTCCCGCAGAGTGAGGGAGCGGGCTTACGCGGGGCTTGCATGCGTTTGAAAGCGTCATGGGCGATAATAGGACTAATTATCATTGGCACAAGGAACGCTCCCTGACGAGATCAGCGCGATATATTTATGTATGCGTGAAGACATCTGATGCTAGATTGATAGGGGTTCAGGGAGTTGGTGGTAGCCCGTCGACGACGGGCACTTAATTAAGGTCTTTCTGGGTCCATTTAGCACCGTGATCGGTCTAGCGGAGGCGAGCATGAGAGAATTGCTCTCCTCCCGACTCGATAGACCTCGTTTTCTCACTCACTCAGTAACTCATGAACTGATGGAGTTCTCGGCTGAGGGAGATCAGAGACATTGGTGTATCGAAAGAGATTGCCCGGTGGTGAGAAGTCACAGCACAGATTGTGGGCTCCGAATCCGGTATGAGGGTGAGGAAAAGGAGGGACCGACTCACTATCTATCGCCTTATGTTTCATCATGGCAACTCGTCGTCCTCCGACTAGAGGCGCTCCTCAGACCTCCTTGTCGGAAGCTCCGGTTCGCTCGGATGCTCGTTGGCTCTTTTGTGCATGAGTCAGACTCGTACCGGTACGGGAGCCAAGGAGAACGGAAATCTGGCGAAACATAAGCTGGAACGCGAGGGAGCAAAACGCAGTCGCGCCAGTACTTCGCCTCGAAACTGATGAACGCTCTGAAGGCGCGCCCTGCCGCTCGGTGTGGCCGTCGTCGTACAATGAGATGGAACTCCATTAATATGAAAGGGTCGGCTTTTTTTGGAAGCTTGCCTGCTTGCTCGACCGCCGCGTCTGTCGCTGACAGAAGGGGCAGGCATGGTGGGAGCAGTTATATTTTCAGTGAGATTTCTCCAGCACGCGTCATCAGCCTCGCGTCGACAGCGAAGATTCCTGAGCTTAAGAATTAAAATCGTTTTCCTCCGCTCGCATCGTTCGGAAAGAGGGTCCGAGCTCTGATCGGCAACTAGCATGCCCATGAGGGATGAGAACCTCTTTTTCGAGGGAGGGCAGATCGTCTCGTCGCATCGTTCAAGTCTGTGCAAATTCTCCCACCTTATGGAAATTCATTCTGGACCTTCTCGGACTTCGGCTCGGTCTCCGAGACTCTTCTCATTTTTGGAACGAAATAATATATACAGTGACAATGCGTCCGTGGCTCGAACCAAGGAGATACGGGGAATCTCCCGAACTCAGAAGGAATGCTACCCTTCCCCATTCAGGAATTGAAGGACGAGGAAGGTTGTGGGAATGACGGGTGGGGGCTGTCGTTGCGGAGGAGTCGAGTCGTAGTTGAAATTGGAAGGGAGACGGAGGAATAAGGCCATAAGAGGAAGCGTCAATTCTCCGAGTTTGGAAAAGAGTGCGCGACAAGGGGATGAAGGAGAAGAATAAGGAGGAGTACGACGCGGGGCCGGACACCGATGATCGACTCCTGCGAAGCTCGGAGCACAGGGCTCAGGAAAACCTGCTCTCAGGAAGTGTTTATCAAGATAAAGACCGGAGAAAAGGATAGGGGAAGCTTGCTAAGGAGGAACGGAGTAAGGAGAACGTGGAGGGGAAATAAGAGAAGAGAATGGATAGAGACAAGAGCTCGCTGCCGCTGTATAGTGAACACCCGTCAAGTATATACACGTCGTCGACGATGCCCACAACGGAAGGAAACGAAACGTCAGATTGCATGACGCCTACGTCGTTATCAGTATCTATCTTGTTGTTCCGTTCTCCTGATAGAGTCACGCGCTAAGTTAGAGGGGAACCATCGACTTTGTATTTCGGGGAGAATCGACCGACACGTAGAAAATTATTCCAAAAATGTCGTCCCGAATAGTCGGTTCGATACGGTGACTCGAAACAAACCTATTACCGCTCAAAATTCGAGAATGATCGAACGATGTGAGCAAAAAAAAATACTTCCCAGACGCGCGAGTCGGAACTCTCGCTTGGAGCGCGACTGCGTAGGCCTGTAAATGAAACTCAACATCGAACGAATGGGGTTCCAATCGGAGTTCGAAAAAAGACGGGGTTGGGGCAACGGGAACAAGAGGAAGTGACGGGGAAAGAGACCCATGTAGCGGAGAGAGACAGGAGCACGAGAAGCCAGGGAAGGAGAACGAAGAAGGAAGCGGAACCGAACACGGAGTCCAGTCATGATGAATCGTTTACGAAACATTAGCTCCTCTACCGCAGCGAGCCAAACAGGCAGACCGAGCAGACAAGGCGACCACCCGCCCGCCGCTCGCGCGTCGCGCTGGCCCGTCAACCGGAGACGAGAATAGAGCCAACCGAGCGACCAACTGACGCGAAAGATTCCAACCAACCATGCGAAGTATGCCTTGTTTCATCTTCCGACTCGCGACCACCGAGAGCGAGTGGATGAGAAGAGAAAAACAGCAGAAGGAATCGACCACAATGAATCATCGTTCCGGTTGCGCCCGGCGCTGCCGTGACGCTACACTTCATCGTCGTATTCGTTCGTAGATCATCGTCCGTTCGTTTTTCAATGACTCCTCTCTTCTCGCCGAACTCCTTGCTGTCTCCAAGTAGGTCGCGCTCTGGACTGGCGTGCCTCAGGGAGCGCCACATTCTCGGCACCCTCTACTGCCCGCGAAAAAAATTTTGCATTCACGTTCTTGCTGATCTTGTGTTCCGTCCCGCGATCCCTCAGCGCTGCTTACGTTCACGGCAGCTAGGTCTTTGCAGAACGCGCTCTGTTTCTTTGTGTGATTGTGAGTCAATTCGTGCGATGTTAGCCAATCAATCAAGAAGCGCTCTAATCATCGAGCTTAGTAGCCTTCCCATTTGTGAGTAGTCGGAGCGCGATCGACTTTGATAATTCGCAGAGCACTCCCCTCTGATCTATATGTACAGTGGTCGATGGCTGAACAATCTACTCCGAATCGGCGTGGTCGCGTTGAGTGCTTCCTGTTCCGAAGCGGAACTGTGCCGATACTACCCCTACGGGAGCTGCGACAAGCGGCGGCGAAAGATAAACTTTGACCGATCTTTCTCCCGGAGTGCGTATCGGAGGGTAGGCATAGGAATCGGACCTCAGTTCCGCCCCGATACCGTCGTCGGGGTCCCCGCGTGGATTTTCCCATTGGTCGCGACGGAGAACATCCGATGGAAGTTTTCTAGAGCTTGGAGAATTTCTCGAGTAGCCTTAAAAACGAGCGCTCGTCTTCGGTGCTCCTCTGAAATTCGAATCGAGGAAAATGGGCTCCCAACCGGCATACTACCGATGTTCGAGGAAAAATTGGAGTCACCGCTCATCGTTAGTCTGCGCTTTAGATAAAGCCACTGAACTCCCCGAGCTCGGCGGACCTTCCTCAAAAGGAGTTTGATGATGGTGATGATGCGGAACTGGCGCAAAGCAACTACTTCTGGTGGAGCGTCTCGCTAAAAAAAAACTGTCCTCGCCGCTGCTCCTATTTCAAGTTTTTCGCAGCAGCGCAGCTGGCACTGGCGCAGAAAGCGGCGGAAAGTTGAGAGGAAACCGGTCAGCCGACGAGCGGATTGTTATCTCGAAAGGAAAACACGCTAAGAAAAACAGACCATTGGAAGGAAAGGACTTTATACGAGGAGCAAATGCGGGTGGCTTTCGACAAAGATTGCGTGGCCTTGATGGGAGTGCTCGGGACGGAAAAACGAGATTGAGGATAGTTCTCGAACGGAGGGGTTCCAGACGGGGAGAGAGAGGGCCGACGTCGAGGCGGACGGAGAGCGAAACTGGAAAAGGACATTATTATCGCTGTACTGACTGGAAACACGGACGAGCAAACGAACAGTTTCCGTTCCAACTAGGAACGCTGGCTCGGAGAACGGTCATCGTGTCCCACTCGTTCCCGATTGGCGGCGGTCGTCACTCGGAACGAGAGCCCGGGCTGATGATGACAGTGATGCCATAGGCTACGATGAGTTGGCGGGAAACTCGTCTTCGACGCTGTCGTCATCATTTTCGACTGGCCTAGCGACCGCACTTCGTTTCATTCCTCTGTTATTCAGAGAGGCCGGAAAATGGCGACGGAGCGCAATTCCACGTCACGGTCGGGCGTGCGGACGGTATGAGAATTCAGAAGATGATCGTCAGTGAGAGTGAAGGCCGGAGCCGCGAGGAGGAGCATCGAGGGCGGAGAGGAGGGGGAATCGAAGAAAAAAAAGCCGGGAGACTCGATATGTGACTATGAGCGTGTCTAAGTGACGATAAAATGTCATCGGCAAATGGAACGAGGAAAGCATCGCCCGCTCCGGGAGAAGCATCGGCATAGAAATATCATTATTTCGCATCATTTAGCTTCGTCGAAGAACCACCATTGTAGCCGGTCGACTACGACGGAGACCGCCCGTGAAGCGAGCCCCGCGAAGACCACATGCGTGTCGTGGGAGCTCTGGAGTGTGGAAACATCACCATGAATGAACCATCCCCCGATGCAGCCTGGTATCGATATAAAGGAACTATTTCCTGGACTTTGCCCCAGGACTGATTCTGTCCCTGGAATCCGTCTCATCGGGAATGGATGATACGGCCTGACAACGGCCTACTGCTCCGACAGGATGCTCCACCGTTACGGTTTCCGTCCCTGGCCGGAGAGAGGCCGCGTGCTGGTCGCATCATTTTGTGTGCTGCCCCCGCGAGTTTTTTCGTTCGCTCCCGAGCACATTTCCTCTAGCCTCCCGTGGCGACTTCGGCGAGTTAGGGAGTGAGCAATGTGTTCTATTCTCTGCTTCCCGGGTGAGCTAAATAAAGCGCCAAGCACCAGACGACCGCGTCAGCAGTCGTCATAGAGAAGCCGGGAGGAATCACCTGACCGCCAGTTTGGGAGATCAGCTCTCGTGATGACGTGAGCTGTTCCTTCCTTGAGAATAATTCTCCGTCGATCGGAGGTCGAATCGGTCGAGCCCTAGCACTAGACGCCAATAGAAGCTCTTTTCCGACCCGTCGTCGCTGCTGCCGTTTCCGTCGCGATGGCTAACAAGAGAGAGTCGAGCGATCTTGTTATCGGCTTATCTCCATCATCAAAATATCTAACAACGAGATGTCAGTCGAACGGATTTCTCCAATTTGTGTTTCTCTGAACGGAGGAGACTAATTGTTCGGATCCTGTCGGAGAAAGGGGACCAGCGGTCCAATCGACGCCACGACGGGAGTGTCGAGTCACCAAACCTTCTCGGCTGGTGTCTTGTCCACAGTGGAAGGACAGCCTGCGTTCCCGCGCTCTCACTCACCCACTCTTTCAATCATTTTCCCGAGAGGGGAAACAAGACCGGAATTAAGTTGGTGATTCTGAATCCCCGGAGCCCGGCAACGCAAAATGTCAATTTCGGCGCTGGAATATTTTTCCCCACCAGGAAGTTGGACTTTCCGAGAATTAATCGAATCAGTCGCTCGGAGTCTCCTGACATCAGGTGATTACTTTCGCGGAAGGAATCGAACTCGGAATTCCAGACTCGTTCCACAAAAGAAAATTACAAACGATCGGAGCGACGCGCTCTGAGCGAATCAACGAAGGACCTTTGTCTCCTCACTCCTCAAGACAGTCAGTCGGTCGGTCGGTCGGTCGTGATCTGATATATCCCGGGAAGCGTGGAGGGAAAATTTCGTGCTCCCGACCGCTTCCGAGATCGAAGTGTGTAGTTTCGATCTGATGGAAACGTGTGTCGTTGTTCAAACGTCGCCACGGGTCGCTACCTTCCATTAGGATTCCCCGACCGGAGCCTTTGTATTTCCCTCGTTTATTCGTTTACGGAAAAAAGGCAAGCATCGATTTTCGAATGGAGTCCCCGCCGTTCCTTTCCCGATCGTTGTTTCGTTAATGTTAACGACGTATCGGATGCCGCTCCTGTCGACGCCCCCCCCTTCCCCGCCTCCCCCACCCACACGCCCCGTCAAAGCGTCGACCCGACCCCTTATCTGAGTTCTCCCCCCTCGGAACTACCTCTTCTCTTCGCGCAGCGGAACGCCCCCCCGCAAAGGCGCCTATCATGCGTGGCTTGTTCCCTTCTGCTGTTTTTCTGTTGCGTCATTGTTTCCCTGTCTCTGTCGAATTTCCCGACTCCGTGGTAGAAGCTGTCCGCGGGTCTCGATGGTCGTGCGATCGGGCGGACGTCTTCGGCGTTTCCCTCTCTGTTTTTCGTTCGATTCTCGTATCGAACAGATCGGTTATGGATTCAGATGACTTATGACCGACCGACGTTCGCGCCGACAGCGGCGACTGCCGAGCCCGTCACCGAGAGGACGGCCCGCGGAAGCAGAGGCATTAGCGCCGCCAGAGCAGTTCAGGGCCGATCCGGGGGGACTCCATGTACGTCGGTCGGCCCGGCGGTTGGTCGGTCGGTCGCTGCAGCACTCCGTCAGGAAGACTCTATTTACAGCATCGGATGGTCGTGAATTTCTTCTAGTCACCCCTCCTATGCTGGACGACCCGAAATTTCCAATGACTGAAAGCAACCTGATGTTATGCCACAAAAGTCGCTCCACCTGCGTGATACTCTGCGTGAGCACAAGCCTTTGCGGGAGCTGCTTGAGAGGATGGATTCTGGCACTCCTCGAAGATGGATGCGGGGATTTTTCCCAAAGGAGGAGAATGCAGATGAATGCTATAAGCGGGAACGCAATGGATCATTGCTCTTATCCGACCGCTCCGCAATGTGCATGCGCTTCTGCAAGACGCTCAAACCAATAAATTGCAGATTTGATCTCGGTCGTGCCCGAGTACTAATTCGATCGACAACCTCAAGGGGAGGTCGTTTGAACGAATCGATCGAGTATGAATAATGTAGAAGCCAAAGCGACGGCGGATATTATATCTTTGGACCGAGGGATTCCGGTCGAAGGCATCCAGCCGTCACAAAAGCGACCTCCCAAAGGTCTTGTGCCATCTTTCCTCACCTGATTCATCGTTTTGCCCCTCGGCGGTTTCGAGCGGACATAATCCTCGTTCCCAGACGAGCGCTCCCTCGATTGAGCATGACGGCAAAGAGTTCGCTATATAATCGCGGATGGAAATACCGTACTCATCATCGCGGCGTAAAGCAGCCTAGGATGACAGTTTCCGGCCAGGGGAAATACTGCCCTGAGTGAGACACACGGGTCCCTCGCGTTCTCACCCCTACGTCAGATTGGGTATCAGGATCCATAAGGATTCCCGTTTCCCGCGACGCAACGTCTAACACTAGCCAGGCGACCGGCAGGGGCGGAGAGCTCTTCCACACAGTCTTGTGAACTGAAACTTAAAAAAAATTTTGCGAGTCAAGGGCGAACTCTCATTCGGATGACCGCTCTACACGTGGGCTCATCCGAGCGTGCTCGCTCACGGATTCGCCCGCTCTTCAGAGGCATCGCGGTCGGTGAGGAAATTCTTCCATGCACTCGGGAGCTCCAAACTGTCACAGCGACCTCGAATACAGACTTCTGCGGCTGCATAGCTTCTGAACATCCGACCTAACTCCCGAAGTGGCCGACCGGTCGGCGCGCGATGCGTAACGCAACCGCGCGCCTGGGTGACGGCACGACTGCAAGGGAGGTCCCGGGTTCGATTCGCGAGCCCGGTCGACGATGATTGCTCTTTTTGAGGGAAAAGGCTCCCCAGTCGATCAGCGGAAAACCGTTCGCGAGCGGCCGGACATAGGTACATGCTTGCCTGTAAAACTCTGGCTCCCGATGTCCATGTGCAGGGGAAACGGAAAGAATTAGAGGAAAAAGAACGCGGATACCTCGCGAAAGGGGGGCGGGAAGGAGAACCTCGTTGAGGGACGGCTTCAGCTTGGTCACGCGAGTACGGCGGGGGTTGTCGCACGGCGCAGATCGCCGACATGCCTCTTGCTCCGTCTCTTCGAGGTGCCACGTTTCACGGCGTCGCGTAGGCACTGCTTCCCGGGGCCGAGTAAAACTGCATCACGTGGAAGCACTACAGAAATAACGGCAAGCTTGAGAGCCGGTGTGAGCTGATTGAGCCTCGATTGCGCAGTTTAGGTACCACAATGTTGCGAGCATCGCCTCGACCGACTGCGTAGGGAAAACCCAACGAAAGCCCGGCTAGCGAATCGTCGGCGTCGATTGAATCTGATGACCTGCCGTGGTATCGATCGCTCGGTGAGACGTTTGTTTGAGCTCGCGGCCTGGCTGCCTTGCAGGTTGGCTGCTTGGTGGCGGAGGGACAACAATATCGGTTTCCTGAAGCTCCGGGCGACGTGACAAGATTACAGGTCGGATCCGTAACTTTTCGAGAGCGCGTTCAGCCCCGCTCCTTCTGGATTGAGTTGCTGATGGAGCGGCGCCTGTCAATCCTACGTCAAGTTCGTCGGTCGATCAATGACCACGCTGGGGCTTCGGGGATTCTGCTTCCGGCTTCCAGGAATTTCGAATTTCCCGACTCTGACGTGTCGCATAGTCAGTTGGATTTTTCATCGGACTCTCGTCTGGAAACCTCCTCCGCTGATGACCACAGGTGGGGGGCAGACCAGAGGGGGAACTCGAGTCCCTCAAGCATAGGAGCCGGTCAGAGCCCCGAGTCTGACTTCGGATTGAGTGGAAAAGTTTTATCCCTAACGATGATGATCTCCGGGAGCGGAATTTGAGTTGCGGAAATCCCGACGAAACCGCACAGCGGCCTCGTCTCGTCACTGAAGACTTTGTTCAGACAACGAGACAGAATTTTCCATCAAGTTGGACGGCCGAGCGGACCGGCGATGGAGCTTTGGGAGTGTCTACATACAAAAACGGGAGCCCCGAGCTAAATTCTTCGCTGAGCAAAGTTTGTGTCGGCGGAGTTCTTCTTCTAGACCGCATTGCTCTGGCTGCGAAGATTGCCACGACCAGCGCTGGTTCCACTGTAATTTCCGACAGAGGAACGAGAGACAAGAGAGAAAAACGTCCGGCAGCTCTGAGAAGGAATTCGCGTCAGCGGAGACTACTCGCGGAACGAGACCAAGAGCATTCAACGTGTGAAGACGTATTTTCGGTACCGCTGAGGAAAATATCTCAAGTTTGATATTCATACGGATTAGGCGTCGCAGTTCATGAGCGCGAGTCGATCTTTGTCTTCGGCACCCCCATTAGCACTCGCTCAGCCACGCACCCAGACGAGCGGTCGGTCAGTCGCTCCTGAGTCACTATCTCTCGCGGAACGCCAAGAGGATTTGGGACACCCTGGGGACGAGCCCGGGCCGCGGCGCGTGCCGTTCGGCTGAAACTTTGAGAGACAATTTACATTTTGTATTCGATTTGAGAATTCCACGCGAATCAGGTTTGAGTTTTGCCGCTCGCAGCGCACCGTGGAGCTCTCATCGTCGAGTGCGTACAAGCTGAACCGATGACCCAAAATTCGAATGGAGCGTTGGTGCTCGGCTGCCCTCGGCGAATGCAATCAGTGCAATCACGTACGCTGCCGGAGCTCGCGCTAAGCCGAGTACAGAGCACACACTTGGAATGAATGAGGAACTACGGTCACGAAAGAGCGTTGGTGGTCATCATCGCGACAAATTCATGCGGCTTTGCGATCGACAATGAGCACGGGGCGAATTCACGAAAAACGGTCCGAGAGCCAGAATGACGTGCCGCCGTGTCGGTTGGTTCCGGACGAGATGCTCCCTGAGCGCGGAATTCCAGGAACAGAGGATGTTCTCTCAGAGCTCAGGTCCAAGAAACTTTAGGCAACGTTTCGGAGCGATGTCCCAGCGAGGTATTGTATTAAAAGTTCACAGAGCTTCTTGTGTTCCTTGAACTCGAGCTAGTTGCGTCTCGTTTAATAATTGGCAGGGCAGAGCTCGTTGTTTCACACGCTCGCTGCCTCATACGGGGCCGTCCTTTCCGAAGCTTTCTTCAGCCGAGCGGCGAGCAGGTGGTGCCGGATTTGATTCCTTTGAGTCAAAGAGACAGTAATCTCGGGCTCTTGCAAGCCAACTTGACAGTCCATTCAGGCGAGCTACGCTCTCAGCCGCCTAATGGTCATAGGTTCTTGTCGTATCTTCGCAGTTGATGAACGATACGTATAGCATGTGAGGCTCCGCAGACTCGTGCCGCCTTCCGTGACGTATGGTTATGAGGCTTGTGTGCATCTGGACATGATAGCTTGCCCAATGAATCCACTCGAGACGGCGGACGGAGTTCTCATCCGTCCATCCGGATCATCCTACTGCCCACGCTCGTGTCAAGAAAATGAGTCTATCCGTAAGTAGAAGGCCCGCTCTGCGCTTAGCGTCAAAACGACTGACCGAGACCGGGATCGCGAGAGTCCCGTGGATCCCTCCCGTGCGATTTTCCTTTCGGTGCGCGTCTCGCATCTTTTCGCGGAGAGTAAGAGGGGGCGTGTGCGGGCCGGGGAACGATACTCACCGAGTCGTCCCTCTGCTAGCCGAAGCCTCGCGGGAGTTCCCAGACGGACTTGCACGGGGCAGTGGTAATTTATCTATAATGGTACTCTATGAATACCGATCGTCGAGATTCGACATGGATTTCTTATCGAAACGAGAGTCAATCAGGCTGCCGGAGAAAGTCCCGCCTCGCGAGTAAAAAGCTGAAACTTAACCAATTTGGAACTTCTGAGCAAGGGCGACGGTGGCGGCCGGTAAACGTTCCTACGACGAGGTCGATTGACGGAGGAACACGTTCAAGGCTTTGTATGTGGGAACCTTCATTGGAGGAGCTTCAATTACGTTCTCTAGAGATTCGCTCCTGATCCTAGCTTGTTTTCCGGATCGAAACCGCACGTCTCTCCGGAGCGTATCGGATCAGATGAGGGGGTTCGATGTTTTTCTTTTCCACATATACCCGGGGTATCATCCCGATGATCGAGTTCTCGACGACACGAATTATTTTCGAATGAGTTCTACGAGCGCCTTTGGCTTCGTGCCTTGCAGAATCGATAATGTTTGGTATTCAGGGCTATCGCCGCCGCCCGAAATTACAAAATACATAAACAGAACAAAACCCAGTCAGCGCGAATCACTGATGTGTGGGTTTGTCGAAGATATTACGTGACCAGGCCTTCGACCGACCGCTAGTCTGCTAGCTATCGCAATGTCGATGTTCGTAAAGGGACATTAGGACAGGCCTCTCCCCCCCTCCGTTAGCCTCCATCCTCCCACCACGGTCCCGCGCCCTCCCTACCGATAATGAATAGGAAGACGTGTCCGTTTCTGTATGCAGAGAATGGAATGGTCACGCGCTGGGCGTGAGGCGGCCGGGAACAGAGGCAGACCACGGTGTGACGGTCGAGCCGAGAAGAGCAGCCGAGGCGGGTCAATTAGAGAGGGAAGTGGAAATCGAGCAGAAATTCCTCCCGTCGACGACAAAATAAAAACAGCAATTCTTTCTTCATTCCATTCTATAGAAGGATCCGTTGACGCATTGGTTTTCGGGGTATGCTCTAGGCCGTTCCATTGGGCAACTTTGAATTGTTGGGACATCCGATAGAACAGCGCTTGGCTCGAGTGGCGACCAGATAAGCCAAGTATCCTGCCGTCGTTGGGGCTTCAAGTATCCGGTTGAACCGTTCGAACATCCCTTCCCAGGAGAATGGTGCGTTTCATTTGGGTTCGGAAGATTACATGCAAGGGAATTCACCCATGCAGAGGTCGGAAGCTTCGATGGACGAGAGCTGCTCACGTGGCTGATTGTGTGAATCCTGCGAGCGGAATTTCGTGACGCAGCGTGAGATTAGCCCTCGATTCGAATCCGTGGACCCTTTAGGGTCGATCGAGGGGCGATGAACGAATCTTAGATGCTTTGAAGAGAGACCCTCCGCGGGGGATTGATCTTATCGTTAGAGTAGATCATCAGATTCAAATGCTGGGTTGCCCGCCCTCACATCGTCGCAGCAGCGCAGCCTCGAATCGGGTCGTTGCCATTGATCTGGCGACAGAGCGAATTCTGGATACAGGACGAAATGAAGAATCCCTGTTCAATTTAATCCTCCGAGCAGGGCCGCTGAGCCTATCGTGCGAGCGCACCCAATCTCGTGAGCGATATTCCGTGATGATTGTCAACAGTATCAATATTTTGGCCCTGGATCAACCCACTCACGATTTGAGCTCTCCAATATCCCTGCTGCTCATGCGCGCTTGCAAAGGTTGATCAGTCGGTCTGGAGATTCCCCTGAAAATTCATTAGCTCCGTCGAGCCCCCCCCAGGAGACGCAGACTCTGGAGATCGGAATCGAGATACATAATCCGCAAGGCTCTGATCGTTCGCAAGGTCTTGCCCGAGATAGAATCAGCGTAGTATACTCGGAATTAGATGCCCCTCTTGTTGCTGACTGATGGGCGCATAAATGCGATGAGCTCCTCTCTCTCTCTCACACGTTTTCCCCTTCTCTCCTTCGAGGCCGCTATAGGCGTGAGAGGAGGAAAGATCCTGGCGTGAAGGACAGAAAAAGGGGAAAGCTTCGGCGTTTCTGCCCTAATTCTTTTATGACTAGTCGAAGCAGTCGTATTGCTCTCTCTCTGCTCGCGCCCGAGCGTAAGTGTACCCCGTGATACGCGACTGACGCTTCCCGGAGTGTTCCTGCATGCTTGAGCTGCCCTGGACGAACACATTTAAAGCACGTGGATGCGAGGGACAGTTGAGCAAATGGAGAGATGTGCAGAGAGCAGAGCCGGCCCTGAGTTGTCCGGCTCTTGCCGAGAATAAGGACCAGGAACCCCCAGAAAGAAAACTCATCTCGCGGCTCCCAATCGCGCGATTTCCGACGGGAGCGAGAATCACAGCTGTCCAAGGGTCCGGTGATATTCGCGTGACTCTTTTTCTTGTGAGATTTCGAATCACGCAACTAACTATAAGCTCGCTAGTGCCAGAGTACAACTCCGCAGAAAGAGCAAGATCTTTTACGAAGCAGACGCCCTGTCGTCGAGAGCGGAAGGTTGGGAGTCAATTATTCGAAAATGTCGGAGTGTTGGAGGAGCACTCCGTGAGTTATCGCAAAACAAGCCTCCCATGATTGAGTGAGGCTGCTCGTAAGCGTTCGGTCGATGCCGTCGCCGGATTGGTCAACACTGACCTTGTGGATATACGGGCATCTTTTTTTGTGGTCCGCGACTTGGGTTTTTCCCGAGTACTGTGGTGAAGCATGCAACAGAGCCTCTTGAAGGGCCCTTCGTCTCCGGCGGACCGTGGGAACGGTAATTACGTGCGGCTGGCAGACCGACGTCCACTCGGACACTGGGTCCAGGCTGACTGAGGGTGAGCAGGGCAAACAGGGAAAGCGAAGGAGAGCGCGAGTGGTAAGCGAATGGCTGAGAGTGGCGAAGGGATAGCGCCCCCGGTGCAGGCGCGGCGGTAGTCGAGGCGGTAGCGTCTCCATCACGGCGCGTCCCAGCGGGTGACGATCAATCTTAACCGCTGCCACGGCGCCGTTGCGGTCCCGCTGCTTTAGGTTCTGGGACCTCGACCAGTCCTTTCGAGGGTGGTTCCCTTCTGTATGGCCGAGTTCCAGTTCGGAGTTCAGACCCATTTCCAAACCCGTGACGAGAAGCTCCTTGGGGATTCTTATTTTTTTTCTCTCGTTTCCGAAGCTCCCCCGGACGCTCAATAAGTTCCCCCTCTTGAAAGAACAGGGACGGATCATCATCCGGGATTCTCGCTCCCGGATCGGACGAGTGCGGCATTTTCGATCGAGCTCACGGCATCGTAAGAGCCCTCTACTGTGTTTCGGCTCCGTCTACCGAAGCTGGCATCGAAACCGACCCGGAGTGCGGGAACTGTCCGGGAGACCGTATGTAGATGTAGGGTAGTCGTGCTGCCGGGCAGTTAGGACGAGGCGTTCTCATCCACTTTGCCCCATGTGTGCCCTCGAGCCGGAACCGTCTCCTTACAATGTATAGTACGACGAGTAGTGGACGGTAGTAAATGTTGTTGACATTCTGTTGTTCGGAGAGAGGAAACTCAATAGCAGTACCTCTAATTGGCAATTGGTTTCGCCAGCTTAACTGCCCACCGAGCCGGTCAGCCTACTATAGCTACCTTGCTCCACTTGCGACACAAGGCTATTGTCAGTTTACGCCGATGACGTCTACGGCGGCCAACAGGCTGATCAGGGGTTGGTTGGCACTCACTCGTTCGGAGTGAGCGAGGCTTTAAAATGAGCCCCTAGCGAGTTGACGCTTCTCGCTGGCGTCACATCGAGAGTGAGAGAAGGAAATTACGCCCAGATTGATCAGTGTGGAAGATTTTTTTTCCGCTCGGAACTCTGCTAAACTGGAAGGATGCGCAGTCGAGATCGCACTAATTCGTTTTTTTCGAATTTCAGGTGAGCAAAGAAATAATCGTTATCGACCGCATTCCTTTGGAGGAGATGAATATCATTCGCGAATGGATTCGCTGACTGTATCCCTGGAGACAGATGCGTACGCCGCAACGGGATGATACAGAGAGCTTGAGCTCGGGTCTCCGGTACGAATTTCCCATCCTATCCCGATTCCGGTGGACAGCGTTTTCGACGCTACGATCTCGATCAGATCAAAATAGAATGTTTCTCTGTGTACACATATAGCGGCGAGACGACGGTATCCATCACTATGCGTCGACCATTTTCCCGTAAGCACGAATGCTGGAATCCGGAATCCTTTTTGGTCAATGGATGGATTGATGGAAAAGACCAAGGGATCGGCAGAGTGAGCCATCGAGCGTCGGATAGATGAGCGATTGGAAAAGCAGCGACGATGGAAGGTATCAAAAGTTTCAAAAAAAAAGAGAGAGAGCCAAAGTTTCCTCGAATCCCTCGCGGCATCGGGAAGAGCGGTGGCGTGGCGTCCATGCTTCCCGCTCAGCGTTGGGAAAAGTTGAGAAGCTATCCCAGGGAGATCCCTCGTGCGAAGCCCTGGAACGGACGAGCCGCGTTTAGGGAGAGCGGGGCTCGGGGGAGAATGGCACAAGGATTCCGACGCGGAGGGCGCCGCAGGGAGACCGAATGAGATGAGCATCCCGGAGCTCTTCTCTCCGGTTTCCCCCAAATAAAGGTCAGCTGCCTCACCCATGGGCGTTGCTCCTCCATCACCATCGTTCCGTCAAGGATCAAGGAGGAAAAGAGGGAAAACAAGCTTCGCTTTGCCTGCAGCTTCGCCGTCGCCAATCGGCTGAAGATGCCTTTCTGGACAGTAAACGAGTAAGCGGTCAGAGTGGCAGCCCCGGATGGAATCATAGAGCGGAGCCTATGACGGGAAAAAAAAGTCAACGCAGCTTTCTGCCCTGGTCGATGATGTCGACGACGACGACGACGTATAGGAGGGAGATGAAGGGGGTAAGCCGTCCGAACGCTTTGGAGCGGCTTTCGTGCCGCTTCTGATCCATCCACTACTCATCTATCCGTTCTCCTCCCATCCATCCTTCTGCCCATTTTGCATCACAAAAGACTTAGCGCATACAAGCGAATCCTCGTTCGAGAGCTAGAGACGCATGGCGAGACGAATTGGTTCATTCTCTTTGTGACTGATATAGAGAACGGACTCGTCTAGAGTACTCGTCGAGCCGCAGAGGGGAAACGGGGAACCAATCCAAAGTTTATCAGGGTAGTCCCGAACGACCCTCGGGAAGTCGAGCACAAGGACGTGGAGAGCGGAGGACCAAGGGGAACTGACTGACTGGCTGACTGACTGTGAGTCTAAAGGTTCCGGAAAGAGGCTTCCCGAAAGAAAGAGGAGAGAATTCAGAAGAGCGACGCAGAAGACCGATGGGGTTTTGAAAAGAGACTAAACATGAGCTCACTCAGGGGGACAAACTGTCACGTGAAAGAATAGAACTCCGAGGGACCAACGGCGTCCGATAGGAATGGGAGGTAGCGTCCGTGGCGAAAAAGAGTCGGATCGCGATAGAATCGGATCGCTCTGCTGCGTACATACAAACTGGAAGACGGAAACACAACGGAAAAATCCTCGTCGAACGATGCTCCTCGCAGGCTTCGGGCGTCGTAGTGAACGACGGCTACGACGACGGCTGACAGACCCGACTCCTGTTTTCGTCTAATGGAAGCGGAGCTCTCCTAACAGAGCGAACGACGGCGCAACGAACGAGAGCTCTGAGAACAATGTTAGCTGAAGGCGGCGTAAGCAGCCACTTCAAAGGAGTTCGGTGCTAACTTTTCGAACAAAGTGCGAGCAAGAGCGTTGTAAACTTGCTCCCTCCGTTTTTGTCTTCGCCTCTCCGAGCGTCGCCGACGTTGCCGTTGAAGATCTCCCCTCTTCGGATATTAGTCAACAATGGGTATCTGAAACTTCGTCGCGCGTCAGAACAAGATTCCGGGATCCGAGTCATTGAATTAGGTATTTTTCGGCCTGTCCCTGCGCTGGCCCTTGATTTCCGGGACAGGTAGAATCGCGAGGGCTCTGTCGCAATGGACTCGCTGCTCGGGGACTCCCAGCGGAAGCTTCACGAAAGGAGTGTTGCAAGCTCTTCGATTCAATTGACCATATGGCATAGCACCCATTCATCCGGTGCCGCCTGGGATCAATGAGTCGGCGAGGGACTATCACTATGATTATAGAGATTTCTGGCTGGTGCAATCGTCGACGCCGTTCGGAGCGGACTAGAATTGATCGTCGTTCTCGCTCGCCGCCTCATTGCTACACAAATCGAATCCGGGCTGGATTCGGAACCCGCATTGCAGTGGACCTCCCTGTCGACCTCTGACGGGCTGTTTGGCAGCGAGTCCTCCTTGCAGATACGAGTCCGCATTCCCAAACTAATGGAATGATACCCTCCTGTACATAGGGAATCCTTGGAAAACTCAGGCAAGCGTATATATACGCTGTTAAATGAAGATCCGCGTTCCAGCTGCTCTCGCACGGGCTCCTTTGTCTTTGAACGAATCTGAAGTGATCGCCTAATCTTCGACCTTATTCCTTTCTATTGCCCTCACGCCGGTCTTATTCCTCTCGAAGAGTCCTTCCCTCTGTGCTAACAGCGGACAGCGCTCCGTGGAGTTCCATGGCCCCGGAGAAGGAGCAAAATGAGGAGGTTCTTCCTTGACGTCTTGTCCACATTTTCAGTCAGCTGGGATAATCCAGACAAATGGGCACTTGCTTCACTCGTCGATGACGCGTCTCTCCTGTCCCGCTGGTCCTCTTGTCCGAGTCGGATCTCTCAATCCACTGCTAATAAGCTTCGAGGAGACGGTAGAGGCGGGGACGTGCCGGGTAGCGGATTCCTGCAAAGCTCGCAGAACTCAGATGATTTCATCGGTCCCCTTGTGTGCTCCGGGCTCAACCCGAGTCGCATGGCGGCATTGTCTCTGTTTCGTTTGCCGGGGAGGAATATTCCCGAGCTCCTGCTCGTTCGAGGGCTAAATGGCGAAAGAATTGAGGAATAGCTTCAATATCTCCAACCGGAGCCCGATCGCATGCCAGCTCGCTATTAGTTCCGAGAACTGGCTCGATCGACGCCGCTTCTGCTGTTTATTATCTTCTCCTTCTTCCTTTTCCCGCTACTCGGGGAATAAACGCGGAGGATCCATCACTCAGCCAGCCGAGCAGAGCAACGCATGCAAAACCTCTCGGAAGAGGTGCGCTCTTCCGTCAACCGCCTGCCCCGCGCACCCTTCCGTTCATCCGCGCTCTTCTGTCTATAAGATAAAGAAATCATTCAATTTCCGCACCCGCTCCGGTCGCTTGTATTTAATATCCACCGCGAGACCGCCGCCGCCGCCACCACCACCACCATCAGCGAACTCTTCCCTCGTTCCGACGGCGCGACCCATGTTTTTTTCGTCGCTCCGTTTGCCGCTTCCTCGCGTCGTCCCCTTTTGTGTCTCGTTCACCGGAGGTGCTTCAACCCTGGCTCTGAGCTTCATCAACAACGACAACTCTGCGTCGATCGGCACCGTTTTCCGGCTATGCGGAGCGTGTCCTGGCTGCTCCCCGAACGCCTTCCGTCGACTATTTCCCTTAAAGACCCCGCGAGGAATCGCCGACTTCTTTAGCGCCTCGCGCAGACTCCCGCACTTTTCGTGTCGTCCGGAGCTCGATCCGATCGTTTATTCCACGCTGGTCGGGGAAGTGCTCCGATTCACACCTCGTCGGAATGATTCCCGCTCAGAAAGCTATCAAGAAAGAAAAATAAAAACGCTCAGTCCTGATTTCTACGTTCCCTCTTCATCTGTATGCCTCGCTCCGAAGTTCTGAGTGTTTGAACCCGGTCGTCTTCGCTTCAGCGCACCTTCACGGGTCATCCCATCATCGAGTGTCGTCCGATCATTCCATCGTTTGGGACAGTCATCTGATTTTTACTCTCAAGCTCCGGCGCCCCGCGCACTGAGCGGAGAATGAGAGTTTCTACAAAAGTGGGCTCCGGCCGCCATCCTCCCCGAGAGTTGGCCTGGTTTCCAGCCATTCTCTCTAACACCCAATTTGCTCAGGCGTGTTCAGCCGAGGTCGTCGAGTTCAGCTTTTAGGAGAGCGACAAGCGGCATTTTTTAGTGTTATGTACCAACAAACTCTTTTCTCTCACGTCACTCAACGTAAAATGCCTTTGAAACGAGTGGGCGAACTAGGCGGAGGCGACAGGAACGTCAGACGCGGCGTAATCCTGACGACGTATAAAACTGAATTCTCCCGCGACACGTTCCTTCCAGCAGGTGCTCTTCCACGGACCCCCCCCCTTCCATCCAAAAAGGCTGAAATAACATACACATCGTCAGATCTTAAGAAAAGACGAAATATGATTTCCCTGATCTCAATTCGGGCTGCTCTAGTCTTTAATAGCTCGCATGATTGAAAAACGGAGCCTGAGAGGGGGGACATTGTTCGCAGAGCTCGTAAACTCCCATGAGTTACGTTTACGCCGAACAGTAGCCCACTCGACGACGCACAGATCGTGGAAACTCTCCACGGGGATCGCCTCCCACGCGATATCAACACACATGGAAGCATTATGAGCTAGAGTGGTGAATTTCCACTGAGTCGCTCCCGATCCTTGTGTACTCGGCACATTTTTCCGGAAGAAGACAAAGGAGGAGGAACTATCTATCCGGTCCGGGATTCCGTCGTAGCGCCTCGGTCCCTCGAGAGACGACCACGTCCGCTTGCTTATCTAGCACGTCTGTTATCTCACTGTGTCTAGCCGCTTGTTCCGACCGAGAAGCCCTCCTATTCTGGACCCCGAGCAGGCCCCCACTCAGGCTCAAAGCGGGAACCTTCGACTCCGACCACGCCGCTTTCCGCTTTCACTGTCCTCTTCACACCCTCTGGGCATAGGAGTCTCCAGCTGCGGCGCCCATAGTCCGCTCCGGTGCTTGTTCAGACTTTGCCGCGATTGACTCAGATTCCTGATCGATCATTCAGTTCGAAGGGTCATCCTCGCGCCTACCCTCAAGCATGAATGAGGAATAAGCGTTCCGAAATTTTTAGCCAGTGAGTGAGAGAAATCGAATGGAGAATTCAGCGTCGTCGGATCGTCGCGGCTGCTCCGGGGGGCTGGAGACGCCGCGTGCGTCCATAAGAAGCTCTACGGACTCAAGGGAATGAAATCGCTTCCTCAGTCCATGAGTATCCCCCTGGAAGTCTTTATAGGCATTCGGATGACTTTTTGGGGTTCGGCCAATTTTCCCCGGAGCAGCCGCGACGACCATCACGCTGCAGTTCGAGTCACTCGAGACGGGACTGAACGATTCGAGAGGAACTTCAGCGGATCGCGTCCCCCGACAGCGCCAAAAGCGTGATCTCCTGTCCGTAGACAGGGTTGCAGCTTAGAACGATCTCGAAAAGGGTGGATGACGAACCCGACTCTGGGATAGTTTCCTCTCCACGTTATCCGACCCGGCCGACGGCGGCTCGGTGGTGCGTCGGGTTCGCGTTCGAGGAACTCTCTCGCCCGAACATTGACCTATGATCCTAATGGAGCAGTGTTATGCAAAAGCCCTGTGCCTTCGAAACAACAGCAATAACAGCAATAGGGCTGAACTGCTCGGGAGCGATAAACTTTATAAAGTCGACGATAACGCCAATAGAAGAAATATGAGTCTCTAGAGCGGAACTCCTCGAGCCGCTGCGGCCGAAAGCCGTCAGGCCAGGCGTAGCGAGAGGGGCTGCGGGAGAACAACTGAGACGGACTCGAAAGTCGAAAGATCGTCTGGCGGCGCCGGAGTCTACCGCGGCTTCTTTGCTCACACCAAGGCATCATTTGCACTCCCTGACAGCTCTCGAAGGACAAATAAATAATCAAAACGTATGGAACAGCCCGGAATAGCTCCTCCTCTCTCCGTGTGACTTCCTGCGTCCTCTCTCCTCCCGATTCCCCCGAACGGGGAGCGCTCGCTGAGAGGGACCCAGAGTCGAATCGCTTTACCTACCTTTGCTGAGCTCGTAGCTCACTCTCAGGAGCGTTCAAGCAAAGCTCTACCTCAGGCTGGTCAGCTCGAGGGCATCGACGTGGTCAGACTGTGAAGTAGAGTAGGAGCTACGAAACTACCTATCCAAGTCTTCGTATCGTAAGCGGCGTCCTCGAACAACCGACAAACGGTGGAAGGAGCCCGGGGAACAATTGGAACGAAGCTCCGGAATTCCAAAGCGATGCACGGAAAGTCCGACCCACCGGCTGACCGACGAACGGCGACCAACGCGCAGGACCGACCGCTCGGCTAATGGACGATCCGAAATCGGCTTCACTCTACGGCGGACCGTCGGGAATGACAGACTTGTCTGGTGACTTGATAACTCTATCAACTCGCTCGGGCAGCAAGACAACTCGGGCGAACCGGTCGGCATCGAGGTGGATTGCGCTCCGAGCCCCAATTTTGATTTCTCCTTTTTAGCAGTTTCACCTCTCCATCGTACCACCGCGCCGTCGAAGTAGCCAAGTGCCTCTCCCGTCGATCCCGTCATCGAATTTATTTCTTTTCCGCCCTAATTCTCTCCCAAACCTCTTCTTTCGCCTGTGGTGCCAGTAGCAGCAGCACGACGAACGACGCGGCGTCGTCGTCTTCGTCGGGGTCGTCTGCGGCTCAATCGTCGTCGCTCCATATTTCCATCAAGTATAATGGCCACCCCTAACGTTCGGCGAGCGAATCAAAAATTTATTACACTCTGGCGATTCCTTGCTCCGCCTTACGTGCGAATGTCTCTCCCTTCGATCGAACGTCTGTCCGTCTTTCCGTCTAACTCTCGATTCGACGGTCGGTCGGTCGGTCTGTCTGTCAGCCGGACTGTTCTCCCTGCGGCCGCTCGATGAGGATTGAGAAGAGTAGCCGGATAGACAATGATTTTCTCTCCTTCGGTAGACCGTTCGGAAGAACGACACGGCTGGAAATAATGGGAGCCTGTTTTTTCCCCTCAATTCCGCTCGACAACTTCAAAGTGTCAGTCATTTGCTCGCTGGATAGCTGGGCAGCCGGATCGCGGGAGAACGGCCCGCCGGCACTCTTGGAGCGCTCCTTGATTGTGGAATACCCATCCGATGTGAGCCCCGCTGCTGCTGCTGCTGCTGTCGGTGGGATATAATCTGGCTGACGTACGGGAGGAGATGTGGAAGCTCCATTGCGGCCAAGGCAAGGTTGAACGAACAGAAGGAGGAATTTAGACCTCTGGGGCGCTTGCGTAGAGTCTGACGGTTCGGGTTGGGCTCACGAGTCCTGGCGAATGTTGTCTCGAGTTCCAAACGATGAGATTTCGGCTCTCGACAATCGACACCGGGTAAAATACTCCGGGGAGGATTTTTTTGCCCTTCGCTCTAGCGACAGCTATGTTGTTCCCTCGAAATCCGAAGATTACCGGAGTGTGGGCCTGGAGTCCTCGGCGGCCTTCGTTTGGGAAACGTGCCAGGGTCAGAGTCGGCAGTTATGTCCAACTTCGTTTCGTCCCAACGAGAAATCCAGTAGCAGAAGCAGTCAGCCGAGCGGACCATCAGGCGTCGGGTTGCTCGGTACATCTGCCGTCCAACTGTATTTGTTAGATGGATTAGTCCGTTGTCTGTTTTTTTTCCGTGGAACGGCAGGAAAACAAAACAAGCGGGGAAAAGAGAAGCTCAAAGCTAGGAGCAGACGTCCTCTTTTTCTTCTCTCGTAGGTCTATTTCGTAAACTGTGCAGTAAACTGTCGTCTGAATCGGAAGCCTCCGTCTGCGATTATTTCGAGCAACGAGACGGGTCATTCGGAGTGCATCGAACGGAAAGAAACGAGCGGGGACGCGCCTGCGAACGAAAGGAACACCCGTGTCGAAGCTCCAACTTCCGCTACCGTTTCCGTCTTGCCATTCATCGCTGATTAGGATATTATGTTGTGCCCGAATGTTGTTTTTGTTCGCGTAACTCTAGCGAGCCCCGTCGCATTGGTTTTTCTCCACTACGGAAGAACCGCACGATGAGTCGCTTACGTGGAGAACATTCTCGATGGAGAGATTCGAGCCCGAGGAGTAATTATTTTGGCGGACAGATAAGGAGCTTCCGTGAATAGCTCGATGTGTACATGCGATTGTGGAGAATGAACAGTCGTTTTTTTTCACTATGAACGACCGAAAATTGTCCAACTCGGTGATCCACAATGCAAGATAGTCGATTATGCTTACCCTGCTCAGAGAAATTTCGGATTCCGTCGAAAATCGCTCGGTCTATCTTAATTAATGCCCTTATGTCCGTTCGTAAATCCTGAATGACAATTCACGGTAAAATTCAGATCTCTTCGCTCTCAGCTTCATTAAGCGCATTCCGAAAATCGGGAGAGTTGATCTCTTTCACTATCATCGAATGACTCCCGGTCCGGTTCTGGAACGGAAGTCGTTCCTCACTTAGTCGGATGTCAATCTCTTTGTGACAGCGTCGCTTACATAAAGTTCCACTGACGGTAGGATCTGGAGAGTTCGCGAGTGAATCGTAACGTCGATCACCATGTTCTGCGATAGTTCCTCCTCCTATCCTCTTCCCGATCAGAGGGAATCCAGTAGGCTATAGTTGATGGTCCTGTGGAAAAACGTCAACTTCCCTTTTGTTCAGGCACCGTTATCTTATCGGGTCGAGTGATACCATTTTTGTGGGAGGCTCAGTACAAATCGCACGCAACGGGGTCTGTTCCTCCGGACTCACTCTGCTGTTGAGTTTTTCCCTCGCGATTCCCGCTGAGCAGAGTATACTCTTTTTCTCTCGTATTTCCAGTATGCTCTCATGCCGTTTGCTGCACAGAGATCCGGACCAAGCGAAAAATCCAGCGCTCATCTCAACTCAACCGAGATTGATGCTCGGATCATTTCGATTGATATCGAAGCACCCCGATCGAGTCTTCAGAGCTTCCTAATTTGTAGGTTCAATCTCTGCTTCCCTCACGAACGTTGAACGGGCGGGGCCCGAATCGTCGTTCCGCCCGCTCATCGTTCCTCGCTTCACAAACATCGCTACTTTCACAGCGCAGGAAATGCCGATTTTGAGTCAGCCACAGTCTGTTTCACGCCGCGTTTCCAAGTTTTTCGTTTCCGACAAGGAATTCCACAGACTTCCGCATCTCGGTAGATAGCATTGATGCTGCCATCTACGTAGAACCGCTGTCTGTCCGTACTTCTGTCTGCGTACTTTTTCGCTTGGTAGTCTTGTCCTCTGGAAAGAGAAAAAAACTTTCTCCACCGAAAACGGCTCTGAGTTAGCTACAGCCAAGACAGGGAAGAAACTGCGCAACGGACAAAAGAAGAAAGATGAAACCTTCTTCTCTCGGAGGGAGACCTCGTCCGTCGCACGAGCAGTGGCCTTCAGCAACCTCCGACGGCAAGCCAGGATCTTGCGATTCTTGAACAGCGCTGCCACACTTCCGACGAATCCACCGAGTAACCAGGTTGGAAAGCGGCGACGGAGGATCACCCCCACAGAGAGCTCGACTGCCTCCCCGCCAGCCAGCCATTCCGGCGCGCTTTTCGAGGTTTAAGGCAAAATGTTATTTCCACAATGGCGGGCCGGCCTGGGCTTCTGAGGAGTCGGCTGCCAAACTCCGCTCGCACGCTTGCAAACAGCGGCCCGGCCGACGCACGCACGACGGCCAGCTCAGCCAGCCCGCTCGCTCGTAAGGATCGCCTGGCCGGTCGGTCGGTCGGTCGGTCGACTTACTGAACGGAGGAAGCAGCGAGTGAGCCGTTCATTCAATTCTACTCTATCATATACTCTCCAGAGTCCACTATTCTTCTCTCGGTATTGTTCTTCTTTGAGCTTTCCTTCTGCCGGGCTCCATCTCGTTGAAAGCTTTCGGAGTCACAAGCTCGAGCAACAATTTCACTCTCTACAGCTGCATTCGTCTTCTGCTTGAGCTGCTACAATAGCGCAGTAGCGACTGAATCAAACATTCCGTCCTTGCGGTGGGGGACCACCGGTATTCCGGCTGCTGGAGAGGGGGAAGGAAAGTCTACGGAGAGATAAACAGGAAGGACGAGCGGATGCGACTCGGAAGAAATTGGAAAAATCGGGAACCTTCCGCGCCGTACCCACATCCAATACCTTATCATGATACCGACTTCGGCCAGATTTACGACGGAAGGAACGGAGAGGTTCGCGATTTCCCGCTGACGCTGGATAAGAAATCAGAGGCTCTGCGATGAGCTGATGGCATGCTCCATACTACCTCCTCAATCGCGGGAGATCTACTCACCTCCCAAGCGTACGCGGAGCATTCTATTTCGGGACAATTTTGTCGACCGAAACCCTGTTGCGGCTCCGAAGTTTGGAGGTATTCACGAACGGAGGCCCAGCCTTGTGTTAAGTCACCTGCGAGGCCCGGGGCACTTTTCCAGCCCAAGGAGTGCGCTTCGGACTAATTGATGTCCGGAGACACGAGCCCGGCATTCATTAATTATGGATTTTGAGCGCCGTGCTAAGCGGAGTCACCTCCGTGAGACAAGTCGAGTATTTGTGCGGAACAGAGCATCCGATCGTGGTCGATACGTGAAAATGCCGTGGAAAGCTGAACGAACTCCTGCCGGAAGCGAGAGCGTACGACGGTCGGGAGGTGGATATCAGTAAAATCGGTGCAAGAAAGAGATCGAGCTTCGCCCGGAATCAGGAGAATCGGGAAAACGATCAGCTCTCGGGGACTCCAGAGAGATCGGGAGGTGACGCAGGGTTACGAGGAAGGTTTCGTGGGGGTCTGGGTTAGAGTGGAATAATTCGCGGCTAACGACCCCAAGAAATTACGATAGGTATGTACATATCTCTGTACGGGGTCAGCGACTCATGTCCGGGAGCGAGTCGGTCGAATAAACAGAAAGGCGACGGATAGAGAGCACAGGCTAAAACGAGAAAAGCGTTTCAGAGGAATGGACTTGGCACTGTCCTCATGCTACAGCCGTGCTTGAATGCTGAGATTTATGTTGTAAAAATTGTTGGACATTGTTGCATGCCGGCCCTAGTGTCTGGCGCGCTGCAGGGTCGCTTCACTCTGATTGAGGTCGCGGCCGTTCCGTATGATTCGAGGGAAGTGACCGGAGTCGTGATGAGAATCGCAGCTTCCATATGGAAGTCCGATCGTCTCTTTCCTCAGCGACCGTCGACGGGACTGTAGTATGCAGTCGGTCTCGTCGCCGCTGTGAATGAATCGCTGCGGATTATGAACAATGAATGACCCGCCATAATCCGTACAGGTACAGGGCCAAATGGCTCACAAGAGGCGTCTGCACAACAAGTAGGGCATCGAAACTGCCGCCGTTAGTCACCCGGTTGCCGATCAATTTGTCCCGCTTGTCACTTAAACGAGCCAACGGACGACAACGACGACCGAATACAAGTAGCGCGCGCTTTTTCCGCCCCGAACGACTTTCTTCACTTATATTTCACCAGCAATCCTCGCCTTTCAACGTCCCTTGATATCACCCCGCGTCCGCAAGTTTCGAGAAGAATTAAGGGAAAAGTTCGTTTTCGAAGAGAAACAAGGAGGAGCACGAAAAGAACAAAAGAGAGGGAAAAAAGCTGCCACCATGTATCTGCACCATTATGTCCCATTTTGCCTTCGATCGATTCATTAAGGCTTTTGGGTTTGAGGGGTGGCCGGCAGGGGAGTGGCTATCAGGGAGATTTTCAGAGAGCACGCAGCAGCCGGGAAGCTGGCGATGAGCGATTCATGTGGTTTCGGGACAATGGAGGACGTGTTCGTCGACGACAAAACTACAATAACTCGAAGAAAGGGATGCTGAGAGTCCCCGGAGAGTCCGCGGGGGTCGGACTGAGGTTCTTATCTCGCTCCGGAGGAAAGGTCGACCATTATTTAGCGAAGGAAGACAGGATGAGCGAGCACAACTTCTCAGCAGCGCTGACCACAGCAGCAGCCGTATCTGCAGTGACTGCAGTGGAAAGCTGCGGGGCAGCAAATTCTATTACGACGCTTAATCTAATGCTGTCCATAACTGAAACCTACGGTAGCTTTCATAAGGCGAAGTGCCAAGTTACGCGGTCTCCCAATTCACAGGCGGGCACACAGACGTACCAGTCCGCAGGCAGCGAGAGGAACGGTGTGGCCATTTGGGCTGGCGACCGCAAAACCATAAAGTCAGCGGACCAGATCAAATCAGCTGATCGTGGTGGAGCTACAGGATACCGCAATAGATGACACACGTGTAGATCTCATCGGAAAAGCGATGTGTCCCACGCTCATGATTCAGCTTTCTCTTAACCGACCTTCGCGCATGGACCCTTATACAATATGTAGCTATAGGGATCCATCCCGGGAGTTTCGGATGGATCCGGGATGATCGGGGATTCGGGTGAATCCTGGCTTCCAAAACACGGCGGTCGCTTCGTGAATGCGGCCGCTTCGGGAATGTTTGAGTCCAATGACCGAAAAGCAAATTATTCGAAATAATAAGAGTCAGACTGTCGGACTCTTCAGAGGAATATTCCACTGACTGGGGAGGGGCGGAGCTGATTACCACTCGATTCTCGTATCGAAGCGTCGCGTCAACGGTGAGACAACAACAACTCCTCTCACGAACAACCGTCGCAGGTAACTCCGTGCGATCTAAGAATAGAAGGAACGCTGCCCTGTGCGACCGACACGACGGTCTTGCGTAGGGGTAGAGAGCAACATTTGTGGGAGTTCCTACGGACGGAATAAAACGAGTGAAAGGTGCATAGCGAACAAGTACGTCTCTAATTAAATGAGTTTGGAGTGACAAGATCGAGACAGAGGCGCACGCCAGGAATGAGGGAACAGGCCGTCGACAGAGCCACGTGCATAATCTCAGAGGCTTCAAACACGCTGTAAAACGAAAGTTAAGAGCGGAAGCAGCCTCTCGTAAACTCTGCCAAGGAGCTCGTGACGCCAGGCCAGAGACGCGTTCCAGTTCTGCGTGCCTACCTGTCTAATCCTACGTGTATTTCCCCGGATGCTCGATTTGCATTTCCAAGGAGCACGAGTCCGGGGAGCCACGTGCCATTTTATGGAATACGGATGCGTTCCAAACTCGCGCGGAAATCGTCCCTCTCGGACGTGCGATTGTCGATGACTGTTTCCCCGGAATGGAGGTCTCGTGGGAGTGGAACGATCCCTAGGATCGGGCTTGATGCCAGGTCTCGGCGGGTTTGTTCATCGGACTTCCAGAGATTTCATGGAAAAAGGGAACGGGAGGAATTTTTTTCCCGGATGAGGAGAGGCTCCGGAGAAATAAGTTCGCCCATACCCTCCGCTGCTCTCCTCGACGTTCCCATTGTTGATTGTATTGTTGTTGCCGTTGTTGCTTTGTTGTTCTTGATGCTGTTGGCGGTGACGGTGGTGGTCTTGGTGGTAATGCCCCAAGAGCTTCGGTCATTAAGGGTAAGCTGCTTCCACTGTGCAACACCATCATCTATCTTCGGAGCTGTCGGGTGTCCTGCTTGCTTGCTAGCTAGTCCGCTTGCTCGCTCGCTTGCCGGGCTGTACTTCGCCTGACTGTGGCTGCTCCGCCGTCACCGTCATTGCCGCCGCCGCTGCCGCTAGTGTTGTTGTTGTTCTTCTTCTCCCTTTCTATTCGACTGCGTTGTCGTCGACGTCTCGTCTCCCGTTCGCCGCCCGCGCAGTCGGTCTGACTCCGTTCGTTCTCTTTTCTGCTGATCTTCCCTTGGATTAGCGGCTCAAGACAACTTAGTTTGCTCGCCCTCCGGAGAACGAGAAGGACGTGAGCGAATCAGCAGAAGGCGGAGGACAGAGCGAACGCCGAACCACCGACAGACGAACGGAAACTTCATCCGTCCGTCCGTCTGTCGCTTCTCATCGTCATTCAGTCACTTGTGTAGCGCGGAGCTCCGACACGTCAGAGCGTCTTGCGAAACGCACGCCTTGGATCTTGCTCGAATCGAGCACTGCAAAATCATTTGCGCAGACCGACGCATTGACTGACTGACGGACGGACGGACGAGTGGACACGCGGATACGAGAGCGGACCCGACTCGCTCTCCCAGATCGTGTCCGAGAGTCTTTCTCAACTTCTTCCTGAGCGCAATCAGAAGAGTCGCGTGAGATCTCTCAAACGTCAAGCCAGATCGACTCGAGTCCCAACTCACGGCGTCGGCGGCGTTTCCTCCTCGAGGATCGCGCGGCTATAAGGAACACGAAGATCCTCTCTCCGCGTCGGATCACTGATCTTGACAGTGATTTGATTATCGTTCCCCGAGAGCCGTACAAAACCAAACTGCTCGATTCGTCCAGCTGTGAAGCCGAACCTTAATTCAGTGCCAGTCCTCTTAGCCGGCAATCGGCGAGCACAGACGCCGACGATGGCAACTTCTCTCCGGCTGCTTGTTTGCTAATGGTCACCGGGTTTATTGTTAACAAGCCTGCCGGACGACGGATGGAAACTGCTGTTGTACCAGCCGATTAGTCGATCGTCGGACGCAATATCGCTCCATCTGATCGATGTTCGTTTCTCGATGCCACGGGTCTGGGCATCCTTCTTGCAACGAGCAGAATGAGAAGGATCTCTGATGGGAGATTTTTCTTGCGAACATCCGCATAGTTCCGTATCCAGTGAATGGCAATGCTTCCAGATCGAAATCCCCCTCCGCACCGTCTCGTTTTCCCGATGCGTCAGATATGTCGATGAAGGATTAAATCGTGCGAGGTGGCGACGCGGCGCGATCGGCGTCTGGAGGACGATTCCGGGTGTTGCTGCCGACCTTGATTACGTAATCTGGAAAGTTTGTGAAATGTGTGCGCGGAGAAACGAGATGTGATGGGTGCAACCAGTGTCGAGGAACGTCGGGATACTTGGTGGGAAAAGAATATCGAAAGTCCGCTCAGAAAGCAGTGAAAGTTTGCGAACAGGCAGAAACGGGGTTGAGGATGATGGAGGAAGACCGGGAAGAGCATGTCCGAGGAGGGCGTGAGTGTTGAAGTGCCTCGGAACGATGGCCGGTGGGTGCAGCGTTGGTGGCTGCGGAGTATCCTGAGCTTGTTCCGAGCCGACTCTCACGTTCCGCCGTCATCGTCGACGGGGGGGGGAAACGACAGCCAGCAAGACAGGAAGCGTTACGAGCGGTGTGTGCGGCATAAAATGCACACGCTCGCCGGCCGTCTGAGTAAGTCACAGAAATCCTCACAAGAAACACTGACGCGACTACAACGACAGAGCTTCGCGCTGAACTTGACGACCCGAGAGCTGAGGGGCGAATGATGATCCTGGACGTCCGGCGGATGACTTCAGGGACGACCGGGAATGTTGAAGCGAGCACGCGGAAACACGTCTGTTCGTACACTGAACCCCACTCCGACCAAATTAGCCGGGCGAGATCTCCTATGCGTAACTGGTTGGAGTGGAGGGAGGAGAAAGACATTCACTTCGTCGACGGATGACGCAATTTCAGCGCGATGCTGATGGGCCCGGCATACTCCCTTCAAAATCATAGATTTCAAATGATTTTCATGCATATAATAATTTCGAATACCTATATGCAATGAGCCTTCCGACGACTAGGTGGTGAGCTCAAAATATCACAATGTCTACTGAATGCGTAATAATTATCATGTAGTACTCCAGCGTAAATCCGGGATAGTTTTCCATTTCGGATTGGGGACTCAGGAGGATAAATTCCGCCTCTTCCTCCTCGAAACCCCGGAGGAAGTTCTCTCCCCGCGGGGAGACCCTGCCGAAATGTTTCTGTGAGTCTCCGTGAGCTTTTCCTGCGAGAGAATATACTCAGCTTCCTTATCAACGCAAGCGCTCAAGAACCGGAGATCATCCAGGAACTCCATCGCTCTGTCCACCATACGAAACTCGTCGACATCATCGAGGAACGCCTGGATGAGCCATGGGGGCTGATCGATTGGGCTCGCTGGTTTTCTCCTCGTGAATCGGCTCTCCAAACGTCAAGAACCCCATAGCGCGGTACAGTTCGCGGAAATTCCCCAGGAATCCAGATGTTCAACCGCGAGCGACGAGTGTGAGGTGAGGGCGGCTCCATCATCGATGAGAATGTCTGCGGAGGAATATTCTGGCAGGATTGCGATTGCCAAATCGCGGCTAACGGGCTTTCGCAGCGTAGGCTCGAAGTTGATCCCTCGGTCGGCAGACACTGCGTACGGCTGCTGGGCTCCGGATGGTGTGAGCAGACGCGCCAGGCAAGGTCGACATGGAAGGGGCGTCTTGGTTTCGTGATAAATCACAGCAGAGCGGAGCCCCAAACAGAGGAGACAGCTTCTGCAGAGCAGACACCGTCGGTGCACTCCCGTCCCTTACCCCTTGAGCGCGCAAGCCTCAAGACGATTCTTCGCAAAGCTCTCGAACTCTGCGAATGCTCGAACGACGGAAAAAGAGATCCCCCCGCCCCCCATATATTTGTCGCAAATCCAAGAGCGTGATGATGCCGAGCAGGGTTCGGAATCATGTCGGAAAAGCGCTCGAGAAGGCGATGTGTTAAATGCAAAATGTATGCTCGAGGCGTTCGAATATGCGGCGGCGTCGCTGATGCGGCAAACTTCGCATGTAGCCTCCGCCGCACGGCGCCTGCGAGAAAAAAAAAGGATGAACTCTCTCGAGGAATGGATTCTACATACATAGATGCCTCGTCGACCCTGAACGCTGCGCGAGGCTCGTTGCACGAGAGGCTGCGCTGTGGACTTCGGTCAGTCACGTTGTTCCAGATGGGAAACGAATGCGCTCCCGCCGCCCGTCCACTCAACACGTCTCCAAAGTAAAGAAACAAACTACTCAATTCACGTGTGGGCGTGCAGGTGGAGGCTGATGGTGGGAGGATGGATGAATGGACGAGTAGGCGGATGAATTCACGATTAGAATCCACTGGGTGGATGCAAGCACCGTTTTTTTCCGGCTGCTCGGTGGAGCTACGACGTACGTACGTACGCTCAACCGATTCACTCGGCTCACCGAGCTTCTCGTGGCGCCGCACGGCGGTGCTCGCTACATAATTCAGCAAGTTCTCCCATCTCGAAGCGGATAAAGTAAACGGGCCGAGAGTTCAGATCTACAACATCAGAGGCGCAGAGAAAGACGCTGTTCGAGCAGCCCTCTTAGTTGCGTCATGCTCCGTCTTCCCGGAACTCTCGTACGCGGAGCTGGAGCGTCGAGCATTGTGCTCCACGGTGGAATTGATCTGAAGACCGCGTGAACACCGAGTGACTCGCCTGTCCCTGCTGATGGTCTAGAGCAAGTGTAGACTCATAACTCTGGGGATCAGGAGCTGGACTCCATCAATCTGCTTGTGGACACTCGAATTCATTTCCAGGGAGCATCAAGGAGCCCCGAGACCTCCGAGGGAAAAGAGAGGGAAAAAAGATGCAAGTCTCACCAAGAAGACTCCCGATCGGTGAAGAGTCTGATCGTCAGTCTCGTCCTTCTTCGGGAATGGGATGATTTAGGGCAAAAATCATCAGCGGTTCAGGAAAGAGAAAGGGAATGATGCCGTCAGGAGCAGCCTCGTCTCGAGGCAGGGGGTTTTGAACCTTCAAGGAGGCTGAGCAGGACGACTATTGCAGCTGCAGGAGCCGCCAGAGACTCGAGAGGCTCCGACGTCCGCCTGCCCGTACCTCCGCGGGTAAGCGTGTCCTTTCTTATTCCTATACGACCGCTCGGCGTCCCAGCAGACCGCTTGCGTGCCGAGTAGCTCGGAAGGTCGCTCGCCCCTTCGTCTCGGCAGGGTCGGAAAACTATCTCTGCGGTGCCCGGTTTCCGACCTTCTCTGCCGCCCGCAGGAGCGTCAGTCGATTTCCACACGCCGCCGACTGCCGTCTTTCTTCTATGGTGTTGCAAGACTCCAACTTTGCGTGTTTCCTCAGTCATTGCAATGTTTCTCCGGCCGCCATCGGTATAAGATCAAGGGTGTAGTCATCGTAATGATCGGGGTCCTGACCCAAGTCCCCATCCTGCGGGATCGGGTGCAGAATCTGAACCGCAAGCACATTGGTGAACTCAATCCATGTCATGGCGCAGTCGTCTACGTATAGACAAACCGTTCCGAATCGAAGGGAGCTCAACAACTGGAACGGCGTAGCACGGCATGGCTGTCCAAGATGGAAACCTCCTGCGGGAAAAATGCAGATCTTCCGCCTGCCGAATCGAGGCTTCTGCTCCATCTCTTGGCTGGAGATGGGCTCCCCGACTTCAGCTGCAACGAGTCAAGACACGGAAAGGGAAAAGAGCTGAAAATAAGTAGATTCCACGAGGCTTATGCGACTTGTGCAAGTATGTCGAGCCCACGTCATATCCACCGCTCGTAGACCGTATGCGCGGCTGGCATCCAGCAACTTACAACTGCTCTACATAATCTGTCTCCCAGGAATTGTGCCAAGAAAGGGGAGAGGAATAAGATGGAGAAACCGTCGCGAGCAGCGGTTCTCCCTCGATGAGTGCACAGCCGAAACGTCTACGACGGATGTACGGTGCATCTCCGCTTGCTGGAACTAGCATCTCTGGACCAGCTCTTATATGTTATGGTATCTGGAACCAGCTACGTACCAGGGGCAAATCAGTGAGGTCAGCACGAAGAAGCCGTATGCGGTGTTTTATCACCGCCCGATCGTCACAAGATCATTTGGCCTCACCGGGAGCGCACATCGCTGTGATGCATGTAGTAGTACGTAGGTCTCAAGCGAAGCGCACCACGCTCTCTACACCGGTGAACGCCTCACACGCGAAGTGGCTCCGCAGGAGTCATGTCGGGACAGATTCGTGCGGCAGGCCAGCGGTAGAGTCGGTGATAGCGTCGGCCGGTCGTACAGGTCGCCGTGACGGTCGAGGTGAGCGCTTTACTTTCTTTCAGACTGTTCCTCTCAGACTCGATCACTCGCGCACCCGCTACCATTTGCCCTCCTTTTGATGCTGTCGCCTCCACCACGACAAAATCGTGCGGACGCCACGCTCCGTTTGTGGAGCGAAGCGCATTCTGCTGATAGCGGAGCGACCTTCCAAGGGCAACCGACCCCGCACTCGCCTCCACAACTTTCGCCTGTGTACCCACTCGGGCGGTGCGGTTTGAGCGGCGTTGGCCGCGGCGAGAACCCGTTGGCTGGTTGGCCCCTCGTAGCTCAGATTGCGGAGTCGCGGAGCGAATTGTAAATGGCCGCCGGCCGCCCCTCACCAGTGCTTGCCAAAAGCAGATAGTCAAGCGAGCCGACCGATCAGCGGGAGAAGAAGAGAGAGAACATGCTTCGTTTAACTTTTGCTCCTCGACTACCGCAACCGGCGTATTGGGTACGGGAACGTTCATACATAGGAACCGATTGGGGAGGAGCTTCGCCAAGAAGTACAAGTTCTTGCATCATAGAGCTCGAATGGGTGAAGAGTCCCAGTCCAGACCTCATTGACTGGGGGAGGTCTGACCCCACCTGCTGATAACGCATGAACATTCGAGGACCGCGGTCCCGGAGCTGTTGCGATATCAAATAACTGAGAACGAAACGGCGGTGTTCGTCCGCACTCCTCATGGGCGGGAGGAGCTGCACGTATGCTCGCGTCCAGATTCTGATGCGACTGGGAGACACGGCACTCGGAAAGATCACTGAATATAATTAGTGCACGATCCTCGGAACTCGAGAAATTTCTTAGGAAAATTCAACTTCGGAGCGACTTGTGGGGAAGCGGGAAGCCGACCGATAGAAAACCGGTAGATTCACCATGCGGTGGCTCCCCGGCTCGGAACATACTCAAAATGAGTGGTGCAATTACCGCGCGAATCCTTAGACTCGACCACCGCTGATTGAGAGCGATCGTAAAAACGCACTTCAATCTTATTGAGCCGAGGAAGAGGAGGAGAGGTTCGGAACAAGAAGATTGGACGTATAGACACACGGGAAACTCCGTTGAGAGGGACTGCAGACACGGGAGACAGAGATTCGGCGATACGGATCCATACCCGAACAATGGCGCTCTACCCGAAAGCCATAACCACTCACACCAAGACGCGTTCGGTGAGCACGCAAATCCAAAACAGGACACGGAACCCGTTCCGGTTCAGATCCTGGAAACGCGGATCAGGATATTCCGAGTAAGCGAGAGGAGCAGATATGTTCCTGTGTCTCCTCTGTCCCTCTTCCCCGCCCCCTGTGCTCTTCGTCGAGCCCAGCGCAGGGATTATGCGACCCGCTAGCTCCGGATTCCGTTGAATACTGAGACGCTCTCGGCGTCGCGCTCTTCCACTCCGACGATGCCGGACGATCGACCCGCGAACAGCTCAGGAACCTTGTCGTTAGCAGAGCGGGGAGCGAGCGCGAGAGAGAAAGGAATGCATCGAGGAGAGAAAGCGGCTCATGAATGAGAATGCCTTGTCCCTATACAAAATGCATCGATACGATCAGCAACGGCCGCTGCAGCAGCTTTTGTGACGGAGACGTCGGCTATTCATATCAAGCGCCCGAGTCTGAACGATGACGGCCGCTCAGTGAGGCTTCCGATAGCTCCTGCAGCTTGCGCTGTGAGAATCCCGCGCCGCATACTTTCGACGAGTCAGAAGGAATCATTCCGGGTCAACTTGAAAGTAGTTTCGGTTCCCGATCGATCGTGTACGCTCCGGTTGGAACACACTAATGCAGCAGTTTCGTTTGATTCCATTCTCTCTCTGCTGGGCGGGGAAGGGGGTTCCCGCCTCCGGAACACTCGCATGTAGTCGGGAAATGTTTTGATGATCGGGGCGGACTTTTGACGATTCACCTATTTTTCCCGAACTGGACCACCGGAAGGATTTTCTCCCTCCTGACGACCCTCGGGCAATACCTTGTTCTTACGCATCTAAATGCATTCAGTTATTGACAGACAGAGATGCGATACGCCGCTCCAGTTGATGGATTTCGACTAATTGCTCTCAGCGATAGTTTGATGGGAGCACCGAGCCGTAAATAATGGAGCTGATGCGATTGTGCGAGTTCTTGAATACACACTATCGGGTCCGTCGGAGCTTGGACGGCCAGCCAGACCAACAACGGGACGGCTCGCATCGCCAACATGGTTCAACAACGGTATGTTGCACTCAAAACGTGCAGAAGGAGAGAAAACGAAAGTCTGGTCCACCTGTCACGAGTCACCCCGGTCGGAGGGGGGATCGGGGGAAGGCGGTGCCCCATGCGTCGTCACGCCTCGAACACGACTTCAATGCGTCTTGAGGCCTACTGCTGCGCGAAACACTGACGGGATGACTCGACTTCCTCCAAATGGCAGTATCGGACTAAGAAAGGCTACCTGCAACCGCGCAAGGCCCCTGATCCAATGAGGACGCTGCACACGCCGCGCAGGGAAGGGGAGTGCCGCGGAAGCCATGGAACGGAAGAATCGGTCTGCATAGCCGAATAGCCCTTAGGATTTGGGCCAGTGTGACATCAAAGGTTCGCAGGGAAATCGTGAATTTCTCCCTGAGGGGCACAATGTGCTCCTGAAGAAATTTGAGAAATCGAGATGTGCGGAAGAAGGAGGCTATGATCGCCATTTATTGATTGGAGGTATACGTAGGTAGCTATACGTATACGTATATGGTGGGACATCATTCGGAAAAACTGGAGAGGGATTCTCGGAATCTCTGTGCCATGCCGGCATGGATCCTTTAATCGAACGCGTATTTTACGCTTCCCGGGAGCTCAGCCCTCAGTCTACAAATCTACCGTCTCGACGAGAGTCGTCGATCGTACCCCGTGTTTTTGAATAGCGTATATCACTGTTTAGATGCGAGGGTCGCAGCAATCGCGAAGGCCATTGAATGAATTTTTGATCAAGAGCGGACCACGTAAATGAGACGATATGCTTCGCTGATATTGAATTACAATCTGTAGATGGTCGGCTTGAGCGCGACCGACGACTCCGACGTATCGGTGGCTATTTCGAGCTGCTCCGCAACACATGGGGCGAGTCACCCCATCATTCACATCGCGTCAAGATTCCAAGGTGACAGGGACATAGATTTGCCTGAATCGAGAGGTATCGCTCAGGCACGCGAGGGTTCAAGTTGCTCCTGGCATCGTGTAGCCCTGTTGGATACGCCCTGGATGAGCATTAGAGTTTCAGAGACGTAAGACCATCGAGCAAGCCCTTTATTATGGAGGCGAAGACTGGACGCCCGAGAGACTGACCACCGACATAGGGTCGCAACCCAACAGAGAGCTTCGAGAGCTCAGGAGCAGTCAGCAGTCCCAATCGATGGATATCGGAGCTGAGGATGAATCTCACGACCTTGATCCCCGGGTTTGTTTGAGACTTTTTTCTAAGACTTCTTGCGGTTTCCTCAACGGGACCTAGGACACGTTCCGCAAGAACGTCACCGTGATCAGGGCATTATAACGTCACTTAATGAATATTTCGGGAAACCTCAAGGAGAAAGCCTCTTCCGAAGTTCGTCCTCCGGGCATGAACTAGGAGGATATTCCTGGGTTCGGCATGAAGGAATTACTCAAGTGAAGCTCTTACGATAAGCGGTTCATTTGCGCGCATCACAAGAGCTCATAGCGCTGACGTGACGTGACAGCGGTTGCTTTTGTTCGCATAGGGGGCAACAAGAAAGTGAGGGAAAAAATCGCTGCACACAATGTTAGTTCGAGTATTTCCACTTACCACCACGCGTAGCAAAGGAGCAAGTAAGCACTTGCGGATTTTTATCATCGGCCCAAACTTGGTCGTGCTCCCTCACTTCCGTTCTACTTTCCTCTTTTCTCGCTCCGATTGTCCGAGTGTCAGTTTGTTCGCATGTGCGTGTTTTTGAGTGTGATTGCCGTCTGTCGAGTCGGAGTCGCAAGCTCCGCGCACCAGTCGGAGATAGCCGCTGGAAGGCGGTTCTCCATCGCCAGTCAGTAAAAAGATGCTGGATGCTCAGTTCAGGAGGGCGTAATGAACAAACAGAGCGCAGCTGATAGTTGAACAGCGATGCTATATGCATGTATGGATGGCACTGTTGTTTGATTATGAATTTATTCGGACGATCTGTTCCCGCTTGCTTTCGGACTGGAAGGACCCTGAGGGCAGCTGACAGCGCTTCCGTGGTTGCAAACCTTGAGCAGATACGAAGCTCGGTGATCGAAAACAAGAAAAGTTCAGCTATCAGAATTTCTGAACCGATCGCCTCCGTTCCGAGGACCGGGAATCCTCCGAATCATCCGCGCGTTCGAATTTCCACAGGTTCGACCCATCGCGGACACTCGTAGGCGAGAGAAAAAAGCCTCAAGCGGCGAACTATTCCTGCCGCTGCCGATTCACTCGTCGCGAGGATGCTGTAGTACAACGAGGGTCGAATCCGCCCGTTCCGGCTTCGCCTCGCAGCATTTCCGAAGAGAGAAAAAAATTCAAAACGCTTCGGTGCTCGAATAATATTTTTTCGGAAGCGGAGCAATTTCCCGAATCTCTATACCGATAAGCAGGAGCTACGGAATGAAACTTCGAAAGAGAGGGAAACCGAGCTCGCTATCGAGACTTACTCCATTAAATGTTTCCGGCGCTGGAATCGTGGAGATGCTGTCAGTGTTCTAGAAGATACCGCATTCGGCGGCTCTGTCCTCTTGCTCGCTGGTAAGGACCTTCCGACAAAGACGGATCAGCGGAAATGGCCGAGAATAGACGAGGGACTACACGATTTGGTTCTCCATTCCAGTCGCGTTGGGCCTCCGGAGGTTCGCGTAATGTTCATTTCGCCCCGTTGTTATTTTCTCCGCTTGCTTTGCCCTCTCATTGTATAACGGACGCAATAGAGTAGTCAGAATGGCGACCCGCCGAAGGAGGCGCGGACTCCAGCCTGTAGGGCTAGAAAATGAACGGAACGGAAACTCCCGACATGTCGATGATAGAAAAACATGCAGCCTGCAGCGCACACCCAAACTTCGGCGGTCTGCTCGGCCACGTGTCGCAAACGCTTACGACGACGACGTGACCAACTGAAGCCGCGCCAAAAACGTTCTGACTCGCACCAGGAGAGCCTAATGATACTCTCACCAGTCGATCACTTCACCACCAGGGTCAATGTCGATTACGACTTCTGTATTGCTCTGCTAGCAGCTCCGGCTACTTCCCGGGGCCGTTTGTTTACCCCGACGCTGGGGTTTTTGTCTCGGCTTTCGCTCCATTCATTATTGAGGCGCCGAACCCTTGGGCCGATCTGATCTGGATAAAATGTCGGTTGTCGAGAAACACTCACGATCACAAGGGAACTCCCCATGTGGGAAAAGAGCTGAAGGTCGACCGTTTTGCAGGCGGAGGGCGTGTTGCAGAAAGATGAGTTCTAGCGGAGCGTCCCGTGCGCAGGACGAGGGGGTTACCAAAGTATCCAAGGTGGGATTAGGGACATGGGAAATCGGTATGGGACCAGGGCCGCGGTACAGAGCGAGAGCCACCGAGGGCTGCGGAATGGGTTCTCGGTCGGTTTTACGGATAACAACTTCGAATCCGTTTTGGAGCTTCCTGAGCAGCAGAACCGCTGGTTCTGGATGATTTATTTTCGAGTTGCGTGCAACTGACCCCACCGACTGTGCTTCTTTCGCGATTGCCCGCCGTAACCACACATCGAGCAATTTCGCATGCCGCTCGAGAAAACTCTACAGCACTCCACTCAACTCCTGTACAAACAAATTCCGAATTTCCACGGGATAATTGATTCGGAGCTCTTCTGAGTCTGCCATAAATCGCAAGTGGATCCCTAAGCGTATTACAATCGGAGCCAGCATCCGCCGTCGGAGCCGCTTTTCCTCACCGAATGGTTCCAGTGAATGTCCATGGTTAGAATCGGCCATCACAGTTGCTGTGGGATGTATGGGCTCATTCATCCATCCGTTCGCTTACTTTGTCCCTCTTCCGTTCGCGGGCCGCTTCTCTTGCGGCTCAAGAGCGGACTCTGACCGGAACTATTCTCATGTGTGTAATTAAAGCTCCGAGGCAGGGCTCTCTGCGCCACGTTCCTCACGATGGTTTGCCAGACCGGTCGGACAACCGGGACCGCTTGGCGCACAGGAATGCACTGCCCACCAATGCGCTCCGGCCAGAGAACATGCCAGGACGCGAGGTCAACTCGGGCTATGCGCGGACTCATTCGTGACTTAATTTCATAGCCAGCGCACGTCGGCTTGAGAGTGACTAGACGGGAAGGAAGACTTTCTACGACCGAGAGTCAACATAGCTTCTCTCTTTCTCCTCATCACTCCATCGCTACTCGAGCTGTTAGCATGAGCCCGACAGCAGCTTCTGACGCCACAGGGCTATCTACTCCTTGCATTGGACTATTCAAGCAAACAGGCTAGCGAGCAAGAAACGGAGCGAGTTGGCAAACTTTTGGAACGCGACACCATGACAGTGGCACGCGGAGACAGTGTATGTAGACGATTACGGGGAGGAGGATGGAGAGGAGGAAGAGAGCGGGAAACTTACGACAGTAGGGACAAAGGAATCTGCGGAGAAGCCAGCTCGGGCTCCGTCAGTCACGAGATATGCCACAGAAATCGCAGTAGAAGCCTTCTGTGGGTAATAGCTCTGTCGAAGGACACTCTTCCGCAGTCTCTGCTCGAGCTTATCGCTGAAATTGCGCATGTGGAATCAAGGGTAGGTCACGCGACCCCACAGTGTGGCTCTTCGGGAAGGCGAATCGCATTGCGTCAAACGAGAGGAGGGCGCGTGAAATATAGAGGATTCCGGCACTAATTGGGCGCCGAATCCTTTCCCTTCATTGGCATAATTATCCAAGCACCGTTGGAATCCATCATTCCGGACAGGTCGATCGATCCGTCGACCCAGCGATGCTGGCGAATATTCAGTCAGCGATCGATAGCCATATTCACGGGGACATCTCTCTGGCTCGAAAACTGTTTGAATAGAATAATGTAGGTCATGGGTCGCCATGAGTGATGATACTATGTGTGAAGGCGCCTCATAGAAACCACTTATCACAATAGTTCAACTCAGTGGCAGCACCGTGGCAGGAATATTGGAGAGAGTTTTATGAAGAACATCGGAGAAGCCTCAAGTCCCCTTGTCCACGGATGATATCCTATATATTCGTCTGAACCTCTGTACTTACCTAGACACATTAGATTTGTGTTTCAGAATCTGAAAGGGTTGCATCGGGATTGGAGCGATTTCCACAACGGGTTGCGTATCCGCTTAGACTGACGGAAAGAATCATTGCAGCTCACCGGCAAGAAGACCCGGGAAAAAGCTCTGCTAGAAATTCTAATCGATGATGGTGTTGAAATCTAAAATCTTTCAAATTTGCATTGCTTCACTTCTTGCGGCAGATGTGCCGTCTCTCGAGCTAGACAAAGAGATAACCTTCGCGAGCCTTGATCAATACCTGCCGTCGGAGATTGCATCTGACGCGATACGTATCTTGTGGCATTTTAGAAAGCTGAAAAGCTAAGCCTGCAACCCGAATATCGTAGGCTGCTTTGAAGCTATGATGACATCACTGTGAATTCTGCTTCGTCTCGAGCGATTCGATGCACGAATACGCCGACCATGCTTCGATTCTCCCGTCTCGCGCGAAAAATCGGCCCTGATCACCAGTATTGAGGAAATCTGAAGAAACTCCACTATAGGCGCCGATCGGGTCGCGGAAACCTCCTTCCCATGAAATCTACGACGTTCCTGTTTGTTGCGGGCTGAATGAACACTCGGGGTCCTGAATATGAGCGTCGGAACGATGTGAATCAGTGAGCGCAACTGTGGTGTCATCTGAAGGTCGGAGGGTGTCTTTCGGGCGCGGAGGGGATTATAATGTGTTTTGTACTTCGAAATTACACCCTGTGGGTCGCAGAGCGTGCTCTTTTGCTCTTCGTGTCTCTCGCTGTGTCTGTGTTGCGCCGCAAACAGAATCCACTGTCTATGATAACCCCCAATCAGATACCCTCCGTTGACATCACCGGAGTCACGCGACTTCAAAAACACTCAATCCCGCACCTGACTCGAACAGAGATAAAACCCCCGAACCCCTCGAACTGGATGGAGAATGGTTTATTTTTCTCTACGACGAAAGATACTTCGATAGCTTCAGGATTATTTTGGTATTTCATCCCCGAGAAGATAGAGAATTCGTCTCGCGCCATCGTGCGATAATTTTCGCGTCGAGCTTATCCGTCCTCCATTTCAGGTATTTCCACCCGGCTCGTCGTTCGGGAAGGTCATCAAACTGAGCTTCCGTGTGACCTCCGGTCGCCGATGGATGAAGGCGACATGACGAACGAAACGGCCCTCGCGGTCGTGCATTGGTATCACACGCCGGACAAGAAATCACATCATCATCATCACGTACGAATTCATCACACTCCAGTGTACACCGTCGATTTTGGTCAGGACTTTTCGACCGAGGGCCAGCGTTCGAACAACATTCTCCAAGTAAGCGCAGAAATCGTTATAACGACGTTCACCAGTCCGAGCTCAGGAGCCTCGCGACTTTCCTCCACGATGTCACGGAAAGTCGTATTTTTATCGAAACGTTGTCCGGATCAGGGGAGTTTTCCGCGACCATTGGCGGAGGGGATAATATGCCTGCGCAGATCGCCATTCTTGCGTTCCGGGAGTGAGAAAACGCTCACGGTTTACTATTCTCGTCGCGGCGTTCGCCACGACCACGAGTGAACTTCCGAGGGATGATACGACCTTTCGTGACGAGCGTGTCTAGTTTCCAAGTGGGGAGACGTGCCCACGCTCGATCCACGCAACTTCAGCTCTGCCTAAGGAGGAGCATTGTGCTTGTGATTCGTGAGCGAGCGAGTGGACGAGCGGACTGCCGGGAGAACGAAAGAATGAATGTTCCTCTTCTCCCCCAAACGATGCTACCCCGTCAGACAGCGAAATTGAGCTTTTATCCGTGCTCTCCGTAGTGGGGAGAAATTAAAGCGAGCGACTTTCCGCGAGTCCGGAAATCTCTATGAGGCAGAAAGTGGCGAGGGTAAGGCGTGGGTTGCAATGGCGCTCCGTAGGCCGACCCGCTCTTCGGTTGAGTTGTTTATCTACAGGACCGACATTGGCTGACGGACGGCCTTGGGGCTACATAACTGACGAAAAGGAAAAGTTTGAAACACTGCTCCGGATGAAACGCCACTTCATGAAACAAGTCACTGCGATAAGATAACGTCGCTTTATACACCGGCGGAAAAATATAATGCCTCAGGCGAACATAATTGCCTTTATGGTCTGCGCCAATTACAAAGCAGCTTGACCTATTCGAGAGCCGGGCGCATTCCGCCTAGATAACTAAGATTGTAAGTTATGCCGGCTTGTGGCCGGGCCGACCAATCTACCGGTGAAACACCGATCGTCTGCGCAAACTCTTCCGAATTGATGCCTCTGGCGAGATCAGCATCTCTAATGAATTCGAAGTCGATGCGCTAATGCAGCAGATCTGGACCGCAGTTCGACTCCAGGATGACGCAGATGCGGACGCTGGCTTCATTGGGGCGTTGAGATCTCCTGCTCGGTGCTCAGATCGAATACCTCCTGATGAGATCCTCACGTGAGATCTGTCACTGTCTTCTGTCATCTTGGGCTGAGTTCTTATTATTGAGAAAACCGTAAGGCAGATGGGCGGATTATGGATCCGTAGGTGTTCGGGAGTGATTCGGGTTACCTCCGGCCATTGCATTCGGATGGCCGATCGAATGCCTTGGATCCAATCCGCGAACTCGAAAAAAAAGCTCAGGAGCCTACCGGAATTGAAATTCCGAAATTGTGAAACTCACGAAGCGTTCCGTGATATCAGACCGGTAGAGATTCACTGCCAATGGATGCAAAAAAAGTTGGAGCGTCAAACAAATATCCCGCTGATCACCGCAGGCCATCCATGTTGGCCGTCAATGAACGATATTCGGCCGGTCGACCTCTCGCTTACCGGATCCGCAATTCTAATAATTGTGCATCTCAACTGTCGTCATTGCTCTCATAAAACCGCGAACACAAATAGCCACGGAGGTTTGATCGTGGTGCGTGCGTGCGGGACATTGCCGACCGCCTCCGTAACCGCGCTGTGTCCGACATGTTCGACGGAGACGAACACGAAAAGACGCACTGATAGCTCACGCAGAACGACACGGGAATATATTCGGAGAATACGCTGGCCCAAACTTGGACGTATTAGCAGTGAAAGTTTACTATGCAAAGTTATCCGCTGGTCCGTGTTCAGCTCGGCACGCAAGCGGTACGGCAAGGGCCTCTGATCGGGTCGAGTGGCCACAACGCAAGGATCGTACAAAGTTCTAGTCGTCGCGAGCTTCGGAGGAAATTGATTCAGGACTCGTTGCAGCCCGCCGAGTTGACAGACTGGCTGACTGACTGACTGCCGAACGAGGCGGGCGGGATCTCGTTTTTCTCTCGGCGAACCGCGTCAGAGAGGGTGACTGACTTGAGGTCGTTGCTGGTAGTAGGTGGTGCCGATGACGGTGACGCCTGAAACAACCTCTAAAAATAAGCTTAATTGAAGTAACTAATAAACGCTCGTCGTGGCGTTTTTTTGTGAAAACACCTTTCTTGGAAACCTGCCCGCCCTCTGATCGAACGGGAAACTCAAAGCGAGCAGAGAAGGAAGGCGTTGCCGACAACCTTCGCAGCCTGATGTAGGGAGCGGCGTCAGTCGAGTACACACCGGCCTGTCCTACGACAGAATTTCAGAATCGCTCCCTCACTCGTTTGCCTTCAAAGATCCAAGACGACGACGACGACGCGAGCCCGTCTCCCGCTTGAACGACGCAGAGAAGTTATATTCTGCCGTGCCGCCAGCAGTAGTTCGCTATTGCGACTGGCCGCGAGCAATAAAAATCGCGAAGCACATGGTGCGAGCGAAGATTTCTGTCGGGAGAAGATGCAAAGCGGGGGAATGAAACCGCCGACCGGTTCGAGAACGGAATAAACGCCCCGGGTACGAGGAGCGTGAAGTGATCAGACGCCGTTCGACTGTGGCGCAAACCTTCCAGAAGATTTATTGCGCTATTCCAGACGTCGGAAATTGTAATCTTCAGTCGTATTCTGCGAAATTCAAGGGAAAACCCAACGCCCTCATCGCTTCGGCTCTCCACTCGCTGGGAAGAGAACTGATGGCTAAGAGCGTCGATTACATCGAGGATCCTTCGGATTGCCGTCCGCTTCGACGCGACGATGGTATTTCACCGCGACGATGGTGTTTCACCGCGGACCTCACCGTGAACTGCGAGAGCGTGAGATGGGAATTCCTCCGATGTTCTCGAGGAGGCACACGCGTTCCATCGCCGGCGGTATCGCCGCGAATACACGGCGATGCCATCCCTCATGAAAGACATACAGTAGTGCCGTTTTTCATCAGAATACTGGTTTCTCTGGAAAAAGAAGGTGAATACGTCAAATAAGCCGAGAGCAAGTGAGAGAGCTCGGAAGGGGAGCAGGCGTATCCGGGAGACGGGCAAGGAGAAGATTGTGGAGAGGAAGCGAACAAGAATGAAGGCAGGAAGCTCGCTAGCAGAAGGGCATTAGAAAGTTTCTATGGGTATCCGGGTACGACGTCTCGTCTCTTACGACGGTGTGCGCCTGGAAGGACGACGAGAGCTTCGTTGCTGCTCACTCGCTCGTCTGTTGGCTGCCAGTCAGCCCCATGCAGCCGCCACCCTCAGTCGCCAGGGAAGAAGACATTAAAGGCAAATAAATCTCCTTCTAGAACTCCCCCCTCTCCTTTTCGGCGACCAGCCATCCTATTCTTCCCTCAGCAGCGCTCCCGCACTTCCGTCCTCGCCAACTTATGCACCCAACGCCCACCTAACCCGCTCTGACGGACTCACGAAAAGATATCTTGCTCCGCTGCTCGTCTCCCTTTTCGCTATGCCCACTCTGCAAACGTCTCACGGTCTTCGCTTCGACTCCCGTTTTCTTCGTCTATTTCCTCTGCGCTGCCCGTTCTCCCGCCCCAAGCAGTCTTCGTTAGTTCGTTCGATCAGGAGTACTACCCAGGGGTCTAAGTGGTGTTCTCAGCACTTCGCTTATCAGTCGCGCTGTGAATAGAGGACATTCATCTGATCCATTTGGATAGATCAGTTCCACCCGATCCATTGTCCGTAAGATCCAGCACGCCTGTTTTTCGTCGCCACGAGAATGAGAAGAGGTGGAGGAGCATCTTGTGCGTAAGCCTCACCGGCCGGCGGCATCTGCCGATGCTCACGGAGAGCCTCGGCTATTCCTGTCGGCGATGTCAACGGTGGCATCCGGCTTCAAAACCCGTCCCGAACTAGGCGCCGCCGTTTGCCTCTCAGTTCCGGTGTGTTTTGGTCGGCGAATGATTCGGGCCCTTTCCGGCTTCCTTATCCAATACCAACGAAGAGCTCGGTACGCATGGAGCTTGATCGCAGGAAGTTATGGAAAAAAAAACAAAGGTCATCGGCAAAGAGACAGAAGTGTGTCTGGGGCGGTAAACACAGCAACAGCGCGGCAATTGACATTATGCACCGAGACGCACCCCGGTGGTCGACCCCTCTGGTCATTTGTGTTTTGTTATGGCTGCCGGCTCACTGTTGCTGCTGATTGCTCCTCGGGGATGTCATGAGCATCGAGTCGTCCGTCATACACGGGGAGACGTCTCTCTGTTTTTCCCGCCCAATCCAGTGCCGCACTGGTGATTTACATCGTGAACGACCCAAAAACAATCTGCCGTCACGAACGTCGGCCGCGCGTGCCCACAAGACTGCTAAAGCGAAGATGTGTGTGTTCTGAAGCTCATTCCCTCGGCGAGGACGGGGTCGCGGAAGTCGAACGTGAATAGATACACAGTTCAGATTTACGGGTTATTGAGATTGGATAATGAAGGAGGCCGTCCGCTCCCACCAACCGATTGTCTCGGGAGGCGCTCTGATTTTGTCAGAGACTACCGTACGGTCACCCGAGGCAGCTCGGTGAAGAGTCGGAGCATCAACAATCTGTACGTGGTCGGAGAAGCACTGATTGGTTGCTGCGGCTTACAATAGCGAAATGGTACGCGATGTACCGCAGGAAATCATCCGGAGAGTGCGGACGAGAGCTCGATCGTCGATAATAGCGAGCGTTGCGATTCTCTCGGGGTATCACTATTGGCGATAACATCGAGGAAATAGGAACATCAAGGTCGTCGCAGCTATTTCCCGTCATTACTCCTCCGCATCATCGGTGCTTCGGCCCGGAGACCGGATGAATTTCCTCCTCGACGCTAATTTTCACGGGTTCCGGACTTCGGACTCTAGCGACCGGCGGCTCCTTTCGAATGAACTTGCATGCGACGAAGGACGGAATGCCGCTCGGCGCCGTCTGACTATCGTGGAACCTCGGGCACTGGAGTCCAGTGGACTCCGTTTCAGTAAAGCTGTCGATGAGGACCGAGAGCGGACATCGTTGTACGAAGACCACAAATGTCTCGACGAATATTTCTCGCTCATCTTTTCTCGATGCGCCTTTGGGTCACACAGGATCGCGCAGAGAGAATCGCGAGGCTCTTCCTTGTGTTCGCGATTTACGCTTGAGCGACAGGAATTGTATTCGCCGAAATAATATACCCACAAAAGAATATATCGGCCTCCGATTATTAGGCCGTTGGAAAAGGTCATCGAGCAGCTGACGGACCCAAATACGTCCAGCAGGTCCGTTCTCCACCGTCATCGCACGGCAAAAAAACGCGCTCTAACTGCGTGACACGAATAAGCGGACGCTCAAGATATATAATATTTTTCTATTCAAGGTGAGCCGGTCCGCTTCAAAAACGTGGACGGGCCGGGCGTTCTTCTCCCTGCTCGGCCACCCTGCGCTGTTGAAAGTGAATGAAGTACGCTTTGAAGACTCCGGACTCTACACCTGCAACGTCGTCTTCCGAGACGGCTCGACCGTCAACTCGACCGTGAGACTCCATGTCGTCGGTAAGTACAGCGAACGACAAGAACCCAAAGCCTTTCGTAGCGAACAAGATCGAGTCGGAGAACACGGGCTCGACATAGAGATTGCAAGAACGTAGAGATTCTACAGAAGCCGACCCACTCCAGTATTTCTTGATAGTGGTGGTCCACTGCCGCCGTTTTATTAGGCAAACTCGCTATGGAGCGAGCGAGCTATCCAACTAGCAAATACGCTCTCCAGGTAGACGAGCGAGACTGCGTTGTTTCTGCGGGGCCGCGATGTTTATAGCGGGCATAATTAATGTACTTTATCCATCGGGTTACAGCAGCATGGATATCGCTGTTGATCTACGGGAAGAATCCGCGGGGTTTCGTATCGATGACAAAGGCCAACAATCGTAGAGCTCGTATTGGCCGGGGTCAAATAAGCGAGAGACACAGGGTAGGCCTACGCGATATAAAGTTGATTCAGTGGTTCGGACACACGCAAGGAGAATATGCGCCGCGCATCGTAACGAGCTTGCCGACGGAGACCGCACGGCTGGCAAAAGCTCCGACCACTCATTCGTCCACGACCGTCGTATGCGTGCATATACATACATACGTCGGCGACAGCGTCGACGACCGCAAACGCCGCACAGTCACCTGCGGCGGCATATGTTGCCGTCCGGAGGTTATGGGTACGTACGCGAGATTTCGCCTAGACTCGCTGTCCAGCTTCCTTGCCCGGATCCGTATGGAGCTCTCGGACAAGGACAATCTTTTCTTCGCCTCTCGTCGTAATCCGCTAAGTCTCAGCCTAAGTGACAGCTTTCCCCTGTCCCAGTCGTTCCGCCTGCCTGCCGTCCTGCCGTACGTCCGTCCGTACGTCCTTCCGTCGGTTGGTCATGAGCAAGCAGCTAGTTAACATCGTTCTCAGCCTGGCGAGCCGTGTTCTCGTAGTTTTCATAATATTGTACTTACGAAAAAGAAGATTGTCAACACGGATGTGTCCCGTTTTTCATGCGGGGAGAGCAGCTGAGAAGCGACACCAGCGAAGGCCGTCGTCGTATCAGCAAACGAATGAAGGAGCAGGAGGATGGGCGACGGAGAACCGGAGGCAATTGCCGCTGAATACGCGGAAATCTCTGGGATAGTCTAGATCCAAACGAAGCTCGGACTAAGCTGCTGTTTCTGCTCACACACGACTCAAGCTTTGGAGACGACAAGACGGCCAACGAGCGACCAAACGAACGAACGAAGAAACGAGTCTCGCTGAGACTAAGAAACGCCCTTGCTGAAGAAAAGCCCCAAGTCCGCTAAAGCGTAAGCACTCGGCATCTCAGCTCTTGCTGCTCGATGGGAAATGAGATGAATGAGGGGCGTATGGAGGGATGCGTGAATGACTGAGCGACCGACCACCAGGAAACGTGGAAGGTATTCGGACGTATTGAACTTTGGAGGACTGTCATCGCTCAGTGACCGGAAAGCCGATGCCATCGGTCGCCCCAGATTGCAGCCCCCAGTTACGCGGGTTGTGGTTCTCCGATGACGACGATGATCATCTCTTGTTCATAATTAACTGAAGGCAGCTGAGTCCGTAACAATGAACAAGTTGTCTGCCGCTCATATTAATCTTTAGTGGCTGTTTCCTACACACAGAACACATGCACATCGGAGCTTGTAGGAGCTCGTCCTGAATTCCTCTGGTTAGTTTTTTCCCCGGAGCATCTTTCCATTAGAATCCCCGCGAGCGAGGAGATGGCCTGTTTTATGCTTTCGTCCGACGTTCCTGCGGAGGATCCGGCGGAGTCGCGAAGTGGGCTCGAGCGATTGTGCTATGGATATTGCTCGTCCTGCGGTCTCTCGCTGAATTCTGTCAGGAATTTCCGACAGGAGTTTCCGTGAGGAGTTTCCGCAAGGAAATTCCGCAAGGAAATTCCGTAAGGGAGCTCCGTCCTGCATTTCCGCCGAGGATTTCCGTCGAGGATTTGCGTCGAGGGTTTCCGTGGAGGAAATCCATCTAGGAAACCCGTCATGCGAGTCCACACGAGTGGAACGAGACAAAAATTCAAATGAGCAGAGCATCATTTCGTCGATAACGGAATCCCAATGAACGCAGTATGTGTCGCTGGGGGACAATGTACCTCCCGCTCCGCCTGCTTCCTCATTCCTTCTCGAGACCAGAGAGTACATATAAGACTGTAGAAGAACGTTTGCATCCCGTGAGCGCAGCCTCGGTCTAGCAGCGGAGTGAATCGCGTTGGATGCCGCCGTTGACACTTCTCGCTGGCTGCCTGCGCGTCGTTTTGTTCGTCCTTGTCGCTGAGGCAGAGCCCCTTCTGCTCGAACTACAGAGCAAAGTGTTTACGCAAAAGAAAAGCGCATACAGAACCGTAGCACCATACAATGACGCTGCGGCTCGCCCGCGCAATTTCCCCGTCTACATAATATGACGAATCACGTATTGTCCCCGAGATCCAGATGACAAATGGCTTCTCACAATGCCATTCATGATGGGGACACCGAAGACGGCGACCACCACAACGAGAGGAGTGAGAGAACAGCGCAAAGCTTATCGGACTCACAGATGAGGCTCGTGAAACGCCTCTCGACAGCAACGGAAAAATATCCACGGTTCCCGTGCGGAAGACCAAGACCCGCCTGGGCTCGAGCGCTTCCCGAGCCGGTCGTAGACAAAATGCGAAGGAGGAAATCGCCGCGAATTCCAGGAACCCTGAACGTGCTCGGAGGCGAGTGTGGAAATCCAGAGCGAATTGGAATGTTGTTCGAGGTCGATATTTCCAGCTCGCTCAGAACCTCCTCCTTTCAAAATCCGGAGCAATTATTCGCTCGATTCATTTCTGCGGAGGTTTCCCTTGGTCCGACGGCGCTTCCCCGGCGGCAAGAGCTTTGTGAGCATTCTGATGACTTGGAAAATCTTCCGTGTAGGCTCCCGTTCGCACTCTCCTTCCGAGACCTTGATTAATTAGACACTCGGGCAGGAAGAAACTCGGGAAACGACGCTGATGTAAGGAAGCTCGTAGCCTCACCAATTTGGAGTTCCGTGCTCTGTCTGACATGCGCGCTTGCATGGGATCCGAACTGCATGGAGACAGCTTCAAGGCCCCAAGAACAATCGGGATCTGGACCGAAGTCCGTGGTATCTGGGCTGGCGAACCCCCTTGACCTCTGGCTCCCGAGAGAGATATTTTTCCCCGGATCCTGGACCCGCGCGATTTCCAAAATTTTCGTCACAGACGCCGCGGGATTTCCCGGTGAAACTTCCTTCGCAGTCCATCTCGGAACGCTTCGTGGAACGCATTTCTCGCTCTAGCGAGCAACGTACTTGTCGGGAAATCACAATGTTAGTAGAAATTGGCAGAGGGGAAACTTGTTCCGTGTGCATGGCCGCCTTTACTGGCCGAATCAAGTGAGGAAAGCGATCCAAAAACGCCGCCAGAAACTACGTCGTACTTCGCAGTTTTCCGCCTCGGGGAAAAACTGCAAAACTGGTCGAGGTAGAAGGAGGGCATCCGGGTTCGTTCGGTGTCCGTAGTACGGAAACGTTCCTCGGCATTGCGGGAAGACTCTGCACGGCTGCGCGTCTCGGTGTGGTGAAGGGAAGCACCGTCGGGGGCAAAAAAGACTCTCTACGCTGAAGGTTCCGGGCCTGGATAGGGTATCGCAGGGCTCGTAAGGAGAGAGATACGGACGCGTGCTGGAATGGGAAATAGAAGAGAAAGCGGGCTACAATATAAAATAATGAGAAAGCTGCAGTCGGAGTTGTAGTAGTTGTCGGCGGCGGTGGCGGCCGGCCGGCTGCTAGGTGGGTTTGCTCGTTGGCGTAAAAGTGGAAGCAGTAGGAATGGGTTTGAAGAGAGATAAGGTAAAAGGTTGGTTCGGCATAGAGCCCTATGCGACTCCTGCAGCCCTTCCTCCAACCGAATTCCGCTCCGTGAGGTTGCACCACACGCCGAGATAGAAGGGAACTAGATACAGCGCGGTCGGCAGCAGAAGTGAAGGACGAAGGGAGGAGAGAAACGCCGGAAAGGACGAAAATTCGAATTTCGGTTGAGTCTTATCTCCTCGAGAGCAGAGAAGGGGAACAACGAAAGATGGAACTCCGACGTCGGCGGCGGAAGGTCACGCGCTTTACGAAACACCGACGCACCACCGCTGCCACCGGAAATGCCTGAAATGGCGGTCGTAACAGCAATGAGAGAAATAGAGAACCCCGAATGAAGAAAAAAACAGATGGCGGCAAAAATGAGCCGCCAAAAAAATAAGAGAAGAGCAAGATGACGAGGAAGACGAGAAAGAGAACGAACACAACCTCATCATTCGCGTCCGCATAGCGACCGCTGCTTCCCGCATCGCTGCTGCTTCTGACGGCAGGAGCGCTCCAGGACGGACAGACGGATAGGCAGGCTGGCTGTCGGGCGGACCCTGCGAGAACGACGGACGAGTGTGCGAGCCAAGAAATCGCGGGACCGACCGGCAGAGAGCAGCAGAAAACAGCGTAAGGTCTTGTGAGAGCCGACGGGGAAGAACAGTCAGCGAAAGAGGAACATGGCGAAAAATTGCGAACCCTGATGATAACAGCCAAGTGAGAGAGTCGACGGCGGCGAAAGTCGGTAAAAAGTCGCTCTCGAGGCCAACCATACGGCGAGAAGCCGGAAGAGCAGTCTGTTAGTCCGAAACACTCGCCGACCAACGATGCCGCCAAACTTTGAAAATCGAAGACTCGGCAATCCAAGTAATACGTTGCGATTCCGGTATTCATTCGAGCCCGCTTCCTTGATGCACGCGTTGCTCCTATTCGATTTGCATCATACGGAGCCGGCTTCTGAATTCATTTGTCTAACATTGATTTCACTGAAGAGATAGTACCGTCTTGAGATGCGTTCCCGACTTATCGCCGAAACTAGCCCTTATGATCAGCTTATCTTCGAGTATGTGCTCGAGAGCACACAAGAAAAGAGTCTTCTCTTCCCCTTCCGTCTTGCCGTCATCGCTATTCACAGTGAATTTTGAATATTCGACTTTTGTCAGCCTTTAGCTATTACCTTCTTTGAGCTGGGCATGGCTTTAGTTGGACGAGCTGTGGAAGAGCGAATATTCAAGGGGAAATCACCTCAGTTCCCCCTGTTCAGACATTGAGAGTTCCTCCAGTGATCGGAGGTCATCGAGCAGAAGGGACCAGTCGAAATGGTGAACAATCAATCGATTGATCGACTACACTAGCGACCTACATATAGTCTGAGTATTTGATCTCCTCAGAGGACTTAGCTCGATACCACAAATATCGCGCACTAGCTTCGAATGTCTGCTCTCGCTCTTGGAAAATTAATTCAATAGCGACGGCCCCGTCTTCCGCTAGTCGGTATCGTCTTCACAGCGCTATCGGCGTTGCGGCAACAACGTCGTTCCTCGAGTTATCGAATCAGGTATGTTGTGAGTTCGCTGCCCTCATCGAGACCTTGGGGCTGTCCGGGAATGGGCAGCGGCGGGGAACTTTCACCGCGCACGTTGCTGGATCCGCGGCCTGTTTCTCCTTGACCGAGCAACGGTTCCCATTCGGTCCGGTCGGATTTCCACTCCAAACAACGTAATCCGTTTTTAATTGGTGAGTGGTCAGCGCCCACCGAAGACTCGGCTGGGCGAACGATCGTTCGTTTTCCGCTCGATTCGTTCACACGATCAAGAAAGCAAACGATGGATGCGGGTCGTCCACTCAAGCAATGCTCGAGCAAATCTCTTGATATGAGGCTGACGAGCCGTCCCTGGATGCTAGCCCGCCAACTAGCTTGTCGACTTGAGCAATCAATCCCTCCGAGGCGAGAGAGAAGAAAAAGCAGCGGAGTTGAACAAGGCCCACGAGTCGGCTGCCACTTGGGATTGTAGCTAGGTCGATCAGTCGGGCTAAGGTCGGTCAGTGAGGTAACAATTTAGATCTTGTCGTGTTCTCCATCCGAAGGATCCCGATAGAGGAAAACAGAGAGAAAGGTCTCAGGTCGTTCGGAGGAAGAGCCTCCGAACAAGGACGAACGCCCAAGTGGGTGGCGGTGGTGTGGACGAGCTAGTCAGCGACTGCATCAATCAGAGGTGGAGTGTGGGATCATCGACGGTCACCCATCAAATGGGAATCCATGTCAATCAGTCCGCTTGTACGCCTTTTTTCCGAGAAAATGGGAACAATGTTCCTATGGCCGACAGCCGTCGAGGGATGGACGGACAAACGTTTGATCCGTCCAATTGGAACGACACGCGAACAGATAGACGATGAGATGAGAACCTAATGAACATTCGCAGAATCGCATCGAAGCTTATTCGAGCTTTCTTCCAACTCGCGACCATCGAGTTCGGTCGCGGGATTTTCGCCGAATAACCGAATACGCTAACTATAGTATGTTCATCAGCGCAAGGTCTCCCGCACTCATCGAGGCAGCGGGATAATTCGTTCTCATTAATTCATCATCATTCTCATTCCAGAATGAGAATGATAATCTTGTGAGCTCTTCAAGTCGTAACGTCCGTAGGCTGATTATCGTGTCGAGATCAGCTTCCGTAGGATTTTCGCAGGCGAGAGACGATCATCGGAGCGTCCCCGTTCTCTCCGTTTTCCACTTTTTTCCGACAACCTTCGGTCCACCGCAAGAATGTCGAAATTCCGTGACGCGGGAAAGGGGCACCGCAGATCGGTCTGCATCATTCTGAGAATTGCGGGCAGGCAATCGTTCGGAGAGAATGGCGACCATCTAGGCTGACCTCGGTATCGAAGATCTGCAGACAGGATGTCCCCAGGGTATTCGTGAGGAACAATCGAGTGCCGGATTGAAACTCGTGCCTTCTCACTCGAGGTGCAGTCAGTGAGGCCGATGCAAATCCGCATGTGATGAGCAGAATGTGTGCCCTGATTTTCCCGTTTGGTTTCGGCCATCTCGAAGCTTTCAGCGAAGAAAGCTGGAAATGTAGCCCGGCTGATCTTGTCTAACTCGAGGATTCTCAATCTCGTAAAATCCCGAGCCGATGGAGAACGTGTAGTGAATTCAGCCACCCTCCCTCATCGTCCCCATGTATATCTACATATACTGGCCTCGCTCGGAGATTTTGAGCTCTATTCTGCTAAAATTCGAAACGCTCTATTACGCATTCCCTGAATCCCTCTCCCGCGTTTCCCGGACCCTCTTCCGCACTCGTTCTCTTCGGCTCCTTGCCTCACACCAGGTCCCGTCGTGCCAAGACTGGAGAGGGACCGGGACGGTGCGGAAACGTCAATCTCCTGCGTTCCTGAAAAAGCGGAAGTTTTTCCTCCCTTCTGAGCTTGCTGATTCGATTTCTCGGAAAAAAAAATCCGATTATATCATAGTAGTTTCAGCCTTTTCCTGATGAACCCGATGCCGGGAAGAAAGCAGTGCGATGTGTGACCCAGGATGCTGACGTGGGGAAGCGGAATGTGGAGACTCGATGATCTAGAATCCGCCTCCGCGGACAGACTCTCGGCTTCATGAGTGGGTTCCAGTAAGCCTGACGAATATCGACTCCTCCTGATGGACCGAATCGATGAGGGCCAAACTTCATAAACGACGAGCTCTGTTGAGAGATATTTTGCATTTTTGACTCGCGCCCATCCGCTTCCGTCCATCCGAGCTTTCGAGGAATCATAGGCGATCTAGGCGATAGATCTCCCCACAGTCGATATCCGTTAAACCGCCTCCCGTCTCTAGATGTTGGCGGATGAAGTGTGGCTACGAGGAAAACCAGAAGCATGGAGTTAGAGTCCTTGGAGCGCGAACGAGGGAAGGGGCGAAGACCTGCTATTCCACAGGATAAGATGGCGGTGGCGACGACTTTATAGCGGAGGAACAAGAGACGAGAAGATATAAATACTTAATTCGCGCTGGTGGTGCACTCGACTTGTTTTTGCCACTCGGGCGAAATGCGGGGGAAGGGAAGCGTCAGTCGGCCCCGCAAATATCCTGGAGGAGAATTGAACGAGGAGAACAGCGCCCCGATCTCATTTCACAATATCCGAATTCGTTCCGCTTGCGTGCTTGCTATTGAATTGCTCCTCTCGACTGTTGCCGTCCGCGTATCCATGATGATCTCACTCGATGACGTGACGCTATATCCATTCGGTTGGTGATTTTTCTTTCGCCTGTCACCGTTGACGAAGCTCGTCATTGTTTTCCGATTTACTCCCTGTCAAACTCACGGGGTCGCCTCGCCCAATATGGGTTCATGCGTGATGTTTACTGATGACGAGTCTAGGCGCGCGTCGGTTCCGGTGTTCTTCCGATGAATCTTCGCGAATGCCGTCCCGTCGAGCGCGGTACCTGCGAAGTTCGAAGCTGCCTACGAATGCCTGCCGCTATTGCGCTCCGCCATCCGAGCATTCGGAATAGCGGGCTCCAACTCTCCACCCAGAAAGGTGTCCCGTTCGCGCAAACCCTCTGGTGGTGCTCGGATTTTTTGCATCGACCGCCTATGGAAGCGCCGATCCGTGTCGGCAAGAGTTCCGGAACAAACCAAGCTTCGCGATTAACGTGAAGTCCGCCCTCCGCTCACGGAAATCACGGGATTTCTCCGGGGCTTGCGAGAGCCGTCATCGAGCTCGATTCCGGCGCAACCAGCCACGCCAAGGACGATGAATCTGACGGTGGACGTGGCGGCGGCAGCGGCGGTATCTCGATTCGCCTCATAATCCTCCGATTGTCATCCTCTCTTGCACGCAGCACGCGAAGAGACCATATCTCGTCCGGCCACCGTTTTCGGATTAGTCCTCGGAAAAGCCTCCTGGGGTTAAGTCTCCTCCGACGTGAATCTGTTCTCCTCCATGCCCAAAGCGTTCGAGTGCCATCAGGAGCGGACGCTTTCGCCGATGCTGCTGCCACGAACGCCTTCGATATCTCTCCTGAAAGCGACGGCGGCTCGCAGCCGAGCTGAAGAGCCTCACAACAAGTAAACATCCGTAGCGAGGACAGAAACCTTGTCCGTCCAGATCTCGCAGCTCCATCAGAGGAACGCTTGCTCCACGGAGCCTTTTTATTTGTCGGCCAGCAACGACCAACGAGCAGAGGAGCATCACTAACTCAGTTAGGTATCTGGAAACGAAGCAGGTTACGCTCGGACCCTTGTTACGATTGGTGATGAGCTCCGTCGCTCTGTCCGGCTTGCAGCAAGCGAGCGGACAGCAGGCAGGCCGACAGCCTGCCAGGCCGGCCGGCCGTTGATTGCTCCGCGACTGGCGACCCGACCACACACACGCACAAGCGCACGCAAGCAGCACTCCCCAGAGGTCCTTCTAATTATCCCATCGAGGCGGCGGCGCAATGATGGTACGTTGGCCGTTGTCTCTTCGCAGCAATTTATCTCTTGCTTGATGCTGGCTGATTGTGAGCAACGCGGGAAATAGCTGCAACGGGTTCCTCCAGAAGCGTCGGGCTCGCAAGAATTCCTCCGGATCGATAGGCGTCAGTCTCGCGAAATCTTCGGATCAGTGGGTTTTTTCGCCGAATCGGTTCAGAATTGAGGGCCGAAGCCTCCCGGCCGAGATCCTCCCGCTGGGAGAAGGAATTAATTATTGTTTCTCCGCCCGATTCGTGCCACAAAAAATATTTTGCATACGCCGCGAGGTTTGGATCCTGGGTCTGAAACTTGAGAAATAATTGCAAAAAAAAGGAAAAGTAATCGTCAACCGCGTGAGATGCACGGAACACCTCGTGGTTCAGAATGTCGGGAATCCAGGAGGATCTGAGGGAGATCTGAGTCACTCGTTCACTTTGAAACGAGAAAATAGAAATTGCTGAGCCGTTGCGACACGGAAGCGAACTACTAAGTGCTCGAAGGCGTTTGCTTGGAGGAGCGGCCGGGTTTTTCCTACGATGGAGGCCAGCATCGAAGGAAATATCTGAGTTTCCAAGCTCTGGAACACCATGAAATCGTAGAAAGCCAAAAAACAGTCTTCTCCGCTTCCCTTCTCGCCCTTCCCTACCCCTCAGCGGCATGTCTATCCCTCTGGAGGGACTGAGCGAAGGGTAGACATGAGGAAAGGATATGAGCTCCGATGTTGCCGAGTCTTCTGGTGGGAAATTCCGCGGGAAAATTGAGTTCGGGCTGTGGCGGAAGAGTTCGGCGATGATGTGGAGGGGGAGGAAGGGCGCCGCCAGAGAGACGAGGGCAGCCTGTTAAGCACCGCACTTAAAGAAGAGAACGAGCGAGCTAGCGACTAGCAGGCGAGGGAGCGAGCGAGCATTAGGCGATGGCAGTACAAAAAATCCTCTGCATCGCGTCAGCGTTTCGCCCAGGGCGGATTTTTTTCCTGCTTCGGCAGACAGCGAGCGACGCGGTGGCAAACGTCCATCTTGGTTTTGGTCTTCGCTCGTTCCTTCATCTTCATTACCTCACATAAATTACTCTTCTCAGCGGCGACCGCGGCGGGTCTTCGTAATTCTGCTTGCCTCGCCGCGAGCTCACGGCTGTAGAATCTGTCGGTGCCTCCAACGTGCTCTCCCGACCTCTTGTCTCCTCCAAGCGGAAGTACTGGCGGGGGGGATGCGGGGCTCTGCCGGGAAACAGCAACACTTCGGCCTTGCCGAACCCATTCCTTCGATACTGTAGTTTACCACAAGAGAAGTCCCGCGCACTGGCTCATCCGATTGCTGGTGGAGCCGCTGGGCGTCGGTAGATAAGAATGCCACCGACTCATTGCCGGGCAAGCCGTTCGCACATCTCGTAGGATAAGTTAATGGTGGCTGCCCACGGCTTGGAATCTCTTGTTTTCCGATCCCTATCATTCCGATGGCCAAGTCGAGCGAGGCAGATCCCCTAGCTGAAAGCAGCGGCACCACGTCACCACGTCACCATTCCTCGACGTGCAGTACGTGCCATATGCTTCTTGTACCTATGTATATATTGAGGGGAAAACAATCGAGATGGAAGGCCGGAACAGCGCCGCGTAGGCACACTCTGGCCCGCCGTCGACATATCTACAACAACAACAACAACAAGGGGAGCGGAGGCTCCAGGATTAGAGGGAACTTTGAAACCGGAAGCCGAAGAAGCGTCACAATGGAATAGGTTCCCGTGCTCGGAACCGATACCGAGCCGCAACACGGCGGATACCGAGCTGCGAATATTGCTGTCATAAACATAAACTCCGGTATATTCGAGATTCATACCTCGATCGGTTGCTCGGACGAGAGAAGGGATTCCATTATTTACTCATCCTCCCTTCGGAATCACTGTAGAGGATCCATGAATGAATTCCTTGTTCGGTCGACGTGCTTCCCCGTAAGTATGGTCCGCTTGTTAGACGGCCATGAAATACCGTGCATCTGCCCAAGGTCATTGCTGTTCGCCGTGTCGGACTGCCGGGGAAGACTCGCTGTTCGTATGAATCGTCTGCCTACGTCGGGTATCAGTTTGTCTGATTGAGCCGGGGGAAGAAGTACGGCGGGGGCTCAAAAAAAAGCGAAACTGAAAACTCGCCTGCGTTACGGGCATTGAAATCGTAGGAGCTCTCGTCGGACTTTCGAAAGGTCCCATTCTCCCGGAAGTGCTCATTCTTTCCTCAGTCCATCGTACGTCCACTCGGTCGCCCGATTCAGTGCCCGTGCGGAGCGTTCGATGCTTGCTGACTGGCAGGAATGATTTTCGAAAATGACGGCCGTGTCAAGCGATATTGACCAAAACCAGCCGTCGATGTCGCTGCTGCTGCTGCCGCCGCGGACGGCGCATGTCATCCTCGCCGCCATCGAATTCTCAAAACTCACTCGGCTTTTCGACGGCATCCGTTGCACATTCGATTGCTTTCCGTGAGTTTCTTCCTCCGGACGTTTGGACGGACGGACAGACGGAGGGACGGAAGGACGGACGGAAGGAAGGAGTGGGCGACTGACTAGTTGACTTTCTGCCATTTTCCTCCGATGGTGCTTTCCTTTACTTCGTGCTGGGCCGCTCTCTGGATCTGCAGTTAGTGAGGACTCGTCGTTGCTCGAACCATCAGCAACAGACGTGCAGCATTCGCTCAACGAACGTTCGAGTCTCTTAATGAGGCTCGTGCCGTTCGTGTTCCCAGCGGCTGTAGACACTGGAGCGGTGGCCAAGGCAGCGGCGGGACTGGCTACGTAGTACGTTCGTCCATGCGTCCGTCCGTTGGTCTGTCCGTCCGTCTGGCCACTCGCTCGTTTACTCCGTAGTTCCTCGACCGGCCAGCAACGATTACACGTAGACTATCGTAAGCCACGTAGCTCTTATGAGAAAACTTGTTGTTTGTGTTTAGACTTTGAGCAACGGCAGGATCACCGAGCATCTGACCACTAATGCAACCACTGACAGACGGAGCTCGAGTCTCGAGCGGGCGGAGCTCGAGGTTCGCTCCCATCGCGAGGCGCAGATCCTCTCGATCCAGATTCTCATTTCTCTCTTATTAAATTTCGTCCGGTCATTCGCCGATGCTCCCCAATCGCTGACTGTGCGTATTTGGGTCGCAATAGGTCGAGCCAGCGACCTGGTCAACGATTCCTCCCAACGATGACAATGGAGGCGTTCGGTTTGGCCAGCGCAGAAATCCGCTCAAATAAATCGAGAGGAACTCACAAGGCTTCTCTACTCCGTACGTTCACTCGACTCGCTGCTGATTATTGATTCGTCGCGATAAGCCCTTCATTCGGTCGGGAGCGATCCCGGCTCTCGAGAGCAGATCCTCCCCGCGCGAATCTGCGGACCCCCACCTCACCTGTCATCAGTAATGCGGAGCCTAAGTATTGATTTCGCAGCTTCCCGGAACAGCTGGGTACATATGTCTCTAAATCGAGAGGTACCCTGAACTACGGTATCTTTGACCCTCCCGTCGACCTTCAGTCGAGGCAGGAAAGGAGAGAAATCGCACATGATCTGGACGGGCGCGGGAGCTCCACAATTCCTTCACCGGACGACGATACGTGAATGACGGGCTCGGTGCATAAGTTCGAAATACCGAAAGTGAGAACATTGAGGCAGTGCTTCATGCTTTTTCAAAGGAGATCAAAATTTCTCGAAGGCTGTTTTCGAGAGGCTATTCGGACTGGAGCGGATTCTACCCCTTCCCCGTACTACGTGGAGCGTGCTCCAAGAGTCTCGATGATGCTCTGTTCGAGAGCGCTTCATGAGCTCCCTCTACCCTCCAATGTGTCGGAACAAACCCTTCTCGCTAATGAGCTCTTAGTCTTCCAAAGAGACCGTGTGGAAGTCTCTACGTCCTGCCAAATCCTTCGATCATTTCAGGAACCGTTCAAACGCGGTGTCAAACTTTAGCTTCTCTTGACCCTCCAGAGGAAAAGACGGTACCTGTCTCGTCAGCTCAAGCGAGGCTATTGTTCGAGACTAGCTGAGTATTCGCTCGAATTCGACAGCGAGGAAGTGAGTCTCGTCGACTCAGAGGAAAAAATTCGCGGTAGCTTTCGTTTCGATATACTGCAATCTTTGGCAGGGCATCGAGCCAGACCTTCACGCTAGAAATTTCGAGGCCAGAGCGGGAATAAATGACGCGTCGTGCGATTCCCTCACGTTGGGAGGAACTATTCGACTTCCTGAGCGGCACTGAACGAGGTGCTTCGAGCGATAGGACGCTTACCTATGGGAGCTCACTCGAACCCGGAGAGCTCGCCGGGCTCGGACGATCGGAAGTGGATGTTTGACGGAAGTCCGGGTATTCACCAGGTCGAGCCAGCCCGGCGATCGTCGCCGTACTCGTACGTTTACTCTCAGACAGAGTCATCATCGACGACGCGAGCCGCGGAAACGTTGGCGGATATCGCGAGCATTGGTGGTTTGTCGAACGTTCCGTTTCGCTGACTGCGTTCGATTTGCATTATCGCAACGAGTTAGCCAGTTGGCCGCCGTCTCTTGCCTCGGAGCGAGAAGCGGCCGAGGGGTCGTAATCTCTCGACGATCTAGACGACTGGCCAAGGAACTTGGTACATCTTGCCAATTATCCTAATACATATGTTGTACGTCGACGAGCACGGAGACGATGGCTTCTCGGAAAGAAATACCTTTCCTTCGACGGAACCGCTTAATGAGGTGAGATATGCACCGTTTGTCGCTTCCGATTCTGCTAAGCCAACTCGCCAACCTCGTTCTTGCCATTGCCGGCCCGTTCGGTATCCTTGGCTCCCATCGTCGAACGTGTCCGGACTCATCCATTTGGCTCCATCTGGCTGGCCGGCCGTCCGTCGCGGTACCTAAAACACAATGAGTAGTAAGTCTCCATGGAAAATTATTCGACAATTTTCCGCCAGACAGCACGTTATTAGGCGGTCGGGATGGAACAGACTGGCGGGGTGGGATAGGCGGGCGACTGCAATCAACGAACTCGTCGAGCTTGAACTTATTCTATCTGCCGCGGAAAAAAAGAGAGAAGCGAAAATGCTCCGTTGTCCTAATGACTTTATCGTGATCCTGCAGCGCCGAGTTGCACTCTGCCGTTGAGGCATCGGAGCGCGCCAACAACAGCTCCGAAAAGGGCTTTGCGACGCTCGTCTCACTCGTTCACGCACTCAGATCTTAGACCCTTTCCTCGGATCTTGGTTACTCCCGCTCCGATCGTTTCCTCCCGTGTTTTTCTCCCGGATCTTCGTCGTCGTCGTCTCAGCCGAGTGGGGTGATGTCGCCGTTGTTTCCGCTCTCGACGTCGCCGCCGCTCGATCGTTAATAACGCGAGGGTCTGAAAACGAGGCTGAAACTTATTTGAGGACCCGGAAGAGTGAAAACAATTGGACGACGATCTTAACGGCTGCCATTGCGGCGTTCCGTGAGTAAAGTTGGAAAGCCCTGAAGAAGGTGTAATGGCCGCGCGAGTCGTTCTTCTTTCTCCGGCGACAATGACCAACAACGCCCTCCACGAGGCAGCCGGAGAAATCCTTGGCCGAGAAAGTGTCGGGTACTAGCCGGCACCTCAAAGAATTATTCACACGCCACTCGCCGTGTTGGCGATAGCGTCGTCATTGCGGCGGTCGCCACGTACTTCGTTGACAGACTCCACCGCCACGGACCACAGGGGCTGCGAGCAAGCGAGCGAGGGAGCCAAGTGAATTCTATGCTTCTGACACGGTTAGCCGTGACCGTCGTCGACCGCTTCTGCCACCACTCATATGAATGATAATCAAAGCGTCCTCATTAGAAGACTTCGCCGTTGAGTGCTCACCCGTCTCGAGCTAGACGAGGAAGTCGGGGACCGACCGACCAAGCGACCGATGGAGCAGACGGTCCACGCAGCTCGGTCGGACCGTTCGCCTACCTCGGCTGTTGTAGGGGATGGTCCTCGGCGACTTCTGCAGTGAGCATAGAATAGACGGGACCGTACGGAACAGGCCCGCCGACCAACGCTTGTTTGTTGAGCTCGCGTCGGAGCATTCCACTCACTCAGCACTGCTGCGTGCCGCTAAAGACAGATACGTCAGAACGCGGCAAGCTTGCCAAGCAGGAAGGCAAGCGAAATAGCCAGGAGACTACTACATAGCGATGCTGGAATTCCAGGTCCGCTCTAGCGACTCGTGTGGTCGCTTGCAGGAGGCGGAGGGATCCCCAGACGGAGATACCGTGGCGCGCGAATAGATAGATTGCTCACTCACTCGCTCGCGCAGCCGGTGCGACCGCCCGTCCGGAGGTCGCTCGCCGTCGGAATTCCGGATTTGCTCTAGCAACTCCCGCAACGAAGCCACCGATGAGCGAATAGTTCCGTACCAGACGAGGATCAGGCGGGAGTGCGATCTTTTTTTCACTAGTTCCCTCCCAATCTCCTTATGCAGTGCGACCTACATCGACGACAACTCCGGTCTCGCTGAAAGGCGAGAGGCCATCCGAGAAGGGGCCCGCGGCAGTATTCGAATTTCTCGAAAGGTTCCTCCATGCTCAGAGGGTTCACGACCGGGATGAGTTCGGAAACTGAAGACCGCTCCGATAGGAATTTCGGGACTCGGTGGCTTCCCTCGTGTCCGAGCGGCCTCCGAACGGGAAACGCCGGCCTACCGGGATTGCGTCGTCAGCGAAACGCTCCGCATGAGGCCGTGGCGGTCTCCCGCAGTATTATCATCCAGATCCTTGCCACGATCGAGTGCTCCCCGACTGGACCGTCTCGACTTCTGCGGGAATCTCGCAGAGCTCTGGGTGGAAGTCAGTTGCTCGATAATTCAGAACGACCTCGACCGGAGATGATACGTCGGAAACAGCGAGCGCTCGATGTCCAGAAACCGTTCCCGGCTCGGAAAAACCCGACCGTTCCTCAATTTTCCGCGCTCTGGTTCGAAGCCTAGAGTACGTTTCCGTCCAATCATCCATCTTCCCAGCTGTCTCCTCAAGAGTCCTCTCTCTCTCCGTCGAATTGAGCGGGGAGCACGAGCCTCTCTCGCGTATCCTGAACGTACACATGTACATGCGGACTGCGACCGTTAGACAGCTGACTCATGTGTCACATTTGTTCGAAAGAACAATAAATGCTCGCAAATGGACTAACAACAAGAGAACCGCTAGCGGTCGTGGACGCAACCGTCGTGGTGCCGCCGCCGGGCGGGTGTTCGAGCCAGTGTTGGCAGGCTCTCTTTCCGCGCGTTTAGGTTTGCGAAGACGCATTAAGCAGCAGCAGCGGTGAAGGCAGCGCGCCCAGCACTCACCCCCGCCCGGCTGTGGCGGACCAGAGCAGAGATAGCAGCCAGTCAGCGGGCGGGCGAGCGAGCGAGCAAGCAAGCAACGTAATGCCGTACTGTGGTAATGCAGAGATGGCCAACCAATGATTAACACAATAGGCATCCCCTGCTGCCACTGACAGTGGACGTGGCTGCGGTGGCCTCGATGTCGCTTTGGCAGCCGTACGCATACTACATTGTCTTCCTAGCGCGCATTGTTGATAGGTCCTTTGTAGGACAGGAGTCCCGTGACCGACCGGACGGCAGGTTTGCCGACCACACAACCTCGGTGACGAACATCCCTCCGAAGGCCTCCGACCGCGGCGACACGCGAGACGTTCACGCCGAGAGCTGGTTCGTGGGTTCTCACTGAGTCGAGCGCTCGCTCTCACGGAGCTCCGACAGACGAGGGGGAAGGGGGGGGACGTCGGGGGTGACGGCCGTTGGGCGCGCGAATCGTCATCCCGATCAAAAGCTATCACTCCCAGCTCTGGTACTTGCGACGTACTGTTCATTAAAGAATCGGCAAGCGACAGACAGACACACAGACAGACAGACAGACAGACAGACCTGCGTTTACTTACTACATATACATATTCGTATTTGCTTCCAGCTCCACCCGAACCACCTCAGATCCGTGACGGCTACGACACCGTGTTGATGGGCACCATTGGACCGTACAACGAAGGAACCCCGTTATCTCTCGTCTGCTTGGTCTACGGAGGTAAGTTTACGAAATTTCTTCGGGGATCTGAAAGCGGAGCATCCATGCTCGTGGACGTTCCGGTAGGTAGGCGGGCCTCCTTTGCCGTTGAATCTTGGGTCTGTTTCAGTTTTTAGGGCTCTCTAGAAAATCCTTGTTCCATCGCGTTAGCACCCACACGGGGCTATGAATTAAGGATCGCTCGCTCGTCTAAACTGAACTAAGAGCACTGCAGAACTTAGATCTTGTCCCAGCTAGGTTTCCGTGATGCTTCGCGAGAGCTCTCATGAAGGCTTCGCGCTCGACCTGGTGCGGCACCTTTCTGTACGCAAATTCTAGTAGCTGACATTGACGTGGTCCGTAAGTCTTGGCATCGCGTAGCTACTAACCATCACAAGCGCCAACAAAGACAAAACGAAAGTGCGGAAAACCTGTGGTTTTGTTGGTCGCTCGCTCGCACGCTCGCTTCACCTCATTTACATAGAGTGAAGCTCTTTTGTTCGGTCCGCCTACGTTGAATACAAATGGCTCCCAGCCTTCCCGAAACAGAAAGACCGAATAAATGGAGAGAGGAGCTGGCCGGGAGAAAGGGGTGGATATGCGAAAGAGCCTCGAGCTAGAACAAGTGAACATCGACTTCGACGGCAACGAACACACTTCCACGAAAGCCGAAGCGACCGAGGAGAGCTAACTCCCGAAATCGACTCGTGCTCTCCGGCCCGCCGACCTCGTTCTGGTCGGCGGGCTGTGTTTTGCTTTGTATGTGCATGCACATGCCCGGGGAGGGAATAGAGCCTTGACCCGGCAAGTTCATTTTTCCTGACCTCTCTTCCTGCCTCCCGTCTTACTTCGAATCGAGCGACACGGCATCAGGAACGAGTACGCTCGCCGCACTACTGTGTATTGGTTCGGCGCGTTTGTTTGTGCAGCCAGCAGCGATGAATGACCGGAATACGGATTAGTACGGAAAAAAGGAAGCAGAAACAACAACAACAACAGCTGGATCGACTCCGGGATCTAAGAGCTCTTCTTAAATAATTCGCTTACACAATAGAAGGGAAAACGTTTGGCTTTGCTTCGGCTAAACGCTTGCTCACTCGGTCCGTCGGTCCGTCATTCCTCGGTTCGCTCGTCCGTCCGCCCGTCTTTCGGCTGTCGACTGGAAACACATACGCCATCAATTTTATCGGCAGCTGTACATGGTACAAATCCATCCAGCCGAGCGAAGATCTACGAAGCATCGAATCCGGCCGAAATAACTAAGAACATAAGCTTGTTTCCTCCCCCGCCCCCGTCGCGTCTAAGCGCCAGTGTTGACGGGGCTACATGTGCAAGAAATCGTGTGCTCTAGTTCTTCTGCTCTCGTCCCGAGAGCCCTTGTCGCTGTAGAATCGAGAAGTCGACGGCGAGGCCGAAGGCACCGAAAGAGAATCGGATATCGCGGGCAGGGGGCGAGGCAAATCGGAAATCGTGTTTGAAAAATCGGTTCCCCGGCTCGAACATGATCAGTTTCGCTCCTGGAAGAAATCGGGTTCGCTAGTTCTTCGAGAAATATTTCCTCTCGCTGCTTGGACAAGGACGCTCGCTCATAATTATCAATCTAGACGAATAATTCTTCCGACGCGAGGAAAGTTGGAACAACGATTGAGAGAAAAGCTTCCCGACCCCGCCATCATCGCGGCTTGCCGTCCACTCTCCCCGTCTCAAGCGGAAGATTCGTCCTCGCCTACCCCTTCCTGTCACAGAGGAACCATTCCTCCGAGAGGAGATGGGTCTCGTACGAGAGAAGCGGCAGAAGCGCGTTGCCTGCCGTCTGAAGCTGCCCCAACTTGTTCGTGAACCGAGCCTGTAGCTACATGACTGGTCCGCTGTTTCGCGCAGTTGATAGATAAGGCACGTCTCGGGCTTTTCATTCACTCTCTCTCTCTCGCGTCGCTCGTCCAGCTCGCTTGCCGAAGAGACTCTTCCAATTTCCGGAGGTTTTATGCTCACAGCTTTGCTCTTACCCCACCGCAGGCCTGGTCCCATCTCATGTGGGTCGGTTCGTTCTGCTCCTCGTTCGTCCCGCACACCCGTTGTTCTCCTTACATCATGCTTCTTCCGTTTTCGAGCGATTTTTCGATGCTCTTAAACGATAAACGATGCGCTCAGACGCGGAATGTGCGAAAACGAAAACAGAGAAAGAACGCGAGGAAGGCGTGCGCGCAAATTCGGGATCAATTACACGGTTGCAGACGAAGCGGATCTAATGAAATTCGTCGAATTGCAGGTCGCCCCAAACCGACGCTCGAGTGGACTGGAATGCGCGCGTCGGCGCTGTTCGAGATTCGACATTCTCAGGAAGCTCAGCTCACAACCGCAACATTACTTATTCATAGACTCGAGAGGCAAGATCTCGGCTCGACACTGACCTGTTCCGCTTTTAACAACATATCATCGGCGCAACACACCTCCGTCACGTTGGACCTAAACCTCAAGCCGGTCGGGGTGAAGATACGTCAGCTCCAGGCCCCGATCTCGTCGGGATTACCGGTTGAGGTCGTCTGTGAGGTGAGGACCCACCCGAGATTCGGACAGAACGATAGCGAATATCCCCGAAGCCGAGAGCGCACGCTTGGTCGGCCTAACGTGAGCATTCCTCTCTCGTCAGGTTTACGGATCGCGCCCGCAGGCAGTCGTAACCTGGTGGATGGGCCTCTCTCATCTCAACCAAACTTTCGAGTACACGTCGAGCGATGGCAACGTCTCCACCTCGGTGGTGACCTTCACGCCGACCGCCAATGATCATACGTCTAATTTGGCTTGCCGTGCAACTAATCCGAGTATGGATTCGGACTCGGCGGAAGAAGACACATGGCAAATTAGTGTACAATGTGAGTAAGCGAGGCATAGCTTAGGTATCCGAACCAGAACGATGGAGTACGGCGGCGGATCACGCGATTTCCCGGGGAACGTTCTCCGGAGCCGGTCGCTTGGAGTCTCGGGCCCGGACGGCGGCGTCCACCAAGCCGGGCCGACTCTGGAATTCAGACGCCACCTCAGCATGTCTTGCCTGATCTGATTGAGCTGAGCCCGGGCGATGGAACGACTGGGAACAGAGCAGTCGTTCTCGGATGGAAATTCAGCAAGAAGGAAGCTATTGGTAGGCTCAATTGTCCCGCATAGCTCCCAGCAAACAACGGTCGAGGGAAGAGCCCGAGGAGTCCATCGATTTTAGATTCACTATTGGCCCATGTGACTTTTGAAAGGAAGCAAGCGGAGCCTGCTCCGTGAAATAGATGTTCCTCGCCCTTAGTCGATGAATATGGGCTCACCACCATTCGCCCGAGCTACAATTCGTGGCTTCAGCCCGGCCCGGTTCTCCATTGTGAGAGACCGAAGTACCATACCGAATTTGCATGAAGAATCGTTCAACTCCGATTTTCCGACGGCTTTATGAGCTGATTCTGGAAGGCATAGCGCAAAGGCCGGCCAACTCGCCCGCCCGTCCGTCGGCCATCCCAGCGAGCTTTGTCGTTTGATCAAAGTATGCAATAAGGGATTCACGACCCACGGTCGGCCGACGCCGCGTTAAATGAATAGACGAAGCGATTCGCGAACCCGCTGATTAATGAGCGGATCCGACTCATTTTCTTCCTGTACCCAAAGGAAGCTTCCCTCTCATTTAGTCGCCTTGAACTAATGACTCAGATCGTATGGGAACTGTGCGTAGTCAATAATTGAAGGCCTTCCCCGGACCCTAATCATGAAAAATGCTGGAACTATTTCAGATGCACCTCGGATCACTCTGGATCTGGGCAGCAAACTCAAGGCGGAAAACATCGTTGAGAACAGTGATGTGTATCTGGACTGTTCAGTGGACGCATACCCGGTAGCGGACGACGTTCACTGGACCTTCGACGGCAAAGAGCTTGCGGCGGGCCAGAACGTCATCATATCGAAGAACTTCCTGATAATCCAACAGGTGCGGACAGTTTTCAATAATTCGTACTCCGTTCGCACGATCTTGGGGGATGAGCTCTTGAATCTGATCCCGAAAACCGAAGGAATCAGTCACGACACAATCTGGCCTGACCGCGAAACCATTGCAGGTTCAAACTCAACATTCGGGATACTATTCTTGCCAAGCGGAAAATTCGGAGGGCCGTTCGCAGGCCGAACCTCTCTTCCTACGAGTTCAGCGTAAGTCAGTCGACCGACCAATGAATCGACAATAATCTCCGGAATAAAGTTCAAATCGAGTCTCTTCATTCCAAAGCCCCCGGACAATAATTATAATGCGTCGCAGTCCGTCGTCAGGCGCTGCTGTCCGGCTGGACGGTGACACACGGAAATAGTGGAGCGAAATCTAAACGGTGAAAAACCTTTCCTCGACAGATGCTCCGGTCTGTTCCGAGCATCAGCATCTCGTGTACGCAGCTTCTCGCCATCAGCCGGTTGATGTGCACTGCCAGGTAGAGGCGGATCCTTCAAATATCACGTTTGAATGGTTCTTCAACTACAACGGGAATTCCCAGCAGAGCAAGAAGATCGAGAATTTCAAAAGCAGATCCACGTTATCGATAGCCACCTACACCGCCCATGCCCATCCGGACTATGGGACGCTGACTTGTTTAGCAAGAAACCGCATCGGTGAGTTCTAGGCTTCCGCTTACCGCGACCGATAACGCAACTGACATTGAAACTCTTCGCTCACTCCGCCACGCCAACGTGTAGGTGTGGATACAACGTTTGTGGTGCACTCAATTCTAGAAGCGGAGTGAGCGGCTAGATCGATTAGTTACGGCGAGGAAAAAACGATCGTCGCAGACCAGTGCCGTCAGCGCTTCTGGCTGGGATCCTAGCAGCGCCAAACCTTCTGCGGGAGCAGCATCGAAAAGGAATACAATTCCTCGTAGAATCCCCCGTACTCGAATGCTCATACACGATAATTAGATGCAGCGTGATAATTGCTTGATCATTCCGTCTCTCGCTGGGGGATCCATAGATAATTCCCCAGGCTCGCAGCTTCTCCGAGCCCGTCCTGGCGAAACCGCTGCAGGTGGTGATCGATGCGGAGCTATGGCGTTTTTTCCGTGTCTCGGGCGACCCGCATCGCCCCCATCCCGCTGTAACCAGCGGCGAGCATGAGCCCGCTTTACGGAAAAACTGTGTTAGGACAGCTTGTTGGCTCCCGGGCCCCGACGGCGAATTAACGGAGCTTCCCTCAGAATTCATTCCGTTCGAAAATATTATGCGGTAGGGGAGCCGTCGCATCTCCCTCCAAGCTGTCGTTCCTCGGTGACGTAGATGATGGGCACTGTGCCGATCTTGGATATCCGTAGCGAGATTGCTCGGCGGCGCAAGCTGCACCGTCGCATATCCAACAATCTGACAATGCATAGTCGGGCGGATTTTACGGCTGCTCGAGGGCTACAAAAGCTGCGGCAGCTGCAGCAGCGGCTCTGCTGTGCGGTACGATTTGATTCCACTTAAGTCCAGTGCTGTAAAGAGGCATCACTCGCTTTCGAGAGGAATGTTGGCTGTTGGTGCCGTTAGTGGTGGTGCAGAAGCTCTGCTGGTCGGTCATTCATATTCGGCTCGTCGACACTCACGGCTTAGCATAAAGGAAGCGAGTATATCAGGGCAGCCGGGCTGCTCGCTGGCTCAGCACGTTTATAAGCAGGAACGGACGGCCGGCCGGCCGGCCGACGGAGCTGCTGTCAGAGAAAGCGATAGACTCGGAAACCAAGCCCTACTCAAAAAACCTTTTTCTGTCACAGGCGAGATGAAAAGTCCGTGCGTCTTCCACGTTGTTCCGGCAGGACCTCCCGGACCTCTCCAGAACTGCTCGATCTCGAATCAAACTCAAGAATCGTCTCTGCATCTAACGTGTACACCCGGTTCTGATGGACATCTCCCTCAGGTAAACATCCACAGCTGCGACGAGCCTCCGGGTGGCTCGGGGGCAGCATGATGACGCGCTGGACCTGATTACGTGGACCCTTGTCCTAGATCTGCCTCCCTTAGAAAGCTCATTGTTCCGACTTGACATCTCATGCAGTCGAGAGTGCCGCCACATTCGGGTCCCTGCTTTGAAACTATCTGTCCAACGCTCGATCGAGTTCGGTCGGTGTTCTCGCTGCCTCAACGCCCATCGTAGTCTCAGAGTGTTTTCCGGGTCTCTAGTATCTATGTATGTCGCTCTCCACCCGAAAAGTCTGCGGTATAAGAGTCGCTGAGAAGACGAGCGATGTGAGAGGCGTCGCCTAGCCCAGGGTGCATGTTGGCGAAGATTTTCCGTGGCAGAAGAACTTCTATCTGGATCTCCTGACGACTTCCCAGGCCGTTGTTCCTCTTCGTTCAACACGACGAATATCTCTTTCCCTACTCGGATTCCGATCGGTCTGATTCTTTTCTAGTTTTCACAGAGATCATGGGATAAGGATCCGCACATACGGTACCGCAGATAAGAATCACGCTCTGTTTGGCGGGATCCGAGTAGCCTTCGACATATGTACCATATTGTCGACACCCCATGTGAATCAACTTCCGAAAAAATCCCTGCCATTAAATAGATTGGTACGACTCCTCTCCGCGGAACCCATGTATCCATATGGACTAGGGTTGAAGTACGTTGCGCCGTACCTCTGGGCGCTTTCTGTTCGACCGTAGATTCCGGAACTGCCCGCAATGAACACCTCATTGAGCCCCGGCTGTGATGGTTCACGCACGATCGGCGGCCATAGAATTCTCAATAAGCGGAGAGCGAGACGGCGAATGTGGAACAGAACGAACCAATGACAGAAATCGGCCGAAGGTCTATCTGGCGATCTCCGTGGCGCATTGAACAAAGCAGTCGAGTCGGGTGCCGGGCCCGAAGTATTGCTTCTGGTTGAGCAAGCGCGAAGCGATGGAAATGAGAAACGGCGACAGAGGATGGCGGGAGACCTCCTCCCTCGGAGAAGTGAAACGACGGGATCCGACGGGAAGATCCACTACTTTCGCCTTTTACCTAGCGAGCCGTGCGTCTATTACACCCACAATGGTGCTCGTCTGCCGACTGTGAGGCGAACAGTCGACCACCTGCCTCCTGTCTGTCCTTGTCTCTCGATCCCAAGGGCATCATGATCCGGCCGCTCGTGTCCATTATAGCATATTGATAAGTGCGACGCCTCGATGGGCCCAATGAAACTACTCTATCTAAAAACGCTACACGCTCCCCTCCGTCGCTCACGATTGGCCCGTTGAGAGGCTGTTGGTGAAATTGAAGAGAGTAGGCCTCAGAGTGGCTAGCTTCTCCACTCGTTCGAATTCTCGGTTTTGGATTCCGGCGGAGATACTGCGGATGCTTCATTCGTGTTCCGACGTCTCTTTCGAAAGCGATGCAAACGTATTCAGAGGAGGCTTCAAAAAATCTGCCGCCCGTTTTTGCTCGAGCGATCCCGATGTAGGAGGCGCACATGGAGGGAGGAAGGCGTCCATTCAAACACGCGTCTTTTCTAAATAGACTTCCGCAATATCTTCTCCTGCGTGTTGCGGTGCGATGCGGTGTTTTTATATTCAACGTTCGGGCTGAGGATGAGGTTTTTTTCTGGCGCGGCAGGTGTGTTCATTTTACAGCTGCACTCTCAATATATCTGTGTCTGTCTATGGATCGAGCTTCGGTCAAGATTACAGAGCGGAGTCCTTGGAAGGGTGAGGGGGAACAATCCCCTATCGATGACTTCCACGGTGCCAACGGTCCGTGGCAAGCAGAGCGACTTTCCGGAAGACGTTTGACGCAATCGAATGAATTCCCTCACGGTCTGGAATCCACTCCTAGGAGGAACCCTAGAAGATCGGAAGTCCGAGTCCCACTGGATTGTGCAGCAAGCTAGTTCCGAGCGATCGGCCACCTCGCTTCACTCAATTCCATCTAGCTCCGGTGATGTCCAGACTCCAATGCTATCCCGAGGCACGCCAACAAGACCCGCACACTTTCGCGAATCATCGAAAATTCGGGCTTGAGGCCCTGGCGCGGGGCTGTAGCGACCGAAAGCCGTGGTCGGGAGAGTTCCTGCAGGAGACGGGTCTCTTCTCGACGGTGCCGGCTCCTGGGAATCATTTGCAGTCGGTTACAGCGAAGACTGCAAGAAGGCGTGGGAACATACCACGTGATAGCTTAGATAATTATTAATAAGAATTCCTGAGTATTGTTATAGAATCTTAAAGCTCTATTTTTCCTTTTTGCAGAAGTTCTTTGCGGAAGTTCTGGCTATTCCTAGCGGAATTCTGGTCGCAAACTTCTCAAACGGCCAGGCTGACTTCTGGCTGGATGGACTCTCGCCTTCCACCGAGTACCAGATCAGGGTGTGGGCGGCGAACGACCATGGTCGTAGTACAGCGATGACTTTGTTGTCTCCGGTCATGCCGCATGTCGGAAAACTCACCGAGTCGGGTAAGCATTCTCCAAGGTCTCGAGCGTGCCTATTCGATGAGCTTCGATTGCGCTCGATACAAAGTCGAAAGGATTGAATTTGAGCGAAATTCTAATTTATCGCTGGCCGAGCCCCGCTATATTGGAAGAGGTACGCGGCTCCATGCGTTCTAGATCTCCTCCGGAGCAAAAATCGCTCGCTTCCTCGCATTACATGCCGGTAGAATTGTGAACTCGTTTCGCAACATCTCTCAGGCTCCGAAAAGCCTGCTCGTAATTGCAACCTTACGCAAGGACTCCTGAGACGGCTGCAGGTTCTCTGACTGCGGCAGCTGTTGCGGCCGCTCGAGCTTCCAGGATAGTTGCGCCGAGGTGCATCACGCTCGGAATTCCTCCGGCGACTATCACTATGAGGTAGTAAACTGTCCCGGCGATGTCGGCAGGCTGGGCTCGCATGCAGAACAGGTCGGTAAAAAGGCTGTGCTCCGGCTTGCCCAGTCGCGACGAGAGCTTCTCGACAAAACGTAAGGAATGCAAATGCAATTTGCTTTTCTTTCCGTGAGAGCTCCTTCCGGAGAGAGAAACGAGGGGCCGTGATGCGAATGAGTTCGGAGTGAAGGATACCGTCAAACTATTTCTGGTCAGAAGCAAACGAATCATCACTTCTCCCTCACCGTACGATCATATAGCAGCTATGGCCCCGGCAGGCGAGGATGATGATGATGATGCTGCTGCTGCTGACAACTATGTGAAACAAAAATCTGCCGAAGAGAATGCGCGTCGTTTCGATTTTTTTTTTTATCTTGTGCCGTGGCGAAAGCTCGTCTAGATCAAGCCTCATTCAGCCACAACGAATCGGGTGGCGGAATGGCGAGGCCTCGCGGCAGCCCTCCGAGGCATCAGTGGGCAAACAGACAACTCTCGATAAACACCGAGACATGCTGACCGCTGTCTCAGAGTCAGACATCGTCCTCCGGCAATGAGTCCTGCTCCTGGATCTCGGTCTCTACTTCTTTGCTATTCGTGAATGATGAGCTCAACAACGTGGGGAGGAGGAGTCGATGAAACTTCCAGTGTCACGGGTTGGAGACGAATCGCTCTATGAGCTGATGAACGTATTGAACCTGACTCCAGTTCTACCGGAAATCCGCAGACTGTGCCTGTACTCCTTCCCGACTCCCATGTCTCTTTGTGATAATGCTGCTTCCCTCAGCAGAAAGACCGGAACAAGACGTGACATCACTCCAATTTAAAGTCTGAATAATTTAAAATACTTTCATTCACCCTTGCAGGGCATCCGTTTGAGGTCATCTCGGGAACTTTGACTTTGTCCCTGCTTGTCGCAATCGTCGTGCTCCTCTGTCTAGTTATCCCCGTGATTCTGCTCACTGTCATGCGGATACGGAAGGCTACCAACGCTGAAGAGAACAAGAGTAAGGATATCTTCAGGAACATGATCTCGGAGCAGCCCCTGTTCATCTTCGGGAAGATGGGCAGGAATGCTTCCCCTGCGAATGAATCTCGATTAACTGTGTTATTCATCCCAGAGCCAGAGAACCAAACTCCCGCGGAAGAATTCGACAACTTAGAGTTGGAAGACATAAAAACAGGTACCTAATCACAACTCGCAGTTCCCTGAATTTATTGCGAGTTTCCTCCGGGAGCTCGAATAGATCATTATTATATGTGCCGACTTTGCCTTGATGCGATTCTCGACTGATGAATGAATCAACGCATGATATGAAAAGATGTATGAGCAAATCAAAGGTGCGGAGAGGAATGCGGAGGCTTCGTGACTCAGTCGATAGACCCGAGAGACGCGCATGTCCTGCGCATCGTGATTCAGGACTTCTAATTATAATTCGATATCGAAACAAGCTGATCAAGTTGAGCTTCGCTCATTCGCTCCCGGAGATTAAGATTTTCCGCAGACACAGTCGTGTCGCTCGTCATGTCATTCGCGGAGCGTGGTTATGAACGTCGGGAGTCACAATCTATTCATCACTACATGTGTGTGTGTCACGAGCGGCTTGCTCAAAGGCGGTCCGGGCGGCGAGCGGCAGCGTTGATGGGCTCGATGTATTCTCGTTTGGCTTTCGAAAAAGAGATGAAGTGGAGTTCACCTAAGGAGGTTTTTATCAGAGGGCGGCACTGATGACGGTGGATACGCGATCATAAAAACTTCCGACAAGTCATTGGCGCAGAGGTCAATGTTTTCTTAGTGGCTGGTTTTCTCCCGGCTCACTCGTCTGTCTGCTCGCCGAGTAAGCAGCAGGGGCAATATTACCGAGAACGCAGCGAACACTACCGAGAGGAAAGTGAAACTGCGAACATTCACTGAAATCCCAACCCATTTCCAGGCGCAGTTTGCTCTCGTGAACTGACTGAGATTTCCGAAGAAGACGAGGATGCAGCCGTATTATCCGCGCTGGGTCCGTTGGGGCCTATGCCCTCCTTACATTCTCCGCAAGGGAACCCAATACTCATGACGCACCACATGCAGGTAGGCAGCGAGGAAGTCATCATTAGAATCCTGGCCGAGAACCGACAGGAACATTTCCTCGAGTTTCCGAACTCAATCGATTCCGGTATTCTACTGTTTCAGCCCTTCCAAGAAGGCAGTGGTCAGCTTCATGTGGTCTATCCGAAACAGGATCCCGCGATGCTCAACTGGATCCAGACAACCGGGCTATAACTACAGGCTCTGGAATGTTATCATGAAACACAAATGTGATACTTACAGATTAGCTGCTAAATGAAAAATATCTGCAAGGAGACACACAGGCCCCGAGCAGACATGGGGGACAGGGGATCAGATCGAGCCGACGTGCGTGGAAGCGGTCGCGAACGATTCGAAGAATGCCATCAATGTCTGGCCAATGAATGCATAAATGAGTCAATGAATTCCAGGATGAAAATGAGACGTCCGCGGCTTCGGTGATGTAAATGCTGTACAGATTGCAATTAGAATTCTTATTTCATTCTTTCCATGGAACAAGAAGTTAGAAGCGAAGTGGATTAGATTCAATTGACTTCTACGTAAATAATGCGCAAGTTGTTGACTCATCACACTGTACCGGTAGCTCAAAAATCAAAAGATCCGCCAAAGTTGAGAACGTTTCTTCGTGACTCCAAGCTCCTCCGGAGGGTAGGATCACCTAGACGGAACCGGTTGGAACTCCTTGGGAAATGCTTCTCACCATTTTCCCTGACAGAAACTTGGAGAGCCATTATCTCTCTTCGAATACCCCCCCCTTACCGCTCCGATTCCAAGCAGAGTATAAAAAGTGTTCAAACCTCTTGGACTTTTCCATTTTGGAGACACCGTTGTGGCTCTGACCTTCGCCAGTGTATAATCTCGGAAGGCAGGTACGGATGGGATCGGCGACCTTTTATTCGATGTTTTCGGATCTAAAGCGAGCAGAACAATGAAACAACAATGTTTGGATTAACGTGTAAATGTTTAGAGCGTGTTCATCAAAGCGACCGGTTGACTTGAAGCGCTCCTGGCGCGGTGGCCAGAGTATATAGGTGTGAAGATACTGAACCCGATCAGAAATACGGCTCCGGCCCGGTTTCCGACCCAATCGTCGACAAAACCAAAATGACAACCAACATACATATGTTCATTGCGATGCGAAAGATACTTTCTGAAATTAGGCCACAGTCGGAGCTATTTTTACAGAGAGAAATGTATTTTTCTAATAAACTGAGCTGGAACTTGACAGCGAGGAAAATAAGTCCGTGATTCTACATTCTTCCCTTCGCTGGAGGATATGAGTCCTCATGAACGTTGACAGCAACCGTCCTCCCCCATGAAACACCGAGCTGGGATAGCTCGGGAATCTGCCCCTCAGAGTCCGGCTAACCAACGCGAGTCGAGTCTGAGATGCTGCTGTAGTGGGATTCGGAAGAGTTTCGGTGGTAAGAAGAACACGTAGCTCGGTGCAGAGCCCTGACCTACAAAAACATGGTTCCGTGAACGAGATAACACTTTCATTTTTATGGGTCACTTCCACATGCTCACCGTACAATCGACTTGTGTTGCCCGGCTGTTCACGGGGTCTGACGTTGTCAAAAAAGCTCGAGCTGCGTCGGTCGAGGATCACTCTCCACCCGGCGATATGAGACCAGTCCGAGACCAGTGACGCAGTTTCCAGAGCGACAGCAGAAGTAGTAGTTTCAGAGTCCGTTTTTTCCCCAAAGGTTGTTCACCGCTCTTTTAGCTGCTCTGCTCTCCTCGCTGTTCAAGCTCGAGGATCAACTCGGTGAGCGTCCACCGAGAAACGCACAGGCCCACACGGCGCGCCCCCCACATCTCTGTAAGCGAGGGTGGCTCATGGCGACATTTTCTATGTTGTCCCGACAATCATCTATCCCGCGTAAAATTAAAAACGTGACGGGCGGAAGTCTTCGGTCCCGCATGTTGACCCTTACTCAGGAGCAACTCGGATATTTCATTCTATCGGTGAGCTCAGCTCGAAGCATGAAATCTCCGAGATCTTGGAGGCAAATGTCGACACTCCTTTCGAGGAATGATCCAGACTAGTGGAACAGAATCCCTGACAGCGATGCCTTCCTGGAGGAGCGATAAATTTCTCTGCCAAGCTCGCCTCAAGCTGGATTAGTGCGGAGTGGGGGAGGTAGAGGGGATTTCTTTCTCCACGACCTTAAGGATTCCCCAGAGCCGATCCACACGCTTCAGCCAGTAATGGGTTGCGGCAACAAGGGGCATTCCTTCCGCTGCGGACGACGAGCGACAGATCAGTCCTCGTCGTCTTCATCAAGAATTATCACGGGGATGATGGATCGATCCATGTACCCGTCACCGTAGCTCGATGAACCGTCAATCCTGGGATTATGGGCTGGGAATTTCAGCACGAATCGACCGCCAAGTTTCCACGGAGCGTATCAAGCTCAAATGCTCCTGTACTCTTTGACATTGTCGGATTCGTTTGCATCCGAATCCCGCCGCCGACTCCACAGAATCTCTTCGCTGAGATTATTATGGTTCGAAAGCGCGACAGCTCATTCTACCCCGAGCGGGTTTCGAAGAAGACCCTGTGGAGATCGACTCCCGGCTTCCAGTCTGGAACTCGGGGTTCTCGGATCAAAATACGAATCGTCTTTGTAGAATCGGGAATCTCAAGCTTATTTCTTGATTTTCGCCTTAAATATTCTCCATGTGTCACTGACTGTACGACATCAGAACAGGGAAGATGTTTCGCAAGTCTCCTCTGCTGTAGCCAACAACCTGTCCCCTTTGAACAGGACGGTGCGCTCTCTTCCGTCAGGACCTCTTCTAGAGAGCGAATCAGCTGTTGTTAGGTGCTGTTCCTGTGTATCACTCCACTTGCGCGCCCAGGTCCGGCGCCGTGTTCGCTCGCCTCCAGCGTATACTGCCGCTGAGACGAGTACTGTGTCAGCACGTGTCACTCTTTCTGCTCGTGTGTACATCCTGTTCTCGACCGTGCTAGTCGTCCTTGCCGTTCCTCTTGAGGACCTCCGAGAAATAATTACAGAGGCTGTCCTCTGTAATGCAGCGGAGCGGACTGGAGGTGATGAGGAAGGATACGGCGAACTCGGACCGTCGGGCTAAGAACAGCAAACGAATGAAGGTCTTTTCTCTCGCGGCGTCTCCTCGCTAAGGAGGATGCGCTCCGTGAGATTCTCTTCCGCCCTCGGAAAAACAAACTAAATAGGTACCTCATTCGCCGAGTGCTCGCCATGCAGATCCTCATGACGGCACGGCGCCCTTGAGCTCCTCGATTTCGTCATCAAACAGCCGAGGGACTTCCACATTTCTCTCCACCCGCAGAGCATCGCTTAATAATCGAATACTCCGCATGCAAGAGCAGGCGAGAACTGTTTCGGAGAGCGAGATCGGAGCGTCGAAGTGTCCGTCCGCATAATTGGGCGTCTTCCCTCAACCGACTTGCGGATACACCGTGGAAGAGGTAGAGGTAGAAGGTAGTCTGGAGTCATACGATTGCGAGATCCGAATCTTTCCGGGTTCTCCACTCGAGGTCATCCCAACCCTTCGCAGGAGAAATGAGTGCCATTTTTCAAAGGCTAGGAAGATTTTAGCATTAGCCAAATTAGCTGGAGGTAGGCGATTACAGAAACTGCGGTTTCAATGGCAGAAAAGAACTCCCCGACCGTGGGGTGAATGGTACCGGCAGGTCCCGTCGAATGGCTAAAACGTAGATCTCATCCAATGGTACAGCGAGGATCGTGTACGTGTCCGGAGAAAAATCGATCGAGTTTTGTCCGGCTTCGAGCATCGCTGACGCGGATGAGACGTCGCCCCCACACAAAACACAATCAGCGCTTCAATCGTCCAGCTCAGGATCAGACTCCGGATCGCGAGTCGAAGTCGTTCAGACGAACTTTGACAGGTCATCATCGGTCGAGCAGGACGACGAGACAACTCAGTCAGCTGAATCGATCTCGATGATACGCATTTCTGAGGAGTTCTTGTCACTCATTTCGTTTTCCAATTATATGTTTTCTCTTCCGACATATTCACGGCCAGTCCGTTTCCACGAACTTGGGTTCCACGCTATGATCAGCAAATAGTCGAGGAGCAGAGAGATTTGTGGCCCCGAGATTCTGTGTATAAGTTTCTCACCCGAAGACCTCCCTCGGAGGGATGCGACCAGAGGAGACTCCCAGATCCGGAGCCTGTTCAAAAAGTTTTGCTTATTTTTCCGTGCTCGCTCAAAAGGGTCGCGACGAGATGTCCCGGAATCGCTCTGTCCCGGAATCGCCCTTGAGTCAGGGCTAGCCTAGTCTTGGTTCCTCGATGTTCTGACCTCGCTTGGATCGAAGGCTTCCAACTTCCGACAAATGAACTTATCACAATCCAAATCAGCCGGTGAAAGGATGATGAATGTGGATCCTACCAGACGAGCCGTCGCGACGCCTGCATCCCTGCGATTGAGTGAAAGATTTCATCTTCCGGATCTCGGATTCCCAGCGGATTTACTCTCAGCTGTACGATAAATCTAGAAGGTTCGCAACGTGATCGCAATGCGCCGTTCCAGTAGAAGATCACTTCCCCGCGGGAAGTCCCGGCCGATCTGATCGGTCTCCGTTTCCTCGCATGGCGAGGGGCCTCGTGTATCGGACTTCGGAGAGAGGAAAATCAGAGCAAAGTCAGTCTGTGACCCTGTGACCGCCGGGAGCAGGACGCGCTCGGTGACTTTCATCGAGCTTCTCGGCTATACTTGTAAACACAGGTGCATAGCCATTTCGTATGTCTGCGAAGCTTCTTTATTCTTCCTCGTGTACCCTCAGCGGTGAAATTCACGGAAGTACCACGCCCGACAAGCTCAGCTTACTTGTCCTTGCAGGGGGAGAATGGATGTAACCGATTGAGGGGGGTAACAGACGAATGTGACGAAACACACAGTATGAAGCATAAGAATCAGGGAACATGCCTCTCAACTTCCCACAGGAGGAGAGAAGCCCCTCCCGTCTTCTGGACTCATTCGAAAGCTTCGATTATCGGATTGTACTCGAAATCCGAGTGAGACGGCTCGGAGACAAATGTCACCCTCCTGACTGATCCAGCAAGAATGGAATCTGATGAGTTGACGAGGGCTGTCAAGTAGGTAGCGGTCACGGGCTCCGATCTAGCCGTTCGTCAACAATGTCTCGTGAGGGGGAGGGTCGATCAATCCCATTTTTCAAGCGCATCCTTCCAGACTTCCACAGCGCGAGAAACGTCGAGATTATCTTTCCAGATATTCAAGCATCCACAGAGGCTTCCAGAACCTGGGCCAGTCCACTGTCGCAGGAGTAATTCCTACTGGGTACATTCCAGTATTTTTCCCAGAAGCCCGCGGTTTCGTCTTCGCGACTGCTGCTTCACTAGATTCTCCCTTTATTACAGAGAGTTGCAAAACTCCCAAGTCTTGAAATCTGAACAACCTGCGATGTGTTCTTACGTGAGAGAGATACGAGAGGACTTCCCGCAGAGCCCCCTCTTTGGACTCACACACGTCATAAAACAGAGGAAAGAGTCCCCCACGACCCTCCAATAATTCAAGTCGAGAGCGACGACGGACAGGCGGCTTCAAAGAGGGCGAGTCGCAGCCTTCTGAGGCCGTAAAAAACCTGGGAAAAACTCTGAAGAGTTCGTTTACGACATAACGTATTTTTTATAGTTAACGCTATGACAGAGCTGTTAGCGTGCTATATAGTGTTCGCGGGCGCCATAAGAATTAAAGCTCATGACACACGAGTTTTGAAAATTTCTCTCCCAAGAGAGCCCGCTCAAATACGAGGACATCCGCGGGATGATTGTGGATAGAGAGCTCGTGCGAGGGCTCATGAGGACGATCTGCTTCGTCGAACCCGAAGTCTCGGGTTTTGAGGGAAGAAGCTTCCTCGCGGTAGTTTGAATCCATCCACGTATCCATTCACGTTCTCCTATCGTCGAGTCTTCGAAGGAGGGCGTCTCTCCCGCCAGAGATTCTGTCAACCGGAGAGCTCACCTGAGAGCAAAGTGTGCCGTAAGCACTGGATCGAGGCATTGAGAGCAGCAGGCTATGAGACAGCGACTGCGCAAATCCAGGGGCGGGAGAATATTTTCGTGAATAACGAAAATCGTCTGCCCAAGTACACACAGTATCTCGGTGAATATCTTCCCACGGCGACTCTCCTAGAGAAGGTCACTCTATCTAAGGCTCAGCTACTCCTACATATGGAGCGCCTCCAGAAAACTTTTTCCGCGGAATTTTTCGTTCGCGCAAACATCCCTACGGAGGTCCTTCAGACCTGCAGACTTGTGAGTCCCCGATTGATGTTTCATGAGTCATGAGATCCCTTAAACTTTCGATTTCCCGATGGATGTTTCATGGGTGGGCTTGCGTCGTTTTCAAGCGAAGCCTATAATAATCTCTGGCATTGAGTCCTCTCCCTTATCGATTTATTTGATCCAACGCCATGGGGCGGATATTCGGAGGGCGGATTATGAGATGGCACGTCGGGTCCCCTCGGTGCCTCGGTAGACCCTGATCTCGCGTACACATAGTCTCTCGTGATGAATGAGGAGTCGCCCTACGCGAGCCTTCCGTCGCAGCTTGAGTTCGAAATGAGAATGATTGGGTGAGGAAGATCGCTGTCAGAGATGGGTTGAGAACTCCTTTCGATCCGAATCTGATAATTGAGGTTCCTCTCCAGAGAATATAAGCAATAGGTCATCGATTTGCTCTTTTGAGACACATCTGGGGGGTCCCGATGAGATGCTTGGGCGCAGAAGATTCGAAATTTCGAAACCACAGTTCCATTGAGGCGCGGATGACCCAAGACTGAGGAGGGCTCATGGTGGGGTATCGACCTCGAGCAGCAGATCACAATTGGAGGTAACGACTGAGTTACGATCAAGGACGTTCCGAAGAAATCAGGAGGGGGATGATTTTCGATCCTCCGACATCCTCCCGAGTTCTCCGGGGTTACCCTTAATGTCATACGACGGCTCAACTGCTCCTGACATACCCGACTCGACGTGCGTCGAGTAGCCGTGAAGGCTATCCCCTCTGATGCCTGATTAGTGAGAGCTTAGGTTCAGTGATGATTGACAAATCACGACATTGTGAGGCGATCTGAGCCCTGCAACCCTGAGAGAAGCCATTTGGAAGTCGGGCATTTGGGAAGCGGGCTTCTGATGTCTTATCATCGAATCGATGAGAGATGGATGAGGCTTCCCATGGTATGCTGAATCGGTGAGGTGCCCGATTTAGTCTACCATGGGCAGGAGCGGATCCTGGAGTCCTCCAAGGGGGGTGGCTGTCGATGCATCGAGGGAGGAGTGGATCGATACCTGGGTCCTGCTATAACATGGGGAGTATGGAAAGTCGGAAGTCTCGAGGGTACCCCGACCGCGTCCCCTCCATGGATCCGCAACTAACCTGGGAAGCCTCACCTTTGCCGAGAGGGATTGATCTGCGAGCATGGCATCGAAGGTCTCAGCTTGCTTTTCCTCGACCCGCTATTCTTGAGCTCGAGAATCCTTATATGATTCCTTGGGCTCCGGCCTTCGAGCTTCTAACATTGTTTCGGTATTCGCTGAAATCGAGGACAGCTCACTTTCTGGTTCGAGGAGTTCCCCGGAAGCGACTCGAGAAAGGCGGGCTGTACGGAGGACTCGCTACCGTCTCGCGATTCGCCCCCCGGGCGTAAGAGAATAAGGAAAGAAGCGGGGTAGGGTCATCCTGTCGATTATATTGTTCTGTAAGGTGATCAGAAAAGAAAAGTTTCCGGCTGACAGACTCTCTGACAGAGAATCGAACAGACTCGACTGCTTCACTGAGGCACTCCAGTATTTTGATGGCTTCCACTCGTGGAGTATGACGAGGATTCCGTGAGATTTCCGATTGTAGAGTCGCCAGTCGTTTGTCGAATCCAGTCGAAGGCGGAGTCGACACTGACGTAGATACCTGGTTTTAGAGGGATGAGACATCGTCAATCGACCGAGCAGAGGCACTTGGAGCCCGTAAGCTCTGGATGGAATGATCCCCCGATTCCGCTCGCTCCAACCGGCGAGCCACTGCATGTGATGACACCCAATCGCCGATTCGATAGGATAATTAGCATTTTCGTCGTAGGGCGAGGAATCACCTGGATGCTGAGGGCTGCCGCACGTGGCTCCGTTGGTTGCGACTCCCACCAATCTGATGCCGTCATCAGTCCTGCAGAACAGAGGTCCACCCAAGTCACCCTGGCAAATGCCTCTTCCTCGTTCGCCTAAGCGTCCAGCACAGATGTGGTTGGAGGTTATTCGAACACCGTTCAGGTTTCTGAAAGCTCTCATGCATTGCTGGCTGCAATGAAAACGAATAAGAGTCGCACCCCTTGCTAGGCTGGTCGTTGGTGCACATTCTGGACAGGCAGTTACCCGACGGCGCGAAAATAATAGGGAGAAGCTAAGAACTCACCGGTTTATCATATTGACGTGGACGACTTTCAGATCATCCGATAGATCGGAGAATTCCTCGATTCTGCCCCATCCCAAGGTAACGCATGTTTCATACTCTATTATGTTCGTGCTCGGGCCCTTCAAGCAGGCCGGGGAAAGATCATCGGAGAATGGAATATCCTTCTGTAGTTCGATTAGGGCTACGTCGTTCTGGAATCGAAAGCATCGAGAGAGTCACTTCCGTTGGTTTCGGTCGATACGAAGCGATGGAGGGTGGAAAGTCAAATTCAAGGACCACCAAAAGCAGCCGATATGGAGCAATGCGAGAACTTTTTCGCAACTCGGTCTGAACGCGGCCAGGTAAATATCCCGGAAATACGCAATCAGGCTTGCACTGCGACGACCGCTGGACTTTTCTATGTTCTGACATCTCAGCTGGAGCTGAACTCCACCCGTATTAGCTGGGTTCACGCTCCACGGTTGGATAATAATCATCGTGACGGATCCCCGAGAGTAGGCACCAAAGTGAAAATATTGATATGAGCTCAGCTGGACGCTTCACCCCAGAAATGCTCATGGAGCTTACCTGATATTTCTGTGTTTTGTCAGCAACGGGATACTCGATCGCGCGACGGACTTTGATCCACTTGGAATCACTCAGGCTCGAGCTCCCGAATGAAACTCGCGCAGTTCCCCAATCGCGGAACTCCTTGACACAATGCGCTGCCGTGAGGACCCATCGGCTGTTCAAGAGAGTGCCACCGCAGACGTGTTTCCATTCGTGATCGTTCCACCATTCGTCGCTTTTGAAAACCTGGGAAGCAGCAACCATTTGGAAGAAGATGACCAGAGCCTTGAACATCTATGTAGGTATTCGAATCTGACATTCGTCCCTATGGAGAGATCTCATGGCTTCAGAGCTCGCTCTCGCCTAAGCGCTGTATGTACTGCTGAGGAACAGGTCCCTGATGACTCCATACCTGGAACGATACGATCGAGTCGGCGAATTTCACGTCCGCACCACCAATAATGTAGGCGTCGTTCCCGAAGTAATCGTCCACGTGTCTACCGCAAGATTGGGCATCACTGAGCGCGAATAGAGCAACGACACCAGCCAGGAGCATCTCGAACCTCATTGTTGCCTTGACTCGACCGAATGAGGCTTATCGAAGTTTGCCCCTTCTTTTAAACTATGGCTGACTGGATTTATCTCGACTGGCTGTATCCTAATCTACAGTCTGCACGTTCGGCTCGGCCGTAGCGAAAATTGGCAAGAGATTCCTCGGGGAGCCTGAATTACGGGTCGCCGGACCATTTGCGTCACAGCACGGCCACCCTGATCCTTTGGGATTTGAATGCTCACCAGCCGATAGGCTCCCGGAAGACGATGGCCTTCGAAAGCCCGAGTTGCTCGCAGCCGTCGGTAGTCTCAATCACCGATAATTCCAATCTTGTTGATGAATGGATTCATTGATTATAGCTGAACATCTGTTGTGAGACGAAGCTTCTGGAGTCTCGGAGCTTGGGCATCACCTGTTCACTTTTCAGCCCCCATGCATGCCTTCATGTGTGCCAATGATGACATGAATGGATGTCGCTGAGCTTCTGGCGGCCGAGCTATTTCAGAGCTTTAGGAATCCATGCGCATATATCTGCAGTTCGGGATATGCTTCCTCCGAGGGACCGTGATTGAGGAGAAACGCGGCTTCACAGAGGCTCCTAACCGCTGAAGGACTTCGTTCATCTACCGATTTTGACCTCGCTGATCAGACAGACGTCTTGCGAGACCTTAGCGAGAAGCCTTGCGGAATCTCAGCGAGGACTCCGATATCCGTTCTCTGAGATGTAGTTATCCATCGTATTGCCGATGAGAAGCACCTTTTCGCTTTTAAACTTCTCTGAAACTCTAAACTCCGGTGAAAGAGATCATCATGGGAGCTGTCAAGCCAAAGATGGACTATCCGTCGGAGCCATTCACACTCTCAATCCGACATTCGCAACTGCGGCCTTGGGCCTGCGATTAGCTTGCAATGCTCCCAGAGCTGGTCGTCGAAGCTTGCGGCAGGAACGCTCGATATCGAGTTCTCTTCCTCGACATCGGTCCCACCAATCAGCACGCGTCCGTGCCTATCGACCGCGGCATCGCACGCCAGGAATAGGAATATTGTCATCGTGAGCGAGTCGACGCGACCGAAGCCATTCCCCTCCCCCCAAGCCTCGTGGCTCGACACTCGAAATTCACTCGAGCTCTCAGTGATCAATCTTGCCTTCAATGACGCCGAAGATGTTGGAATCGGAGCAGAGTATCTCAGGGTCAACAAGGATCGTGGCTATCGCAAGGGGCGTCTCCAGACGAGACAGTCCTGGTTTCCTATTGAGACTCGAATAAGGACCAACGACATTCCAGAACTCAAATGTATAGCTCATATCAGTTGATCACGAATAGCAGTTTGTTATCATAATCATTGAAGAAATGAGACGCGACGATAATTTTGCTATGAATACTTTGTCAATCCTCAATCTGGTCGGATATCTCTCTATGCGTCCGAGGATATTTCCACTCAGAGATTTTCACTCGTCCAAGGTGTACGTGACTTCTCTGAAGTCGAACGGAGTGAAGAGATAGCCTTCTCCGCTGAAGAACTTGTTCATGAACTCAACCCAGTGAAGACGAAGCGCATGAAGGAAAGCTGAGAGACCCTCCATTACTAAAAGGATCGCGAGGGTCAAGAATGCCCACGGGAACCAGAAAAGGAAGATTTTGACGGAGCTCATTATCGTGTTCACTATCTCACCGGTTCCGGGATCTCCGAAGAGACTCGAGGCGAACAACATGGACCAAAGTACTTCAGAGAGTTGCGCGTGAGCGAGCGATAGAGCCCAGAGACGCAAGTAGGAAGCCGTATTCGAAACTGCACCGAGACAGTACTCGATGGTGTGAATGATCTGATGGATGAACACATCGCCGAGATCGAATGGTTCACGTTCTTCCTCCGGATCGACGTCCTGAACGCTGCGCTCGTCCAGATCTACGTTGTGTAAGCCGTTACCGGCCTTCAGGGTGTGCATCGACACGGTCGACTTCTTGCGGCGGCTACTAGTCGAGCTCGAGCTCGCGCTGTCCTCGGCGTTTTCGTTCCGTTCCTCCTCCGCGACAATCGGTACGAAATCGGGGGGCAGCGGAGTCGAATGAAGTTTGTTCAAGTACATCAGATACAGAGGCTTCGCCAGAAGCAGCCATGGCACCGCGAGGAGAGCGACGATCAAGATGATTTTCTCGACGAATGGAGCTGCTGCGTAGAGTTTGGAGACGTAGCACTGCGCGTTCGGAGCGGGAGGTAAGAACAAGTTTATGAAGAGCATCAATAAACTGCGGGAGCAGCCGGCTCCTCGCAATGTCTCGTCCTCCGATGCGTAATCGGGATTTCCGAATGGGAGAGACCACTTGTAGAAGATCATGAAGACCAGATAGCCGAAAAGAGAAAGCAGGAACAAAATTTCCGGGACGAACTGAGCCCAGACGTTGAGGGTTCTTCGAAGGAAACGTTCGCCGTTGCTTCGTGGCGGGGGCAGTTTCGTTCGATCTTTGAAGTATAAGGCGTTCGCCAGACTCAAGAACGTACCGAACGACATCTGGAGTAGTCCGAGAATGACAGCCATTTTCATCTTGTAGGAATTCGTGAACGTGATCTTGTTCTTCGTTAGAGCCCAGATCGGATCCACGCCGAAGGGGTAGGTTTTCGTGTGTTGGTCGATGGGAACCTGAATGCTCTTGTTGAAAACAGGGACGGCGTCGCCATCCCATTTCAGTGTCCATGACGAGCCGAAAATGTTCATCGGCTTCGAGAAGACGTCGTTGTAGATCAGTCCAGTGTAGATGGAGAAGATTCCCATCAGCAAGATGAGATAGCGACCTCCGAAGAATGTTGAAACGATCTCGTCACGGTTTTTGCTCAAACTTCCCTCGTAGGCGATCAGGGCCAGAGCAACCGCAGCCATGATCACGCCATGACCGGCGTCCCCGAACATGACGGCGAACAGGAATGGGAACGTTATGATAGCGTATGGGGCTGGGTTAAGTTCTCCGTAGCTTCCGACACCGTACGCGTTGACGATTGCTTGGAACCCGTCGGTGAATCTGTTCGTCTTATAGAAGGTCGGGGGGCAGGCTCTGGTCTCGATCCGATTGATGATGCACGGGAAACTGCTCCCCGCAGCCTCTGTTCCTCTGCGGAGAGCCGCCTGAACCTTCACCATGTCGTGTTCAGGGATCCAACATTCCCCGATGAGACACTTCTGGGTGACGTCGACGTTCAGCATGTTCATTATATGGAAGACGGCTTTCATTTTCGACAGCTGTACCCTCCATGAGCGGATATTCCTCGCGGCGTTCGCCAGAACTTTCATGCGATGGTCTCGGGAACCGTTGAATACGTGTTTCATGTCCTCGATTCTCTGCAGGACCCCGATAGCGGCCTCGCGACGTCCCTCTGCCGATGCGGGACAGGGGTAAATGTTCGCGTGAAAGGCATCGCAGATCTTCCTCACTCGCTGCTTCAGCTGCTCTCCGGGGAAGAAAACGATGAAGACCGACTTGCGCACGGAATTGCCATCGACGTCAGTCATCGGCTCGTCGATGAAAATCTGGTGGCAGAAGATGATCCCTCGACCTACTCGCCACAGGAGACGTTCAAAAGCTTGGAATCTAGTGACCGGTATGGTGCCAGCGAAGAATCTGCGCGGAATAATCGAGAATCAGTTCATATGACGATGAGGTGGGAGAATTCGGGGTATGAGTTGATGAGAGATTCAAGGGGAATTATTCTGGATTCTCTAGAACTTTTTTCCAGGAAAGACTATTTCGGCTTCCAAGGATTCGATCAGCTCACCCTAGATTTTCTTGCTCAGCTTGAGCACCCTTCTTCAGGACTGAGCCGTTCTCCGATCCCTCCCCTTTCGACGACCCCGCTTCTGACTCCGACGCCGATTTCGGATCTTCTTGAGGAACTCCCGCTCCCGATGGATCGATCTCTTGCACGCCTCCCGGGAAGACTGCAGCCTGAGATGTAGAAACTAATCGTCAGATATCTTTGCACCTGCGCCGCGAGGGACGAAAAGCGCCAAATCATCGAGGGATGACGTCATCTCAATTCCGAGCTCCGCCGCTGTTTTCTGACGATGGGGAATCGGACTGACCTCTTCTTGACCGTGTCGGCTCTCGAAGAACTCGTCGACCGATCGGAGGACATGTTTGAGCTCAGCGAGCTGCACGTAATTCCGGGTCATCTCGTCGACATTGTCGTTCACCTGCGAAGAACTCATTCGTGACAGCTCGAATGGATTGAGGAACTTGGATGTTCGAGGCTGATTCGCCTCCGGCGAAGGGTAGAGAGTACCTGGCGGAGTTCTTCCTCTATTTTCTGGAACATCGTCTCCATATCGATCATATCCTTCGGTAAGGGAGTTTCTACGCTGGGATCTTCGGGTTCAAGCTTGACGAAATCTTCCCGGATGATCTCTTTCTCCACGTAGGTCAGGAGCCTCTGCATTTCCTCACAGCGACGGACATCGTTCACGAACTTCCGCTGGAACGCGTTCACTTCTGAATTCAAATCGTCGAACTGAACTCTGCCGAGTTCCCCGAGCTCCGCTATGCATTGAAAAGCGGCCTCGCTCTGAAGGAACAACTGACATCTTTCCATCGGTTCGCTTCGGAAAAGCGACCGCGGCATCTTGAAGCCCCGAAGTTTCGATGTCTGCTTCAGGGAACACGATAGTCTACCCGGCAACCTAGCGACGCCGAATGAGCTGTTCGGTGCTGTCTCCGAGAGAATCGAGTGATCACGGGACGCGTCCCGAGGTAAGCGGGGCTTAAAAGCCCGTGATAAATCACCATTAGAGGCGAGAAACCGACGCAGCGTTGAACAATGCCAGATCTCCAATAGAAGGGGAATGCGCTTTTCCTGGATTAGGAAGTTCCCCACCCCCATGCAGGCGATGCTTCCGATGGGAACGATGAATTTGATTCTCCTTAGGGGTCCATCATCCCTTGGTTTCGATGGATAATATATGAGTGTTCAGGCCTCCCGTCGAGCGAAATTTCAGGATCGACCTCAGCGGTGACTTTAGACTAGGATCCGGCTGGAGAATCGAGGGAAAAAAATTTCCGCGGGAATCGAGGGAAAAAATGCTGCGGATGTGTTCGATACATCCAGAGATGTTCAAGTGGCCTCTCGTATCCTATTACAGCGTAGGACGATGAGTCGTTCCGCGTCACGAAATCAGAGTTGATTTTCGGCGCTCTGAGCATCGTTTGCCTCGAAACTTCTCCCTATTGTACCCGAGAAACATACCACATGGCATCATTGTGTCGAGCCATCTTGGCGTCCGGAAAGCTGCGGACTTGAAGCTACGGCTCATTCTGCGGAGGCAAGAAAGGCTCGACGCTCTCGACTAACCCTCGGTTTAGGCGCAGAGCCCATCCGGAAACTTCATGATGAAACCCCGGTGGGAGCAGAATCGGCCTAGATGAAGACCGATATGAGGATGCTATTTTTAGGTCATCCACAAGATTCCATAGATTTTTATTTTTCGCATCTTGGGTAGAGTCAGAACATCCTCAAAAAATCCGCTCACGGCGCGATGGCTCGATTTCCTCTCCAAAGTTCATCGGACGCGAGTTCTACGGGACTTCCGTTCGAAGGAGGCCCACTCGTCTTAGGTTGACGTGGAACGATCGACCGGATACTGGAATCGCGATCATTGGTGGTCGCTTGCCAGATGTTAATCTTTCCGTGGAAATTATGAACTTTCCTCTGGTATGCTGGAGAATCTATCTCCGATCCTCTCATTTATTATCATTGACGCGAGATTCCGAGTCGTCTGTCACGGTCTCGTTGCGAAGAGGGAAAATTTTCCCGCCACTCCTACTCTGGATGGGTCCAGTGACTCCAAGGTCGAGTATGCGCGATAAGAGAACGAGAATGAGCCTCCATTCCCCTACCGGAAAACTACCAACAGTCTGTCTCACATAGACAATTATTCAGAGGAGCTTGTCGTCAGTGTCTGCATGTCCTTCGACATCTGATTCGTCATCGCTGTGGACATCGTCCTCCGGTGCGTCCTGGACAGTCTTCGGGACTGACTCGTGAACCCGGGCCAAGTCGAAGGTACAAATATCGAGATCAGCGAGCCACCCTATCATGCTGAAACGAAACAGTTCTCCGTCGTCATCCTCCGAGGACAATCTTGAAAGTTCATATCGACCCTCCCGAGTAGTCCCTGCTTCTTCCCCTCGTCGAATCTCCAGATCTGCTCGGGATTCACCCATGAAGTCCACGGAAAAACCCACCTCTCTCCATTTTCCTCAGTATCCCATATATTCGGCAGGATGTGCTTAACCTTGAAGTTATGAACCACATCCTGGTATTCTTCCCAAGTTATCGTCTCGTGAGACCCGTCGCCACCATAGCGGTCGTCGTACCGCGTATAGTGTACAGTATCCAGCATCAGGCCCAGGGGAGGGGCTTTCGGGACGTCCAACTGAAAGGGGAATTTTTCCCGTTCGGCAAGCGGAAGCGAGCAATGTCCGGCATCAGCCGAGGTCGACCTCCACAATCTTTCCCTCACCTTCTCAGGGCCGAAGGCTCTCGTGATGAAAGCCTCTGTCGTGTATCCCCTCATGATGCCAATAATCGTTCCGACCATTTTCCTGATCTGGTGAAGCATAAAGCTCTGTCCCTTCAGACGGAACTGGACGTATTCAAGCTTGCCGACCATGAACGGCGAACTGCAGTCCACTTCGAACAAGACTCTCTTAGCAGAAGCTTCTGTGTATAGTTTGCCGGACGTGAAATTATGGAAATTATGGCAACCGATGTACATCTGCAGCGAAAAAGTTCGGGATTATTACAGAGACCTGGCGACGATATCTGTAGCTTGGCCTCGTAGGCGTCGACCAAACCCTGATCGACGAGACAAACCTTCAAGAGCCGATTGATCTCTTCCACTCTTTCGGATGGCAGCCGATAACTCTCATTGACAACCTGATCGTGTGGTGTGAATGCAAAGGTGGGGCAAATGTAGAGGTACGTTCTCGCGTCGGCATTGTTCTTCGAATTGAAGTTCTTAGTTACGCGTTTGAGTCCTATGACCCGAATCTGATCTACCAGGTGCTCATTGATCTTCCTGACCATTTCTTCGGGTGGCTCTTTCGTGGTAGGCAGCTTCAGCGAGAGAATTTGACGGGCGGCAGAGACACCTGGAATGGAGCTGCATGAAATCTCGATTGTCGAGCCCTTTCTGGAATCAGTCGAAATCGTCGTCTTCGGATCCGTGCCGGGGCGCGTATCGGGAAGCACGAAATGATGCGGATTATATGATGCTCTGTCAGGTCGTAAATTATTCGCGGAATTCGAAGTAGTTTCGAGAATCTTCTCAAACCTTTGTCAGTTCTTGCAGCCCTCTGGAAGGATATGCCCTGTGGGTATTCGGCGCTCTCCGGCGTTATGACGCCGGCTTTCACGCATGCTTCGAGCAAATCTCCCTCTATCGTCTTGAAACCCGGATTCTTCTGAAGTCCCAAATAGCCTTTACCACAATAAGTAAGGCACATTGCGAATTTCTTTAACTTCCATTTCTGTTCGGTGGCTTTCGTCTCCGCCGAACCGTCCGCTGTCACCTGGGGAGCATTATTCATTACTATAGCTTCGGACGCTTGGGTGAGATAGGTCCTGTCTTTCTGAGGCGACACTGATCACATTAAAATATTTGATGCATACAATTTGACCGACTGCTACGACTTGTATCAGCGTCTGATACAAGAGCTCACAGAAGTGAGCACCTGAACCTGAGCGTACCTCATCCAATTTCGGCTTCTTCGCCTGATTTTCTGTAACTTCCACGACCCCCGACTCAGCTTCACGTTTCTCAGCAAGTTCCGGCATAATCGAAGTGCACCAGGATCTCAGCGGAACTAAACGACACAGGTCGAAGAACTTCGCGGGTCGATTCCTCACGATTTCGGCGCACAGCATCAGGCCCAGAGGAAGACGCTCTCGACTCCTCGGATATAGTCAGAGTCCTAATCGCAGTCCAGATAAACCAACAACAATATCGGAAAGAAAGAACGAAAATGAATCGGGGAGACAATTCTGCGCACGCGGGAGGATAGCCAGTGCGGGAGAGAGTTCTCCGGAGAGCAACACGATGACTGAATGCTAGAAACAAACAGTTATCCGGTCCCTGTGAAGGTTCTGCTGTGGAAGCCGCGCCAGATAGCCGTGACGGGATGGCTCCTTCTCAAAATCCCGCAGTATTGGGATCTTTTTGAGTTCTGTCGGGATGGGAAATGTTAATGAAGAATGAAAAGATGACACTGGATAAGGAGACTCCTCGGGAGCGACTCTGAGCAGCGCGGGAATCGCTGTTCTTCTGCTTCGAATTCTCCAAATCTCTCCGCAATGATTCTCCATTCGTCCGCCTTGAGTGCATGAGCACTCGCGTCCGAGATTTCGAGAGATCCGATAGAAGTATCCCTGACCCTCAGCACACCATTTGGTATGATCTTGGGACTTTGGTATAGCGGCGGACGGAAAACAGGTTTAGGACTGCGCAGTGCAGTAGTCTATTGTCTTCAATCGCCACGAGATTCCGCCGCGAGAGCTCGGAGTACATACAAATACAAATGTTGTCCGCCGAGACATGCGGTCTCGATGAGCGATAGCGCTGAATCGTCGCTCCTTCCTAGAAAACGTGTTCAATGGGCATGATCGATGAGATGAGCTTCTTCCGCGCAGCTCGCGCGCGGGGTTCTGAGCAGGCTTGGGGTCGGGCTTGTAGCATCATCCTTCGATCATTGGTATCGCAGTGCACTCGATGCATGCGAGCATCTCCGTCCCACTCGACGAACTCTCTGAGTTAGCTCGATTTTTGACCGCAGATGCTTGGGCTTGTGGACTCGCTAGCATCGGACTCCGATGGATCGCAGCGTCGCTCTATTCCATCCTCTTGCTCATAGCGACCAGTCACGGAAGATGACCGCGTGGATAACCGCGGACGCTTCTGAAAGATACGCCGCAACCTCAAGCCATGCGCCGAATCCCTCATTCCCATTGATCTTCAAGACCATCGATAAGATCATTTTCTGTCGACATCAATACACACAAGGTTCATTATTCGGTAACCTGGCGAAATCCGGTATCAATGTTTCCGCTCATGGCGGAAATTACCGCGGTGGCGATTAGCTAGATGACTCACTCAGAGCTTTCAGCCCCCTAGCCACGAGCCACGAGCGCTCCCTGTACTTGGCATCGCGAAGTCTCATGATATCCGATGGAACATGGAACTATGAAGGATATCACTCCCCCCCGGAGCAACCTCAAGCCTGGCCGATCCGGTCTGAATCGGATTCTGATACGATATCCTGGAAGGAATAATTGAGCTCTGGAAAACCGTCCATCCTTGTGGGAGACGGGGGATGCCTTCGTTTCCGGAGTCTATCAATCGAAGACAGAAGATTCATTAGGCTGTATTCGTTCAAACGCCTTCTTCGATGATCCTGCAATCGTAGGCGGCTGCCAAGAGTCCCGAGATATCTATGCTTTCTCGGCCCTTACGACATCGTCAAACATCGCTTCTCAGGCCGAGCTGTCGCTCGGTATCGGATTCTCGAGATGACTACTGTTCGCCCAGAATGCCATGCGGCAGTGTGGCGCCGGCGCCGTCTCCGTCAACAGGGCCTGTTCTGCCTGCACGGTTGCTTCTTCAAGTGGTGCTCAGAACTGAGAATCCATTGACGACTTGTCTTCGAAGAGCGCGTAGCGCGTACAAGCGAAGGGACGAACTCGACTGGGCTCTAGTGACCGGTGATCGCGTCGACATCGACGCTGCACATATCCACAATAATCTCTGTCCCAGAGCCGGTGCCGCCCATGTCGCGTCGGGGCTCGAAACGGCGGACCGGCGAGGCGACGCACGTCTTCGCTCACTTCTTCGTCTTCGATTGAAACTTGGTCATCAGCCCGGGAATCCGAGTTTTTTTGACCCGTAGCATCTCACCACGTATTCGATGAATCGTTCGTAGACTTCGTGATCGCCCTGCTTCTGCCTGCCTATTCTGGCGATCCTCATTTTTGTCGCAGATCTCTACCCATAAAACCCCTCCAACTCTGAATTCTCTATCGGAACTCGGCCATTCTGAACCAATCCTATGATCCGGGATCGCTCTCGGGCATGATTGTTCAGCAAGGAGAGTCGACTTCCACGTCGCTGACGAAGCAACAGACTGTATGGTCCGATCCTGTTCGATTCTGACGGGCGTCGCATTCACCCTCGGTTTCGGGAACAACCGAATTCCCGCCAATAGGCTCGAGAACGCAAAAATGAATTCTACGCGAACGGAAACCTGCGGTTCCTCCGCGGTTCTCGGGGCGTGGGCGTACGAAACTCATTTGATTTCGAGGTCTAATTGCAGAATCTGATTCTTGAGGGGATGCTACAGCCCTGAGCCAACGCAAGCCCCGAATTCGGGGCGGAATCCAAACGAGGAACCATGGGTAACATACTCCTCTCAAAGATTCCGGCGGTTCGATTTTCATCTGGGAAGACGCGCCATCTTGCATGTTCTTCCCGAATCCCGAAGCCCTCAACTTGGGCAGACTTCCCTCAGAGCAGTCGGAGATGAGGAATTCACGACCGATTAGGCTTTTCGTGACTGGATGCTCGATAGAACCGACTTCTTATGAACCGCAACCATTCACAAGGGCTTTCTTCCAGCCCGCCAGTCTGATGCGGACCAGGTTCTCAATTATCCATCTAGCCTCAGTTCCGCACGATCAGATTCTACAATGATCGAGCTCCCCCTCGATAAGTGAAGGCTTCATCCGAAGCCCGGCGAAGCTCGGCGCTGCTCAGAGCCAACCCACGAGCGATTCCCCCTGATTCTCGATTTTGATAACCGCGATCGGATCTTCCGGCCTCCCGAGGATTCGCGGGGGGCTGAGTGAGCAACGGTGGCACCCGCTCGACTTTTCGAACCCTAAGCTTCCACTCGGGAAATAATTAGATGGTCTCAGCCTAATAAGGCTCTTGATCACGGACCGACCCTGGAGCTCGTAAGGCTCACGATGTCTGCGAGGTTTTTTCGATAGTTTGACCGTGATTGGTCGCACTAGCGCTTAGCTTTTTCACTGTTTAATCGTTCGTTTCCACCAAGAGGGAAACAGAGGTCCCGCAGGCGACTCTGTCGGCAACATCCTCGCCGTGAGTCGGTTAGCGGCTCCGCATGGGGCCTGAAACGGTATTCCGAATCACCCCAGCTCCATCTGAGCTCTGAACGTGACCTCTCATAGTATTCCTTTTTTCGAAACAGGCGCCAAAATGAGAAGAATCCAGCAGCCGACACAGATGCTGGAGAGGAGCGCACGTGGTTCTTCCCTATTCTTTCTCAATCCGGGGCGCCGCGCTGTTATATGTTAACCGAGGCGCACGCGTCGAGCCTTTCGTCTCACGGTGGCAACGCGCGTCGTCACGGTCGCTGCTGGACGAAATCGCGTGTGCTCCAGAAGCGTTTCAAAAGATTTCGCTGATCGGGTCGAAATCGGAATGACCTCGAAATCAATGCTTCCGATGGTAAGTTCTCCGACAAGCGAGCCGAACAGGATGTCTCATTGCTAAGATGCGGAATCTCGACTCAGATTTGGTCGAGCATCCGAATGCACAACACTTGGAGACGAACTTTTGGACCTTTTCCTCTGATGGGAATCGGTCTGTGAATCAAATAAAGTACCGACTCGATTCATGCAACGTCATGGCTGCTTTGCATGGACAGATTGCCGTTCGGATGAATTTGATTCCGCTATAAATGTTTCCGACCGCACCACGTGGTGTCGCGTCGAGACATCTCCGTTGTCCTGTATATGATGAAATCAACAGTTCAGAATCCCGTGGTGATTTGCTGTAACTACCAACCAAGATCTCTGAAGTCTGTTTAGAGTAAAATCGGGGCCGCACTATGGGAAACGTGAAATCTAATGAATGCCCTTCGCTACGATTTTAGGCCTACTCACGCGCTACCCTCACGGATCGCACCACGTGGTCCAGCCCGGCATGTCAGGTTAGCGTCAGCGGATCTGTACTGAGCCCTCGACTCGATTCCATCGCTCGAGATATGCTCTCTTATCTCCGATCAATGATGATACGACCCAATAATGACAACTATGATTATTGTCGTAAAATGTCTTTCGCTCCTAGCTGATATCAATGCCTCATACGACGAGAATGAATGCTAGATCCAAACAGAAATCTTCACACCCGTTCTCGTTCTGCAGGCTGTGGATCCAACCTGATTGAGTGAAATGGGAAAGAAAGGGAATGATACGTGGAAATACAGGGCTCGGATTCCCCGGCGGAACAGGTTCGTACAAGGCTTCGCCTCCAGACGCAGTCATTTCCGAGCTTAGATGATGACTAGATGACGAGTCTCGAGGATTCTGGGTTGCGCCCCGGTTTCCTTTCCGTGAAGATTTCTTTGGCATTGACTGAAAGCGATCCGTCTCTGAAGTTGTCTGGTCCGCGAAACACGAGGATTTCGATTTCTGAAGTTCGCGATTACTCTGCAGATCCTTGTCCTGCGCCTTCACCCTGGAGTCCTGGAGAACCCTTCATGTGAAACCGTAGGTTTCCTTGAATATTACGCTCGAGCTGCTGCCAGAGTTTTTTCATCCATAGCTATTATGATGACGCGATGACGAGTCACGAGGGTTCGGAGCTAGCGGTGGACGCGGTTTTCGCTGAAATCGTGAACTTCAGAACCTGATAATGATGTTATTGAGGCATTTGTCTGATCCTAGAAAAGTTCTTGTCCGAATTCGTGCGCAGAGGTTGAGTGACACAAGGTTCTCACGCATCTCTTGCTTTCCAGTATCGGGCTCGAGGAGCTTGTCTCATATTCGAGCGTAGGAGCGGACTTTGCTGCAGACATGGATCTCTTGGGTGAGTATGCGGTGAGGAGCCGATGGGCTATTCCGGTATCTATGATGATCGGTTCAAATCTACCATTAACGGACCCACTGTGACGAACCGTACCGACCCGCGCTTCAACTGAAAATAAGCACCCGAGGTCCATATCCTACTTTTTGCGGAGAGAATCTCATGGCAATCATTCTTCCAGATCCTATACTGTCCCCAACCGATCGAGCTGAAACCTCGTGCTCACGAAGCAAGTAGGTACCATAAACACGATCTTTCTCCATGATCGAACGGGCCAGAGTCACTGGTGATTCCCCATAGGGTGCATTTGTGCTAGAGTGTCCCGGAAAACATATCCCCGGCTGCCCTGATGACACTTGGGTGGAAAATCCGCCTTAAGCTTAAGGTTCACAGCCACAGAATCTGAATTGAAACTATGTTTTTGTTCATGATGAGTCCTATTATCACCATCTTTCGCCTGATAGCGATGATGACATATATAGTTGCTGAAAATGGTACCAACCATCACTAATATCTACGAAATTTTGAGTGTCACTGATAGATCCCGTGCTTTCCAGTCGATCCGAGAGTCGTCTCGTCCTCGCTCGTTTGCTCCATCGACGGCGAGTTTCTGCACCCAGTTTGAGCGATACAGTCCCGGATGCCCGATTCCGAGAGCATAGGTTGGGCAAAAAACGGGCAAACATGACCATGAGGTTACATGAAGCCGCGGGAGCAGAACTCTGGCCTTCCCACGACGCGTCTCACGTGGGGTTCTCGACATCATGGTGCGACTGAAAGCTTTGAAATTCTCAAGGGAATAACTATGATGAATATTCATGTCTCGTTCGTATGAAATCCTGTGATTACAATTTCATCGGTTTAAACTGATCTCCAATGCCAGATCGATAACTCTCTTGCCAACGGCGTAAACTAACCAGTTCCTGTCACTCAACAGCGATGAACGTCAGCAGTCCATCCTGCATGCGGAACCAAGTGAGTCTCAGAAACGAATCTTTAATCTATCCGATCAGTCGATATCAGTGATGATCAACCCAGTTCTGCTTCTGATCTCGTTGAAGATAATCATACCAAAACCACCTGATGATAATCGAGATGTATAGGTATGGTGCCTTCCGCGAAAATTCCTCTCAATCAAGTGGTATATCCTCTACTTCTTCAGGCCTCATCACGGGGAATCCTTCGTTTCGGAAAACCGGGCCGCTCAACTCCGGGCTAGATCAATGTAAGTGTCGTGTTCGATCCAGCGCTTTCGGTCTAGAATGATGATTTCAACCCAGTTCTGCTTCTGATCTCGTTGAAGAGAACTATACCATATCGACTGATGCACATCTGTTCAGCTCTTATGGCTCATTCTCGAATCCGTCTAACGATTCCACCTTGCAGAGTGTTTGTGTATGCGGAACTCGGACCTCCCAGGCCTCGAATTTCACGCTTATTCCGAACGAGGGTGAGTACTTTCATTTCCATCTGAGAGCAGCCTTGAATCCCCTCCAGCTCCTTGCAAACGAATGGAATATTTGCGGGGCGTTTTTCGGGGAGAAAATGATTCAACCTAAAACGCGGATCGGAAGAAGCTTCCTCCTTCCATTCTGTACCTAAGGTGCGGGACAAGATGATTATTACGAAATTATTCACTCGCTTGCAAGAGTTGCAGGGATGAGAAAAAAACCTCACATGATGTACTTGACTAAACTTTCGTTCTCCTGACTATTAAGTGAATGAGAATATTAGTTCTGATGTATCTCAATGAAAATTAGAAGTCGACCCGCACTCGGCGATATATCAAGCAATAATGTCATCCCCAGGCTCGCACGATCAACCGCCGTAGTCAGCCGGAACTTCCGAATTCACCTCGAACAGGTGAGTTCTCCCGATATCCCACCACGATTTTCGCGGGCAATTCATTTACCTGGTTGAAATCTGAGTCTGTTATGATGACAAATTATAGCATATCTCATACAAGGCAGTTGCACACGCAACAAAGTCAACTGTCTCTGGTGACAAATATATACGCTATTCTGAGAGGATCTCTGCTCGGAAGAGAGAATCTGAATGGAGAGTTCTGCGCCTATGCTATCTTCAAAAGCTCATCGTTTCCCGCCGCAGGTCACGATACTCCAAGTCATGGGCTCGTCAGCTTCCTCCGGTGCTCTTCGCGAAAGGTGAGTCTTGGAGTAGAATGATTAGTAAGATCTCTGACGCACAGGATGAACCGATCCCAGCCGACAACCAAATCATGGTGGACATTACTCACCATCCTACCAATCTGACGATACTATCCCCTATTACCTTGCAAGATCTTGGTAGAGTAGATTGCTCATGATTTCGTTCCACACCTTCCAGGTCCGATTTTCCGAGCTACTTCGGCTCAACCTACAACTGGCACCTGTTGAAGGTATGTTTCGAACACCAGACGGGAGATCGATGATACCTATGATGATAAATTCCGACGGGCGGACTGAAGTACAATTTTCGTGTAGAACGTCGATATTTTATGCTGACAAGCTGCCGCCAGGCGCTTGAGAGTCGAGAGGAAAACATTCACGGGGTATATATTCTCCAGGAGACCGCCAGCGCGCAAAATCCGAACTTCGGTTCGATTCAATTTCTGATCGAAATGTGCTCCGTCCTCACCAGCGGATCGGAAAGCGTCCCCTCACCACTGGAGGAATTTGTGAATTTGTGAGTTTCCGTGTTTGATCACCTCCTCAAGCAAGAATAAATGATGATTATCAAGTTATCCCTGTCCGACGAAAACTTGATGTGGATAATATGGTGGTATTTCTGAAGAGCCTCAGAGCGTAGGCCTTGCTCGATCCCGGATTCGATCCGCCTCTCACTTCCCGGTTCTCTCAGGTACATGGATTCACGTGTAATGCTCGTGGCGGAATTCCTTCATGTCAAAGGTGTGTATACCGCTGGTCTCGATTATCCGAAGACGACCCGTGAACACATGATGATGCAATTCGACGTCCGACAACAAGTGTTTGTGGGGGTGTCAATTTGAGTTAGAACTAAGGCGGTCTGAGAACGGTCACGACTATGTTTTCATATTCGAATGTAGCGACGATTGCGATCCATTTAGGAGAAAATCACCTTCGTTTCCAGGTAATTGTACTTGGAGAACCACTCATGTGAACATGTAGTCAGTACATGATGAGAGAGATTACCGCCCCAGGCTGACCAGCATTATGGAGATTGGTTCAAATGTCCTCCTGAGTTGTCGAATTTCGCGCACCAGGCCCCGGATGCCGGATGTCGACACCCTTCTTGTTCAAAGTCAATTATTCTCATCCAGGATCGCGTTCTCCCGGAATCGAGGGTGCCGAGCCTCTCACATCCCGTTCTTTCGTTCGGCGTCGAAGTAAGTTCACGAGTTGATGAGAATTCCAGTGGAATTCTCTTAATGATGATATCCCCAGCTCTATGACTCGCATATGATTTCAACGGGCTGTTCCCTATAACTCTTTGCCTGATTCACCCGACTCGTCGGCGAGCCCTGTTCACTGTGGATGAGTCAATTTCACAGAAATTTCTTTTCCACTTACAGCTCGGCTCCCCACACGATTCAAGACGCGACTAGGAACATACGGTGAGCATCGAATCCGACTGATTTATTCGTATGAATTTGAAAGGATGACTCGTTCAGGACCACTGAAATCCATGATTACCAATGTTTGCATTTCTGACCGCCCGTCAATCCTGAGCAACATCGATCGAGACGGGAACATCGCTAATTAACCTCCCTTCACCCCGCAGATCTCCCGATCCCTCGGAAGCTTCGTTGGATGGAATGTATTCCGATCTTCGCCCGGGCTGAATCACCATCCGACGGAGGTGAGGAGGCCAGGAAACATGTCAAGTCTGCTCCCAGTCAAGATGGCAGTGCATCCCTATTCATAATCCGGACGTACCAGAGGGTGCATTCCTCCCGTCTCGCAAGGTAGGCCGCAGCTATTCGCCATGCCCTTTGAGAAGTATATTTTACGTGATGAGACTAACTTAGGACACCTCTGATCTCCTGTGATTAGACAAACTGCGTTATTGTTTCTGATAAGGATACTCCCCTCCTCGACTAGCTCCTTACATTATTCGGTCTTATCCTTAAATTGCATCATTTGTTCCCCATCAGGTGAACGACACCAAGATCTCAAGCCTCCAACCTTTCAAACGCCCAAGAGAGCCTCCTTGGCCCTCTTGTACGCGGGAGCCTAGGGTATGTGTCTTCCCCTCGATTCGGAGACTTTGAAAATTCTTGAGCGATTGAATCGGGGATGAGAGTCGTACGCAGCATATATTAGAGCCTGGAAGTTGGCCCATGAACGTCTAGGTGTCATAATGTTGCAATATCGAATGAGTGGATTGCTAGCTGAGCTCAACCCGGAGCACAGATCACTAGTGATCAAAACATCACCTGGAGGACCGTCTTGGTTCGATAGGATGTTTGCGCTTGCACACGTTGCAAATGGTGACAAGAATCGATCTTTCTCAATTTGACTCTGGTCTACTTTGGAATCGTTGGCGCTCTTCGCCACGGAATCAGGAAAGGCCAGACAAATGAATCAGGGGCAATCTCCGTACCTGCGAATCGCATGCGTGATCGTGGGCCCCGTAAGTTTGCTCACATGCTTATCGCAGCGCGAAGAGTTACCCCTCGAGCCTTCCATGTGCCGAAGCTGCCGACGTCAGACAGTGTGCGGCGCTCGAAGCGTTGTCGGGCTGATTTTCTTCCAAGTCGGCTAAACCGAACACGAGCCGAGTAAGTCCACTGTAACGTTCCAGCGGACAGGGGAAAGATAATCCGTGACACTTGAGAACACCACGAACTTGAGTGCAGGAACAAGCCACGTCTATGGGCAAGTTGGGGCGGCATTACAGGCTGCGAACCGGCTAATCTGATATGGCGAAACTGAATCTTCCTCAAAAGCTCCGCGATGTTGCCGAAATATCTCGGAGAAGAGAAGGTTGAAACATGCAACAATCGAGTTTACCGCGACGTATATCATTATCATATATGGCACTGTAGTAGAACCTCTGTTAGCCTGCTTTGCTTCCCGGGGTGGGATCAATCGGTGTCACAAGAACAAGTTTGGTTTCGCTAGCGTACCGTTCGAAACATGACGGTTGTCTTGACAGTAGGCCATACGACACACTACGAATGCGACCGTATTTCTATATGAGCCCCCCAAGTATCCCTACCCCGCTGCAATGATGAATTTCTAAAAGACAAGCATATGTCTGACCTCCACTGAGGACAACATCATGAAACTGAGAACTATAAGCGTAAAGAATTAGTGACTTATTTGTTTTCTCTACTCTAACTTTCCCGATTCCACCTCCTTGCAGACCCGTCGGATTCTGCTCACACAGAGTGCTCCCCTATGATGAAATTCCCAATTCCCCCAGTGTCCGGGTCGCCGTGCGGACACCGCTCCACCGCAAAGCGGTTTCCTCCGTATCGATGTGAGAGCCCTAGTTCTGATACAGTGAGTGGATCAATGAAAATGCACCATGTACTTGCTTCTCGGTGATGATTACCTGAAAGACAAGCATATGTCTGACCTCCGCTGCGGACAAACAAGGGGCACAACCTGATACTACCGATTTCTGCTGAATCTGGAGCTCCCTAGGTGAACCGACGACCAATATTCCTGCTTTGCAGATGATTCGTATGCCGATTCGTCGGTACCAGCGCTCGAATTCCTAGCGGGCGGGTGTTGGGAAGGGAGCGCCGTGGGCCTAAAAATCATCGACTCTCGTTCGCTCTGTTGATATCAGAATTCCTGAAACATCCTTCGAGTCCTCAGGTGCTCGAGGTTAGTCCTTGTGGAATTCCATGCTTTTGACGAGATCCTAATTGCCATGGTGATGATTACCTAATAGACAAGCATATGTCTGACATTTGCTGAAGACAAACAAGGGGCACAAACTGAACCTCAATTCACGAACACTGCTCGAGCTTGCTCGGCGACGTCGATTTCAGAACTTTCAATCCATTCCAGGGCGCCGGCGTGAGGAAGACGCTGCGAGCTTCACGGGCGAATGGCGATTGTCACCGGATTCCTTCGAGTCCGTGAGACGAGCAGAGGTCATCTCGCGGTAAGTTTCCGATGGATTGATTCGATTCCAGACGATCTGATGATCCCGCTTATAGGAAGTGCCGTCTGACGAATGAATGGCGATTGATAGCGTCTTCTGATATGATCCCGATCGAAGGAACACCGGTAGAAACACGACGCGATTAGTGAAGACGAGTCTCTTTCTAGGTGTTCGTCATGAGTACTGGATAGTGGGCAGGACCTCAATGAAGGCACTGAGGCGACGACGAGGCGGTGCTCGGTGGAGCCCGAGAGAGGATTCACGACCTCCGCCGTCCCTCGAAGAGATGTAGCGAACCATCAACGAGCTCTGACGGGGACTCGCGGTATTCTGAGGTTGGAAGAGTCTGAGCACCCCTGCGTCACGAAAACCGAGAAAGGTAAACTTAACCGAATGTCACGCTCTCGTCCCGATCAATATCATGATGAATAGCTATCCGGAATCATTTTTAAGCTGACTACCCAAATTCCTTGGAGAAGTGTAGCTCCCTCTACTGAACACTGCCTACCTCAACGAACCTTCCCTCTTCAAGAGATAGCTCCTCCTAAATACTTTTGAATTCTTTCATAGGCTCCCTAATTCTGCATGGACCGTTCTGCATGCTCGAGACGAGCACATCTGAGCCCATTCGGCACCTCGGGTATGTTCGCTCCGCTCGTAATCCTGGAAACTCATGCACTCAATGATGAAATCGATAACCATTCCCAACTTCCGACGTCTGCTCTGACGACATCCGTTATTCAGTGCTCAAGAAATCTGAAAACATGACCGTAACATATCATTCTAAACCTTGGGACATATACCTAATATCCTGCACCATTCATTCCCCAGCAGCCGGCCATGGTGATTCTACGATCTGGGACTCAAGCACGAGGCCGAATTGTGGCGTATCATAAGTGAAAACCCACTTTCCATCGACGTGGCCGCGATATTGACGAGCCCTTGATCATGCAGGGCCATATCGGGCCTCAAGTTTTGTGACCAGAGGAGCGGTCGATTTCTGAAGGAAAAACTGGGCCGCGAGAAATGAATGGTTGCTGACCCATGCTGATAGGCCGGACGAAGATCTGACAGATGGCTCCTGTAACTCGGGAACCGTGGGTCCCTCTGAAGCAATATCTTCGGTGCCGGCCAGTGCTGTGCGCCGTATCCAGAACGCGGAGCGCGGCGCCATAGCCTCAATGCTTGAGCGCCATGGCGCGTGAACATTGAGTCTACGAGACCTGCAATGCTCGGCGCGGCGCACAGCTCTAGTGATGGCAAGACGGGGGCTCTGAAATTCCTTTGGCTATGAATAGTTTGAAGCGTAACTTTGTCTGATGCAAATAAAACTGAGTCTAAGTTCAGTTCCGGAAGGATCGTAAATTTCTCACAGTGGAAGTTCGTAGTGAATTAATTTCATCTAGAAGTGATTAGTCCGGACATGGGATGAAGCCGGAGTCATGCTCATAGTCCAGGAGAGGCTCACAAGTTGGGTTCCTCCCGGAGACATGCAAGGTCCTCGAATATCTATTTCTCAAACGCAGGGTTTTCCCCCCCTCCTTACCGATTTGAGGACCGGCGGGGCGAGTTCTCAGGGACCGAGAGCTGGAAACGCGCCCGCCCGCCGCCCATACTCCGGCGCTGACACCGGAAGTTTTCGGAAGGCCCAAGCGCTCGCCCCCCCCCCTGGGTAATTGCACATCTGAAGAGCCTCGGGTTCCGCGGATCCGGTGACTTGGGCCCATGCCTGTAGGTCTCGGTTATCGGGATGTCTTCGACGTTGACGCTCATCTATGCTCCCCCTCGAACGACATCGATCACGTTGGTATTCCTACCATGGGGGTCGATGTAGGGAAGGGTCGGAAAACGCGGGGACGATCCCGATTAGCTGTGGGGGTTCCTCCATCAAAGACGGACCCGAGAATTCCATGCCCTGTGGGGAAGGTGTCGTTGCTGCGAGGGAGACGGAAGAGAACGAGCGAGTCCCCAAGAGGGCATCTTGGAAACCTGAGAGGCGGCAGTCATGACCCGCGAGTAGGTATGTATGGTGGTCCGACTGAATCATCCGCTGATAGCCCTAGAGAATATCATCAGCGCACTCCATGGCACCTGATTCTGCGGAGAAAAATGTCCAGCGAGACACAGATTTCTTTGTGAATCGGAACCCGCAAGGATGACGGACGCACGCCACACAAGGGGGAGTCCTTTGACATCTACAGAATCATCGGTCATGACTTCTAGCTGCGGATGCGCCTCACGCGCGTGTCTTTTCCGAAGCGGAAATTCAGGTCAGAGCTTTCCGTCCGATTCGTGGACGATATTGGGGAAGGCTTTCTGCGACCCGAAACGGGTGGGTTCTCGACACCTCGACCGGCTCTTTAGAGCGGCAACTCTGGACAAGCGCTGGTCAGAAGAGGTTCAAGATCATACAGATCGGCTGAAAAAAAACCGTTCTGTTTCGATTAAATAATATCCATCCCTCGATCTCCCCATCGTCCTAGAGGGCTGATCGTCCATATCTCGCGAGGAATTCGTGGGATCGGATCAATATACGTATTCGGGACGGAGGAGAGGAATTTCGAGCCGCGGGAAATTCGGGCAAGCAACTCCCCATCGCAACGCATCCCTTCGTTCGTCACTTTGGGGAGAAACGAAGATTTAAAAAAAATCAGGTTCGACGTCACTCTGAGCTAGAGGTCCTTCCGGGATCTCTGGACCCGGGTGGAACAGTAGCTTCTCCCGCTCAAGTCTAGCCCACATGTGTTGAAACGAGTTCCAACGGAATAATGATGGGAGCAATCGTAGAACCTCTTCCGGTTTGTTCAGTAGAGGACTTAAATAACACAGAGCAGTGACACCTCTTTCTTTTCCGGGCTCTGCTCAGAGATAGATTTGTGAAAAAGGCAGGATCGAACCATTTTTTTGTCGAGAGTTTTTCTTTCTACGCCCGCTCGGATGAGGGAGTGAGTGTGTGCACTGGTCTGACGGTCCAAGCCCGAGAAGCTGGTTACTTTCACGGGAGTGTTCTCATGTTGAATGCTTTTTTCTCCGCCTCCCTGTTTCGTTTTTCAGTTCACACGGAACTCACGCTGCGGTCCAGTCGACTTCAACAGCAGCGATAGCCGCAAAATCACAACGACGACCGCTCGCATTCGCTTGCTATGCTGCGTCGGCTTTCTCTCTCGTCTTTTTCTCATCTTTTTTGTCGTCTCGTCGTTCATCTTTTTCCCCTTTTCTGCCGTCACCGTCGCCGCGGCTGCCGCTCCGAGTCGGGGCTCTGGCCAGAATAAAGTTGAAGTTCCCGTTCTCGCCTTCTTGCTTCCGCGGCCGCTATATAACGGCTGACCGTTTTCCATTTTCCAGCCGTTGATTTCCAGCTGCTGGTCGGCCCGGGCTTCGTGTCATCTTCGCGCAGGAGCGCAAAAGTTTCCCCCCGGAGAGTTCCACTCGACTTCCCCGGCAATAAGTCCGATTCCGAATCTGCTTCGACGTGAAGTGTACATCGCAACTCTCAATATGAAACAAATCCTGATCCTGCTCCTCTGCGCCCTGATGTCTGAGGGCTGGGCCGCGACGCCGGTCAGCCGGGAAATCAACTTGAAGAACTACTGCATCGAACGCAAGGCAACTCTCGAAAACGTCGAGTACCTCCAGGGGAGAATCGATCACGGTCAAAAATTGTGGCACAGAACAAGGAAAAACCTCGAGACGGCCAGGTAAGACATCCATAATTCACAAGAGCAACGGCTTTCGCCGAGGAAGCCTCCGCGGACCGCGGACGAAGAATTCCGACGGAATGAGAACTTTACGAAATATAATACTCTGTCTCGCGTCGAATGGAGGGGAGGGGGAAGCATGGAAATGCTCCAATAACTATATCACGAACACTATAATTCTAGGGATGGACTTCGCAAACACGCTGGAATGCTGGAAGAAAAAATTTCCGCCGAGGGAGCCGATCATGCGGTAGTCTGTCAAGGCAGGAAGGATGTCAGGGATACCGCCAACAGTCTCGCAGAATCACCCCTGATTCTCTAGGTCACAAGAGGGCATCCAACTCAACCGCAATCGAGCCTTAATTTATCAACAGCGTATTTATTGAGACTCCCCTCGAATAAAATTAGCACGGAAAATAATTTCGGAGCGTCAGTTCGTGTCTCTGGTTCAAGACAAACCCACAACGGGGTCGAGATTCCTGGAGAAACATGCAGCCTATTTATACTAGGAGGGGAGAGCCGAATTTCCTTTCGATTCTGAATCTGGGAGAGCGAGTCGGCCGTAGTGTGATATACCCACCACTGGATGTGCAAGCGCAGAGAGAGGACGTGGCTGAGCTGCAACTTGACTACTGAGTCTGGAGTTTCGCTCCGAAGCCTCCATACAATGTTCTGTGGATGCAAGAGCCACCGATATGACTTCTCCATCACCATTGCCGCGTTCGACCTGTTCTCGGGGCAGTGATTCCCGAAGACGTGAATAGGTTTCCTTCCCCAGCTTAGAGGGAGAGAAAAAACCTCACTCATATGTATTCCTTTTTTTCGCATGCTTAGTCCTCGATATGTCTCTCTCAAGTTTCACGATCGATTCTGTCCCTCTCATGACTTCTCCAATCGTGAAGACAAATGCCCCAATCGTGTGTTTTTCTCAAGCTTCTTTTCCGGCTCAGTGTGTGAGAAACACGACACATCAGATACATTACAGGGTCAACAGCTTTATTTCTGCGAGAAGATTCAAGCCAAGTTCGATCGACTCTTCTTCCGTCGCTTACTAGACGCCTCCAGAAGCGTCACCTCATCCTGGCTCGACAGAACTTCATCCTTGAATTGCGGTTCCTCCTGGAGTAGAACGACAGTCAGAGCTGAAGAACATCATCGGCCGAGACGGGGGAAGATATTTCCGACTAGAAGCACGCCGAGCTTACCGAATCCGTGATTTCTATTCCTTCCGTATCACTACTGGCTCGGATGTTGTGACGTCGCTGCGTCGATGTGAAGTCAGGGGACCCGAAATCATATGAATCGGAGCCTAGAACTCACGAAACAATGAGCGGAGAGCATACGGGCACGTCCGAGGTGCTTCGAATAATCATATCGCGAGCAGCATCAATCAATACTGAGCCCGCCCATCGTTCAAGGCACTCGTGGAAGTTTCCCAGCGGGAAGGTTTCGCTTACCATCGAAGAAGTCGGCATCGCTTCCTCTCGACTCTGGATTTAGTATTTCGGAAATTCGTCTTTTCTTCGCTTTCGGTTTAATTGGTGTCGTGGCTGCGGAATCCGCCGAGCTCGACGAGAATGTCCGTTTGCGGTTCGAGGCGGGGAAAGCGTCTTGCATTTTGTCCACGCACTCTTGCGTGACAATCGCTTGCAATCTGCAAATTCAACGTGGAATATCCGAACTGGGTCTTGCCGAATTGTGGAAGAATTTACGCTGATTCGCTCCATGATAGGATTCGTACTCCAGATCACACGCCGGCGTTGATTTCCGACCGCTCACCTGACTCCCTTGTAGTGCATCTCCCCACCCTTTATGAGGAAGACGATTTGTTGACCCATCGCGCACCAAGTGTCAAAATTCACAGATTTCCGGAGCGATATCGACACATGGATCAGACCGTGGATGAGACAAGTCACGCTTATGTGATCGATTCTGGAAGGATCAAGCTGGCATGTTTTCCGAACCGATCGAACATGACCCATCATACGAGTCAATCTTTAGACGAGACTGAATTTCGAACCTTGTGATGGTTCCGGTGGCCATTGTCCCAGGCTCCGGTTTATAGTAGGTTGCCGAAATGGATACGGGGAAACGACACATCGGGTAATCTTCAAAAACCTGAAATACCATCGAGCATACATATTTATTATCTCATGGACTGAACTTCCGAGTCGCCTCCATCAGCTCGATCCCGGTAGGGAAAGAGTCGTTATCTTCTGTAGTCCGGATATAGCATCGCTGGAAGCCCAGGTTTGCCCCCACACTGGGTATGTCGAAGGGGTAACTTACCCCCGGGTAGGGGACTCGACTTACTTGGAAATGTTTCGCCCTGAATTTGAGATCTGTATAGCTGAGGAGGATGCCATTATTCCTGGAAAAATATGCAGGTTCGGGAAGAGTTGCAGCTCCGCGCGCGGGGAATTCGCATCCCTTACGCATGTTTGAGCAAGAAACTGAAGGGAGATCATCGAGAATATGCAATGGATGAACTCACTTATTGCAGAATCTCCCGATTCGCTGATCGAGGAATGTTTTCAGAGCTCGCCGAACGTTCGTGAGAGCATTCGGATAGAGATTGATCCAGAGCTGCTCCTTCGGAACGATCAGAAGACAGGACATGTCATCCGGCAAATCGCTCGAAGCCATTCTACGGAGCCTTAAATCGCGCAGCTAGATATTTTGTTCACCGGTTTTCAAGAAACTCAGGCCGTTGGGGAGGATAGCCTTAGAAACATTCTCAACACAATCAAATCAAGCACACAGCGCAGCTATCCCGTCTTGCTAGGAGTTCTCTTCGACACATGTGAGAGCGCCGGAGAGGAGAACGGGCTCGTGGCGTGCTCCCGCGCACGCCGGCGGCAGCGGTCCGCCATCTTGCTTGGCGATGCGGTCCGTTCCCGCTGCTCCAGCCGACAAACTGTTCGTCCGCCATGTTTCTTTGCGACCGAATGACCACACACCGCCGGCTCTCGCCCTCTACATCGATGCGGCCCTCCCGCGGCGACCGGCTGTCCGCCATATTGCTTCGTGATTCGTTACATAAATAGCCTCCGCTACATCAGTGGCTAGTAGAGGTGCGCGAATTCGAATTCCAGAGCTTGAGAAAGTCATGCGGTCCATGTCTCGAGGGAGTCACAGACACAGATCGCTGAGTTTGTTAGACTATGCTTAAGATTCTCCCTGTCTCTCGGGATGATCTCGATCGGTTCCTGCAAGCATATCCTGGTGCTTATCTCATTAGCGACAGACTGATCACCTAGGACTTTTCGGCACCGAAAACCCGAGAAAAGGCAGGCAAAAAGGCACTGAAAGAAGCGCCCCTCATTCACGCGGATCAGTGAAGCGTATTCGGGACACGAGAGCTCCAGCAAGTCTTCCGACCTTCCAGTTGCGGTGGCATCGTTGCTTTCGAGATTTTCACTTATTTTTCGGCTACCTATCAATATTCTGCAGCGATCTCTCGAAAGTCCGTGGGCCGAGACTCATACTCAAATTGCGACGACATGGTGGAGCTCAGTGCAGAACCGAATTCGTGGCAGGGGAAATTCACGGGCGACAGAGTCTCGGGGATCGATTACATAATACTGAGAAAAGCTTTGATTCGATACGTAGTCGGACTAGAAGAGCAAATGTAGCTTTCTCCGGTCACCAGGTTGAAGTCTTGCCCGAAAAACCCCTGCCAAGCAACATTCGAACTCGACTTCAGGGTGGAAAAGGCAAAATGCTCCGAAAAAACGCAGAAGAGGCGAAATGTCGCTAAAATAACGGTATGAGGCAAAAAGAGCACTTGTGGCATTCTGCCTGAAGTTCCAGGCTCTACGATCACAGACGTCGCAATCAAGGGAAACATTCCCGATCCGAGCTCCCCTTCGAATCGATTATCAGAGCCGTAAGAGGATTTCAGGCGGCTGGTCGAGGTGATCTCAAGGAAACCCCTCAGCCTCTCTCGCAGTCGCTGCCGTATTCCGGCGCTTCGTGCGCTTATCATCAGGGATCGAAAAAAGCCGGACAGATCGGTATGAGCAGCTTCTTCCGGCACAAAATCCACTGAAATTGAGAGTTGAGAACTTATGACAGCAATGCGTCGCAAACCAAATCGCCGGCCTCGGAGGCTCGGAATGAGGGATACGATAGCACCTCTGAAAGGATGTCCGTCTGGAGAACCTCCTATAACGGAAAATCCTGGAGGAGGGAGGAGCCTCTCCCATTATAATAAGACGCCCCGACGCAGACGGACTTCATTGACTCATTGAGTTATTCGATTGTATCTGGAACCGGAGATCTGAGAGTTTCATCGGCTCTCTCCCCGATCAGCCTCGAATCGGCCCCCTCCAAGGGGTACATGCCCCCAAAGAGCCATTCGGGGATAGGAAGCATTCCTGGATCAATTTCACGAGTAATCATGAACGGGATTCTCTTCCGGTGGCAGGAGCATCGGATGATCATTCACGTAATACCCGATATTTCTTCGGAGACCCCTTCCCATAATTCTATGAACCTTCGGATGATCCCTCGGGAAAGACCGGGACGGTTGCCCAAAGAATCGGTATGAAATTATCTCGGATCCATATCTCGATGCTTGATGTTATTCGGGCGCATCTTCTCTGAGACGGGAGTTAGAGACTCACAGATCTACCCTCCATCCTGGCGAGTCTCGCGCTGTCTCGAAGTTTCCCACCCTTCCCCCCTCGGAGGCTGGAGGCGTCTCCTTGGACGAGGCACCCATTTCGAAATCAGTAAGCTCTGCAACCTCTCGGAAGGTCGCGCCCGTCCCTGGCTGACGAAAGCTGCTCGAGAAAACCAACCAACCCTCGAGGGAGGATTCAGTAAGAAATTAAGCTATTCTAATGGGTACCCGCTACCCGCTTCCACCTTCAACCGATGCTTCTTGCTAGCTTCGGCGTATCGGCGCCCTTGTGGTGTAAGGATGTGTCGGTGTGTGGTGTTTTGGTTTCGAGGATCCCAAACACAAGACGATGCATCCATCCGAGTCAAGTGACGTCACCGCCCTGTTGGCATCTCCCTGTGCTGGAAATATTGTGCGGTGCCGAAGTGCGCATTTCTGCGAGGTATCGAGGTAGGTCACCGAGATAGAACCTTCCGCGCGGTAGGATTCAGGGTCAGCGGCCGGAGAGTGTCGCCTTCGGGCAGCTCCGATTCGCCTAGACTGAAAGAAAATCGAATGTCTGTTGGCATCCCATGGAACGGATGACGGCGAGTTCTAATCAACTTTGGCTCAAGGAGCATCAAGACGGCTGAGGGAAGATGATCGCGCAATAGTCCCCCATGCCGAATATCCTGCAAGGGCATAAGAACACTCGCCGTGGCGAGCCCCTTGGCATCAACGTAACTTGAAACGTCTTCGAACTGGGGAAATAGGTCGAGAAGCCGGTAGTCAAGTCGCGGTTCGACTGGTCCGTACAGCAGCCGCGTTCTGAGGAGAAGCTTCTATTTTTAGGATTCCTCGATGCGCCTCGACAATTATTCCAATCTTCGGGGCCTCAGTTCCAATGATTGTTCGGCCGAATGGAAGAGGAGACTCGCATCTCCGAAGTATGATGCAATTCTGATTCGACTCGAAACACGTTCGGGGGGCCTCGCCGATCCTTGTTAGAGAAGCCAATGGAATCCATCTAATCTCTCATGTGATAAACAAGAACGCCGTTTGGATCGCTCTCCGAAGAGAGTGTCCGTGGAAGAAAAGCTATTTTCGAGACTTCAGTAGCTTAGAAGCGAGAAACGCGATGCGAATATATCCCCCGCATCAATGGACTAGGATACTCTTGCTCATCTCTGACTTTGTCGGACCAAGTTCGGAATTCATCTCTCCGCGAACGTCTAGGAGAGTGTCGAGCGCTCCTTTTGACGACTTTGCGATCTTCCCGGAACTAATTTATCTGCGCATCGAGCGACGGTTGGGAGTTCCTTCCACTTTCTCTGTAGCTCTCAGACTGCAACCGGTCGATTTTCTCCGGGACCTCTCATCCACCCGTCGTCAGAGAGTCATGTGAGTCCGTGGCCTTGGGTTTGTGGCCTACTTGGCCCACTCGGACAAGTCAACGTTCCCGCCCGAATGATCCGTCAAAAGAATCTCTGTCTGAAATCCCCGGACTATCCGAGGTTCCTTACCGATATGCGCAACAATCAAAGCGATCCCGCGTACGAGAAAAAGGTCTCGGAGGCGCATGACGCATGACTCATCTCGAGGGCATATGGACTGCGCTGAGGAAAGCTTCTTCGTTCCAAATGAAGCTTCTCTCTTTCTCTCCTGATTCCTTAGCTCTGATTCATGCAGCGCGTATTCCAAATACGTTGGAGGGTACCTACGCGGGATCGATAACCGCGCGGGAGGTTATCTACCGGAGAATGCCGTCATACCCGATCCATGCCCAAACGGTGGAGAATCGGAGAAATCTTCCCAGGACGTAAAACGGACTCCTACCTATTGGCTGGAATCGTGAGGGTGTGAGGCTCCTTCTTTGATATCTCCGGCTTATTTTAGCAGTCCATGCACGGTTTTTCGAGCGGGTCGGAGGCTCGCTGTCGCAGAAGAAAAACTTTTCTGGGAGCATCGCCTCGGCGCAGCGTGGTGGAGCGTAGTTATTGACAGCGAAGACCTTGAGCTCCGCTTCTCTGTGTTGCTCGGTCGGAAAACACGTGTCTTTGCTCTCAGCCACGAAACTTATCTGCCCCACTCGACCACCTGTAGGAGAGATGGCGAAAAAAAACCTCGGTAGAAGAGTATGGCTGTCGCGCCGTCAATATCCTGGTAGCTCAGACGCAGCTCCTGGTCCGCAGACGGGTCGCCGGGAAACCACAGAATGGTCTCTCGCATAGAGACGTTCGGGTGTCATAGTAAATCTGTCATGGGAATCGCTCCGGTGACATTGAGCAAAGCCGTTCGGACGAAGCTTGGAGAGGCATTCCCTGAATCTTTCACGTAGTTTTCGAGATGGTCCTGCTGATGAATCGGGAGTTTTGCCGTCTATTTGTGGATGACCGTTTTCTCAGACACTCTCTCCGTACCTGAGTGAGTTGGATATTCCAACAAGCTTCCGATCAGATCTAATGAATCATTTGTCGATCTCTGAAAATCGTGGGAGGTTCCCTTTCTGCCTCAGTCGGGGCGTCGTCGTCGGTCGATCAGCGATTCCGCGGATGCGGCAAACACACGAGTCCCTGACTACTTGTCATGGGGCATTTCGGTTCATCGACTCCCGAGAAGAGAAGATCGCGACCACTTCTGGCTTGTTGGCTGAACCCGTTGTCAAACGTCTTAGATGCCACGCAGCGACTCGGAACCGAATGTCTACAGCCGCGGTCGATATTCAAACTCGCTCGCGTGATTCTGCTCTTTCTTGATGGGGAGGACTCATTCTCCAACACAGAATTCCGACTCGCTCGTCGATGCGAGGAATTCTCTCGGAGAACAATCAAGACTTGACCACCCTAGTGCCCGCCGGCTCCTTGCTGAAACCATTCCAACACAGAGCAGTCTGATGTTGAAGTCTTGAAGTTGCGCAGCCATCGACGCTAGCAACAACTCTTCGCCATCGGAGCCGAAGTTCAATTCTCAATTCGGAACGCTCGAAATCCATGAGAAAATGCGGACCGTTGTTCCGTACGCACGTATTTTCCGTGACTCCCGCAGCGGCGCTCCGTTCGCAGACAGCGGCGACGGTGGTAACCTGTTACAGAGCTTGCACGCCACAGCGGTAGTCTAAGCACAGGCAAAGAGCCGGGCTTCGGCTCCGAAAACCACGTGTTGGTAATTGAACACTCAGCTCAGGCCCACGGAGTTCCTTTTCGAGTGATTCAGTGCGCTCAGAACCATTTCTGCTCGAGAGAGCAGCTCTCCACGGAATCATCGTCCACGTCGTCGGTGTCGAACCCACGTCCCGGCGAACATATGTGACACAGAGGTGGGTCATCTGACGTTTTCGAGCAGGTGTTCGGAGTTCCTCCCAAGTGATAATGTCTCGGATTAATCTTCCCCTCGCGCGTCGTCGAACGCTCCCAAAGGTCGACCAGAAAGTTTTTTCCTCCGTAAACATCCTCCTGAGTCGTCGACGAGACGACGAGGGCGCAGAGAGAAATAGAATGAACGTCGAAGATTCAGCAGACTCAGCCGGAAGGGAACTGTCAGGAGCCGTGCCACGAGGGGACACGAGCTCCGAGTGCGAATCCTTTCGGCGATGAACTAGGACGATGCACCGGCGAATGGTGCCGTAGGCCTCGTGTGTAAATACCGGTGCAGCGCTTAGAAATGCGGTTTCGGTGCCATAAAAATCAGCCGTGGCTACAGAAGCTCGCCCGAAGTTCCGAGCCCTGGGAGCCTGGAGGGTTGAGTTTCCGAAGTGTGCCGTTGGCTGAAGATATTCTCCCGCAATCGGTGTCTCTGGGAAAATCCTGATAGCTTCGGGGAATGATTCCCTTTGGCGAAATGCGATGGATGAATTCCCTGGAGAAAAATGAAATCCCTCATTTTCGAGCTCCGCGTTCGGATCTCAAGCCCGCTGTGCGAATACCAGCGATTCCGGGAGGAGCACGTTGTCGTAGGCTCCATATGGCCAAGGACACCTGAGACCTGCCCCGGGCTAGGGCGACGGTGGCGAAAGCAGCCGTGTGGAGTTCTTAGAACGCGTGGATCAATAACTGGGTTAGGCATTTTGACGTCGAGGCTCATTGTCAAACTGTTTCGACAGCCGAGCACAGGGAAACATCTGTGCCTCGCCCCGGTGCGCATCTCCGCGCGCGAGAGTATCATAATCCTTGGAGGGCGGCGCATTTGAAAGAAGTCCCACTTGACTACAGAACTCGATAAAGTGATCGGCGCGCGAAAAGAAAAGGACAGCTGATTTCTGGAGCGGCTCACGCCACATTTTCCAAATGTTCATTGTTCTCTCATTTATCCATGGCCCTAGACACGAGGGGCTTAGCTGTCGTTGGTTTACTCGAGAGATTTGAGCTGTATCTTTGCGTGATTCGTCGGTAAACACAACGAGCACGTTTTCGGTCCGCCAAAGCTCGCCGAATCCGTTTCCGAGACCTTGCAAGGAGTCTTCCTCGAGGACAAACATCGCCGCAATACACGCCTCTCCTCTCCTAGAACGTGGTGGTAGCGTAGCTCGGCAGCGTTCGGGTACTAGCCGAACGAAAGTTCGTGACCTTTCGTGGCCTGCCGGGATTCAAGCCGCGAAGTCTAACGGAAAGGGTAGAATCCGGAGTGGGGAATCGATCTGGTTCTTCGACTATCCTCCTGCGGGATCTCCAGCAAGACAAGTTATTTCCCGCGAGGGGACTCTCTTCTTGGCGTCTGTTTATATGAAATAATTCAGTATGTAGATGCCGAGCGCAAACCGATGCCCTGTGAGGTATTTGTGCATTGATCCACTTGTTTTGTAACCCGGCAGCGATCGAGCCGACCGCTCGCAGGACCATGCAACGCTCGGTAAGACATGGCATTCAAAACAGGCGACCCACTTTTGTAGATGCATTGTTATTCAAATCGATAGCGTCGCGCTAGCACGAGGCGCTGACCACCGGTTCCTTCTTCCGTGAGTCAGTGGTTTCCCTTCATGAGAGGTTGAGCTTTCCGGTTTCTGCCTCAACGTATGGGATTGAATGCGATAACAGTTCTGAGGGCAACGGTGTCAGGCCTTCTCGAGGATTCTCTTCTCGGCACTGCGGAATCCCGTGGCATCTGCCCGCTCCTTGATCGGTAGAACGTGTTTCCGATAAGAAGACGGCTCGCTTTACCGATGAAAATCGAGCTTGTTGTTGACCTTGACGCGCCTGTTGACATTGTATATTGTCGAGTTTATTCGGGCCAACTGAGACAGAGCCGAGTCAGGGGTGTCAGCGAAATCGGATATTCGTAATTATTATCTCATCATCTCTGCTTAGATATGTGCGCGCGGAGTGTGCTTAGAAGAGAGCACAGACCGTATCATTTCGTTTCGTCTGTGGTTGCGAGTGAGTGAGTGACTCTTAAGCGCATAAGACGGCGACGAACACAAGGGGGAAATGCATGAACCGCATTCTTTAGGTGAGCGTCGCACGTTCCTCTCGGTAGGCTGTCGTCCTCGAACAGGGACGGACACAGCGTGTCGGAGGTCTCCCGTACGAGCCTCCTCGAAAGGAGGCTCGCCGACATTGTCGTAGAGCTGGATATTGAAGATTAGGCGACGAATCGCTCGAGTTCCGGTCGAGTCTGCCGACCTTAGCACTCGTTTGTGAGACGCCGCGAAGCCCAAGAACGGAGCGTGGTCGAGCGTGACGCCGGTTATATCACAACGAAGCAGATTGCCCTGATAAGCACTGATGAAATTTGACGTGTGGCATTCAGTCACTGAATCCTCCCTGGCGGACATGGAGTGAATGGGCAGGTCTTGACCCTGTTTGTTTCGTTGCTTCCAGTGAATAATCGTCGTATCGGCTGCGCCCGCCCGAAGCATGGACACCCTGAACTTCTTCGACCTACTCGATAGGGACCCTATCGACTCCATTTTGGATAAGGAGCCGGCCCTCCTTTCCGATCTTCCCCAAGAGCTAGAGAGCGACTATATACCGAATGAAGACTCATCACTCGAGTTTTGGACCAAGTACCTCACCAATGGTAAGTAGCCTGACCGCTTTCCTCCCGACGTATCTTGGGTTCCTCGGCTCCGATTGCGTCGTGTAGGAGAATCTCCGCGGGCACATCTCTCCCTGACGTTCTATCCGACGAGGAACAGTATTGATCCATGATGCGACGGATGAATTTTGAATCGTTCTCGGAATTAACGTCCGCCACCTCGATTCGATCTGGAGCTTTAACTCTCTCCTTCCATAGGTGACATCGAAGCAGCGGCTCCCCCTTCGCCAGACGTTGAGGAGATCGACCTTAAGGAAGAGGCTATCGACCCCCAGTCGATGTACGAGCATTCTTATTGCTCGCAGAGCAATCCTTCGACCACACACTCGAAACCTCCTGTAAAAAATGAAATCAAACAGGAGCGCTCGGGCTCGCCTCACATGTCCACGTCCTCGGGCGTATCTTCTTGTGGCGGGAAAGAGGACACATGTGACGAGGATACCGGAGATGAAGACATCGAACTCGATGTGACCTCCTCGCCACTCTACGAGGAAGAATTATGCGTCGAAGACATGGACGACGGTGAGGAAGTTCTGTCGGGCGATATCGCTGCCGATATCATCATCACGTCGAGCGAGACACCGGTCGTGAACACCGTGACGGGACACAGTCGACCACACAAAATCATCACGACAACCTCCATCAAATCCAGAACCCTGAAATCCGGACGCAATCAGAGTGGTGGCCACACGATCAGTGGTCCTGCGGGTACCCTGGTGCTAACGGAGGAAGAGGTGCGCCTTATGAAGAAAGAGGGCGTTCCCATCCCGGCGCAATTACCCTTGACAAAACATGAAGAGCGAGAGCTGAAGAAGATTCGGCGGAAAATCAGAAATAAACAGAGCGCACAAGACAGTCGGAAACGCAAGAAAGAATACGTTGACGGTCTGGAAAGCAAGGTGAAGCAGTGCAGTCAACAGAATGTCGCTCTCCAGAAAAAAGTCGAAACTCTGGAACGACAGAACAATTCACTGCTTGTTCAGCTTCGCCGACTTCAGAGTCAACTCAGCGGTCAGCCCAACCCCGGACTCAACAACGGGGCACAGACGTCCACATGCGTCATGGTCCTCTTGCTGTCGTTCTCGTTATTGTTGCTGCCCAATTTGAAAAACTCGCTCTATCAACAAAGCAAAAGCGCCAACTCTCAGGCCCAGCTTGAGAAGTTGACGGGAGAACTGCTTTCGCGACTGGGAGAGCAGACGCCCAATTCCGTCGAAGACACCGATATCCCTGCAACTGTCAAGAGCCGTTCGCTTTTGTTCTCCAAGGAGGAATCTTTCAAGGACATCACGATGAGATGCCCAACGCAGATGGGCTACCGAGAGGACCCTGTCAGCGATGAAGAGGACTCATCTTCCGGAAAAGTTTCCGAAGCTTGGAAGGTTTGTGCGAGACGGAACCTCCAACTAAAATATCCACCGAGATAATCCGTTCTCCGATTGCTGCGAGACGCGGATGACAGCTTCCTAACCTGGATTTCCGTTCACACTTTCAGAGCAACAACATTTCTTCCGAAGAACTTCGATTAAGCCTCAAGCGTCTGCCGTCTCCACCGCTAACTCCTCCGATGGGCAACAGCGACGAGGAGTCTGTCGACGGGTTCAGTAACAGCAACAACACCAAGAGACTTCGACTTGTTCAGATGTGAAGGCTCGATCAGATCCGGGAGGAGCTCGGTCGTCATTCGTTCAGGACTGACGCCAGATTTCAATAGTGGAATTCGTCGAAATGAGCGGGCTGCCTACAGAAAGGGTGGATGCCTTGGCGCCCACGATACGTTATAGTTGCAATGTTTCCCGACCTCGGCCGCCCTTCGGGATGATTTTTGAACAGCTCTCCTCTGATTCTCGCCTACAAGTTCCAGCTCCGAGCTCTGCCGTATTGTCAGACACGGTTAACAACGTTTGAAAGGAAGCGCGGCCGAAGCTGCGAGACTCTTGGCTTGGGAATGTTCTGGTAGGGAGGGACTCGAGATATATAATACATAAAGATATATAAAAATATATATTCATAAGTACATACGAACGAACACACAACACGCAGACAAACAAGCAAACAAACAGAAACACACAAGAATTTTGTGTAAATTGGTTCTGATCTCACACGCGTGGCGGTGATGGCTTCCGATTCTCGATCCCGCGGGCTTCCTTCTCATTTTCGACTGTCTGATGGTGTTGTTCGAAAGCCGCAGGACGAGATCCTAACTGCATCTTCTTCGCGCCGAGCGTGATCTGGGACTCTGGATATCGAAACTCATAAGGGTTGACATAAACCCCAGCCTTGTTTCGCAATTTTTACGACCTCTTCTAGCTGTCAGCTTAGTTATGGCGCCGAAGGCTCAGCAAGTGAAGCGGGGCCCAGGCTGCCCGCTAGGTACGGAAAGTGAACTAAAATTAAGCTTTCTTCAAGAGTTCCGTTCGATGTGATAGATCACGAGGCAAAATACATCAATGACCATACTACCTCCGAAAACGAGCGTTGTTTTCCTTCAGGATCTTTCCGGTTCACGCGATCCGTGACATTCTATTCCGAAAGGAGAAACGATATAAATTGATGCAGAGGATCGATTCCGATCGTTCCCGCGATCCAGATCTTTGTTGAGAAGACCCTCTCCAGGGGAAGTTCCCACTCCGCTGTGACCGAAAGCCCCCGAAAAACCGCGGTCTGGCTGTCAGCAGTCTTTTGAGACCCCGGGGATGGATTCCCTACCGAGTTCCGGCTTGGGGTCCCAACGTCGAGTCGAGAGGTCGCTATCAGATATTGGAATGTCCCTTAGCCGAGGACTGCGGATGAGAAGCGACTACCTGGTCAGCTTTTCCGGAATTTCATCGTTGACGAATCTCCCGCTACAGATTATTTCTCATATCGGGTCCGTATGCGAAGCGGCTGCGATCGAGATCTTGAAGGCGGCTGTTGATAAATTTCTCCAACTCCTCGAAGAAGGCTCGATCGAAGGAATCCTCCTATGGATCGGGTCGTTCTCCATGAACGTCGCGTTACATACGTCAACAAGGGGACAATTCAAGGTCACTGATCCATATGACTCGAGACTTTCCTCGCCGATGTAATATGATGACATAAATCAACTCCGTGCGATATCTTGCCGAGAAGAAGGCAGGAGTACTCCCTACGGCATGCAATCGTCAGACCGCGAGTTCCGTCACGTTTCCTGCATCGAAACTATTCTGCATTCACCGCCGGCAGGATCACACCAATACTCATGAGACGACAGCGCCAGCGCGCACAAAAAAAAGACCCGCCGGTAGGATTATTAGCTTACAATGAGGTCTGTTTCAGTTCATTACATTAGACTGTACGGTCATATACAACTTCATTATAACGCTAATCAAAAGAGGACCTGGCCGATGGCATAATAACATGAGAAAGCGACCAAGCTACAGAAAATCTGGATCCTCATCAGGAGCCGTACTAGCTCTCCTTCGTTGGTTGGCCCTGTAATTTCCGATTTTTCGATTGGAATTGAGACCGGGCTTTGATGGACTCGTCCCATTACATGTTGTCGACAGGAGACAACTCACCTTTGAAAACGAGAATGAGGTTGATGATAGTCAAGTTATTTATTTCAACCGTATGCGGCTCTTGGTGCTGCTCAACTTTAACGAGCCGGAACAGCTGCAGGAAGCGTAGAACTCTCACACCATTCGGCTTCAGAGTGTCGGTTCTAAATGTCGTCGTCGAAGGCAGGAGGAGCCCATTCTCGCTGTGATTGAGATCAATGAGATATTTTTTAGCGGGGCCGGATTAGAAGAATTTACGGGACGAATGCCTTCAGGAGAACAGAGCTGTATCAGAACTCCTACCGGTTGTAGAAAGGCAGACGGTGCCGTGGGCATGGAATAAGTTTAAATAATTGAGGGGCCGAATAGAGGAAATTCAGTACCTGGGAGGAGGGACACAGAAGTTATGCGCTTGCTCTGCGGACAATTTCGTAAGAGAATATTGAGTAGGTTCGGTACCCACCTGCGGAATGAAGAATAGAAGCATCGCCTTGGAGAAATGGCCCAGAATCGCAGAGCACGCAAACGTCATACCAGCATAGTAACAGAAAGTGTCACCGACGAATACCTGGGAAAACGGGGCGGATTCAGACTTCACTGATAGAATTGACCTAGCGGAAGATGATATTCTCAATGTCGACAGCTCTAGCGGCAAGAGGAGAGAATCTCGGGTCATACCTTCGAGGGATACTTATTGAATTTGTACAGTGCCAGTGTGGTGCCGAAGAATGCCGGCATCAAACACAGACTCAGTACGTGCCCCAGCTCCCCTCTTAAAAAGTATTCCACGAAACTGAACGTCGAGATAGATGCCGAGATGACGAGTGATTGACCGGTCTGTAAGAAGGAGGCGACGAGTCTACTGATGGGAGCCCCACAGCTTCGGCATTGGGGGAACAGCGAGTTTCTCCGCCGGAATCCAGCATATCTTCTCTAAGGAGGATTTTTTCATCCCACTTACCTCGAGTCCGTTTATGCCCGCGAGTATATTGATGGCGTTCGTGCAGAACACCGCAAGCATGCACATGTAGATGTAGTATAGCGGTCCCAAGTTCAAACTTCCTGAAATCACGGATCCGAACGATTACAGAAGGCCACCGTCGATATTCGAGTCGTGGGTCGAGTCTCCGCGTGCATATCGAAATCAATCGCCGTATATCTCTAAATGAACTAAAGTGAACGTCGTATGACAAGACTTGAATTTAACTTCAAAACGCTACCTCCTAACAAGAAACGGAGAGGTTTCGGTACGAGCACAGTGGTTCCGTTGAAATTGACGTAGTAAACCCCGAGAAGAGGGAGACTCGCTATCGTTGGCAGCGAGAGCTTGTCCCTGGAAATAGAAAAGGAACGAGAATACTCAAACTCGAGCTCGATGCGCGTGCTACAGTATCCTATGAGCTCAATGCACTTTATCTGAACTAACCTCCATTTGAGATCGAGCACATCGTCAGCAAATCCGAGGAACATCATGCTGCAAATGGACAACAAAGCAGCCAGGATCTCCACGAGAAGATCATGCCGAAAAACGCCGTGTGCTGACGTGAGGAGGAAGAGCACCGGTATGAAAATAAACACCTAGAGCAGCGAAAAGAACGATCAGTCTTCGGGTCTGGCTCGTCGGCAATGACTCGGGAGAATACCCTGGAACCTATGCCGCTGTTTTCGCCGAATGTCACTCACCTGGACAAGGAAGCAGGTGCCGGTCACAACGCCCAACGACTCGGGAATTCTGTCGCCAGAACTTTTGCACAGATCGATCCCGAAACGCCCCCGTTGGAGGAACTTCGGAGCAAATTTCTTGATGGCTTGTAATGTGCAGAAATAGGTGACGGCTGACATCAAGCCATTCAAGGCGAGTGGAACCACGTTCTCCATACCGGGTCGAGTCAACACAGTTCTACACGCTCCACGGAGCTCTCGCAATCCTTAGACAGGAACTCTTCGTGTGACGTGGCTTAGATGTCGCACCGCTCTCCGATAGAGCTCCGTTACCCGAGACACCTAGAGAGCGACTCGAATGAGCGATGTCGCCACGGAAGTGCAAGACATAAGAGTCTATCAGCATCCCTTTTCAGCGCTCTGACTAATGTGTCGACGATTGCGCCGTGCCTCTTCAAAACAGTGGAAGCCGTCTAAAAGCTCGGAAGTTCCGGACCTCGGAACTTTTCTCTAATTCTCATAGATATCGGACGCGTGGGTCTGAATCCAACTCCATAGGAGAACAACAACCGGATCTCATCACAGGCTTGTCCCCTAGATGATGGCGAAACTCGACTCGATCAGCTGTGCCTCAGAGTTAAGCGGGAACGGTGGTGCTCTGTCCCGCGGGGCGAACTTCACTCTCCTTCCCTTGTTCCCTTTCTCTCTGTTTTGTATACACAGCGGCGGCTCGATAGGAAGTTCTCTAATCACAAGAGCACACGCGGGTATCGAATCTCGAATCGAGCCTAGTCAGTCCTGTGCATCCACAAATTCGCTATGTCGCAGAAGGATCCCGTGGCCACGGCTTCGAAAGCGGGCTTAGAGTTCGCAAAGATATTCTACAAAACATTGGATAGTAAGCGACACATGCTCGGAAATATTTATCAGGACGATGCCGTGAGTACACTTCTTCATTATGACCAGAACCCAGCACCCGTATCGAGGGTATCGCTTCCGTACTTCTGGAGCATCATGAAAAATCGTGGAATTAATCCGGAATGATCAGAACTCCTTCTTTGAGCTCGCAGATTTCCGACTCGTTTCATGATTAATATCCGCGCCCTGAGTGGACGTCTTCTATCATGCATTTCATGGACACTGTCTCTTCCAGCAACTGCTCTGGAACGGAAACCAGTACAGCGGTAAAGAAGCGATCCATAAATTCTACACATCGTTGCCACATTCCGAAACCACGCTGGTCAGTGTCGATGCTCAGCCGATCACAGCACAATTCCAAGAGGGGAAACCCACTGCCTTGATCACGTGTACGGGGAATATTAGGTGAGGAACGAGAGGATTGGCCGGAGAACTCTCAACGCAAGACCAAATTAACATCATTGACATCTGATCGTCGATCGGCGCAAAATAATGCTCCCAAATCGCGAATCTCGACATCCGAAATCGATTCCGAATCCATTTTTTTCCGCAGATTGAAGGGGCTTCAGAGTGCCGGCTTCACTGAGAATTTTGTTGTGCTTTCCGAGGGAACGTCTTGGAAAGTTTTGAGAGGGAATTTTCGGTTCCACGAACCTGCGCCATGATTCTGGCACTCTGGATCGATGCGGTCGATGGATCATCTACTTCTTGTATAAAGTCTTGTTCAACCGAAGTTCTACGATAAAAAAGTGTTCAATGTTGCCGGCAGAAAACTCCACTCGAGTACTCGCTCTTGAGTGGAAAGTTCATTCGTATTTCGTCATTTATGCGAGTTCGGTTGAGAGTAAACCGGAAGTCGTCAGAAGAATCACTTCGCTCCTAGAGGAAGGCTCTGGAGTTCGACTTGTCGATTCCTTTTAAACTTTATTTTTCGGAAAATCCTTAGACGTTCTTCTTCGCTCGATGAGAGCTCAATGCATGGGATTGATAGAGGCTCAATGATACAATGGTGATGAAGAGATGGGAGATTCATCTCTCCCGGATGGATACGCTCCTTCATGGAAGCGGCTCGATACCGTCCCATTCATGCTGGGGTTCAGGGGAGGCTTCTTCGATCGCTTGGCACTTTGCGAGGATTTCGCAACTCTCGAAATACCTGTGAACGAATTCCGAAATCGATTCTTATCACAGCGAAGTCTGTCTACATCCGATCCGCTCACGTAGAGTCCCGATTATTTCATCCGACTCTCTGCGGGAAACGCACCTCGCATCATTGAGCGCGGAAGCTTCTCGCCACTGTTGGCGCACGATTTTCCACCGAAGCAGATGCTCTTGAAGCAAATATCCGGGATCTGGCAGGTCGTCTCCTTCCTGGAAAGGGAGAGCCATTGGCGTGTTTGTGGTCCAAGCCCAAGCTACGCCTCCGCTTCCGATACACAGACACAGATTGACTAACCGCTGCGATTGGAATGACATCACATCCGTGCGGGGGGAGACCACTCGGAATTCTGGGCACATCTTCATCCCGGGGATGCGGAGGGGGCATCATCGTCACGATACGATGGTCGTCCTGTTCCTCTTCGTCTGAGCTCGACGAATCGTCCTGCGAGATAGAACACCGAGGATGAGGTTTCCACCATTCCCGATGTACGCGAGGAAATTCCTAGTGGAAGTCAAGACTTCAACCTCATTATGCTTTGGAGACTCACACATTCACGACTGTTATCGTTCCTACACCAGGCCCGAACCATGGGATAGAGTACGCTCGAATCATTGAAGAGGGCCATGTCCAGGGAACAATCTTGGATCTGGAATATGTTGCTGGATGAAAGGGGAAACTCTGGGAGCGATGTCCTCGAACGATAGAGATGAAGACAACACTCACCTTTGTGATCACGGTACCGGAAGTTGTTTCGAGTTTTTTCTTCACTGGTTTCTGGAATGCTCCTGTGTGCTGCTTAGGGTCTGCTGGTTTCCTGCAACAATGAGATCTCAATGGAAATAGAATTCTCTCCGCGCAATCTTCCATGCAACATTTCCTCGAATGATGTTCCTGATCTTACACGTCTTCCGGAGCCTTCTCATCGCCGCTCACACTGCAAATGACATGGAAACTTTAGGAGACCTTAGGGGAAACTTTTGAACTTCTCTAGACGCTCGAATTCTCTACCCCTAATTTTTGCATCCCACATTACGTACTCGTCCATACGCTCGGCGATCTGCTGCAGTAATCCATCGAACTTGCATCTGGCAGCAGTCAGCTGAGGGATTCGAACCAGCTCTGGAAAATACGGCTCCGTTGGAAAAATCTCTCCGATTCCGCCGCTCGGAGGAAATGAAGCATTCGTGCCTCATCGCTCCCCGATTCCTCGCATCAACATCAAACCACAGACTGTCGAAATTGTGGCTCTGTAGCTCCGGAGAACCGGGGTCCGTCCAAAGCTCCGTCGCGATAGAGCTGAATCTGAGCCGGATCCCGCTTTCCCCCTCGAGTTTCTCTTGTCACAGGGGGTCTCCATTTCGATTTCTCCCCCCATTCTGGGAGACCGAAGTAATGTCCACCGCCAATCTGGCTGAGCGTTCTCAAGGATTCCTAAGTCATGTTTTCACTCCCAGGGGCCTTTTTCCCTCACGGAGGTAAACGTTTCACGTTAGACGGGGAAAAGGCGGAATTTCAAAACTTCTTTGGTTTCGGATGGGGAAGATCCTCCTCGATTGCATCTTCAGCCGAATACTCGATCTCACTCACTGGGATCCATTCCTGGGCGTGCGGAAGAATCAGTCGCGCGATCCACGGAGCCACACGATCAATTCCGAATGAGGAAATATATTATTGACGCTCTCAAAAGCCGAAAAGTGGTGAATTCGAAAATGGCGGCTCGGAGGGAGTCATAAACGAAAACAAACAGCACAACGTTTGGATGAATTCACTCTCTCCTGACCCTTCCCCATTTCAGCGGAATCCCGGTATTTCGCGTATTTCGTGTATCACGGAATCCATGTGAGCTAAACTGCCAAACTCTCCTGAGATAAGCTTTGCTTAATTATGGGTTTGCTTCCACTCCCGTACGGAGGGGGCCTCGGGATATCGTATCCGTAGATTTGGTATGGGATCGGCGCTGGAGCAAACGTACCACTAAGCGGGAGACACGTTCGTGATTCGAAAGAATATTTATGATTTCATGATCCACGTGAAGCGCTTCTCATGCGACGTGAATTTCACCTCGGAATCCCCAGCATCGAGGTCTGCGAACGAGCTTTTGGCCTCGCGTCTGAGATCACCATCTGCATCCCTCCTCGAAGCGCACGGGAACTCCGATGAAGTACCTTCGCTCTCCCCTTCGTGAGACTATTTCGGACCACGGATCTGCACGTGTTGTGTGCAGCTGACGACTATCCACACGCTTTCCTATGAGGAGAAAGAAAGAGCCTCGCGGAACTGCTCTACCCTGTTCTCCTATAGTTACCATACTTTAAAATCTAACTCGCGATGGACGCTGAGCAGTTCCATGATCTCGTTGCCGAGCACCTGAAGAGCGTCCTCGATCCGAAAACGGCCGCCACGTACAGAAAGAAAGCTGCGAGCGCGTGCAATTCCGCGCTTTTCGAGAAACTTGTGGGGAAGCGGAAAGGTGAACCCTTGAATCACGCTGCGAAAAAAGCCCGGCAGGCAGCTTCAAGCGACTCCGACAGTGATTCCGAGGAAGAAGCTCCGAAGAAAGCGGTGAGTTGTATCCTGCCATGTGCGCGAAGTCACGCTCGCTTTGCCGCCACATTAACACCGTTGTGTCATCCCCGTCAGAGGTAGCTCCGTAGCTGTTGGCTGACCAGGGGTGGGCACGTGTGGTCGATTCCCCGGAACCCCCACCGGCCTCCGGCCATGTTTGCGTCGTTGTCAGACGTTTGCAGATGGAATGTCATGTCGTGCCAATCCCAAAATGCGAGCACGAAGAATAGCAGCGGTATTCTGATTCCCTCTCGATATCTTCGCAGGCTCAACCACCGGTGAAAAAACCCGGACCACCCCAGAAGAAATCCTCGGATTCTGATGACATATCATCGGACGACGATGAGCCTCCGAAGAAGACCCCCGCTAAAACGGTCGCGGCCAAGGCACCAGCGAAAAAGAAGGAATCTAGCTCGGAGGATTCCTCATCCAATGATGAAGCCCCCAAGGGCAAACCGGCTAAACCTGTCTCTGTAAAGGCTCCGGCCAAGAATAAGGATTCCAGCTCGGAAGAGTCTTCGGACGACGACGAACGGCCGGCCAAGGCACCTGTTGCCACGGCAGCGAAGAAGCCAGCCAAGAAGGACTCAGACTCCTCTGAAGAGTCGTCGTCCGAAGATGCGGCTCCCCCGAAAGGGAAGGCGACCCCAGGCAAACAGGTCGCCAAAAAACCCGCGAAAGCCGATGAGACTTCCGATGATTCATCTTCAGACGGAGAAGCAGCCACGGCGGCCAAGAAAGCGCCCGTCAAAGCAACGCCAGCCAAAGCAAAGGCGGACAGCAGTGGATCGTCCTCAGAGGAAGAGCAGAGCTCTGCTAAGCTCACACCCTTGAAGACGCTGGCGAAAGAGGCCGATATGAGTGACTCGGACGATTCTTCGGAGGATGAACGCCCTCAAACGAAGAAAGCCCCTGTGAAGACCCCCGTGAAAACCCCCGTGAAAACCCCGGCTAAATTGCCGTCGAAGAAGGCCGACAGCAGCTTAGACGACACCTCGAGCGATGAAGACGTCCCTGCGAAGAAAGCTGTCGGCAAGGTGACATCGGCTAAACCTGCTGCGAAGGCCGACAGCAGTGAGTCCGATGATTCTTCCGATGAGGAAGCGAGCCAACCGCCCAAGAAAGTCCCCGCTAAGGCGACCCCGCCCAAGAAAGCGAGCGCTAAAAAAGATAGCAGTAGTTCGGGAGACTCCTCCGATGAGATAGAGAGTGCCGTGACGAAAGTTGCTGCGAAGCCCACAACTGCAAAACAGGCAGTGAAGAAAGACTCCAGCTCTGAGAGCTCATCGGAAGATGAAGAAGCTCCGAAGAAGCCGGCGAATAAGACCGGACCCGTAGCGAAACCCACGAAGAAAGATAGCAGCTCAGAATCTTCTTCCGATGAGGAGACTGCACCTTCGAAATCTGCTCCCGTGAAGAAAACAGTTTCTAAAGCACCCACGAAGAAGGACAGCAGCTCTGAGGAGTCTTCCGATGACGAAGAACCCGCTCCGAAGACCACGGTTGCATCGAAAGTCACCCCCGCGAAGAAGGTCGCGAAGAAAGCCAGCAGCAGTGAGGAATCCTCTTCGGATGAAGAGGGAGCTCCCAAGAAAACGATTCCAGTGAAAACTCCGGCGAAAAAGAAGGACTCCAGCTCGGAGGATTCTTCGTCAGATGAGCATGAGGCCCCCAAAAAGACACCCGCGAAACCGGCCCCGGTAAAAACGCCCATCAAGAAGAGGGAATCCAGCTCCGAAGATACATCTTCGTCGGAGGAGGAGGAGGAGGCTCCTAAGAAACAGAGCTCGAAAGCGGCTCCCTTGAAGACGCCGGCAAAGAAGGATGAATCTGATTCGGACGATTCGGACGACGAAGGGATGGGTGCTGCAAATAAGTTACCCGTCAAAGCCACTCCTATAAAAACACCAGCCAAGGAGGATTCCAGTTCCGAAGATTCGTCCTCGAACGAGGAAGAGAAGGCCTCCGAGAAAGCTCCGGCTAAGCCTACTCCTCTCAAGACTCCAGCGAAGAAGAAGGAGTCGAGCTCTGAGGATTCTTCCGACGAAGAGGAGGAAGCTCCCAAGAAAACACCGGCTAAACCAACGCCTCTGAAAACTCCAGCGAAAAAGAGGAGTCAAGCTCTGAGGATTCTTCCGAGGAGGAGGAGACTCCCAAAAAACACCGGCCAAAGCCACACCCTTAAAAACTCCAGCGAAAAAGAAGGATTCCAGCTCTGATGATTCTTCCGAGGAAGAGGACCTCCCCAAGAAAACACCGGCCAAAGCCGCTCCCGTGAAGACTCCTGCGAAGAAGGAGGATTCGAGCTCTGATGATTCTTCCGAGGAGGAGGAGGCTCCTAAAAAACACCGGCCAAAGCCACTCCCTTGAAAACTCCGGCCAAAGCCACTCCCTTAAAAACTCCGGCGAAAAATAAGGACTCCAGCTCTGATGATTCTTCAGAGGAAGAGGTCCTCCCCAAGAAAACACCAGCCAAAGCCACTCCCGTGAAGACTCCTGCGAAGAAGCAGTACTCGAGCTCCGATGATTCTTCCGAGGACGAGGAGGTTCCCAAGAAAACACCGGCGAAACCCACTCCTCTGAAAACTCCTGCGAAAAAGCAGGACTCGAGCTCTGATGATTCTTCCGAGGACGAGGAGGCTCCCAAGAAAACGCCGGCAAAACCCACTCCTCTTAAGACGCCAGCGAGTAAGGAGGACTCGAGCTCCGGGGAATCTTCCGAGGAAGAGGAAACGGCTCCCGTTCGGAAAACTCCTGCGAAAGCTACCCCTCCGGCAAAGAAAGAAACATCGTCAGACGACTCGTCTTCTGAAGGAGTCGCCGCCAAAACTCCAGTGGTCAAACCAACATCTCAGAAAACGCCTGCCAGAGCCGCGGCGAAGAAGGACAGCAGTAGCTCCGATGACTCGTCGGCGGATGAAGCTCCGAAAGTGGTCGCGAAAGGCCCGGTCAGAGTTCCTGCGAAGAAGGCCGAGTCCGACTCGGATGACTCTTCGGATGAGGACCAAGCTCAAGCGGTAAGAGTTTTCTGTAGTGCGATGATTTCCTCGAGAGAAGCCCCGACCACGGTCGAGCTGTGTGGCCACTGAAGAGTCTAACGTCTGCGAATATTTCACAGAAAACTCCGGTGAAGACTCCGATCAAGACGCCCGTGAAGACTCCCGCGAAGCGAGATTCATCTTCGGAGGACGATTCCTCGGAAGAGGAGACAGTGGTAAAGAAACCCCTAGCTAACGGGAAATCCCCAGTTGTGAAGAAAAAAGCAGATGCGAGTACTGACTATTCCGAGAGCGACGATGGACCACCTGCCGCCAAGGTGAGGAAGCGAGCGCGTGCCACAAGATATATTCTCCCTTCTTCTCGGCCTCGTATGCAAGAGTAGCGATGGGGAGAAAAACAAGCTTTTCTAATTCGTCAGAAAACCACTCCGGCGATTACGAGTGGGAGCGCAATAAAGAGACCTCGAGAGAGCGACAGCGATGAGGACAGCGAGGAAGACGAGGCTCCTCCGAAAACCGCGAACGGCGGTCTCAAGAGGAAAGCGGTAAGTGCAATGTAAGTCTCTCCCTCAAGAAGGGATCCTATCTGGGAGTTGAGGACTTCATATCTTCCTACCGCGGATCGAAACGCACTGACGAGCGATCTCTTCAGGGCGAAGTCGAAGGTGGCTCGAACGAGAGTGAGGTAGACGCCCCACCACACAAGCAGAAAGCCGGTGTACGACCTCCAAACATTTTCAACACTGACGAGCCGGGTAAGCGCATTCCCTGGCAAAGAGCCAGTTCCCTCCGGTCATTTTCTCCCATCTAGAGTTCTGTTCCGGTGTCCTGCGGATATTTTACCGATCCCGTCTTGTCGGAGCGCCGAACTGATTTTTTCCACCGTCGCAGATAATCGTCCGAAAAATTCTCCGTATCGCCGCGTCCGTGCAGAAGAGGTCAAAGTAGATCCTCGTCTCGCTGACAATTCTTACGACGCGAAGAGGAACGCTCAGGGCTCCAACTTCGGCGCGAAGGCCCATCAGGTCCTGAAGCAGGTGAAAGGGAGGGATTTCAGGTTGGTGCCCGATGATGTTCTTCCACTCTTGGATATATCTCGCTAACGGTTCTCTGAGGAGTCAGCATTACTTCTTCTTTTCCTGAAGTCCTTTCCGTGGTTTCAGGCATGAGAAGACGAAGAAGAAGAGAGGAACCTACAGTGGAGGCTTAATCGATATGGGAGTAAATTCCATACGCTTTGATTCGGAATAGGGAACTTTGTTCAAACCTACCCGGTGTCTCTTGGGCATCAAAATGTGGTTTGAATCATCAACGAATGAAGGACCTCCGGTTCTCTTCCGCGGTGACGTGTACGATAAAATCGCCTGAACTGTAGTTCGATTGGAGCGACTCAGGGTTCACGGAGGACCCATAAAAAGAAAATATCAACCAAACTCCATTCTAATTCGCTCCTTCTTTCTGCATCAATTGTATCGTGCACGATCCGCATCTGCCCCGATTGGAAAACTCAACGAATTCTGATCTGAAAACACGGTTAAGAAAAATAAATGGAGGTCGGGGGTCACGTGTTAACAACCCTAGTTTCATTGAATCCGGACGCAGGCCTGTAAATAAAGCTCGGCACGCGTTGTCGTCTGTGGGAGTTTCAACCTATTCCGATGGCAGTATCAAGATTATTTGTTTTTCGATTCCGGCTATCTTGATAGCTTTTGGATGGGATCGTTCAGATTGCCTGAGCTCCGGATTCACGGAGTCGGGGAGCTTTCTCTTGAGCACATGCCGTTCTTATGCAGATTATTCCTAGAGCGGAAAACTCTGTAAGACTAAGTAATCGATGTTGGAGCTTAGCTTAGAACATCACGTGTCTATATTTCGGTGTCCGGTCCTCCAATCACGGAAGCGTCGATAATCGAATAAAGCATACGTTTTGTCTTATATCTCAGCGTCTCATCTGCGCAACTGCACACCGCCCCTCAGGAAGAACGAAGGTTCAGAGGAAGAGCTTTGTCGGGGTTGAGAAGTCTCACTCGAACTTGCAATACTTATATCACGTTTCTTGAGGTCGAAGCGCGAGGGAATACCGTGCCGATGGAGATTCAAAAGCAGCGATATTTTATTGTAGCCCCATTCGTATACAATGAGGAACGATATTCCATACGTAGCGCATACCCGTTGATTAGAAAAAAATACACGAACAATGAGGTCGCCGCTCTTCTTCTCTGAGGCTCTTCGCTAGGTCATCGAATATGAACACGCGGGATATCATGTAATTTTTTTCACAATCTACGAACGTTTCGAGCGAACCTCGCAGCCATAAATATTGTCTTCTCAGTCAGACCAACTCTCAAACACACTGATCGCAAGTTCTCTCTCACACTTTCTCGGGATTACATATGGTCCATGCCAGTCATTCCGCTACCCCGCTGTCTTGTTCGATACACTCTTCGTCATATGTACGTCAAATGTGAACACGAGAGCCGACCGATACCTCATCACGTCGGCCATGATCTGGTTGAGCTGATCGTTTTAAGGAGACCGCCAAGACTCAACACCACTCCTTCGCTCGAAATCCGACGATGTAAAGGTCGTTCAGGAATTCAGAGGTGCTTGTATGCCTTCAGAGCCGACAGAACAATGTAGACCAGCCACAGGAACAGAAGGAAGCCTGCTGAAGCGAGAGCCATCGGTCGGGGTCCACCCAATTCGGCCTTGCCCAGAGGTTGCAGGAAACGTCTCGCGAAGATCAGCGATATGCAGCAAACTGCTACCGCGCAGTAAATCCCGACGCTGAATGTCAGGGTGCCAGACTCGACCTGTAAAACAGCTTGGGATAAGACTCCCGTTCTCCCGCTCGGTGCTCCGAGTTCTACATATTCCTCGAACGGAGCAGTGGAACTGCCAACAGAACTTACCCGGAATACTTCGCCCTTCGACCACCAGTAAAGCGCAGCGATGAACCAAGGGAGTCCGAGACCCAGGAACACATTGACCGAGTTTGAGCCGGTGACGTTCCCGATGGCGTTGTCGGCATATTTCTCCTGTCGAGCTGCAGTTCTCGAGGCGAATAAATCGGGCAGAGACGTTCCGAGAGCGACGAAGGTGATAGCGGTCACTGTGTTCTCAAGTCCGACGAGGCAACCAAATATGCCCGCGAGATCACCTGTAAGAGTCGAAGCCTCAGGAATTCCAGTTTCGGAAGAGGGCGAATCCGATAGCTTCGACCGAGGACAATATCAAATTAGCAAATCGGCTCCACTCACCAACTATAGCTGTGAGTAAACCGATGAGAGCCAGAGAAACCACGAACGTGATCCAACCCCCGGCGTAGGCGGGCGGGGGAACGAAGGAGAACAGAACTTTCCAGAAGAAAGTCAATCCGTGCATGACGTAGTCGGATCCGGTGGCGTTATCCAGGTCGCCCCCGTTGACGTTCATATTCTCCTTGAATTGTTCGCACCAGGTTTCGTTGTGCAGTCGGAATTTGTCGACGTTAACATTGGCCATCATCATTATACGATTCATGATCGAGTTGAAATCATCGTCGTTGGCTATGGTGACCGTGCATTTCGTGTGAGAGCCCAGACTCGAGCCCGGAGAGGGTTCGAAGAGTTCCACTTCGAAATGTTCGTCCTTCTCGGCCTCGAAATCGTCGACAATCTTGATTTCGATCGCTTTCTCACATTCACCGTCCTCGAATATGAGTTTCCCATCGCCTGGAAACAGAATTATAGTGAGAATTAGGAAATGAGCGTTCCTGTGACCGCTAACAAGCTCAGTCCATATATGGTGGTGATTTCGGAAGCATTCTTGAAGCGTCATGGTTCCGAGACAAGTTATGCCTCTCTGAGCGGATGAATTTTTCGAGTCCGTCCCAAGCGATTGTCAGGTCATCTTGCATTTTTTTTAGTTAGCGATAGAAATGTCTCTCCGCCATGATGATATCCATGGGATTTTTGGCGCAAGCTAAGATTTCCAAAGTACTTACACCTCTGTCTCGGCGAATGGTTCACAGCTTAAGAAATTAGTGAGAGAGAGAAAGACAAAGAGGAACTTTAGGCCGGAGGAGAAGAAATTTCCAAAGGTGTCAATCATAGCTCGTGCCCCACTGTATTCGGTCAGTCGAATCCTCACTCGCGTTACCTTCGCTATTTACTGTACCCAATCAGTTTCGCCGGGACTGTATATACACTGAAACAGACCTAAATGAGCTCACCTCCAACGAAATCCTTCCCATGAACTGCCGTTTGGTTCTTCGTTCTCCAGTGGACATGGGCAACGCCATCGCAACCTTTCTGACGGATCACAGTCAAGGAGGCCAATCCCACGCTTTCCTTGACCAAAACACCACGACGTAAGAAGGTGAATTGTCCCGGTTCTGAAGCGGAAGTATTGATTAAAATAATTATACCGGAAATCGATCCATGATCGATTCGCATGATTCCCCCTCAAGGAGGGTACTTGCGATGCATTTTATAAGGATGCCGTACGTGAACTCACCGTCATCGTTGATGATTACGATCTCCATAACGGTTTTCCTACCGAGTCGGAGCATTTTCTGCGATAACGGCACAGACATCCGAAGGAAGAAGCTCTCATCGGGTTCCCATTGCTGATCGTCAACGATTTCCACCGTGACTGCTTTAATCAATTCCCCTGGAGCGAATTTGACGAGTTGCCGGAGCGGCTTATAATCCTCGTGGGCAGTCGCGGTTCCTGTCAAACAACGAACAAGAATTTCAAACACTCGGTTTCGCCAACGGATTGGATCGAATCCCGTCCGGCCATCCATCCGAGGGTAGTAGGCAGCTCGGCAAAGTCAACACCGCGCTGATTAAGATGTCCCAGCCCGACATCCTCCTCATCGCGTGGCTTTCCCTTTCATTTCCTCGTCGGTTCCACCCCGTCAAGTCCCGTTCTCATCAATAACCGCTCGTTGGTTCCTTTTCAAGGCTGACCACCCCGGCCTGCATCATCCTAACCCTTTGTACTCGATCCTCCTTGCACGAACATCGCCGGAAACGCGTGTGGGCATTCGTTTGCATCGAGTACTTGAAATCGGATTCGATGTCTCGAGGTCACCGAAGACAAAGTTCTATCCGAGATCACGACCGTTATCCGAGGTGGTCGAGCCTTCGAACACATGAACAAACAATGCCGGAAAGACCGCATGCTCTCCGGATAGACATCGACTCCACTCAAGAGGGCTACGGCAGAAAATATCGAACGAGCGGTCCGGCGTCCTCCTACCAAGCGGTGGTATGTTCGAACCTCGACCAAACTGCGTCTCGTTCGCATCGTACAATGACGATTCTTCATCCCTAACGATCTTCCGGTCTGAACCCTTGACATCGAAAGGGGTCAGTCTCCGATTTCCGCTAGCATCGGAAACCCAGACGAGCGAGTGACCCCCCGATGGAGCCCTCACTCGTTGTCGCTCGCCGTCGGTCTCAACAGAATGCTCCTTCCGTTCTTGGCAGCGGCTTGTCGACGCCATCGAGAAGAATCGGATATGCTCGTATTCGGATGTTGCGTTGCGAGTTAATGGTGTATATGGTCTCGTTCTCGCTTCGGCTCTCTTCTGCTTCTTCTGCCGCATGGTTGGATCCATCACTCACCATCGATGGTCTCGACGCGCACGCTGATCTCGGATTCGGTATTGCCTCTTCTCCGGAGCAGGACGGTGGCTTTCTTCGATTTTTCCAATACTGCGACTTGGCTGGCGTTGAACTCGACGTACGACATCTCCTTGTCGATGAAATATGGGAGAGGAGTCAGCAGCGTGCCCTTCTGTTTGTCGAGGTCCTGTACTTCGGGAGTGCTCACTCGGTTACGATCGGCCTCTGGCTTGTCATCACGTTTGTCCAGCACGTCGGCAACAGCCATGAGTTCCCGCACCTACGGGGAGAAACGCGTCGACCTCATTCGGACATGTGGAGTTGCAACGACTTCGCCTATCGAGACACCGGTCTAACCATGATACCCGTGTAAGCCTAAAATAAATTCAAACACCTACTTCTTGGTCCAACTTATGTTGTAAAGTAGCAGAAATCGAGGGTTTCGTCCGCTTTCCGCCGGTGAAGTCTCTGATGGCGCTCACGCGGTACCAGCCTCGACTGTGAGCCTGCTCATCGGCCAATCGAGCAGCAGCCAAAGTCGCACAATCCTCGTCCGTCAGACCAGGATGCTGAGCACAATTGGACGCGTTAACGAAAGCTCAGTGAGTATGGAATGATCATAATCATAATGACGAATTTTCAGCGACTCCGTCGTTGAGAATCGACCCAAGATACTCACCTTGCGGATATCCTTGATGAAGTCGAGTAGTCCGGGGCGATCGATTCTGCCATTGCTGAAGAATTTTTTCTTGTGCGAGTCAGTCCCATTCGGGATATTCACTTTGACTTTCTCGGGATCGTCAGAGCTTTGGAGTTCGATCTGCTTGGGATCCGTGCTTTCCTCTTTTCTTCCGGGGAAGAGAATTCCTAGAGACGGTCGTCGATAGTGAGAATTCGAATTTCCGCTAGAAGTATACCATCTGGTATGCATCTACTTATTTCGAACAAGGAAGCTGCTGCCTAGAGCACCTTTATCAGCCAAGTAGGCGAGAAGTACAAGGATGAAAAAGAACAGGAGAGTGAGAAGTCCTTCCCAAACTTCCACTACGTCTTTAGATATCAGAACCAGGATGACTAATAGCCACACGTAAGCAAAGACCGAAAACGTAGCCGTTATGCAGAACACCTGGGGGACATTCAAATCTTTACTAAAAGCATTCTATTAGGGAAATTGCGACGCGCACGATGACTATCGGAGGTTTTCGCTCTTAGATGCAAAGGCTTCTTAGAGTACCTTGATCATACGTATAGTGCGAATTTCTCCTGCTGGCACCGAGATGATGCACACGGCCGTGATAACGAGCAGATTGAACGCTGCCGATCCTGGAACGTTCATCGAATATCGAGGTGAGAAATTGACCTCCCCATAACACTGGGCAAAAGGATTTTCATTCGGGACGATCGATATCCGGCCCCGTGGTCGAATGCGATCTTCTCGAGTCCGCGAGCGATTCGGACGCAGCGAGGACCGATGCTCGTCATCGATAGCTATTCCTCGGACCACCTTCTGACTGACTGAGTGATGCCCAATTATTCTACGGGACGAGTGCTCACCAACGATAGTTCCGGGACCTAGTTCGCCAGCTTTGAAGTCATTGCCGGCGATCTCGATGATCGATAAGAGAATCTCAGGAGCCGATGAGCCCAAGGCCATCAGAGTCAGGTTTGCAACGGTCTCATTCCAAACCTTAACCTCGATAACTTCCGGCTCTTCTCCGACCTGCAATCAGGCAGACATTGAAAATTTCAAGATAGGGCCATGATCGTCGATCACAGAGCATTGAGAATGCGTCGATCGTGTCCATGGGGGACCTGCGTCCACGAATTCATAATAGCGAGTTTCAGGCAATCGCTCCTGTAAGCGAGACACTAGGAAAGCGAAGGGCAATCAGAAAAGCACAGAAATCGTAATGAGGGTTAGTTACCAGACCGATATCGGAATCCGAGTCCGGTCGACTGCCTTCCTGATAAACTTTAACGATTCTTTGCTAGAATGTTCCAACACAAGCTGGGGTTAGTCCGTGAATTGGGTTTCGTATCATCGGTTCGAGGTCTGCAACGTGCTGTATGAAGCCGCGCGCCGTCATGCTCGATTTTTTTCGCGAAGTGTATCGATCCGGACCGAGAGTTACCTGGGCTGATAGTGTGATTTTCCGGGTCTTCGATGTGATCTTCTCGATTGAGCACATGAAAACGTCTGCGATTATTGCAACACCTGCAAGACAAAATCCGGAGCGATTGAATCATGCTCCCGAGTCGGAGGAACCGGAACGGAATAATTTCTACGATCGATTAGAATCAGCTCTGCTGTATTGAGTGGATCGCAGCGTTGAACTGCGAAATTCAGCAACACAGGGACGAAGAGTATGTTGTTGTGATCACGTGCGAGGGATGATACCGCGACCCCTCCGTGTCGCCGGAGAGCATCGAGAGCTCTCCGGGTTTGCACGGCGCGTGCAATGGATTTGTGATGATATCCTTGGGAATATCTTGAGTCTTATTTACTCACTCAACAGATAATTCTTATGTCATTCGAGCTCTGTCGGGAGCGCTTGTTTTATTTCCAACTGGCGTGGGTATTGTCTGATGACATTCGAGATCACAAAAAAGGACGCGCGCACGAGCCAACGGAGACAACCCGAACGACTACGACCTTCCGTTGGAGACTCTGACGACCAGACGATAGCCCGGAGATTCGGTGACGATACTTTCGAGCTCGTCAGCGTCGTCGTTACATTGTTCATGAGCGAGCGATTTTCGTAGGATCGTTTGCTGAGCGGGCCGAAACCGAACTCCTCGAAACGTTCGAGCCCGGAGAGAGCTATTTTGGCTCATCTACGAAAGATACGAGTACACTTTCTGAGCTACATTGAAGAAGGTGCCCGAGAAGGAGCTGGGGACTTCGCCCGGGTGGCGGACGTCCCCCCCACGGGAGCGAGGAAGATGGGAGACGACGTTAAAAGCATATTGAGTGAAGTTTGATGGCGAGGGGTTGAAAGTAATGACACATTGCCCCAGCGCACTGAGGCTCTTCGAGGTGTGGCTTGTCGTTCGCCATCGTCGACCCATACCCTCCCCCTGGGCGCTCAATGCTCGATGCGTGGCGATGCGACCGGCTTTCTTCTAGGCAGACTGGTGAGTTTCCCCGCGGCTTCGAACACGCCAAGTTTTGTTGCGGGCGGTCGTGCGGTCCAGACGCTACTCGACACTCGCTGTCGGAACCACCAGCTCCTTAACTGGTCCTCGATGAGCGGAATTTGAGTAAACGCGGGGAAGCCTCGATCGGTATACGCACAGAGAGGGATTATTGGAATTTTCCATCGTAGAAAAAAAACAGAACCGAATCATGTGGCTTTCCACCGTCGTGGAAACGGCCCGTAGTTACGACAGCGATGATCGGTGGCTCCTCTGCGAAATGGGAGCATCGCCATGCGGTCCACTGGGATCAGATATAAGATTTTTTTCTATCCACTGAACTTCTGGCTCCCGCTCTAGACTTCGGCATCGACTCACCATAGGGTCGTTCGGTGTGGATTGGGATAGATCATGATCGGGCGGATGAACTCACCTATGAAGCAGTAGAGCAATCCTCCCAGATAGAGTATAGCCCGCAACGTAGGATCCCATCCTGCTTCGTTCAGAAATGGAATCAGGAGTCCGCCTGAACAATTATGGTATGAATCCCCCATGGTGAAGGTGTTCACCGCGGAGAACCGCTGAACGATTCGACGCCGATGCTCTGCGTGCTGGAAAAAGTAATATCTTCCTTGAATTTTTCGTTTCATCTAAATTTCGTTCGGCTGCCTCAGTCGTAATACACGGTTGTTAGCCAACTGTGGCGTCGATAAACTTGAGACAAAGTGACGCGTTGTCTGGGAAGTATGCAAATAAGGCATCACCGACTCCGAATAGTGTTATTACCATGCGAAAGTTTTCAGAGCGTTTCGCTCGTTCGGAAACACGAAAATGGAAGAAAGATGAATGGAAAGTTATCTTATTAGAATCGTGTTCCTCCGGTCAGTCGCTACAGACACTCCAATCTTTCGTGAATTCTGTAGATTCTCTTCGATTCGCCGCCAGCCCACGCACTCCTTGCTGGCGTGTTGGAGTAATCGCTCTTAATGCGTCGTCCCCGAAACTGTACCGGAACCACGCAGAGTGGACACAGGATCGAGATTTCGAGTGAAAGACTCGATCACAAATCACGAACTCCAAACGCGGGCAAAAGTAGTACCTTCCTAAAATCCGCGACGCTGTAAACATTTCACCGAGTCATGAGAGCGCGCGGAGTACCTACGATCATTCGGGGCTCATAATAATCTCGGATTCAAACATTAGAACATCCCCTAAGGTGCAATAGCCGTATCAGAGCTGGTGTCACTCCCTCACTCTGTCCAAGTTTATCTCTCAATCGGGTCCCCTTGTCCCCGAGGTACAGCCATCAGACCCACTCGCTCGCTCGCTCTCAGTCAGTCAGACACACACATTGTATGTATAGCGAGACCGATGCGGCCTCTCCTCGATTCTCGTCGCTCCTGCTCTTCAGGTAAACTACACAGAGTCTCCTCTCATTGACTGAGTGAGAGTATGGATGTCAAACGTGTCACTGCTGAACACGTCGCACACCTTCAAAGCAGGTGTGGTGTCAGAGAGTCCTAGGACCGGTCGCTATCGGGGGATGTCCTGATTTTCATAATTCTCTCTCCCCTTCTCGTCTAGAAGTCTCATGAGCAACTGGAGACAGAGTTGAGCCCGATACTCCTTCTTTCAGGGGATTCTCTTCGCTCTGCACGGGAAAATTATTCTTAGATAAATGTACCCACCTCCCTCTCGAACGCATCAACATCGCTAGCGAAAAGGATTCCGAACTATGTCTTAAAGTTTGTTATCTAAGTGAGTCTCTCACCGACCTCGCTGATGACGAGAATAAAGTGGATCTGCTTGTCACAAGGAAAAATTCCCGCTGGGAAAACAAGGTTAGCCCTCCAGTGATGAGATTGAGCAACTGCAAACTGCACAGTTGGTCCCCGCTGTGACTTTGTGTTCCCCGCATATGGTCCGCATCGCCACTGGCAGGTAGCTCAATCCAATCGGTGAGCTGAAGAGCCTCCTATCGGCACGTCGTTGACACCGACCAACGGGAGCACGTGACAACATCGCGTTCAGCCCCTGTTGACGACTGATCTCACTCAGTCCAGACGTCCCGGGTCAGATTCATGAAATTTCTTAACCGTATCTGGACGCGAAAGACATCGGACATTGCTCAACGCTCATTACCGATCGTGGTCTGGAGTATCGCTTCATCTGCTCGGCAGCTCACCCCAACCGAGGAATCGCATTGATTCTTCGACAATTTCCTTTCAGCTACGGTTTCGCGTCGCTCCCTTCGCCTATTCCACCTTATGGACGTACGATGCATCGTTTGAACTGGCGACGAAGCGTCGAGCCTTTCGAACTATTCAGGGTCCCACCGACCAGTACGGAAATAGAGCGCGGCTCGAAGCTCGAGTCAGGCCCGGGCTGCCGATAGCTTTCTATCGGGAATCCTCCCGGATAGAAATGAACGCTCTAGGAGTTCATCATTGGCAGGGGAAGAGAGCCGGGCTCAGTGAAAGGGTACAAATGGACCGAAGTCCTAGTTCTTGACCCACTTGCTCCAGGAACGCGACGAGAACATGAGATCATGCCGTGCGCTATTGTTTCCGATCACTCAAATGCGAGCCTTTGTGATCGGTCGCATTCGATGCTCGTCGCTTCTGACTGCAGCTCACCTCGCACTTTATTGAAATCCCGAACTCCCGGTATTGCCGCGGCTCTCGGCAGGGAAGAATCGAAACTGGGAAGTGCCATCGCTCACATTCGATAAGCACTGGCGCTCTACCGGGTGCATTTTCGGAGAAATTGGCGGAGGAGCTCTATCGCGTTCACAATAAGCTCCTAATATCGCGAGATCCCTTGTCGGTAAAGGACATTGCTATCAGGAGAATATCATCTTTCAATCTTTAATCAACTAACGATGAGCGGAGGCTGTTTCGGGTGCATAGCGAGCTCGACAGCTAGCTCCTTCCACCTGCTTTGAAGAAACGAAACCCTAGCTGAGACCACATGTCGTCCTTATGCCACGCCGCCGACAAAGTACTGCATGCCTGCCTGCCCGCCCGCCTGCTTGCCTGTTCGATTATATTCACGATAAGACAGATAAGTCACTGTTGCAAAGAGCCTCTATACGGATAGATTGACAAAGTAAGGAGAGAGGATGATGGAGCCGGCCGGGTTATGGGCTCGAGGGACAGATTTTTGGGGGGAGATGGGGACGAGAGCAGCGAGCGCCCCGGCGAGCTAGTGAGAGAGCCGATTCAACATCCAACAAGCAGTGAATGACGGTGATAACAGATAAACCCACAAATCCCGCTAATATTGAGGGATTAGCTGCGCATGGTGGTTTTTCCATTCGTGTGGGAGTGGGCGGAGGAGAGAGCCTCAGCAGCAGGTTGATCGGGAAATGATGGTGAGATCAACAAACCACTCACATACCTGGGTATGTACATACAACAGGTTATGTGGCTGCAGGACATGGACGGACGTTTTGCTCTCAGCTTCCGAAGTCAATGTTTCTATACCCATCGTAATATCCGTCAATGGAGCCCGATTCAGATAGACAGGGACGGACGATGCTCCGACAATGGTTTTGAAAAACGCTCGGCCTTGAGCTACCGTCGTTCCTGAGCACGAATGTTCACGCCTAGCGACGGGGTAGTCCCATCTTGATCTTCTGCATCGGTCCTTCCGAGAGCTCTGCAGTTCCTCCCGTTCCCCCCAAATATGAGCCTTCGGGCTCGTCTATCCCGAATGCCAAGTGTCCGACGTCGATGGAGTGGACCGTAGGTCTGATACTCCGGCTGATATAGATCGAATTGATTCCGATGAGATTCTGTATGAAGGATGCAATAATAGATCGTAATTTATTGAGATGAAAAAAAAGAAAACACCTGAGACGGGTGCAGTTCGAACGCTATCGGATTCTAAAATGATGTGTGTTCCCCAACAGTCGTCAGAATGAATATCTGTTCGGGCACCAGAAGAGCGTGATGAAAGAAAGAAGCGGTATGGCCGGAAGAACTTCCTCACTTTGTAGATTAGTGGCGCTTCGAAGCCGGCGGCAACGCGCCGGAATCGTGGGCAGAACGCATCAGACCTTCAAGGCTGACGCATGCTGTGCGCTCATTGGTTTTGTCTCGAGCGCCACTGTTCTTCCGATGATGATGATGATGGCATTTCACGACATGAGAAAACATCTGACCGCACCGAAATTCATGTTGGAGCGCGAATTGAGCGTCCAAAGAGCGGGCAGTCGGCTCGGCTGCTCGTTAGCGAGCGCGGGGAATCGGGCAATATGTTGTATTCCTCTTCCGATCGTGGCCGAGGCGACAGGCTTCGTCCTCCTGAGGGTCGAGGACTCGTTACGATTCCACATGCAAGGAAACCGAGACCGTTGGGAGCGTGCTTCCATCTCCTTCGAGCAGAGCGGTCTTCTTGCTGAACAGGATGAAGGGAAGGAGTCCCAAAGCTGCGCATACGCATCCGGAACTCACGATTCTTCTCGGTCCGGCCGATCGAGACATACAATTGACAGATATCCTACGACAAGCTCCGGAGAAGATTGCCAAGGTCGCTCGCTGACCGCATCGCACTGCCCAACTTTCTGATGCGAGGCGTGGGTCGTTCTGGAATTGTATAACACAATCCGCGTAAACACTAACCGCGCATGAACGGAGCCGGATCGCGCGATGGAGACGACTGTAGAAGTCGATTTTTGAATCACTCGTTGCTGAGTCATCCGGACCCTCGCTCGAGCGCCCGATGTCCGACGCGAACTGTCACAAAACCCGAGCTATCATCTTTCTGAATTTTCCCAAGGTGGATCACAGTTGCAACCTCAAATGGGTGACAGGATAAGCATCGCTCTCCCTTTTCTAAGCCGAGCACTTCGGACAGCAAACTCCTGAGTTTGCCGGAGCGTCGTCGACGTCTCGGTCGGGGTGCGGGCAACGCAAGTTTCCTCTATGCATGTGTAGCACATAAGAGAACGGATCCAGAGCGGCTTGCCACGCCGACTCGATCGATGACTCGCACTATTGTTCATGCAAATTCGACGAGGGCGTTCACGCAAGGAATTGATTGAATCAGCGGATCGCTCTATGACGTGTAGTTATATCACACAATCCGACGATATGCAAAAAAGGCAACGGTTTCCATTGCGCGTAGTACGGTATCAGGAAGGTTTCATCACTCTTCAAGAATTCAGTATCCTCCTTAGACGCTCACCACGACGGAAGGACGGACGCAAGAATGACCCGATTTTTTCTCGGCGTGCCATAATTACTATTAAAATTATAATTCAACCGAAAAACGGCGATAGCTCCACTGAGAAGGCGACATCGCCTCCGGTGCAGAGCGCTTCGGGAAGTCGTTTTTTTTTCTTATGCTCCGAATGGCCTTCCCACAGGATCAACAGAAAACTGATTGGACAGTGCGTCGCGAATCTACGCAAGGGGCCCCTTAAACTCTCGTTCGCGCACGCTTCGACGAACTTGACCAAAGCAGTGCTATGGCGTGCCCGCCGGCAGCAAAGTATGAGCACCGGCGGCAGCGAAACCACTGGTCAGCCAAAAGTTGTGTTTCGTCTTCAGAGAAGATCTCCGATCCGTCAACGGGCTGGGGCGAGTATCCAGTGGGTGACGACGAAAAGCAAACGCGTCGATAGGATCGCGATGGGATGCTCCCAGCATCTCGTCTCGCGTGCCATCTCGTCTCACAGTTCTCTCAGCGAATGTTCCAACCGTACGCCTTATATGGAAAACTTTCTTTAGGAAATTGGTCCGTGATTATTGTGACATAAATAAATAGTCTCCCAACTTTCGAGGCTGCGGAATTTTGGCTTCACGTGAGCCAATCGACGCCTTACCAATTCGGCACATTTGTTCCTGCGACGCGTGGCAATTTATCGCCCCATGGTTGAGTAGTGAGGGAAAGTTTGCTTTTCCAAGCAATCTTCTTCCGCCTCCGCAAACGTTGAACTTTGTCAGACAGCGGAAACATTCGACGGAGGAACACCTCAAAACAACGACGAGCACTTCCAGTCGCCGTCAAACGACGTCGAAGAAGGAAGACAACGCGGTCCCTGAATTCATTTGACCGTTTGCCATAGGAGAAACGTGACGGAGCTCTTATTAATAGTGTCGAATACCGAAATTGAAGCGCGTGACTCCCTTTTTCCCTTCATTGCTTCTGCTCTTCGCCGATGCATCCGTGCTTTCGTCTGCTCCGTAGGAAGCCCAGTAAATCGCCTAGGATTTCCAGACCCGAGAATACGTTTCCCTCGTTTTCTCGAAGCGTTAAGCGATATAACAGACGTCGTCGCAACCGACAGAGCGGAGGTTTGCACGTCTCGAATCGAAATTTTATTTTCAGCCGTCGGATCGGGCCGTCTGACGACTCCACCTGTGTCACGCTATGGAGCGGCGCGTTCCACGGAATGTGTGCGGGAGAGTCTTCCACAGAATCTTTTCTTGCGATGGGAACTTATTCGGCTGGGTGGTGGCTTTCATGCCCGAGGACTGTGCGCGCTTGCGGACTGCTCGGATGATTCGCGTGTTCAGAGCTGACTTTTTTTCCAACGAGACGACGTCGAGCGAATGTCATTGGATGCGGTTCCAACCAAAAAACTAATTCCGATGTTTGAAGAAGAGGAAGAAAAAAGTCACCAAGTCAGTCAGTCAGTCAGTCAGTCGGCCAGCCCTAAGTATCAATCTAGAATGGGGTCGGCTCCGCAATGCGTAGCATCATGGTTCATGGTTCATGGTTTTATTGATCCATATGTTCCCGTGATACTATATCACAGGTTTCATATCCCTTTTATCTCAGGGGCGATTTCTCAGCAGATCGGTCGGGTCTCCTTTTCCCATCGCTCTAGTAGTTCCTTGGTCTTTCGCAGCACTCCACGGTCCAGGAGCTCCTGGAGTCCCAATTTCTTACGGAGTTCCTCTTCATTGAAGTGATGTGGGGTGCATTCTAATAGCACGTGCTGGATAGTTTCCTCCTCCATCCCACACCAACAGCAGTACGGGTGGATGTTTTGGAACTTACTGCGGTATTTCCGAGTCGGCAGCATCCCTGCTCTCGCTAGTGCGAGTAGGGTACTGCCTCTTCTATTGTTATACGTGCCGACTGCGGTCAGTCCTCGTCTCTCTTTATACATATTGTATATCTGTAGGCTTGGTTTCCGGGACATCCCTTCTCTCCATGCCTTGTCCTGCGTTTCCCGGACTTTTAATTTCACTTCCTTGTAAAATTTACTTAGAAGTGGACGTCCTTCGTTAGTGTATACCACGGGTATTTCCCCATCAAGGTATTTTTTACGTAGGATCTTCAAGCGTTTGACTGCCTCGGTGTATGTGTCGGTTAGTGCCATCATTGACAGGATCGCTCTCGGCCATCTATGTGCCTCCATTGAACTTATCCTAGTGAAATATCGGATCCTGCTCTGAGCTTCTCTTGCCTCGAATGATGACCAGCCTATTTCTCCTTGGATGAACTCGTTGGCTACCTTGTATCCCGTAATACCCAGAGCCCATCGGCCCGCAGACATCTGCGTCTTTTCGAAGTGAGCATTCAGCGCTCTTTCATTCAATACTATATGGCGGTAATCGAGATCGTACCTCGTTGCGGGCAAGCGTCAGAGCTTCAACTCCCGTGTCGGCCGGGACTCCGGAACCTTTCATAGCTATGGTTTCTACGAGCATAGATTTCTCAGGTGTTCCCGAACCCCAAAAAAGCACAACTCCAGAACGAGCAGCGTTCGTTCAAGTATCGTGTAAGCTCCTTGCCATTGACAGCTTCTTCCGATGGCAATCATCGAAATTCGGTCAGCGGAAGTCCGAACAAACCGTCTGAATGACTGTCAAAGTGCCCGTCCGACCATCGATCGGCCGCAGAGACGAACAGAAACAGCCGGCCGCATCGATTGTATGCGTCCGCCGAATTTGAAAAGTGAAAGACCTCCGGCTAACTAAGTTTACGTCCCGCGCGCAATGCGGATATGGGTAACCCAACAATCGGAACCTATTAGCATTGATGACAACGCAGGCTGCGCTTCGTGGACAATGAATAGAAAACCAAAGGATTAATCTTGCTCTTCTGCATAGGATGACCCGAAGTCACGATTGGCCACGACGACATCGACGGAAGCGGCCGGCGGTGGTCGCGGTTGAGCGTAAACTAGCAATCTACACGTACCCGTCGGGTGTGAGCAGCAGCCGCGACGCTATTGGCCACAACCAAACGTACCCAGAATGATTACGAAACTTTCACCGCGGTGTCCCACGCGGGACATGCGGGGGTGGACGTGGGGATGCGCGGATTCGCGCGACGATGTTTTGCACGGATCGATCGTATAGATGACAGAACCCGATCAAGAATTTCATGGAGCGGTGCGACGTGCAGGGAATCATTGGAGCTCATTCCGGAATTTCCATCAACGCTCGCGAATTCCCCGATCCTCTGTTTTCCCCAGCGACGCGACGCGAAGTATGCGCATCGATGAGCTCACCTAGGAACGGCTCTTATTCCGGCTTGCTTCCCTTTGGAAACAGTATTGCTGTAATAGTAGGCGCCGTTGCATGAATATCAACCTACAAACGGAAGCTGAGCTCGGCAGGCCCAAACATTGCCGACCCGGGATAAGCGAGCCGAAGTTTCGGCTGGAAACCGCCTGTTTCGATTAGCCTGGCAATCTAATGCCCCGGCACTGAAATTACCAACACCCGGAAAGCTCAGGAGGAACCCACACTTAAAGGGCTCAGGGAATCCTATCCAGAGACGATTCAGATCATCTCAGTGATTTGATGGAGGGCTCCAGTTTCCGCAGAATCGGGGAGCTTGAAACGTATAATTCGCAGCATTGGCGAAGAGTATCAGTCTATGTCTATTTTTATCCCGTTTCCAGGAGATGGCCGGAGCGAAATTCACATTACAGTCAAAGCGTGGTCAACCGAGAGCTTTTACAGCTGAGGGAATTGTGTCAAAACAAGGGAGTCCACGGAAGATGGAGACGGTAAGTGACATTGGCTGCAAAACTCGGCAGGCTGGACCGCTCTACTGACTGAGTTAAGGTGAACTAGCCGACGAGCAACCTGACCGTCGAGCTACTGGGGACCACCTGCAGAATTCTAATTTCTAATCTTGCCCGTCGTAAGGTCCTAAGCCGGGAGATACACTGTGACGTTGTAAGGGCTCGCCATCATTCAAGAGCGGCGTTCGAATCGGAATTCTCTCTCCACGACAGAGAATCGTGACATGCGATGAGACCTGTCGCTTTGTCGCCGCATGGTGTCGGCGCCTCAGAGGAGAAACTCGAGCAACCTACCTTTGAAATGGAGAATATCACACTCAAACTAGTCCGGAGGCGATCGGGGCGCTGGAATTTTCCGATGTGAGGATGTGACGAGGCACGCTGAGCGTTCAGAACACTTTGCCGAAGTATATTAGCACTTGATAAGTGCTGTTCGGCTGTGTTTCTGCTTTGAAAGCAGCATGACTCTCTCTCCGTCAACGGGAAAGGAGGCCAACGTCATCTCCCCAATGACGCCGTCCCGAGCCGCGCCGGAACGACGGAAAGAACGCGGCGTTCTTGGTTCGTAAGCGTATTTTGCAAACGTCGCACGTTGTTTGATTTCAATCCGAGATCGCTTCTGACCGAGTCGCTACGGAATCCGACGACGTTGGAAAGGGTCCATGAAGTCAACGCGGAATTCGAAGAATCGAAGACCGACGCAGAATCCGAGGACTGTTTACGTTACGTAGACCGGATGCCACGCCTCATTCCGAATAAACCTGCGAACGCATCTCACTGACTGAGCAGCAGTGCAGGATGGTCATCCCGTAATTGATCTCCCAATGAAGCGGAGGCCACAAGGCAGTATGAGCCCGATAGTATGATCTTTCCGTCTCGTTTCATCCCTCGCCTATAATCAAGCAATGAAACGAAGACTTGAGTCAGACGCTCAACGATCCTCGTTTTATCATTCTTCCGCGCCAGATCTTCTCCGGAATCACACTGCGGCAGGGGGAGCCAGAGAACGCGTTCACATCCAAAATTATTGTTGTCTCACCCTGCGTGACTATCCGCTCGTCGACACGAATTCGAGAGAAGCGGAGTCAGTATAGCGGTAAATGAATTTCTTTTGAACGAAACGTCAACACGGAAAACCGTCATCGGAAAGGAGACGATTCTACTTCGCCGCACGCAGATAGACGCGTGAAGTTCACGATTCCGGATCGCTGGATCGTGCCGATGCCGTCACAGTGATAATTGGAACCGAATCGATTGCCGGTCAGCCTGTGAGAATAGAATTTATTTGTATCGTATTCCGCGACAACAGCGTGTCAACTTTTATTGCTACGCGCGATCCTAGCCAGCATCGTCACCTCGATCAGTTGAGCCGAGATTTACAGACGCACATCTGTCTGACTTCATCTCCCCCCCCCTTGCCCGAGGTCGCCACACGTCCCCTGACACCGCCATGGATCCATGCCCAAAACACCCCTGATTCGGGTTGGCCTCTCCCTCCCCCCTCCCACCATTCAGCTCTGTCAGTGTTTTCCGCTCTTTGCTTTTTAGCCTATGAGGGTTTTGGTTTCATTGAATACTTGTTTCCGCATGTTAACTCCGCGACTGCCGCCGATGACACCGCAGAAAATGACCGGCTGATTCATGGAACTCGAGTGAAGTCTAGCGAATCAAATACCCTTGCTTCTCCTGCTGCTCCACTTATCCTGCTCAATCTCCGCTGCTCATTCATTCCTCTCCCGGGCAGCGGCAGCCTGGGCCACCTGCTACAATGGGATTAACGAATTCTTATTAGGGGGAAGAAGACTTGGGAGCAGCATCTAGAAGGTCTGGAAGAAGCGATAGGAGGAAAAGGAAGCGGTGCATCGCGTGGTACAAAAGACCACCTGATGTGGGTCGAATATGATGAAACCCGATATCCGTTGTTCGGATTAGCGCTTGACAAGATTGACATCTGTCTCCGAATAATCGCAGGTTCGAAACTCGATACTATTTGCACATTTTTAAGAACTCCACTCACTCGATGCGAGTACGCTCAGCTACAGCGGCTCCTGCACGACAGCATCCAGGCCCGGACGGGTGCAGCGGGAGGAGTCTCTTAAATCAATGAGGAACTCTAGATGGGGAAAGATTAAGAAATCGAAACATCGGATTCTAGCTCTGTATATTCTTCTGCAATCCCAGAAACAACGTGTTCCAAACGATGCCTCTCCGGGCTATGAAGCCGCTGAAGTTTTCGAGTGGGCTCGGTGCGCGAATCGCGATTTACCTTGCGTAAGTAGACCCACGCGCCGATGGATGCACGGTCGGATAGCTAAGTGAATACGTCGACGGCCAGATGGATGGATACGGTCGGATGAGTGCGAAAAATCAGCTGGTGTGTGATCGCGGGTGTCGCCGAGCGGTATGGAGGAGTTTTACGCAGCGGAATGAAAGATTGAGAGATTTCTTCGCTGTCTGATGATTGTTCCCGCTTGCACCAATCGCGTTCCTCAGCTAGGACTCCCATCTGCTGAAGTCAATTTGATTAAACACGTATGAGGGCGAGATTGGAGCAGGAAACGACGACGATGAGTGCAAGGGAGGGAACGACCCCTCCAGTGAAGCGGATACCGCGGACAGCGACGACCAGCCAGGCCATTTAGCAGGTGGCTTCGCTGCCGGTCCCTGCTTCACATGGCGCCCGCAGCATTAGCGCTTAGTCATTCAGTAGCTCATTGAGAAGAACTTGTGTCCGAGATTCTACTGGGAGAAGCTGGAGCGAATAGGTTCCGGGAGACTTGCAGCATGGGGAAGTCTGAGTCCGAGAGGAGCCTGGAAAAATAGCTCACCATCTATGTACAGTTCGATATCTGTATCGTCACTCAATCTGATTCAAGCACACTCCCTTTTCTGACGAATCAATGAGCCCGATTCTCCTGCAATCGGTTGGGATAATCCGGAGCCTCGTCTCGAGGACGCCGAAAACATCCCAACCTATCTACAAACGCATCTAACACAGACCACATAGAGAACCCTCTGAAAGGTAGGCATGGACTACTGTTCTCAGCCTGCCGAATTCACCTCCGCGTTCTCGAAGCCAGGAAAGCTGAGAACCACAGTCTGATGCAATCCGGTCCCGGCCGGAAGCCGTGGTCCAGAAATTCACGATCGCTGCTTACAGTGTGAATACGATCCAGCAATGAGTCAATTCGAGGCGTCGAAGATTATATGATGAATAATTTCTGTCGGCATGTCGAGTTCGCCACCGTGCGCACGATGGCTTTCGAGTTTATTAACAGGTTCATCATGCCAAAACTCGACGCCTTTCCACTCCGAGCGTCTATCTCAGCGTGTAAGCAAGCCCAGCGAGGCGGGCAAGCTGGCACAAAGATCGACTATGGACTACAATATTCGGCACGCCCACCAGGTGCACCTCGGGCTGCATGGCGGCGGGATATGGCAAACTCGCCGGCACTCTGTTGTACACTCTCGACAAGGCTCATCTCTTATCAAATTATTGCCTTACACTGCACCAAGTTGGCCGGTGTGGGGCGGCGAATGAGGGGGAGTCGCTCTCGCCGATGGAAAACAGGCAGCAGTTCAAAGCAGGGAATCTCATTGACAACTTTGAGCTCTGAAAGGGGGCGTAGACCTCTTTAGAACAACATCACCATCGGCTCTCGAATGAATAGATTACTGGTCCCCGGAGCCTAATGGATTTCCAGTCACGATGATTTTTCTTTTTTCGTCCGCTCAGGATCCCGGAGGAACCGTGGGCGACGAGGCCGATCACGGAGCGGAGGAGCTTTTTTCGGAGCGTTCGGACTCGATGGGGACTCGAAACCTCAGTTCGAGTTTTCAGTTGGTATTCTGAAGAAGCTCGATCAATCAGAGCCAGCCGGAGTCGATCGACGACGATCGAAGTAGACGAAAGTTCACGTAAAGTGCTCCATGGGTTGATGACGTCACTCACCCGGACCGAATCCCGCAGGTCCAAGGTTGGTGGAGAACGTGGTATTCGGAGTGATGAATTGGTGAATGATAATGGGGAAACCTGTGGCCGATCGTTTCTATGGGGCTGTCGCATTCTGATCATCATGCTAATTAGGAGCTCCACAAATCTCGACGTACCCACCCCGAGTTCCGTGAGTGTTTTTCTTCTATTCGAGATCTCGAACGCGATCGGAGGACCGAGTAGCAACCCGAAATTTGTTTGTCAAAATGGCCCAGCTGCTGACTGTAGACTCGTATCTCGGTGGACCACTCAGCCACTCGGGCTATCCCCTTTAATCTGTGCAAGATTTCACTAAATGCATTTTGCATGTACAAACATCAAACCCCTCGTAGCTCGAGTCGAGTTGAACGAACAACCCCCAAGAGAAGGAGCGACCGAGCGAGCTAGCGACTTCCCTCCTCGTCCCAGCCTGCTGGCCGAACTCTGATGGGAATCTGATGGACAGCTGAGGTGGCCGCGCGGGACGAGGAATACCGGGGATAGTTCGTTGAGGAACGAGCGTGTTTCGACTGAACAACCGCGGATGGAGCCCTCCTGCAACAACCTCGGACAACTTGCCTCTCGCTACACACTCGAAGATAGTTGAGTATAGGTGGGACCATAGGTGCAATGCCCAAATGGTGCAGACAGGCAAATAGGTTGGCATGATCTCGAATACAGGCAAAGCTCGCTGGAGTGCGCGACTCCGACAAGAGCAGCAGGTGAAGAATCCTGAACCAACAGAGGACGTAAGGTTGTTGAGACATGCGAGATTGATCAGACTCATCATCCTTTCCGGTCGGGAATCTCCTCCAAAAGAACGATAGCGAGAGCCCTAAACTGACGAGATTGTAGATTCCTCGAAAAACCACAATCACTTTATTTATTATGTTTGCCAAATGTCGTCGAGTCTTGTATTGAACGGGGGCTTAATCGATGCCCCGTGTTATCTGGTGCCGACGTCGTCATCTGATCTACCATTTAGCTTAGAATAAAATGCACTCTTGGGCTCTTCCTCCATTCCGCCTGCGTGAACTCTCACGCCGTTCTCCCGTCAGTCAGTCGGTTCGACCGACCGAGCGGGCGACGAAACGACCAGTCGACCCTCGGGTCGATCAACCAGCTGGTCACATTCATACATTTGTCGAGGGATCCGTGAATCCTTCAATTATCAAATCGCTCTATTTGGGGTTTATTTGGGGCCGTTCAACTTCCAATGACGAGACGATACCAGTCTGTGTGATTCTGAACGGTTCAATCTCAAACGAAATCCAGGTGCCCTTCGCGAGGTCGCTGTTGACTTTCCTTCAATGTGACCCTTTGTCCAACCCGCTTCAACAAAGACTGCGCCGTGCTGTTTCCGTCTTTATCCAAGATTATCTCTCGTTCGCGCACATTTGAAACAACGACTAAGAATCGAGACGGAAAACCACATGTTCAGCCGTAAGTTATTAGTTCTTCCCTTTTTCTTCGGGGTTCGGACGGCTTCACGAGGCTCGAGGTTCTGTTCTGCTATTGTCATTCGTCGAAAGTTCACTCTGTCATTATCGTCGTTATCGTCTTCACCTCTATCAACCGGCTGCCGCTTCGCTCGACCTATATACACAAAATGCAGTGGCTCAAGAATTTTAAGCCTTACAAGTTAGAAGTCGACGAGCCTATTTACATATGAGAGCAGTTCTTGTTCGAGAACGTCTGATAGATCAAGACGAGGTCACGATCTTCACCGATCCGAGCAGTCAGACCCGGGGAGCTGACGCTCCCGCGTGTTCTCCGTGGAGAGAAAATTATCCTATAGTGGCGAAGTGGCTCACTCATCGGTGCTGGTGGTGAATGAGTTGTGTGGCTGGTTCGGAGAGCGGAAATGACGTGTGAAAAAAAACTGCCCGACATCGACCAAGCGATTCGGCTAGCTTGGTATGGGGTATCCACAGTGGTCGGCAGACTTGTCCACTATCTAGATTACAATATATTAAGTACATTGTTGGTAGAAACCCTAAATTTCAATGCTCGCTCTGCTCGCCCTCTGGATCGTCTTGATCGAGCCCTCTACCGAGGAGATCTTTCCACAGTCCTCAACGCTGCATTCGATTTGCTTCCCTGCGTCTACATCTATTGCAGCTGCTCCCGCAGCTAATTTTTGCATGAATGATAGAGTTTTACAATCTCTTCCTCCCCTGATGCCGAAGCAATGTTCGACAGGTCCTACCATCGTTCCACACGAATTCACGCGCGCTCCTGTCTCTGTAGACAAAGACAATGAACGGATTCGCTCTTCGCGGTCGTTCTCATTGTCGCTGGTGATGAAACAGTTCTCCTGCTGGACGTTGCTCATCGAAACGAAGCTCCAGAACGGGTTCCAACTCTTCGACGCCTGCGATTGCCCCATTCGGCAGCCGCCAGTCTCGGATCACAGATAGCTTTTATTCGATTCGATTCTCGTCTCATAATATCTCCATCGTCTTGGTTTCGGCCAGAGCTCCCCGGTGATGTTGGACTAGGGGAGGGTTTGGGAGGGATTGGTAACCGAAAGTAAATGTTGACGTGACGAGCAAAAATCGAGAGGACTAGGAAATGCGACATTTGGGAAGAGTAGGACATGAGGGAATGAGTTCAACAGAAGAGAGTATGAGGGGGCTTGAGGTCGGGATAAACTAATGGAAACGTCACAGCTAATCGCTCGCGGCCGAGGACATCTCAGAAGGGGACCGGGGAGGCATTTGGCAGTTGGAATCATCCAAGCCGCCCAGGTACGTGTGGCTTGGTTCCAGGGGCATCGCCACGGGGCCAGAGGGATCATAGCCATGCATCTGGAAAGAAAAGAGAACCCTTAGAATAACAGTGATGAGTTATCCGAAATAAGGTAGCCTAATGAATATGCCTACGCCCGAGAGCGAGGTAGTGCTCGACAGCGTCGACGAGAGGCGTCGCGACCTTGGCACCAGAGAATGCAGAAAAATCTCTCAAAGAAGAGACAAACACGGATGTGGGCCGTCACTCCACGACAACTATCAACACCGCAGTCAGCGTACTCCAGCTCGGCGTGAAGCGGGTAGATCCAAGGCGACAGGACTCCCGGCCGGTTGCCGTGTGGAAGCGTATCTTCATTGGGCAGTCGACGAGCTCAATAGTGGATTCTCACTCGGAGCCGAATTTGTAAAAAGTCGAATAAATCAGCCGATAAAACGAGAAAACTTGCTTTTGTCAAGGGGCTCGATCCGAGTTTCAACGGGCAAAGATAGACGACCAGCGGACCAGCCAGAAGGGGACGCTACTCGATCGGGTCGCAGCTAGCAATAAATAAATGATAAGACTCGACTGTCCACCAGACCTTCCTTCAAGATGCGACACACACACAAACTTTCTCCCTATCTAATTTCTCGTAGCCATCCACGCACACGATGCTACGGCTGCCGCGTCAGCAGACTGAAGTGGTCGGATCTAGTACTGTAAGAAACTGAAAAACTTCATTTCTGAAAGTCAGAATTCCGAATAAGGGATTTTTCCTCGGTTCGTTCATTGTGCGTGGGCCTCAGACTGAAATTCAGCGCTAATTCGCAATAGCCGGAATAGTGTTACGGAACAGTCACAATATCGCCGAATCAGTCTCAGCGGTCAACGCTTCTGCAGTATCAAGGCCATTGAAGAGCTGGATGGAGTTTGTGATCCCGCTCGAGGATGCCATGGTCTTCTCTGTCCCGGGACAGAGCCGTTCATGAGCTCTGCGACGGCTCGCGAGGTAACTCGACCATCGATCAGTCGAGAACGGCAATCTTGAGGCAGTAATGAGTTCCCAAATATCAAACTGCTATTGCGGTAGCGAGTTGACTGCCCACAGTCAGGCTTGCTGCTGGCGGGCAGTCAGTCAGTCAGCCGAGCAGTCTAATCAGCCCATGTCTCTGCTGTAGTACATGACTCGTGAGTCATCAAAAGACTCCACCTCATCACCGGAGGATAACTCGCAAACACATATAGAAATGGAGAGTGGATCGGCTCCTGAAAAACTCCCGTGAATAGAGGGTCCAACCGCTCCGCTCATGTGCATGCCTAATTAATTACTCAGCCGCTCTGGTGTTCTCAGACGTATTCCGAACGAGCTTGACCACATTTCTCAGGCTATGGCTGCGATTGGCGAATCTGTATCCACCAACGGTCATTCTCAGGCAGGAACACGTCGTGATGATCGGGAATGAGACCCACTCCGAAGGCTTCGGACATTGCTAGCGCACTCGGGTCTGGTTCAGAGATTTAGAGGATTCGCTCGCCTTCCGGAGCGTTTTCGGCTGTCGCATAAATGTTCACGACCGGCACCGCACCAAAGAAGCGCTCCTTCAGTGATACGATCGCGCGATAATTTTATTCGCACCAATAGCGGCTTCTCGAGACCCGCTCGATTCCGTCGCTTGTCGCCGAGCCAAGCGTGTTCCTTTCCTTTCTGCGCACGCTGAAGCTACGGGGGAAAAGATAAGGGACCTGAACCGGTCTGTATAAACAGATTCTAGTTTTCATTCAAGACATCCCGATCTTATTGCGCCGACGTCACAGCCTTCAATGAAAGAATTCATAAACAAATCGTTCGGGAGTCTACCTCGCACAACTCGAATGGGAACGTCGTTGCCGCGAATGCCGATTCAACAGGGAGAACCGAAAATCCACCGAGGGACAAGCTCGACGTCTTCGCCGAAAAAAGCGAGACCCTAAGTCAAAACGGAGCGGGAGAAAACTTATCGGCTGCGACGCCAAGGGATGACATTTCGTCATAAAAGTTGGAATAGAGTCTTGAGATATAAAAGAGGAGAGGAAGGAGCTTCGAAAGAAGAGACGAATAGGGAGGAAAAAAATAAAACATTAAAACGGAAGCCTCGGGCTGATGACTGCGCTGTTCTTTGCTCCGCTTGGTGGACACTGATTCCGACGCTGAGACGGGAGCGCTTCGTATAAACTTCTCGGCCACTCGTCTTCATCGTCGCTGTCGACGTTGTGTATTTTACAATTGAGCGCGCTGATAGCTACGACCAACCAGCAGAAGGACGACCTTCTCTTCAAACCCTGTTCGGCCGCTCGAGTCTTATGCAAACCTCGGATGCTCTCTTTCGAGTGGGCGAAATGAGGAATCGGGGCAGGACCGAACACGGCTGTGCTTCCGAGATACTCTGATGCCATTTATTCTAACCGAAAACCATCTTCTGCCTTCTGGCTCAAGTCTCTATGGCTTGAAGCACGCGGAGCCATCTCAAGACTGGACACGGTCATCCGTGGTCTGTGGCTGATCCCACAGGAGCTCTCCCTGGTAGAAGTTCGATAAACCGGTAAATTGAAGAGGAAATCTCTCACACCTGCTCGTTGTCAGATAAGAGTCTGGTTTGACACCGGGGAACGACCGTATCATACCTGGCTTGATGTCTTCAGATTTGACATGCAGCTAACGGATACGCGACCAAATTGCTCGTAGCGCCTGCCATAGAATGGAACGGATTCACGAAGCCGAGATATTGTGTAAGGTTCGAAAACGCGGCGATTCAGCGTCTAGATATGCGAAGAATTTCGGAATATTTTCACAAATCTTGGCATTCCACGGAGAAATCGAAGCCCTCGGTGCCAGGAAGACAGCGGCTCGGAACGTTCTACGGCGCGATCGATGAAAACACGAATACACGTCCGCATGAGCGGATTGCGCAAAGAAACAGAAACGAGTGGAGCATCAGACGGAGACGAACAAATGAAAAATTTGTGCGTAACCGAACCCCAATAAAACTGAGGCCTACGCCCGCCAGTCGGAGTAGGGAATAAAGAACGCCGACTAGCTGGCATAGTTTGAGGTTCGGGAGGCCTTAGATAAGCCCGAGCGGTCGCGGTATTGGTTGCGGCACTGATGAGAGAGAGACTCGAAAAAATAAGTCAACCCAAGTAACAAACAAATTAGCGAATAAGCCCGAAAACCTCATGTCTTCGAATTCGATGCTTCGTCACAAAGACTCTCCCTTCGCCATGTTTGCGAACTCTCCGACGACCTCGAATCACTGAATTATACGCGATTCTCATTCAGCTAGCTCTTCACTGGTAAATATCATCCGTCCCTCGACAACTCGGAGTCAGTGTGCAAACACAGGGAGTCAAGAGCTCTGCCGCTCCAAATCAAATTAAGGTGATTTATCCCTGATTCACCAAATAAAGAGGGGGAGTTTGGGGCGGGGGAGCAGGGGAAACATGAGGAAGAGGAGAATCAAGGGGTCGAAGCCGCGAGTTGTGATCGCAGCAGTGTCGAATAGGAACCGAGTGGGGATTCGAGAGATCGCAAAGAATCAAAGGCTGCGGCACTTTCCACAAGGCGAGCTCGAGTTTGTCCGTGTCAACATTGCCCTCAAACCTTTGATCACGGAGCTCCTCTGGAGAGCGGAGTCCGGCAGACGCTCCATGCTCGTACCGGGTTTATAGACCAATCGAAAATCTCGAGGAATACAGCTATGATGCGCTCTAGTTCAACTGGCTCAAGCGGGATTCGTATTTTTCCTCGGGGCCCGCGAAGGTATCTTCGTATGGAAAAGTCGCGACTTCGAATTTCTATTGTAGGGAACGGGGAACTCAGCGAAGATCGGCCATCATAATCGAGTTGGTTGTGCGTGGCCTGAATTATGGATCAGGGCCCATGATTTTATATATGTAGAACCTCTCGGGGAGCCGGCTCGCTCGCTCGCTCCTGTTACCCGACTGCCTCGAGCCTGGTGTTCGCCTGTTTGCTGTTATACCTCTGAGGAAACAGAAGAGACGACCGTTCGACCAACTAGCCGGCTCGGGAGAAAACCGATGGATAGACGCGCAGACCACGCAGGCAGTAGGTAGGGTAAGAGACCAGAGTAAGCTAACAGACCGACGATGACGAGAGTCGTAAAGTCTACGAAGGAGCTGCTGAGAAATTCATTGACTTCGTGGCACTCAGATGATCGGAACCGCATACTCGGAATCCGTCCCCCGACATATCGCATCAACTAGCCGCCCACCTTCTAGAACCTACACTAGAAACATGATATAACTATTCAACTATGCTGGGATCGTGTATCCTGCGCTAAGGAGATGAAGGATTTCCTTGACGGTCCCTCTGAAGTTGAATGCCGTCCCTAGACTCACCTGATTAACAAGTTGTCGAAACTGCGGGCTATTAGGGTCGAGGTCAGAGTCCGGATGACTGATCGCGTACTCCGAGAGCGTCTTCCAGGGCGCTTGATACGCCTGGATATCTAGCGCCTGACTCAGTTGGCCCTGGCCGGGCTCGTGGCGAACGGGAGATGTTGCAACCATCGGCACTCCACGCAGGGCTCCTAGGCTCAGCTGACGGCCGTCCTGGAATCGAAACGGAAATCATTGAACTTCCATCGAATATTTCATTCCCGTTCCAGGAAGCCCATTCCCCAATCGATATGCTTCAAGTTTCATGTTTCCGGTTCCTTATCAGACCACGTCGGGACCCGGTGGCTCCAGGGTCTCGGAATGTCTGGACACCAGAACAGGCGACTAGCGGAACGTTCACCAGCCAGAGAGGCATCGCCTGCTTTGTGACCCACAAGTGCTCGAGTGCGAATCGCGACCCCACGGGAGCGAACCGTACTAGAGTTCCCCAACCCCAAGACCCCCGTCTCGCCCCTGCATCGCCTATACACTGTTAGGGAATACAGCGAGCCCAGAGACAGGATTCAATTACCGGCTGTTCGGCCCGTCGACTGACTGGCTGCTCGGCTGGCTGGCCGGCCGTCCGGCCCGCCGGTCGGTCGCTTGTCCGCCGAGCACAGAGCAGTGCCAACAGAGCAGCAGACCAGAGACATACATCCCACGCTCCCCTTCATACACGCCATATAGACGAGGATGGAACAAAATTGCAGGTTGTGAGCTTGTAGCAGATTCTTTAGGAGGATATCTGTTTGTCGGTCCGTCGTCTAGACAGCGGAATTGTGAGAACCGAGGATGATGGTCAGTGGACAGCCGCAGGAGCCATCGATGTTCAACAAACTGGCCATGGCATGGCTCCGCACTCTTGATCGGCCCGTTCTGAGGTGGCGCTTTGAAGGATGATGGGATCAGGGTAGATCACCGACACCATCGAACACCCGGGATTACCGAACGCAGAACTGTCTATCCGAGGAGGCCGTTTTTTTTTCTCTTTCTGTGATTCGAATTTGCCCCCTAGCCACTCACGAGTCGGACTGCTCGGCGAGCAGAAGAAACAGCCAGACGGACAGCTATCGGGCTTTACGGCGACTATCGAAGACGATACATCAGCCGCCGGAACGCATTGCCATCGTTATCTATTCTACTAGACACCCCGAACTGATAATGGAGACAAAATAGATAACCTCTGTGTTGCGCGATGAGCGCGATCCGGCATCGTTTGAGTAAGCACAAGCGTGCACTTCACGTGGAGACGATCTCTTCTTCCGGCGACCTACGGACGACCGTACAATTCGCCGACAAATAACGACAGTTCTCGCGGATTCTGAGAAAAGATCCAGGTCGGACTCGATGACCCACTTTCTAGGCAATCACGGCCTCGAGCTTTTTCGGACTTCGGCTTTCGAATATCGATTTCAGAACGAAGCGCTGAGCAAGTTTCGGATAATTGTCCCGGCAACGATCTCAATCAAGGTTCCCCGTCTTGTGACCCGGTGGCGAGATTGAACGAGGATAAACGTCTACATACAGCTTCGGGAGCTGGCCGATGGGATGATCCGACTCCTCTCCCACATTAAAGGGACGGTTTCTCTCTAATCGGGAACCATGAGCCCATGATGAAAACTCATATGTTTGCTGTTCCCTCGCTCGTTAACACCGCCCTTCCGAGCCCCGAGCGCACCCAAGCGAGAGTGGAGTGAATGCATAGCAAGGATGCATCGTTTGCCATGACCGTCAGACCGTCATCCAGTCGGTCGGTCACTCGTTTGGTCAGTCGATCGCTCGGTACAGAACAGCGACCGGTGCGCGGTTCGTTCTCAGAGACTGCTGCTGTTGCTAGTTCTGCTCTCGACAAGAGCGTCAGCAGCAGCATTTGTTATGAACTTGAGCGACAGATGAGGTCTAGTTGGGCCCCCCTGTTCGAAAGGGATGAACTATCTACTTCATCCGCAACCATCTGTGAGGGTGGGGTTCGCACAGTGGGCCCTGTTCCAGCAGCGGCTGCAACACCGTCAACACCACTCGAAGGGCGTATCCCTCGTCAGGGTCCGGGCACCAGACAAGGTGCTTCCGAAGTCATCGACACCGCCGACTCCCTCAAAAGCCGCCCATCTAATTCACGTGAACACTGTCGGCTGCTGCCTCTAATCAGTCCCGGATCTATCCGTTCGAGAGCCCAGCCCAAACGGAGCTAATCGTCCGGCTCATAGGTGACAAGTCACCGTTCTGAGTGAGTGAGTAAACGGGTGGACGGCGCGGCGTATTTCCGATGAATTTTTCTCCTTTTCGGAAAATATATTCCTTCTCGGAGCTCGCTGCGGAGTTCTCTTGAAGTCCCGAGCCGCAATCGATTCAGATCGCGAAGGAGCATCGAGCAAACACATTGGCTCTGTCGCGCGCGATGCGACACGAACAAACTATCGTAAGGAATTCATCGATCGTTCCCATCATCGGACCATTGTTGGGTTTGCTTTAATTCGAAAGACGTTTGCCGTGGGACGGCTGTTTGTCAATCGTTCAATCGAAGCTAGCTCAAATAATAATGTCTCTCGTGCGTGTGGACTCTTATTTAAGCTCCGGTGCGTTCTCTGAAGCTCTCGTCCTCACTTCGACAGGTAGCGAGGCATCGACCTCGGAACGCTTTTCAGAAGATTTATGCGACGACCGTGTTTGCACTTCCTCGGATAGAAAAAAACGCTCCTCGCTTTCGACGACTGCGACGTCCACGTCGCCGTTCTACTCTCAGTTTGCGGGACAGCGAGGTCGATCACACGAAGTCCCACCCCTTGCATTAGTGATCGAAGGATGGCTGTCGAGATTGTCTAATTGATCACTTTGCTTTTACGCACCGGTAGCAGCCGCAGAATCGTCGCATTTTGGAGCAAAATGCGATCGATGCTTCCACCTCGAGCCGGGCACTCTCGCATGCAAACATACGGAAGCCAACGCACCGCTGACTCAAACTTAGATTCTCTCGGCTCGATTCCCTCCTCCGGGCAATACCTGCCGTCAGGACGAAAGAAGTCTTCCCGAGATGTGTGTTCATATTATGTACATTCATCTAAAGCACACAGCGTCACTATCTCGAGAATCTCCGGGAAGCTACATACAATGTTCGAGGGAATTCCGTCGGCTCACTTCTGACGTCGGGACGACATCGTCCAAGGCGCTCGTCGTCAGCAGGATCGAGCGAATCAGACCCTGGGGAGGGTTCTAATCGAGGACCATCTGGGGCTACAAGTGACCAGCAAACAAAGTCGTCCTCGATCACGATTCCTGCCCAAAGCGGACACCGCTTCCGACGAAAGAACGCGGGAGGAATCCTCGGCGGTTCCTCGGGCGGGCCAACGGACTACGCTCCGAGAGAAACGACTCGGTGCCGAGTAAGGTATTCTTACGGGAGGCGCGCGCTTGTCAAGTGGAGGAAATTACCATCAGGGAAGGAGAACCACCTATTCTCAGCCTTTCTAGTGCTCCAGTTAGCGAGCTAGCGGACAGGCGAGAACGGGAGGGAGCGAACGAGCGAGTAGGGAGCAAGGATGTCACGGTGCAGGATGTCACGGTGATCAGAATTGAGCCATCACACGAACTTGGCCTAGCGGATACGGGCTTTGAAAGAGAAGGTGAAAAATTCACGAGAGAATCTCCTGAGCACGAGCCCTCCCCCCGATCGCTCCTCTTCTCGATGCGGCTTCCCCGTTCGTTCGACGACGACCTCCCCGTGTTTCTTCTATGAGATGAGTAGCGAACGAGTCTCTTCGAACAGACGAATAAAAGGACGGGTCGCATCGAGCGAGCTCCTCTTTTGGACTTCGCCCAGCAGTAAGCGGACGAAAATTTCGGGATCTCGATCACCCTCGAAACTCCACGGTGCGCCGTAAAGCGGCTGTTTTCATCATCGTCGATTAATGATGTTGTCGACCGGTTTGCCTTTTCCCCAAAAGCGCAAGCCTTCGCTGAAGAGGCTTTTCAACCCTTCGACTTCGAGAGGCTGTTGAAGGAGCAGAGTCCGTGGCTGGCTGTGCCCGTAGCTCATCCAGTCGGCTAGGTGCTTGCTCGTTCGCATGGCTGAGAAGCGAATCGTATTGTATAAATACATCAAAAGCTCCCGCCCCGAAACTCAAGGAGGAAGTGAGAGCTAAGGCTCTTACGCAAATATATCCGATTTAGCCGCGCGCCATCACAGCCGCAGCATCAGCGCTTGCGAGGAAGATCCCCATCGAGCATTCGCCACCGCGTTCGTCGTCATGCAATATTGGAGCCGGAATCACAAAATTATCTCTCTCCATGATCGACTGTCACAGAGATCGTAAGGGCGAATTCGAATTCGGTCCTGTCCGAACCGAGATCCTCAACTCGGCATCCGTTGCAAATATCGCATTCTGAGAATTTCGGCCAGTCGTTCCCGATTCGTTAATTCATTAAACTTCGAGCATACATGACTTCAGATGTGTGCGTGGAGCCGGGTTTGTGAATCGAGGGATCCCCCAGTGCGTCGTCGTCCTCGTCGTTGAAACCAATCCGGGCTCTCTGAGTAAACTAAACCAACCAGAGACGAGGATGTGCGCACTCGGTCGCTCGATGCGCGGACGACCGAGTGTACCTAGTGAATCAGACCCTCGAATTGTGTGGATCAGAACATCAATGTGACATTGAGTGACGCGCAAACATGTCCTCTGCAATCGTGAGCCGCACCGGAGAGACATTTCCGAGGGCAAATAGTACTACGCGCCAAAATCGGATACAATTTGGCCCAAATTGCACCTCTTCAACTTTGCTAGCAAAACGAAGTCGACAGCTCGACGGGTTCTCATCTCTGACGTGATGATGCGTCTGAGAGGTCGCGGCTCTCGTCCGAGTTCGGCAGCGGGCAGGGAACGCGCTCGCTCGGGATTTTTCGATATATCCCCGCGGATGCACTGTTTTCGTATTTGGTCGATATGGTTCCTTCAGGGACGTTTTTTTTCGGCAACGGAAACTCGATGTTCGACCAGCGAAATATCGCGCAGTGATTGCAGCGGGCGAGATACGGTGCTCTAGAAATCGAGGATGAGATTTCCCCTCGTATCGATGCTCGTCATGCCGTGGTGACTATCGTAGCCCCGATAGTCGGACCATCAGTCAGTCAGTTTGCCGTCGGTCCGTCCGTGGCTGGCCGGCCGGCCCGCTCGGTCGCTCAGAAGGAATCGATGAGGCGTTGCCGAGCGCTCTCCTGTGACCACAAGCGCCACGTGCGGCACGCATTCGACGTGAAGCTCTCGTCTCGATGGCTCGAAAATGTTTCCGCTTTCATGATTCAACCACTATTGCTTGCCGCCGCCGTTGCAGCTGATAGCCCACCAATACACGCACTCGACCCACTGACTTTGAGTGCCGAAGAGAAAGAAGCCGGCGATGGCACGACGACGATCATGAATTCCTGATTCAGTGTCGGAGGCGGGCCGATTCATTTTTGTCAATCAACGATTTCTTCGCCTCTAAACCCAGAACTAATAGAGTTCTTTTGGCCTGTAAGCGTGAAGAATCGCAAATTTTTCCCACAGCGAACACTCTGGCCGCCTAATACGCCTCGAATGATACAAGCAGCAAAACTCAGCAAGGCGAATGGGTCGGCTAGCGGGCGAGCGGGCAGGCAGGCTAACTTATTTCTTCGATTCGGCAACCGAGCGAGCTGGCGGGATGATACGATTTCGTCACGCAACTCCACCTAAACTCAATCAAAGCGTTTATGACCAGTCGAGTTTCGGCCTCGGCCAGTCGAACTTTCAATTCAAATGTTTGAGATCATTTGAGCAACGATCGCTTCCCGATCAGCGGCGGAAAGATGTGTACCGAAGGTAGCCCGCTACATCGAGTGAGGACGCCGCCGAAGCTAGACTCAGTGAGAGCTGGGAGTAACTGTAAGGAACACGGAACTACAGATTGAAGCTTATCTATTGTCGGCGAGAGGGCATCGCTTCTCGATCATGAAACGGATTGTGCTAATCAACACAACCTCTTTGAGGTCTGTAGCACTTCGACGATGGCTCTCCAAGGAATGAGAGGAAGTCTTGCCCGGGGAATCGTGGGGTCTCCGGCGTCGGGGTAAACAATGGAACCTCTGTCGAAGGTGCTTAACCTTGCCGGACCGAGTTGCCAACGGTGGTCCGCAGAGCGGCACGGTCCTATCATCGGATATCATGGATGTCGCTCAGTCAGTACAGAAAAAAAAGAGAGAGCCGACCCCGCTGGAGTTTTTTTAGGCGTAAGCGGGGAATCGCTGGAGGGAGCCGCCGATGTTCCATTCCTTCTTTATTCCCTCTTCCCGACGACTCGATGATGCACGCTTCTTCGAACTCGCTCGGTGAGGTCCACCTCCTCTCCCGAGAATATCTTATGTTCAGAATCAGGACGAGAAGTCGCTATAGGAGATAGAGGAGGGCGGGCAGGCACCCGAGGGCGACCGAGAAGGCAGAGGGGAGCGAGCGGCAAGTCTCTGAGCGCGCCAGCTTCTCTCATTAGCTAAGTGCAAGTCACAGAGAGATCCATGGAAGAGTATCATGGATCTTGGAGGGCAAGAGGGAAGCCGGGAGGGATGTATCGGCGGTCTCCGCCGCGCGGTCGTTGTTCCATCCACCCACCCACCTACCCGAGGAGGACATGGAAGCAAAAAAGGAGTCGAAAAATATCGGCTGCGAATCGGAGCCTTTTCGGATCGAGGTGACAGAGTTGCCGAGAGAGCCTATCGATATCCTCCGAGACGTCTGTCCACTTCCTCGACAGGTAGAAATGGAACAACTGCGCTGGAATATAAGGAGTGCCTCGATATCTGAAGCCCTGTTCTTCCTTGAGTTCGAGAATAAAATTCCGCTCGATTCTCAGCGTGGACTAAAACGATGTTTTTTGAACGGCCAGGTAAACAAAGTCAATGTTACAGCATAATGTATGAGTCGAACCAGAGGCGGTAGCGTCAGATCTTCCCTTGTTACCTGCCGCTCGGTGCTTGCTGACACACGAGTAGCCGCGGTCGAACTAAATGGAATGGCGTCCTAGCGAGTGTTCCGAGGAGATTCAATGAGCAATGTCCACAAACACCGAGCAATCATAACAGCGAAGATAAACAATGAACACACAATCGAAACGACTACTTCCTTCGAACGTATCTACAGGGAATTATTGTTATCGGTGTAGGAGACTTTTAGTTTAGTCGAACGACTCCGTTTTAACGACGGACGCTCGCGACCGTGGCAGAGCGTCCGAGAGGCTACGACCACGCGGCGCCCTGCGACGACCAGACGAACAAGAAATCAAGTCGCACCGTTTTCTTCTTCAACTATTACCGCATCATCATCATCAGCGTCGGAGGCAGGCGACAGCAAGCCATAAAAATGACGCCTTCCATAAGCAAGCAGCGCTCGACGCTTGGCCAAACAAAGACAGCCAGAGGGAGTGAAAAATAAAGGTCGCGAAGACGCGGCAGGAAAAGGCGCTATCGAAGCAACAAGTTGACTTCTCGTCAATCAGGCACGAGTCTGAAACATTGCAGACGGGCGCCCCGTCGAAACTCGACCGAGAACTCTCGGAGACGTAAAACGGGACTAGCCTCCTCCCCTCATAATGAGGACGCTCCTGATCAGGGCGATAAATCTAGACATTTCGATATCATTGAATCGTTTGAATCGGGCTGAAGAAGAGGACTATTCGCAAAAAACACTGAAAAGATTTTCCCCCTTGCTATGTTTCGGTGACGCCGATCTGCTGCTGGAATTTCGGATGCGTAACGTGTCTGCGCGTGAGTTTCCCAACCATCGAGCTCGAACGGCGTGAGCCACAGCTCCTAAGGAATTTATGATCGGGCGGCTCTGCATAATTCGCGTATAAAGCCGCTAGTCTGTAGCCGTCGTTCACGTGCACACCTTTGGTTTACAGCAAGTGAATTACGATCAGGTCGCTGAGGTGCCAGCTCACCAAGTGCTGATGTGTACGCCGGTCTTGTAGATATTCTCGGGGGAAAGATCGAAGACACGAAGTCTGAGACCAGAACGAGAATACGGAAACTTCTTTTTTTGTTCTTTTTTGTTTCCTTTCGTTTTTTACGTTTCAAGGGAAGCCTCAAATCTGGCAACTCACCTTCTCGCTTTGCTGCATCTGCTTCATCATGATGGAGCGCTTCTTGTCTTTGCACCTCTTGTTCTGGAACCAGACCCTGATCACCCTCGGGGACAATCCGGTCATCTCGACGAGCTGCTCCTTCATCAGCGCGTCCGGTCTCGGGTTCGCCGCGTAACAGGTTCTCAGGGTGTGGAGCTGCTTCTCATTGAGCACGGTCCGCACCCTGGTGGGCTTGTGTTCACCGCCCCTGCCGCCCTTGTGGCCCTGAGACCGGACAGAGCCGCCGCCCGCACTGCCGCCGCCCCCGCCGCCTCCAGGCCCACCGCCTCCGCCACCAGCACCGTTGCCGCCGAGAGAGGGGAGCCCGTTTCCGCGGGGACCTACCGATGGGACTGCGTCCGCTGGAAAAGATAGAAAACGTTAATCTCCGTCTAAAACGGAAGTCACAGTCTCGCGGATAATCCTGTCGAAAGCTAAAAAATCGAAGAACGTTGTCTTCGAAGGAGTGCTTCCTGAGAAGTGTTCGATAACAAGAGAAAGTTTCCGGGTCGAGTCTTTCGGTGATACGTGCGGAGTTTCTTATCGAGCGAGATTTCTGATTCCCGAAATTGTTCCTCAGATCCCGGTGATGAACGGCATCATAAGCCCCCAGATCCTTGGCCGCGGGAGTTTTTCGAAGGAGATCGGACTGCTTGACGGCGGGTGAGGTCACACAGCTCTGCGGATCGACGAGTCGTAACGAAAACTCAGCTGGATCCACGTTTTCAGCCGGAACCATGCCCCCCCCCCAGATCATGCGTTGACCTTGTGAATTAAGATGCATGCTCCAGGTGCAAAGTATCGAGCGCCGTTTCCGAGTCTGACCGGACAAACGTGAGCGACCCGACAGCGTATTACGAGGAACGACTCCTCGAGCGATCTGAAGCTTTCAGCTTCGATTCGAGACTGAAAATACAGATTGATCCATTCTCCCAGTGTAGCTTCCGAATCGTCTACCGGCACGGTGCCGCGTTCCGAGAGATTGAGTCTGCTCCTAGCACGACTCGAGCTGGAGTGAGTCGTGAGAGAATACAGAGGGGGATCGGGAGAAAAAAGAACTCATTCAATTCACGCATCGATCGCTCCACAATAATCACGAGCGATCATCTCATCGGCGAACTCATCGCTGAACGGATCCGCCACGGCGACAGCGATTCGGACTGCTGGTCGTGATTAAGCCGGCCCTCCTCGTTCCTGCGTTGCCGTTTCGCCATCCGTCGCACGGGATGCATCCCGCCTCCCCCTGGTCGAGATTCGTCGGTCAACCGCCCCAATTCAAATTCGCTCGGAATAATGTTGGAAATTCTCGCATCCCTGTCCCGGGGACGGCACCTGATCCCCGAATCGACCTTGCTTTCAAACAGCCCGTATGCGGTAACGCTGTTGTGCGTCTTCGTCATCGACGTTCTTTCGGGATCGACTGAGACAAACGCGCAGGCTCACCCGATCTGAGAACGGGGCGAAAACAAAGCACCGGGTCCCTGAGACCGAGCAGTCAGCCGAGCAGCTCCACATTATCTAATCAGCACGAAGGCACCAATGTGGCTCGGTGACGCAGTGAACTCCATCCACCCGACCGTCGCCAATCAATGAGCAGCAGTGACCGCGAAAGGATCACGCTATCGTCGATGACAGGAGTCTTCGTATTCGTAGGAAGTGCGTGACCCCAGCTCAAACACCGGCAGCCTTCGACGCCGCCTCCGCGTCGTAGCAGCAGCAGTACATGTCATCGTCGCAGTGAAAGACGCGCGAGTATGTAGACATTGGGGTACGACCGGCAAACCCCTATGAGATGACCAATTGCCGGGTCACGAAAGGCTGCGGTCGTCTCCTGAACTTCTCGTCCTCACCCGGTCAACTGTCCCGTGTACTCCTGTGGACATTCGCTTCGTACATTTGAAATCCCGAATCATGGGGTGACAATAATTCCAAGAGCGCACGATTCGACCGGACCGCGGAAAAATAGACAAATCCCGACCGGAAATCCCGAGCTCGCCTCGACGAAAGGGCCACGACCCGGCGCGAGCGCGGATCTTCGTCTATTGTGATACGACGCGGCCGCCAACAGTTTTTCGCGACACGAGAGGTCTCCCCGCCCTGTCACAGAGGCGAAGAATCGCTCTCTCTTTTCGACTATGGTCTTGGGAGGGAAGGCGTGTGCAGCCTGTGAGCGTTCGGTGGGCACGAGAAGAAGTGGCTGACGGACCTCGATTCTGCGTCGGGGGCACGTGCACGCAGTCGAGCACCACGAATCGATGCAAAAGAAGCTGTTCGGATAAAAATCGTCGCTCGATTGACATAGTATCCGCTGCTGCCGCCGAGTGCGCCGTTGCGGTTCAGTGAAACGAGTCCCTCGAAGGTGCTGAGAAATATAACTCATCGAAACGCTCGCTCGACTTGAACTTACTCCATCTATCAATCAGTCAATCAATTACTTGAGCGAGTCTGCCGACCATCCATCTATCCGTGGAAGCATCGCCCGTTGGCATCACCGCTCGTCGCGTGAGTTTAGTCGACCGCTCGCGTCGAGCGCGAGCGAGTTCGGGGAGTGGTCAGTCCAAACTCCCACGAGCGTTTGGACACGTGACTGTTTGGAGTTCTGGCCGTTGATTCGAATCGAGTGCCACCGGATAGGTCTGACTGAGAATTTCCGTCAGATTCCTCATTTTTCCCAAAAACCTCGGTGCAAATTTCTAATGTTTATCTCCGCGATCGACGGCGATCGAGTTGAAACAGGAATTCGATTGAGGATCTTTCCCGTCCCCCCTTTCGATTGAGGGAAACTCACAGGGGGGGACTTTAAAGAGTGGAGTTTGGTGGTCCGGAAAAACGACGAGTCCGCAAAGATCGAGAGGACGGAATGGGATGGAGAAAAAAAGGAGAGAGTCATCAGGCAGTGCCGCGGTCGTTCAGAGCACTTCGCCGAGCCATTGTCATTATGATGCATACGCTGCTACCAGAAGTCGACGGCGACGACGGTCACAACTACTGCCCGGAGATAAACATATGCATGCATGCATGAGTGTGCCGTCGTGTCATGGTGCTGTGGTGCTATTCGGTGGAAGGGGCCAAAGAGATGATGTCTGGCCCTAAAAGTGGTCGCCGTCCGAAATGAGCGCTGCCGGGACCGCCCGCCGGCCGGTCAGCCGTTTTCCTTCCTTGCTTGCTTGCCCACCCAGCAATAGCCAGCAGCAAACAGCGGACCGACATCAGGCGGGCATTTCAGCACCCCCCTCCCCCGGCACTCGCTGCCCTCAAGAAACACTAACAATGAACACGGTAGCCGAATGCCCCCTCTCTCTCTTCGCCCGGTCAAAGTGCTTTCCTCTCCACGCCCTCCCCTTGCGTCGTCTGTGGAGGAGCCCGTCCCGCTCCCGCCCCGAATGGTCTCGGCCAGAATCGAGCCGGCAAGCAGGCAGGCAAGCGAGCAGCCCACCCACTCACCCGCCAAACTGCACACCGAGTGAAGCCTCCACTACTAGTCAGCCACCCCGTTGGCGAAGCTGCCCGTCTGCTGCCATCCGTTCCCTCTTCGCCTTCACTCTCTCTCTACCGTTGGGCAGAGGATCGAGGGGGGGAGGGGCAGCTGAGCCCCATCCTTCCTAGTCGGGAGCTCCGAAGGTGGGGGACGCAGGCGTAGCATTAGCGAGTGTTGAATTTAGCTAAAAGCATCCAGTCCCCAGAGGCGGAGAGAACCGACCAAGATAAGAAGGGAGAGACCAGTGAGGGTAAGATGAAGGGGAGGGTTCCGCCACTCCACTGCCCCCTCCCTGTCGACTGCTTCTTCCACCAAGCTCGCCGTCCCTCCTCCGTTCACCCGGACGTTGCTGGCGCCGCTTCTTGTCAGCCGAACGAAAGTTCCGCTTCGTCGAAGGAGGGCAAGGAAAAAGGAACGCTTGTCTCCTGCGAGGAGCGGCTTGGCCTGCGACTAGACTGCAAAAGGGCTTGGGCCCATGCCGGTGTTCACTGTTGATGCTGCCGATGCTGTCGTGGCTGCCTTTACCACAGCTATCCTTTTTCTACGATTTCCAAACGACGGGGCCGCTCTTCTGCGATATCTTCATCACGACGCGACTTTATCCCGCGGTCCCGCTGATCACTCTTGTGACAGGGGCAGCGAGATCTATTGTCATGCCAGGACGGCAGCGATGTCCGGCAAAGAAAAGCGTATCAGAGTCAGTCCGCGGCCCAGTCCGTCAATCAGTCGGCGCGCTTACACCCAGTCTTACCCAGTGTGTTAATTGCTTCTGACGACAGACAGGACTCGACGAGTATTTCCCAACTCCGAACACTCGCAAAAACATGCCGGAGTCCTGGATGGGTTCTCCCGATAGCCCGTTTCCCGTTTCATCGTTCCGGGAGAGCGGAGATGGTGCTCTCTGATGCCTGGGGGCGAGGTTCGAAAATCTCGCTAAACTCATCTAATATTCAATGCTCGCGTTTCTCAGGTGTCATCGACCGCTGACAAATAATGACGAAACACTAGAAGTGTTTCTCGTTTTTCGGCCATTCGGATGGATCAGGGAACGACCGACCGATCGATTGAACATGTTTGAAGCGAGGAGAAAAATCGAGGCGTCCGCCGTTTAGAGGCCCGCGTTAGTCCGAGTTAACCAGTCGACCAAGCGAGCGGCTTGCCTGCCCGCCTGCCTGCCAGCCAGCGAAGGGACGATAAGATAGGCGAATTTGCAAAGGAACCACCACAAACACCGAACACAGGATCGGAGACACCTTTTTTTTCAACGTTTTCGACGGCGCGGCGACCACAACCGCGACGGAGTCCTGTTCAGAGAAAAAAAGAAGCTACCGCCGCTTGAAGAACAAGCGAGCAAGCCGGTGCGGGAGTGAGGACCGAGCGGACGAAGGTGATAGAGACAATCTTGCAGAGCTTGACTCACAGACCGCGAGATAACAGGGGGGAAATAACGTTTTTTCTCCGTTCGGATGAGATAACCGAACGAGCGACACCAAACGTTCGATTCGAGAAAAGCCCGAAGCGCCCGAAAACTGAAGCTACAGAAGCAGACCAAAGATTACACTGGAGCAAATAACCCTAGATCCTCGAACCCCGGATAGCGAGATCGCAAATCCTCCCGATTCGATTCGGACCTTACAATTAGCTCAAGTCCACCGACAATATAAAGGAACGATACCGGCGAATGAGCTGCGAGCGCGGATGGAGACACGAGTCACGTGGCTAGTATCCGAAGTCGCTTGGAAGGCTCGATTGGCGCTCAATGGATTCCCTCATTGGAGACCAGCGAACTCCAACTCCGTAGAGGAATCTTAACGCGAGGAAGCGGCGAACTTTTCGAGTTATTTCGAGGGCCAATCGCCGGCGACCGTGATACGAAGCTGGAGAGAAACAGGCGAGTGAATGTGTCCATCAAATTTGATCTGATCGTTGAGGTTCAATCGGATGCCAATCATTCACAGAATAGAAAAACTGAAGATCCCGCGAGCCACGGACATTTCGATGTCTGTTTGAGAAAGAATCGAATACGAGTTCGATCGAGCAACAGGTTCACCTCAATGCCTGCCGCAGCTAGTCAGTGAGGGGATTCGGAGGCAATCGCGCCAATTGAAATGGCAATGCCGTTCACAACGGAATCAAAATGAATCACAGCTTTGACGTTTTCGACAGATGTTTTGACCGAGCAAATGCATTAACATTCGGCCGCAGCCACCACGAGATCCCTGTCGCCGTCATCATCAACGGCAGCATAGGAACAAGTGAAATCACGGTCGACCATTTGTCAGTCTCACATCAGTAATGCCCTTCAAGTTCATTCCTTGATCCGAAGCTTCAAGGCAGACAGCTGCAGACCGCTGGCCTCGATGAAATCCTGCCGATGTCTTCCCTGATGGAGGAGTTATGACTCCGAGGCGCCCAATTCGGGTCACCTTAGCTCCACGAGAAGCCGCTGTCGAGTAATCAGATCAATCCACTGATAACCATACGGACACCGAACAGAAGATAGCCGACTGAAACTACCGTTCACAACTCATTGTTCGCCGACGGCGCCGTAGCTCTTCCGTGGAAGAAAATGAAGGGAGATGAACGACAACGAAGACATCGGGTAGATTTCAGCTCCGGCCGTGACGTTTGATTCGATGGGAAGCTCCGAAAATCCAATGGCATGACTATTAGGGTTCAGCGGCTCTCGTACCGCTTGCTGGCTTGCTTGACTGGCTCGCCGATCCGACGATCGGAACGAAAGCGACAGATAAAAAGTGCGGTCGTCGAGAGAACTGAAGAGATTACATGGAGGCATGTTGACACATTTATAGACATGCTGATAATATACGCATCGCAGACAATCGAACGGACACGATTGTAACACAGAAAATTGTATCGGTGACACTCGACCGAAAGTCGGATCGTTAGGCTCGGGGGACGGCTGAAATACCATCGTAGTGGCAAGCAAGCCCATCGACCACACGCCATTCGAGGCGGGAACGCACTGGGATCTTGAGAGGATTTATCAGTCGTTCATTATCTCACCGGTTAGAAGCGACAGGGGCAGCGATGCGAAAAACGCTGCGCTTGCCGATGTGTTATATACCAAACATGGATGGCCGGCTGGGTTCAAAGCCATAAATCTTATTCCCGTATACATACATATGTATCTCTTCTGGTCGTTTTTCCATTTCCGACAAGCCTCAACCGGCCATGCCGAAGAAACTCCCCTCGATTACTTTCGGATTCATCGATTCGACATCGAGAACTTCTCACCAAGTTCTCGCCTGCGGAAGCGGGCAGATGAAGGCACTGATGAGATCATCAGTGAGGCCAAACTCACCGCTCTTATCCTGTCCATGTCGATGATCATCAAACACATTAGACGGCGTGTTTGCTCGCTCAGACCATATGTCGAACGTACAATGCACGGAGCTTGTGGTTGAGAACGATCGGGACCCGAACACTGAATCGTAGTACTATCGCGTGAGTCGTCGCCATAGAATTTGTATGCACACTTATTGAAAAATAGAGGTGTTGATGCTGTGCCTTGAGACGGACGAATTGGAGCAAACAGAGATTGTATGGAGCGGTAGTTGTTTGCCAGCGGTTCAACACGATGATTATCTGGCTATCGGTTCCGAGTTAAGGACAACAACTTCGGTAGTGAGTTCTTACAGAGGCGGCGGCGGCGGCCTCGAACACAGTCTCCGACAGAGAAGGAGACAATGATGAACTTGGAATGATCGAGGTGGGGAGGAGCAAGTCGCTCCGAGAGAAGTGTGTAAATATTTGCGGCATCTGAACCAACAAAGCACGTTGGTTTTAGGGGGTTCGCTCACTCACTTACGAACGAGTGGCGATTGGACGGCCGAGAGCATTGGAGGCTCTTCACACCTCTGGAAGAAATCAGCGAACGGAGCGAAAGAGAATTCGAGGAATCAGTTTCGCCCGGAGTCAAGAGTATCGAGAAAGGGCTCGACACGCGACTCAACTCTAAACGTGAATGTGGTACGAATAGGCAAGTGACCGAGTATGTGCGTGCGTAAGTGTTGGCGAGCGAGGATCGCATCACATCGTCGCACATATTCGTTCCCACACTACTGATGAGCACAGGAACGTTTCGTCCACGGGCAGACGAGCGAAGGGTGGCCGAGTGGGCAGGCAGGCGGGCAGCCAGGCGCACTGCCACTGAAAACTGAATAAGCCCACGATGTTATTTCAATAAAAGCAGACAGCGTGTCGTTGGAGCAGGCTTGCCTACTCATCGTAACAGTGTCGCTTGTTGGTCGGCCAGCCGGCTGTGTTCGCCTACAGGGCTGCATAGTACACGCTTTTGCTTCAGGACACCACCCTCCCTTGGACTGTTCCCACTGTCGTCGCAGGCAAGCAAGCGGACTGTGAGTCCTGTCTGTGAGTGAGTGAGCGAGCGAGCGAAGCAGCCGACCAGCCTGGTCGGATGAACGAGCGGACGAGCAAACGGCGACCGAGCGGACAAGCAGGCCTAGCTCAGGCTTAGAGCTCTAACGAGTTCTACGTGACGCGAGATTGTGGATGACTCGTCAGCCGCTCGCTGCCAGTCTGGACTCTTTGTCGCACGAGCTAAGGATCGCAGTAAACACGAGCTCGTTGGAAAAACCTTCACACAGCTTTACACGACCCCGTTGGAAAAACCTTCACACAGCCCGACGCCGCCTTCGTTGCTGCGCCCGTTGATGCAGGGCGGCGAGCGCGTAGATTGCGACCTCATAATTATCGGGAGCTGACAAGAAAAAGCTAACGAGCTCGTTCAATATCCGGCTGACGTCCTCTCTTTACCCACAACATGTATCACGGTTTGATTTTTTGCGCTTTTCGAAAGACACGTCCTGTGCATACTTTGCCACTAATTTCTGCCGCGACACGGGGGGCGATCGCGGGCCGTCACGGTGCGAACGATTTTCCAGAGCATCTCGGACAGTGACCCAGCAATGATCCAGCCTCGATCCTCGATTCTTCGCAATAATGACGCAGCGGCTATTGGGTCGAGACATTTTTTCGCTCAGTCTCGCAACCGTCCTCGACGGCGGCACACTCCCGAACTGTCAACACTGCTCGAGAGCGAGCTCCCGGATGGCCTCCGTCAACGTCGAAAGCAAAGCGGAAAATTACGCCGCGAATACGGCCCTGGGAGTCCTGAGAATCAAACTTCGCAATGACTCTCGTCCAACCCTTGTTCCTGATTGTGAAGAGTCGGAGAATGATGAAGTTCGCGTGATCGCCGAGCTCTTATCTTCGGCATCATCACCTCGTAACGAACCCCGCTTCAGAATCACGATATAGATGAATCGTGCACAGAGAAACAAGGAGACTACTCGATTTCGGTGTGAGGTAGTGGCACGCTCGGCGGCACGTTCACACCCTCACCGACGATAGGGCGATGATAAGAACTGATTAGTAAAAGTCCGAGCTGATGCAAAGAAGAGGGCTCCGACGATGTCGCTGGGCACGTGTTCTCGATTTGAAAACTCATTTCATTCGTTGAATCGAGGTCCAAGGGACACGATGACGATTGGATGAGTAGTAGATGGACTCAGCAGCGGAAGAAACCGTAGGATCTCAAAGACCCGCTAGGTGGCATCGTTTTTCGACTAAAGATGAGCAATCTCTCAAATTGGCAAGACATACCCCTCCTCTGCCGCGTTCCGCCATGGCCGGAGCCTCAGACAGTATCATTCACATCGTACGTCCGACAGAGGACAAATTAGCTGATTTGATTCCACACCTCTCGCCCCACTGTCCGGCATAATCTTCTTTCTCTCTTCTGTACACCATGTGAAATAGAGCATTTTTTGTCACGCTCAGAGCAGACTGTCCGACAGACCGAAACTCATTCACTCTCCCAGAGCCACACGAAGCCTTCGGTGTTGAATGGGGGTTTATTTGCTATACTAATCCAGGATCAGTGGAGTAGGCGTTGCCGACCAACAACTGGGAGGTTACGACCACGACGACGACCGCATCACAATGGAGTTAATACCGAGTGAGCGATTCAGATGCCGCAGTCACGCGAACTCATCACAACAAGCCACCTCTGAACTCCAGTTCGCCGCCGTCGAGTCAACTGAGCGAGAATAGATCCAACTTGTCTCAAATTGAAAACCCTTCCGCGGAACTACGACACCCTCGGCACAAAACGCTTGCCGTCAATCACGACACTTTTCCCGAACGCTTTGTGGATTGACCTACAGGGGCTGAGTATCAAGTGGGGAGTTCCGTCCGTGACACATTCGATCTGACAAGAAACAGACCCCGTGAGGAGGATGGCGGCTGGGGAGGGGCACTGCGGTTCTGACCATTCGCTTGTTTTTCCAAGCCATGCCAAGTATATCGTGAGTTTGTTGTGGGGCTTCAATAACTTCTTCGTGAAGGCAGCAGGGTAAATTCAGCAAAGTTCACCAACGCGATCATTTGGGAAGTTTCTCTGAGCGTCGACAAGCCTCATCATTTTCAATCACACCCTTGCCTAGTCGGCTGCTAGTGGATCGCTCGGTGAGTCGGTCGTTCGTCAGTTCGCTGGCTGGCTCTCTCGATGTTAAGGTCGGTCGCGTGTGTCGTCAATTCGACGAAGAACCTCCGCGATAATACCCTTCGGAAATCCCGAAATCTGTCAATTGGCTGTCCACAACTGCCATTCCCATATTAGCCTCTTTTCCCTTTCTCCTCTCCCCCCCCCATCTGGGTCCCACCTGTTCGCTCCCAGGCGAAATTCCCTCCCGTCGCCTTCACGGTGGCGCCGGCTGAAATCTCCCACCGCCATAAAGCTAAGCAGATTAAAGCGACTCCATTCTGGAGCTGACTGGGTGGTCGACTGCTTACCAAGTCGAGGCGCGCTCGTTCGCTTGCTTGCTTGCGACTAAGTGAGTAAGCTTCTGCTCGGTTTACCTTATCCACACCGCCTACGCGCTATCCACCTTCCCCGGTATGGGTGTGTCCATCAACCCTACTACCTACATTCCTGCCTGGAGAATCTCTCTTCAAGTGCGACCGCTCGTGAAGTTATCGGATCGGATAGACACAGCTGACTTGCCCTCGCAGTGAGCGTTTCCTGACGGCGACCTGAGGACGAATACACTACATGCACATGCGGACGGGGAAAAACGTCGGGGAGACTTGAACTTACTCAGTTCGCTTTTTACCGAAGAATAGACAACCGAAGAGCCGTGCGTGGAGTCGTCGGAGTAGTACTGGTTCATGTCGTTGTTGCTCGTGGTGGTCTTCGACGGCGAAAGGGGCATCGGAGACTGCGGCGTCTCTTGTTTAAGTTCAGCGCTCACTCCGACGCCCCCTACCAAGCCGCCCACACCTAAAACGTCGTGATCCGCTTTGCAGAACAACTCATCTTCCCGGATCGCAAACTCGTCACCTGCGGAATAGGAATCTCTCTGAGTCAGTGAGACTGGTCTCGCGCACGGACGTACTGCGGTTTCCAATTCATAATAACTGCGGGGTATCCAATAACCGTATCTCCTCTTCCGATTCCGGGGCTATGAGCTCGGATATTTAGATGCACTGAAAGTTCTCCAACTTACCGGGTATGAGTTGCCTCGAACATGCGATGCATCGAAAGCAGTCGATGTGGAAAATTTTCCCTCGTGCTCTCATCACAAAATCACTACGACTAAAACTCAATCCACATTTCGAGCACTTGGCGCCGAATAACCTGAAACGTTATCAGAAAGAGATAAGCATTCGTGTCGTTGCATCCGTCGATGGTTTTTGGTTTCTTCGTCGATTTCCTGCCCCAACGATTCGCTCAATCGGTCGCTGGCAGACGATGTTTCGATTCTGAATCCGTTCGCGACCGAACGCGAAATTAATGGAATCCACAAAAAAATTCGGGAGAACCAGCAAGTGGGAAACATGTTCGAAGAGGCACCCTCTCGACCTACAGATGACTTTCGGTTGCATTTTGACCGTGTCCCCGTGACGAGATTAAGACCGGGGACGAAGATAAATATGCTTGGAACGAAGAAGTCGAAAGCGCATCAGATTCGAAAGCCCTCTCGAGATGTGCGGTGAATCCAAATGCAAATAGCGCCTTGTTTCGAGAAAGAGTTTCGAGCGAGGATATCTCAGTGAACAGATTTGTCGGAGAAGGGAACGATCGTGCAGCTGAACTTGAAAACGCCTCAAAATGAGAGCCCTCGCCGCTTTTCTGGAAATACCCGACTGGTTGATATGAAGTGGACATCTCCAGAATACATCGCGTCGGTTCCTCGAGTCGACGTTTGGGATTCTGTCAGACTCGGATATTCTTCCGAATCGTTCGCTGCCGGTTCGCTTCGGCAAAAAGATTCTACAGCTGGATAAATCGGAACCATATTCTGAGCGCCTTCCAGAATGCATTCGACTCGGGGATGAGAGAGCGGAGCTCTCTGTGTTCTTGTCGAGAGAACTTGTTTTCGGGACTCAGGATCTCTATTCTGATCTGTTCGAAGGTCGGCGACTTTCGGTTGTCGAGGCGATGCAGTCCCGAGGTCAAAATGAGGACTTCATTCTCCCCCGCAACTGAGCCGGGGCTCGTCTGATATGTCCCTGAATAATATTCTGTGCCGGCTGCTCCTTCCGAAAAGCGAGCAGCCCCCGGCGTAAGATGTGGGAGGTCATTTTGAGCAGGCATCAAGCAGGATCGAGACGGAACTGATAAATTGACGCAGGAAGGGTCTGGGGAAAAACTAGCGAAATGCCGCCCTCTGAAGCCGATCCGATCGAGTGGGTTCTCATTTCGATGGGAATTTCGAGCGATGGTGCGATTGAAATCCCTCTCGACAGATTCGGCCGTTTCTTTGGCTTTGACAAAAAGGGACACAAGTTTTCTGATGCTCCGTTCTCAAACTTCGCCAGGTAAAGGTCCCAACTGCACCCTGACCATTAGAAATCATATCGGAAAAAGTCGAAGTGTTGCTTTTTTATCTCAAAACATAGTTTTAACCCGGGCCATAACCCCTATTTTTCTGGAATTTTCCCGATTGGCCGCTTTTTCGCCAGAATACTCCGAAACGAGCGCCGGGAGCCCGTTTTTGAGCTTGGAATCTGAAAGCCGACGCCGGAAGCTTTTGATTGCACCCCCTGGTCATCCGGTTCGGGACTGAGGGGACCAGGCAAAGCTTCGTGTCCTCGAGGTTTCCCTCGGAATCCCGAGAAGAGGGCGGGCCGATCAACTTCGCTCCTCGCAGCTTTGAATTTCTGCGCGCTGACGCTCGAGCTGCGGCCGTACCGGCGCGAAAACAAACTCGGATGGTTCTTCCCGCCGAACCGGCCAGCTCGTGATGAAAACAGGGAGACGCGGGTAGCGACGCCTCAGAGTCCTCATACGAGGACGCATCATTAATCACGAAGAGACCGCTCAAAGATTCGCTGCTAGTTAGCTGCCATCGCGGCGGAATCATTCTCTCATTGATTGAGACGGGTTCGGGAGTGTCGAGATAGGAACTTCAGGGTCGCCTCGGTGAGGCTGACTGAGCGACAGTGGAGGAGACCCAACTAGGAACCTCCTCCCCGAGGAAGTCTAGCCCGAGACTCCACGTCGAGCACCATGCCATTCTTCAAGTGTGTGATATGTGGTAAATTCACTCACCGAGTGAAGGGTAGATCCAAACAAGTGGCTACGCAGGAGGATGCGGATCGTTACGCGGAACATTACAATCTACCGGTTAAGATCAGCGACCATCTGTGCGACAAATGCCGAAGGGTTTCTTCTTCCTCTTCTCTTCGAGTGGGACCTAGCGCAATCCAAGAATAGCTCTGAAAACCACACGTGACGCAACCATCAGGAAGAGTCAAACCGCAGTGGCTTTGATGTCGCTCTTCAAAGAGATAAGGAAAGAACGCTTCAATCAGCTCTCCGACGTTTGCCGCGATCTGTAACCTTGAATAGCTAACTAAGCTCCTTCGATAGCTCATGGATTCCGCTGACGAATCCACATTAGAGCACAGGGCAACCGTATGGGCGAATGTAAGATTGGGAGAATCGGAGCAAAAATATACATTTGAGCACAAATCTCCGCATTTCTTCGCAACTCGTCCAACCCGCAGTCAAGCTTGCTATAACCGGATCTGACAACACATGTGAGGTCTAAGCTGCTCGAATCGAGGAGCGGTCCGTTTCAAGTCAAGCTGAGGATCGAATCAAGGTCAGTCCGGGAAAAACATGGAAACGCTGTACGGACGGACTGTCTTGGATCCGCTTGTCATCTCCGGTTCCGAATGAATAACACGAACGCCTCGAAAACTGAATTCTCCCCTTGCGCTCCGAGAGCGAAATTCTTCGATTGTAAGTCGTATTCGCCTCAATAGAAGGCTAGTAATAAGGGAGTAGGCTTTGCAACAGCGGTTATCGAGCGAAATTTCCCCCAAACACGGGACCCCGCGGGAGATATCGAATATTTACCGCAGTCAATTACCGCGGTTTTTCATCGAATACGCGTATTTCTTGCAAAGCGCACTCGATAGTTTGGAATTAATACATTGCCCGGGAGCTCCATCCCGAACGACTCGTTTGCATTCTCCAGGGACGCGGATTTTCGCCGGGCCGTGCCCTGCTCCTAATTCCCTTGGATACGTGTCGAAAGACTCCCGAAATGAATAGCGGAGGCGAAGCGATCGAGTCGTCTGGCGCTTGGCACGAATCAATCGCGTAAACATTTTGAGAGGAATCGAAAATGGCGACACCGCTACGGTGCAGCCGACGCGGAGAGTGTTCAAAAACAAGGAGGAGCTGTTTGTCCTGTGATCCTCTGCCTGGATGTTTGGTTAGTGTCAGCAAACCAACAGCCTCACACGGAAGATATTGTTTGGACAAAATGACAGCAAGATGCTGTTCCGGACCTTTTAGAGGAAAATTCACTTCGGCGGTCGCCGGGGGAGGCCAGAGGGGAAGCAAAGGGAGACTACGAAACAGCTGTAACTCGTTGCTTTTCTCGATTCCTTATCTGTTCCCGTGGAGTTGCGGACAGCCGCGATATCGACCACCGAATCGCCATTAATCTCCGCTTATCTCGGCTCTCCGAATTGAGGGAGGCCTCTCAAGAGAGTCTCCCATGGAGGGCGGAAGCCTGCGCACTGTTTCGAGTGGATCTATCCGTGGCCGCGTGCATGACTGGTTGATCGACGTCGTAGCCCGACCTTCGCCTGGCTAATCTCGCGGAAGATCCGCCAGAATCCCTCGAGCGAGACTTTTCCGAATTGGGAACGAGACCGATTCGGAAGCGACTCCGACGCTGCTAATCCGAGAGCTGATCCAGCCATCGATTACATTTCCTGTTGGGAGACATTTTCTCCCAATCCCGTTATGGGTACTTTTTATTGCTTATCGTCCCGAAGACCACCGAATGAGATCAGCAAATGAAAGCTCCTGTATAGTCAGTCACCTCGGTTGGCTTCGCGCAGCATCATCAAAGTCAGAGGTGTATCATTGTTACGAGGTGTCTGAATGAATGAATCCAAAATGTACGAACGCATTCAGAACTGTCCGACAGACGGATGAGCAAGCAAGCAAAAAGCTCTGAAACATTTGTAGCTGGGGTTGGAATCGTGACTCCTGCAGTCACGCTCCTCTCGTGTCCGTATGACGACTACATGCTCTCTGTGTGTTCGTTAGTTCGTTTGCTCGTAATTGGTCGGTCTTACCAAGTGCCGCAATCAATTTACCTCTGACTTCGTCTGTCTATCTATCCTTCTCGCAGGGTGTCGCCGTGAGCTTTCGCTCCGCTTTGCATGACGTCCGCGGCCAATCCTCATGGCCCTGTCATGTCATTCCGTCTCTGTAATCGTGCGTTGTTGCAGGTCTGCACACCAACGCTGACTTTATTGTCGTTGGCTCCGAGCGTTGAATGAGTGCTAGCTTGAATTCATTTCAGCTCGTGGAAGGTCGGGGCCGCAGGCACGATGTTGTAGCTGCCAGTCGTGTGGCTGCAAGATCGAAGCTGGCCGTGAAACCACGCGAACTCCGACCACCGATGGGGTTTTGGCTCGAGAATCGCAGGAGACCGAACATTCAAACTCCGTGTTTCCGAGCGGCCTCGGCGAGTTCGATTGTAATTCGTTGTGACCCATGATACGCTGGCTCCATTCGTTCGCTGAACCGCCACGAGCACTCAATGCTATCAATCGACATATATCTTGACGTATCTCTGAACGGGTATCTCTACCACAGCGTATACGTGAGCCCCCGTGAGCGTGTGTATCCATTAACGGTAAGAACGCCACGACAACGAGGACAGCGACGGAGACGCTCGCACAACGAGCGCCATTCAATGCCAGAGGTCAATTTAATGGCACCGACATTCTATTCCGACGTCGTCGTCGTCGCCGCGTTCATCATAGTAAAAAAGAATAGCGAGTCGAAGTCCCCATAAACTCGCGCATAGGATTGTGTCTACCGTTCGCATCCACCCTGCTAAAAGCCACCGTTTGTGAACGTTCATTGATTCGTCGTACGCCGATCTTCCCGTTGGAGCTTTGCACGCACCGTCTTCGCTTTCGGTTGGTGTTTCGTTTTTTTGCTAAATGTTGATGAAATTTCGAAAAACCAGGGAAGAAAATCAGCTGACCAGCTCCTGGAGCAGGGGAAGGGCTTCGAGGGATTCTTTCGATGAATTCGGCTCCTTCTCGGTTCAATCCGACGTTTTGTCCGCTTCGAGCGCGACTACCCGCCTCTCTCCTCTGAATCCCGATGCGTAGCTCCGTTCTCGCCGGCCGAGCACTAACTAAGATTCATCGACTTAATCTTCCGCCTGCGGGAGATCATCGTCGCTCTCCTGTAGAATGTTCTCCGCGACTGGATGGATGGCTGCAGTGAATACATTCTCCACACGAAGGTGATAGAGTGAAAGCGAGCGAGCGGGCGGGACGGCATTCAGGTGGGCAGGCGGGAACCAGTTGGCTCCCAAGCTAGCGCCGGCTCGGGGCATTGTCGTTACAGCCTCCGCCACCGCTGCTACCACCGTCATTGTCGTCGTCGTCGTCGTCGTCGTCGTCGTCTCCTCTTCCATCACCACCGCCACTGCCGCCACCACAGCAGAGGCAGTAGCAGCAGCAGCATTGCTAGCAGGGTGGTTGGTCGCTTGGTCGGTCAGCCGGATGGCGCCGTCTGCCCTCGCTCTCCAATACGGGGAGCGAGCGCACACTTGGGGACGGGGGACACCGCCTTCGTTGAGGAGGGGCTTCTTTGTATAACATTATCCACCTGCTGTCTGTCGTCGTCCCCTTTCTTCACGGCGCCGTCGTTGTTGTCGTCGCTGCTGCTGCTGACTCTCCGGCCGAACGTTCCGAGCCGAAGAAACAGACAAAGGCCTTTTTCTGATGTCTTGCCACCGTCGACATCACCTTTGCCACAACCTGCACCCTGCATCTGCTGCCGCAGAGGCTTGAGTGCGCCGCTGAGCGTGCGGCCAGGCGAGCAGACGGGCTTTTTGGCAGGCGGTGCCATCGATTGTGTGACACGACGCTTGCTTCTTGACGCGGAAGCGTCAACAAGCAATCCACCACAAGCAGAACGACGGACCTTTTCTGGGCACGATTTGGTTGTTTCCGTCCGTTAGCTCGAGGACCACGTCTCGCTTCACCGAATTCGTCTCAAGTGCGACTGCTTCGAGTGAGAGTTGCAGCTGGCGCCGGGGAATATAGAAACGCTTTCTATCCGAAGGGGAGAAAGAATAAAACACGCTCTCCTGAAGAGATGTACGACAGAGTTCAGAAGTTTTTCTTACATATTCTTAATAGAAATTATACGGGCTGGGTAGGAATCATACTCGTGCTCTAGCGAGAGTCAGCGCTGCTTTCGCTTGTGGTCGAGAGAGACGATCGCCAGGCTAGCGGGCGGGCCGTCGGTTATTCAGTCACTCGGGCAGTCATCATGGCTCCTGTGGTTTTTCCATAGGAGCTCACAAAAACTTCCATCGGAGCCGTCTCCCTACTAATACTTCCTGCCGATGTCCGCCCTCTCACGTGAGCTTCCTTCCCCCCGGCTGCCTGAGTTGTGGAGTTGCTGTTGTCCTGTACTCCATGAGAAATAACCTTCGGGTCACCCAATAGCTCTGCAAGACACGTGGAGCTTGTTCCAGGTCTGTCGGCTGCTGCTCTCGCATGCTATGGTGTCGTCGTCGTCGTCGTGAGAGCTTCTGACGACAGCTAGAGATCACAATAGCGTCGAGCCGGAAACAGCAGCTATCCAACCGGGCAGTGAGGCAGGCAGGCAGACAGGCAGATATACCGCAGGCAGACCAGGACTCGACCAGCTCCGCCCAGGCCAAAACCACTTCCGGTGAAGTCCTCTGTGACTTCATGGCTACATTGAATCCCCCGCGTCGTCGTCGACGGCCACCGCCGCCGCCTGCTAGGCTGCCCACCAGCGAGAGATGCTCGTTCCGGAGTCGGTCAGTTTTCCTCTGCTCAATAAATAATTCACTCCGGAGCGGAAGGAGCTTGAACAGAAGTCACACGGACGAAGCGGCGCCAGGAGATTGATCAAGAGGTGCACGGATCAGAGTTCAAAATAGGTGCGGTCGCGGAGGATCTGATAAGGAAATTCGGCGAGCATAGCCACAGCCAGAAAATCCTTCAACGTACATCCCATGAGACAGGTCAAGTGGACTTGGAGAACCGTCGACGCATCGGGACGATTCGTCTAGCCGTTCCCCTCGTTCATCGAGGGACCTCTCTCCTAGGTCGGGAACAGCCTCGGAAAGTCCAATTACAAAAACCCGCTAAACGCTCCATTGTCGCGTTGTCACGCCTCTTAATTGCAGCCGCCGTCGACGTGTAGAATTTCATCACGATCTGAACCGCACCAATCAAAGCTACTCACGGGCAAAAAGTGGCGCCAACAACGCTTCCCCCAACGGAAAAAAATATGGATACCCGCAGCTAAGAGCTCGAATTGAGGATATGTCGCCCGAGGCTTCTCTACGGGAATTCGAGTTTTGCATTAACTGTCAGCTCTCGCGCAGCGTCATTAGCTGAGGTCTGTGTCACGCGTCGAAGTCGCGTGCACACCATATTAAGGAGTTTGGAGCTAATTTATCTCGCAGACCGTATGCCAATCCACAAGTCGGACGACTGCCTTATGTCTCTCGACCGGCTAACAGATGATCAGAAGCCTCATGGTGGATCTCTCGTCGCGAGTTCTCAATCTAATTTTCGAGGTCGACGGATAAAGACGTCCCGTTCCGTCTCACTCAATACGTGGATCAATTGGCTTTAGGAGATTCGGTGGGAAAACGCGCTTAGCCCCTCTAGCTCTCGATGCTTGTCTCGGCTCGCTGAGATCGCCTTAGCGGGCGCTTGATTCCCGGCTATCGAGTCGAGGTCGAGCGGTGGCTGTTGGCGGAGAGCTCTACGGAATTCCAAGGGTAGAGTCCTAGCATCAAAAAACATTTTGGCTCTGAGCTCACAACCCCTTTAAGGATGGGGCTCGACTGCTCGAAATGTGTTGTTACAATGGAAGTCAGGTGCAGTCATGACCGAGCATCGCAGGGTTTTTATTCAATTACGCTCCTCCACTGGCGAGTCTTGGCTGTGCTAAAAAGTGTGACTCCCCCAAAACGGCGGCTCCTTATTAGATTATACGCCCGTGTGTGTCTGCGTGTATGTTCCACCCTCCCCATTCTACGCACAGTCTGCTTTGGCGCTCTCTTATCTTCGTTAGACATCTCGGAAGTAGCGAAACATACATGCTCTGAGCACTCGTGGCTTCTGTGCAGAATAGCCGCAAATCTCGCCGAAGGTCGTCGTCACAGGCGACGTTTGATATTGACCCCGACGCGACCACGTTCGTCACTCATTCGACGCCGATGTTGAAAATTTCAGGTGAAGAGCTCATCATTCACGAGAGAGAGAGGGGTAGGCCCGGCCGGCCGGCAAGGCGGTCTCAGAAGCATCGAAAAACAGCGACACGCAAACAAAGCGACTGGGAAACGCCAGAACGTTGAGCGCGAGTCCGTCCACGTCATCGTCTACGTCAAACACAGGATCCGTTGCAGCCACTCTGGTCCTCCAAGAATTACGTAGCGATCCTGAGGCCTTTGACGGCCAATATCTGTCATGACAGGTCAAATTCCGCAAAGGGTCGACCTCGGATTTTTTGGCGTGGTGAAACGCCACCCGCCCGCGTGTTTCTCTCGTGAGGAGACGCACTTATAGATTGGGAACTGCTACGAAGCAGTTCGCAGATGAGGATGACGTCGCGTGCTCGGTTGAGCGAGTCGCTGATAGGAATGAAGCAATCGCGTGAATTTTCCGGAAATTAATTCAATCGCGCGGTAGTCGCATCGTCTCTCGGGACCAAGAGAAGACGTTTCCGGTGTTCTCGAGGAAGTCTCAAAACAATCACCGGGGAAGCTTCCGCGGGTTAAGTTCAATCAGAGCAAAAACCAGTATCAAATGGCCGGTGTCACATTTCAGAACTCAAAGATATCCGACACTGTACGAGGTTCTACGAACTTTGAGGTTATACGCAGAGCTCCAATCCGAACCCAATGGATTCGCCTACCTACACGAGAGAGCGAATCGTAGAACGAGGAAGGCTTTCCTCTCCTCTCGAGCAGTAATTCGCGAGCGACAGAGCTAATCATGTTGGAGAACTCACCTGTGATAGTCACTCTTGCAGTAGGTTTTGCCTTCTCTCACAAAGCAGGTACAGCTCTCGTCGAGGAACTGTAGACACTCAACACACTTAAGACAGCTTGCATGCCACTCCAGATCAGGGCTGACTCGCAATATATACTGATCCTGAATTTGTGACCCGCATCCGACGCATAGCGATATTCCGTTTCCACACCGTCGCTCCTGCATACAGACTGGAAGGAAAGGAAGAGCTTAGTTTTGTAGTCGGACGATCTAGTCGAAGAGAACATTAAGTTTCGGTCCAATTTCGATTATTATCGTTCTATGGGTGATAGTCGACGAAAGGAACGGAGTCCACGACGTGCAGAGCCGGGATGCGGGCTCGGGGTCGATTTTCGAAAGCGACTTCATCCCAATGCTTCGCATTAGAGTTCGTGCCCCGGAGAACGGCTCCTCTATATTTACTTGAGGCTCATCCGGCTACATGCTAATCATTGTTTATCTTGCTGGGCTCTGTTGAAGTTCCCTCTTCATCGCGAGGCTTTTTCTCAGGTGACATCTACATATCACACTGGGAGCGGTATTTTTCCTCGGCTTGAAACTGCTGACTCCATCGCCTAGGTTTTTCTTTCCGAGTGCGCGGATTCTCTAGTCGTGTTTCACACACCGCATGATTCCGACACATTCCAGAGATCACGTAGGCCAGCGGAGAGGGCCACATTGTGAAGCCTTTCTCGGCTTTCTGCAGAACAAGGATATTCTGCGAGCGGATCCAAAACCGAATGTTTCGGGGTCAGCGAATTCTCGCCGGGAAGGACTCCGATGTGCAGAGGATATCGATTCATTCGATCAGAACAAGACTCTTCAGAAGGCTCTTTTTATCGTCCAGTCGAACCCTTGTTGGTTGATTTGGATGCTCGCGCTCCTGTTCAAACTCGGGATCTCATGAATGGCCCACGTAGAATGGCCTGCGTCGGCCAACAAGGGCGCTGGATTATGATGCTGATGATGATGAAGTGAAATATTATTCGGCGGGAAAGAAGACCGGCTCCAGCATCAGAGAGAGCAAAGCTCTCACTCACTGAGAGGAGCCTTGAAGCTTTTATGGCCCTCATCCCGGACGAGCGCATCTATTTGCAACTTTTTTTTATCTGAAGGAGAAGATTGAGAGACCACTCTCTCGAAAAATGGCCCCGTCATAACGAGAACCGAAGAGGCACAAGCCGCACCGCGAGTCCCAGAGAGGCATCGACGAATCTGAAGTAACATAGGGACTCGTCATTGTCGTCCTCCCCTCGTTGCTCTCCTCCATCGGAGAGTAGCCTAATAGACCGTGTTCTGCCATATTTATCTCTTTTCAAGATCGCACGAGCTCTGAGGCTGGGTTCCGTGAGCTGTCAGGATCAATGTCCAAATAGAATCAAAAGATATCTGATTCCGAATCACGGACATTCGAAGAAAGACAGCTCTTAATGGGTAATGGGATAGCTTCCTCCCCGAAAATCGGCATCGCATCGGCGAAAATGGGCAGTCGCAGGCAGGAGCTCGGGAAATGTCTTCATACGTGAGAATCACCCCATATATATGGATATATGTATTTCCGAAGTCAAACAGGTTAAAGCGGAGCCAGATTCCGGAGCACGTTTAGTATTGGATTCCTACTTTCGGACATCTCGGGCCAGAGGTCACAAAAGCTCCGCCAACAATGATGAGCTCGGAATCAGGGGCAGGTATCTCGGAGATCTCGGAGACTACTCTGAAGGCCAGAGCAGTCCCCACAAAGAATCGTGGGGGTGAACAAGATGTATCTCACGGAGGTTGAGAAGCTTATGCATCGCATCTTTTCCTCTCGGCTCCGATCTGTGGGCGCGTCAGGGGCAGACCGTGGCTCTGCGGCGCTCTTGGTTCCCGACCTACGCGGAGAGGAGCCCGGAATCACGAGCTCTCACCGAAAATCATCACCGAAATCCTCATTCAGAGGGATCCGGAATAAGGTTTTATCCTGTGTAATAATTGTAGTCATTTGAATAACACTCACAAAAGACCGAGCTCTTGATAGTAATCTACAGGCTGACAGTCATCACATTCATGCGAAAGTGTCGAGCGATTGAATGCAGCCTTGTCGTGCCTGGACAAAAAGGCTGTCGTAGCGCGTTGTCTCGGCGTCAGAGCGTGACATCGCGCCGTCAGCTGCTCAGACTGATGTAGTTTCCCACACTGCTCGCAATTTCAATGACCTTTCTAATTATGGTTGACATGTGCCTGCCTTGACCGCAGAGAGGCTCTCGAAAGTAGGAATCGCTCAGAGACTCAGAGAGTTCGGAAGTTCGAAAGGACGACGGACGGGACGACAAGGAGACAGGGACGAGAACGGGAGACCGTACCGACACTATGCCTCCTCGCACCAAATTCAGGATGTCGATTAAGGAGCGTTCTCGTGTTATCCTTGTGCGCAGATAAGATAGAGGAGATCCTGGTGGTCTTCGCATCTCCTCTGATTTTCGTGGAGACGTCCCGTGTGCGACACAATGGGAAGCTCAGAATCGTATAGCGTTTCGTGTGTGCAAGACTCATTTGACGAAAGAGCCAATTCTCTAGACCCACGGAAATAAAATCAGGCACCGGTGTTCGTACGTCTGATGTGTGCCTGATATTCGTGCTTCTCGGAAGAATTCTCCAGCCGACGTCTTCATGATGAATGATCGGGACGAAGCCGGCAGCTGATGAGACTCCGGAGGCGGCGCACAGGAAAGCGAGACCCAGGCTCTGAATGGGCCGATGACGAGCGTGTTCTATTAAAAATGCTTCTTTGCGACGACGGGAATAATCGTCCGATTGCTAGCACCTCCTGAGTAAATGCACCCCGTCTCGCTTTTCGTGTTGATATGTTTCGAGGAGATGCTCGACTGGTTTCGAGCATTTCGAGTCGAGTGTTCGACTCCAAACGTGAAGCGCGATGCTGATGTGAAATCCCGCGTCAAGCCAGTCGGTCGTGAGACTATCCGGCCGACTGAACGGAGCTCGAACGTTACGAAGTCTGGCTGGTCTAAACCGAACACATGGGCTCTCGCGGATCCTCTGCGGAGGCACCGCAGCGTTAAATCCTTCCTGGGCGCAGAAACTATCAAACGCTGGTTGGCTGGTAGGTTGATCTTTCGCCTGACTAAGTCTCTTCGCTAACTCCTCTCGTCGGCCATTCTCCGCTCCGTCGGTCGGTCGGTCGGACGGCCGGGCGACAGTCTCTCCACTGTAGCGGCTAAGTAGTGTATTTAGGCATTATCCGTGACCACAGCGGCATGATGTGAGTACAACCATGCTCCGTTAAGGTATCCAACGTATCTCAACAATGGCGCAGACAGATGTGAGTGTGAGAGCTGCTGAATATTCATACAAGTGGATTCCACTTCGAAACGGACTTCCTAGACAAGACGCGAGTCCGAGACAAAATACATTTCGACAAACCAATGCTCGGATAGATATGTCTGTACGGATGGATCAACGAGATTCTGAGGGCGACTGTTCGATAGACAGTACAGCACTAACAAAACACGAGATCAACAATGAATTTCGTGTTCGGCATCTTTCGGCATTCTCTGGATCCCCGGCCTTGGGTGATCCGATATGCTCCTGAATATCTCACAGAGCATCCCTCGGACGATGAAGACGTCTGATGCCGAGGGCCCTCAGGCCATTTCGATTTGACTTCGATCTTTTCCAATCTCATCCGACCTGGCTCGTCTGCTATGCTGTCTCATAATCAGAGCCACACGAATCGAATCCGTGAGGAACCGGCGACGACTGGTTCCCAGCAGAGATTTTCACTTTCCCTGCGAGAGCAGACTGCGGGCGACTCGGGCTCTTACTCATTGGCGAGTGGTGTGAAATCTACTTCCTTCCCTTTCGAAAGAGATACTCGGATTCTGGCGGAGGATTCGAAACCTCGGGGCAGGCTCGTCCTCTTGGAACACATACTGTGGAACTGGATCGAGAGGCACACATCAAGTAGAGTAACGTTGCGAAAAATCTGACCAAGGAGCTGTCACGAGATGGAGAACGCTTGCTTCGAGTACCTGGGAGTTCGCACGTGCTACACTCGAGAGTTTCTAGGCTTCACCCTGAGCTATGCTGCTGCCTCAGGCAGTGGATCAGCGGGAAAAGCGATCACAAGCTGCGAACACTTCTATCTCGAGAGCTGGATTAGCTCCGAGAGTGTTGCGAGGCGAAACTGAGCGAGACAGGAAAAGAAAAACCTGAGACAGTTCCGTGTGTGCTCATCATCGATGTGGACTCGGGCCCACACGATGGGCTCTCTGGACGAGCGTCTTTTTCGGATGCAACGATACGAACGCAGAAGAGATCGCTTTCTGCCTCGCTTGAATCTCTTATTAAGCAATAAATCAATAAGAACTGACAGGGAAGGATTCGAACGACTGCTAGGTCAATGAAGACGGTGACAATCAGCCCGACAATGCATTAATCCTCCAGTGCACTCATGCATTACGGGGAACACAAGTGGCAGCTGGCTATTGTAAAGTCGTGGAAATCGTCGCAGATATCCAACGAGCGCTCGGAGCTCGGAAGACATCGATGCTTTGCGCAACTCATATTAACCATTAGGTACCTAGGTAGCTATTTCCAAACGTCCCCAAGGACGTTCGGACTTTCGAGCGAGACCAGATTGACCGAACTGTAGGTCGAAGTTCGATGATCCAATCACCGATGGTCCCACGAACACCCAGTCACCGCTTGCGTGGAAGATCCGATGTGCGTGGCCAGTCCATTGGCAAGGTCAGCGGGTTGGCAAGTGATATGCATGTATTTTATTCACTCGGAGATCGACACGACACGAGCGAGATCGAAAATGAATTGTATTACGTCTGGAGTGGTGACGAGTAGCGTGACAAAGTCAAAGCCCTTATCTCGACGAGCATACGCGCAGCGGAGGTTTCTCTGAAGGCGCCACACTTTCCCGTCGAAATCGAGGAAGATCGTCGTCGCATTGACTAAGACCGTGCGCTCGCGAGCCAGTTCACCCTATGTACAGAGAGCTAGGTTCTTCGCGAGATCGAATGCGTTTTCGAACGATAATCAAGTTACAGACAGAGACCCTCATGCCTTCTCTTCGACACGGTCTCTAGAAGTTCCAGCTGAACGGGAACGACTCGAGGATACAGATTTCCGAGCTTGACACCTTAGAGACTCGGACTCGGAGACTGGTGAATATGTACACCTGAATGAGTACCTGTTTTGGGTCAGCATCGGAGCTCAACTTACTTTGCGTTTGCCTGTCATTCATTCCATGGAGATCAACGAGCAGTTCAAGTTTGCCGAGTTGCTGTCGGGCCTCCCCGTGGAGGATGTTGGCGTTACCGTTGCCGATATTGGCAGCGTTGCCTCCACCTATCGGTCCTCTGGCACTGCCGTTGTCCCCCGTTCTATGGGGACTGTGGGAGTCCAGGTCGTGATGGGCGTCCAGGCCGTCCAGTCTGGGGAGCTCCCTGGGGTCTCTGTTGTGCGGGAGGCTCAGATCCCCTCCCCAATCGGCGAGACTCCCCAGGGTTCCCAGTGCTAGGCAAGCCAGTACGCCACTCTAGCGGGGCCCGAGGCGCCCGCCCGTCACGAAACTTCGTCTCCTATTTTACACTGAAGCGTCCCGGGAGCGTTCCGTCTCCCTCCTGGGCTCGGCGAGACCTTCACTTGGACAAGGCTCGTCTGAATGCGGTCCCGTCGTCCAGTTTGTTCGATTGATCTCGGTCGCTACGCCTGGGCTCTTGGGACGTTAAACGACGTCTCGAATTCGACCACCTCTGAGTTGCATCCGAGAGTTCGTATCGGGCGAACTGAGTGTCGATGAGTTCTCACAGCTAGGCGTCTCTTCCGTTCCCTATTTCCACCGTATGTTGATCTCACTCGATTTCCACGCTGTACACGAACACATTCACCATCACTACCACGTCACGATTCTCCCTCGCTGAGTTCCTTCGTTGAGGGCTCGCTGCTTCGGAAGCCTGCGCGGAGAGTCATTTGAATCGGAGTCTGTCTCCCCGCACGACCTTCTTGCTCACCTACGGTAGAATTGTAGAATCCATAGAGACTGAAGACGGGAGATCTGGGCACTGTCCTGTTAACGACTCCTGACCGCCAGTCGGAGCTTCCCAGAAGGAGAATGGGCGCGCGGAACTAGTCGGTCTCGACCGTTTGATGATGAAGCACCGAAGAACAGGGTGACGATTGATCAATGGAAGGAGTCGCGCCAAAGTATCGAATACTGGGGCGGGGGATTCTGTGGGGCGATCAATCGGCGGAGGGGCTCTTCGAAGAGTCCCTGGATCAAAGATCACGCGCTCTTACGGACGAGGGAGTTGCTGACGAGTTTAATCGCCCATCCCGTCACTGACGTTGCGTGAAAGCTCGCTGCGTTGACTGGAGGACTTCTCGCCAGTAGGTCGAACCTCCGAAAGTTGTCGTCGTCGCCTGCGCTTCCACTGTTCCGATGTTCGACTTGCACTGCGGAATCTAAAGAACCGTCTTATTGTTTTTCAGCGAGGGAGAAGCAGCGCGCTTCCTGTCCATCACTGTCGAAGCTAGTCCTGCGGAGTGCCGCCATGTTGTCTCTTCGACTACTAGAAGCCCCGCCCGAATCGGGAGCGAAACTCCGCCCACCGAGAGGAGGCGGCCCTTATAGGTGGAGTGTCGTGGAAAAAACAGCCGCACGCTCGCACACAACCCGCCCCTGCACTACTGCCCTGAGGACTACGGAGACATTGAGAGAAAAAGAAAATTCCCTCCCTCTTCCTCTCTCGCTCCCTCTATCTCGCTCGCTCGCTTCTTCCTTTCTCGTCGTTGCTTCTGATGCCGCTGCAGCCACCACCGTCACCGCAGCAGTGCCTAACAGCGACGGCTGTAGTCCAGGGAGAAAAAGGCGGGAGAACGAGTGCAAAACAGCGACGAAAGAAAAAAACGACAAAAGGAAAAAATATAAGAGGACACTGCCGCCAGCGTCCCTGCCGCCAGCGTCCCCACCATCTCCGCCGCCGCTCCATGGCGATCGTTCACATTGTTCTCACTCATGACTATTTCCACTTCGCACCGTCCTGGGTCGGCCGATGAGCTATATATGCTTATCAGTGTGAATCCACCCAAATCGATTTTTTTCCCCGTGAAGTCTGAAAAAAATGATTGTGAAGCCGACGGTCTTGCGTTAGATACAGAATCGTCCGGGGCTTCCCCATGGCTTCTCGGTAGTAGGAGCGAGGTTGTAGAACGAACGTGGGCACAAGTGTGCCTCCTGTCCACCAATAATAATCCCTCATTCATATCATGTTCGATGTCTCCAGTGATTATGACCCTAATCACGAATAAGTTTTGTCTTTTCATCTTCGTTGCCCGAGCCTTTGCATGACGCTCGATTCCGTGGGCGCCCCCCTCGGCGACGACGTTTTCGGGACATGTTTCGTCACCTCAAATCAAGTGGGATTCCATCGCTTCCAACTCGGGAATCTTCATGCGATCGGGAGCAGAAGTCGGCTGTCAATCGATTGCTTCTTATCTGCGTAATACGAGCCCGAGATCGAGGGCTCTCAGGCAAACAGAATATCTCAATCGTTTTCCCGCTCGCGGATGTGCGACCCTACCCGACACCAGGCCGTTTTCACCGGATCTGACCGCCAGGTCCCCGACAAAAAAATGCGAGCAGGTCCCGATAGAAACACGGTCAGCGGTCAACGAAAACCAAATCCAGTTATCTATCCGATGTAAGCGGCCGCATGATCAGTGACGTTCCTCTCCGTTAGGATGTTTTTTATCTTTTATCTGTCTAACATTAACATGAGTCACAAGATGTTTTCCTCGCAATCGTATGATTTTCAAGGCTGCCCTCAGGAACTTGGCCTGACTTCCCGACCACTGTACCGAGTCTGGAAAAGTAAAGCCCCTGCGGGACGTAGCAGCCGGTGACCGAGTCGACACTCGGTCGATATTCGCCGCGGATGTGACGGTTCCGTCAGGGTGATCGAAGTTACCTACCGTCACCGTAGAGACACTTTTCCACGACCTCGAGCGAACAGTCTCTTCCTGTCAGCATGAGACCTCCACCGGTGACTCTGCATGGTGATTTCAGTCTCCCTCTGTACGATTGCGGGAAGAGAATGCTTGAATGCGCTGCGTCGGAGATAGCGGGAACAGCTACATTCCTGAGAGCCGCGAGGGATCGGGATGAATGTGGAGACTCAGTCGATATTTTTTCAATTAATCCACAGAGACCCTGCATAAGTTGAGAAGTGAGAAATGCAGAGAATCTCTCGGTGGCTGACTCGTAATTAATTCCTGGCATTGATGGCACGGAGAGAGTCAACCACGAAGTTCCGTCGATCGGCAGCATCTCAGATTCCCTGCTCATTTATTGTATTGAGCCCCGCCTGTCGAATACTAGGAGTGGTGTAGTCTCGCCCGCGTTTCCCCGAGAAAGTCTGGATTCTTCTTCGTCGTTCCTCTCATCCTCCTCGCTCCTCGATGGTGTAGAGTGCAGTATATCATGGTAATACACGGCTGTCTTGAAAAGTGGTATAGGTGGCTCCACCTGACGGAGTTTTCTTGTTTCGTCCCTCCCGAGCCGCGGGCGACTATATCGGTCGAGATTCGAGATGCAGTAAGTCTATGAGACAACTCCGGAGAATCCGGTCCTTTCAAGAGAACGAAGGACCGGGCTTGCAGAGTTGCCGAGGTGAGGCCGCTCGAGCAGAGCATTCCCGAGGAAAAAGGAAGACGGCAGTGTGCGATTAGTCTCGGACAACACGACGCCAATGGGGGTTTCGAGAGGCGCGGGCGTGGCTACATCATAGACCTCCGAGTGTGCCCCTAGGAGATTCGGGGACACGACCTCCAATTCGGCCGCGCAAGAGTGAGAACTTTTCCCCCGTTTAGGACACGTCGAGCTGTCTCCAACAACTCTGGTCCTGCATCTGTGACTGATGGATTCCGTTGTCGATATTAGCCGACGAGCCCTGATGGGGCTGACCTGCCACCTCAGGGCACCAAGCCGGTTCGCCTGACGTCGATGTTGGCGGAGGTAAACATTCCGTGGAATGAGGGAATCACTGGTCCCACAAAGTTTTTCTCCAGTCTACCTCCGAGAGGAGCGGTTTCCGCGATGGAACACGCGGCAGGATCTGTCCTTCGAATTTCCTACCTCCATCTGAAATGTAGTTCGATGGTACGGTTGGATCTAAGGATATCCATGTACACATCAACCTTCCGATTCGGGCGCGATGGAGCTGTACGAATCCGGGGTTTTCAGGCACTCGACCCTCAGAAGGAATCTTAGATAAGCTCTCTTCTGGGGGCCTGCTGCTCGATCTGTGCAATCCATTGGATGACTGGGGTATCTCGGAGCGATCAAACATTTTAGATTCGACTCCAGAGAAGTTCTGTCTCAGTCAGTTGAATATATTTGGATAAATTGAATAAACCATATTATCTATATTTCAAGAGAAATGCGGGATGTCTCATCGAAAAAGAGCTTTTTATTCCTCCCTTGGAGGCCACACAAATTACGAGAGTGAACACGAGCTGTCTTTGCTTTCTCAATTCCCGTCACATTTGGACAGTCCTGAAAACTTTCTCAACGCGAGGAGCGATGCGATCGATCCTCTCTGACACTGGCCGAGGATCTCCGATGTCTCATCCTTCCGTGAATCAATTACCTTATTTTAACTAAATCACTCCGAGTTGTCTACGGCATTTCGTGCTTGATCTCGTGAATTTCCGTAGAAGTTTGGGGACCCGGAGAACTCTTCTGCATCACATACTGGACCTGCTTCTGTTGACCTCCCATGACTACAACTTTCGTAGCTCCCGCCAACGTTGGTGTGGTCGCTGCTTTCACCTGCGTACCCGTCGTACCTGCGGAGATGGACAACGTTCTCTAGAAATCGATCGACGTCGCAAGCTGACGCTTCTCTAAGGGACTGCTTGGAAGGGACGGAAGGACCCCAGAGATGCGAGAACAATGTTCGAGGCTTATCGTGGTCCTACCTTGTACAACTCGCACAATCTGCTGTCCGGGGCGAGGACCCTGTGAGGTAGTTCGTTGGGTTGTGCCTTGCGTCATGATGACATACTTCTGGGCTCCAGGTTGCACGGTGTTCGCGAGTAGGGTTGTCGTTCGGGGCGTCACCCCGCTGAGAGGAGCCGCTCGGGGCGTTTGGGATAGGGCTACGGTCGAACGCTGCACTCCGCTCGCAGCAGAGCTGGCTGCGGCCGTCTGTCGGAGTCGATGTACCTAAACATAAAATAGCATAATCTGCTCAGTGAAATCCTCCGAAGAAGAAGCGGATGGAGCCTTCCGCAAAAAGGTTCCCGATCGGATAAGATATTGATTCATTTTCGTTCCATGAAAACTAGTACTTACCTGAGGGTGCAAAAACTGTCCGAGATATCCAAATTCAGCGTTGTACTGATCCGGGTCATCGGGCGGTTGACGGACCGATTTCAATACCGGTGTCACAACGCGCAGAAGAATTTGTTTCGTATGCTCGGCAGCCTTTTTTTCACCCGATACGACTCCGGGCTCTTCCAAACACCTTTTGAGCCGATCTCCGATCTCCTTGATTCGAGGTATGAGTAGACTACGGACGACTTCGGTGCCCAGCTCCCCGATCGCGGAAACCGCGCCATAAGTTGATGCCAAGGGCATGCGGTCGTTCGACAGGGTGTTGCTGAAAATTCGCGTGACGCGAGTCTGGATGCCGTTGGTCGACGTGTTGAAGTTTTTACAAATCTGAGACATCAATCTCGAGGCGAAGTCTCTGAGAGCCCAATGATTATCGACCTGGGAAAGAGAAAATACTCGATTGAGCACTGCGATCCACCTGCATCAAGCCCGAAAGCGAAGGAGTCGTGGAAGGCCTTCCCGGGTGAAGTCTTTCACTCACCTCAGGACGCGTGCAGAGTTGCCTGCTGACGATGCACGTCGCAACCGAAGGTATGAGCTCATGGAGATATTTTTCTAAATACAGTGACTGGTTATCAAGGAGAGCCTTGACCATACGTATGAGATAGATGAGGAAGGCGAGGTTGTTCTGGACGACATTGACTTTGACCCCCTCGGAAATAAATGTACACAAACGAGGGAGCATCTGATGGAGACCCGGGTCCGAGCTGAGGGACTGTAGAGCTTCTGCCCGTCTCGAGTCGTCGGAGCCCACGCATGCCTCTGTGATCTCCTTGTAGTACAGTTGCTGTTCCACGGAGAGTTCGTGGGTGGCGAGTTGCTTGACGCGGACCGTCTCGACGTGCTTCGCGGTCCGCTCCGCCTGTTGGGGCTTGCACATTTTCGAGAGCGGGTCGAGACTCTCTTGTTTCTGCTGATCCTTAGGAACGGGTGGAGGATTCTCCGGCACCGTGGGCTGTGTTCCCTCGATAGAGAGCCAATGCGCTTTTATCGAAACGTCCAACGGAAGTTTAGGCAGGGGTAAGGTCACCTTCGGGGAGAAATTGGGTCAAAATCATTGAATCTATTCGAGCATTCCATTTCTCCACGTCGTGGGCCATAGAGATGAATGTGATGTTGGAAACGACCGATACGTACCAATTCATTCAAATCAATTTCCTTCTCTTCATGGAAATATAGTTCGCGGCCGCCACCACTTGCGAATCGGAACGGAATGAAATGCGGGTCCGTGAATCCATACAATGGCTCGACGTTCTTCACTCTGAGCGCACTGTCTAGATCCGATGTGAGGAGCTTCTTGCGCTTTCCGTGACGGGTGAACTTGACCGCCTGGAATACATTGTACTCAGAGACCGATTCAGAAAGGTGAAGGGGCGATCGGAGCCGAAATCGCCCGCTCCACGGAACCGTGGGTTGTGCGAAGGAGCCAATATTTATCTCTAAAGAATCTATTGCACAATCGAGCGAATTTCGAATCTCAGGGAAAAGTGAGAGCAGGTCTCTCCGATATTCGAATTCTGTCGCAGAACAGGGAAAACGACCGGAAATGAGATGCATGTATAAGCTTCGTACCTCTTGTAAAATGACCCGAAGTCGGTAAGTGACGTCTTCCGAAATTTCCCTACAAGTATCTTCCGGCAAGGCTGTAACCCCAATGGACTCGGCCATCATCTTCACAGATTCGATGCTCAACTGACTCGATTGGCGGTCTTTCGCCAGCATCTTACGTTCGTCGAGTCTCATCGCTCATCTGATTTTAGCCCCACGAGAGCCCGGAGAAGAAGGAAACAGCACCACGAACAACAGAAGCAGCAACACACACTAACACCAAAAACGCAGAACACCGCCAGCAGCAGCACAACACAGCAACAGCAGCTAGTAAACACCGCGACGCCCTCTCCTCTTCTTCATCGAGACTGACGGACGCTGAGTGCCCACCTGACGGATGAACGCATCCTCTGAATCGCGTTCCATAGCGGTTGTGGCTAGACTTCGAAATTAATGGGGGAGCGAGTACGCCCATCTTGAAGTCAAGTTCAGAGCTCAGGAGGCGAGATGGAAAATATCGCTCTTGAAATATCGAGGAGCCGGATCGGGGTTCTGATGATGACAATGATCTATACCCGATCCTATATGGATACGAGGATCCCGGAAATTTTCCCCGGCCGAGGCCTGTGGTCGCGCTCTTGTCTTCGAAGATCTTCGGGAGATGTCGTGAGCCGATTCTTCAATCTAGCGTTCCGCACACTCCTTTCGTTCCGCAGAATCTCGGAACCTTGGCTCCGGGAATCCTCGAGACACTTGTACCGGTGCAATTCCTTTGATTGCCCGCCATACAGGGCTTCGATCACTGAAAAAAGTCGAACTCCGGCTTGGGGGAACATCGAACTCAAGGCGAATCCTCGACTTCGAATGGAATGGTCGCTGCCTCGGGTCGGCAAGCAGCATCTCCGGAAAAAGCCCGTGTGGCACAAATGTTATTTTCGGGCACATCGGCTCATTGTTCTATGAGGTTAAATTGCTCCCTGGACACCAACATGACTTTCCACTCCATGGATATATCCGAATGAGGACGATCCGTTGACGGGTCATGTGCCCGGGACTGAAAATTTATTCGCTACTGAATCCGGCTGACATATGTAGTCCGTAGATTCGCATCTTGGTCCGGAAACAAAAACGATCCGATCAGCCGATGTTGCTCTTCAGCGGATCCCATTGTCCCCATCCAGTGGACCTCAACCTCAAGTCATACGCAGATCTCATTCGATCCGAATTCATTCAGAACGTCCTCACTCGGGAAAGGGTCATTCAAATTCCTCCTTTAGCTGATGTTTCTCACCGATCAAGAACATCCGGAGTTGCTCATGCTGAGGGAATCTCGGAAGAACAGTACGGTTTTTTCAAAATCTGCTGATCTGACCCCAGGACATCGTTTGGGCGCGCCGGTGGCTCTAGATTTCATTCTGTCGGGGGAGCGCGATACGATATGGGCGTGAAGACAGGGCCTTGAGGGTTTGGGGAGCCCTGAGACGTTCCTCCGCCGATCTTCTTTTGTACTCCGTTCGCAGCTACCGGCGTTTGCCGAAGTCGTTGTACCTGCCAGTGATTAATTAATTCATTCAACCATCCTCTTGATTACGAAGGTGGGGACCGGCTTGTCGAAGACCGATCGCCACTCGGTGGGAGATACGAGCTCGACTGACAGATAGAACCATGATCATTATCGACTGAGCGAGCATCTTCCTCACGGAGGACAGGGATTACCTGGGCGTGCAGAAACTGTCCGATGTATCCAAACTCGGCATTGTACTGATCGAGGTCATCGGGCGGACGTCGGATTGATTTGAGCACTGGACTTAAAACACGTTGGAGAACCTGCTTCATATGCTCGGCGGCTTTCATCTCTTCCGGTGGTGCTCCTGGATCTTCCAGACACCGTTGTAGTCTGTCTCCGATTTCTTTGACGCGAGGTATGAGCAGACTGCGGACGACTTCGGAGCCGAGTTCTCCAACCGCGGACACCGCTCCGTACATCGCCGTCAAAGGCATGTGGTCGTTGGAGAGCACCTTGCTAAGAATTCGCGTAATGCGAGTCTGGATTCCATTCGTAGACGTGTTGTAGTTTCTGCAAATCTGAGACATCAGTCTCGAAGCGAAGTCTCGGAGAGCCCAATGATTATCGACCTGCAATGAATGCGCAACTTCATCGACCGTCTCTCCGTTCCGCCCATCAGCTCTGCCGCGCCAACGGAAAACCCCGAAGATCTCACCTCTGGACGCATGCAGAGTTGCTTGCTCACGATGCACGTCGCGACCGCTGGTATGAGTTCATGGAGATACTTTTCAAGGTAGAGGTTCTGGTTGTCGAGGAGAGCCTTGATCATACGTATGAGGTAGATGAGGAAGGCGAGGTTGTTTTGAACGACATTGAGCTTGACTCCCTCGGAAATGAATGTGCACAAACGAGGGAGCATCTGATGCAGACCCGTATCTGAGCTCAGGGATACCAGCGCTTCTGCGCGCCTCGAGTCATCGGATCCAACGCACGCCTCTGAGATCTCCTTGTAGTACAGCTGCTGCTCAACGGAGAGCTCGTGGGTGGCAAGCTGTTTGACGCAGACCGTCTCGAAGTGCCTGGGGGGTTTGCCGCTCTGTCTAGCCTCTTGCATTATCGAAAAAGGATCAAGACTGCCCTGTTTCTGCTGATTTCTGGGTTCAAGCGGGGGGTTCTCCGGAACAGTTGGTTGTATCCCTTCGATGGCCAGCCAATGCGCCTTTATCGAAATGTCCAAGGGGAGTTTCGGAAGGGGAGCTGACATCTTCAAAAGGGAGCTCGGTCAGCTCTCTCGCATCAATCCTCATGGACCCTCTGCTATGCCTCGTTCTACAAACTCCGAGGAGCGATACGAACCAATTGACACAGATCTATCTCTTTATCTTCTCGAAAATATACTTCCCGACCTCCACCGCTCGCGAAACGGAACGGGATAAAGTGCGGGTCACTGAATCCGTACAGAGGCTCGACGTTTTTCATTCTGAGGGCACTGTCCAAATCCGATGCCAGAAGCTTCCTGCGTTTCCCGTGAGAGACGAATTTCGAAGCCTATAAGAAACCACTGGGAATATTCAGACCGACAATACTTGAGATATCTTCGAAATTCGTGGATGCCCGGCTGCGGGAGGGAATCGAGGAGAGAACTAGAGGGAAATCTGCTCCCTACCTCTTGTAAAATTACCCTTAATCGGTATATTACGTCTTCCGACACTTCTTGGTAAGTCTCTTGCGACAAGGCCGTCACCCCGATAGACTCGGCCATAATTCTCACTGATTCGATGCTCAAGCGAGTCGCGAGCTGGTTTTCCGTCGACATACTTCGGCAGTCGACTTTCGGCCCGCATCCGATGTCGCCTCCCACGTTAGCTGCGGCTATCGAACACCGAGATCTTCTCCCCTGTACTTCCCGAAAAATCGAGGCGACTGACGTTGAACGACCCCAATACGGATGAACGCATGTCCGGATTTCATTTCCCAAGACTTTCGGGTCTCACTCCCCTGAACTGCTCCCGAACTGCCGATGCCGATAGCTGTCATTCTCGGACTCGATTCCTCGGGCAGTAGTCACGAAAACTCCTTCACTTCCTATCCAAGCCATGAGCCAAGAGAGCAACTCGCGGAGGGACGTGCGATTTCTCCCCTTGAATCCCGGGCGAAGAGCTCAATCCCGCTGACGACCGTGAGGTAAACCCCTGACGTCACATAACACGGAACCATGATGCCCCTCAATTCCTTCCATCACAGACGATCGGAGGAGGGCATGAGGGATCCAAGAATCCCGGCCCTTAGTGGTTGGATCGAAGAACCCATATTGGACATTGCAGTTCATGAGCGTGAAATGGAACGGTGTTCCCCGCACTTTCTTTCTCGTGGAGCCCTTCTCAATTCTTCCTACACATGTGGAACCTCTTGTGGAATGCCTATAGCTGTCTAATATTCACTTAATACGCTCAGAGCTCTAGAACACTCGCCTGCTAGACAAGAATTGATCTGATAACACACTGTTCCGAAGAAAAAATGACGGAATGTGGAGTCCTGAATCGAATTGGGACCAAGATCGAGTAATGAAACCTACGTGTTGAAACAGCTTGGCAAAGGCTGGCCAATTCTGTTCATCCCGACACTACGTAAGCCGCAGAAATCCGACACGGGACGTGGACCGCCGGTTGCTAGATCCCTGTGAACGGTCCAACGCGAAGTCCGTTCGTCGGGCATACTCGAATGGGCCTTGGTCCATTCCATAAAACCGATGGGCTGTCGCCCATGGCACATTCAAACCATGGGAGCATCATCGAAGAAGAGTAATCATTCTAGACTTCTGGACTGTGCCGAAGGCTAGTACAGACCGAAGACGCATCCTTCGAGTCTCAATGACCTTCCCGCACAGACAACGTTCCAAGCTCCAGCGGAGAGGGGTCGCTGATGATTTCTTATGTGAATTGTGGATGTATGTAGATGAAGCCTAGCGCGGAAGAGACAAGCCGAGACTTGGCGAACATCTACGTGGTAAGGGTCGCCCAATCCCGTGAGCGGAGAAGACAGCAAAGATCACTGCCATCATTTTCCCACTCTCTTCTCGTAGACCCTCTAGCAGCAGCATCACCCCAACAACATTGGAGATGATGGCCGGTCAAGCTCCCCTTGGAACGGAAAAATCACTCGTTTTATTGACAAGCAAGCTCTCGGACCTCTTGATAGAAGCCTCGAAAGATGTTCTGAACCTCTAAACAGCAACGAGGGGCGTCTCAGAGCACCAGTTCCTGAATGAAACCGCCTCAGGAATCTGTTCTCCGGTGGGAGAGGACCCAAATTGGAGTTGGCTG